>NC_090181.1:43532877-44177252 GCF_024679245.1 Pseudorasbora parva
GATTGAGAACCAAATGTGATAAACATGCTGATACAATCATAGTGACCAATGACCAAACCCCCACTTTTTGGATTGGGTGTCATCATGAAAATGTTATGCTTTGTATAAAAATGTGAGGGTATAACAAAAACTGACAGACTAAAATTCTTTAAGTAAAGCTGTCAGAGAAAAACCCTCATACAATTTTGACTTTTCAGGAGAATGAAAAGCTAAAATGGTGAGATCTGTCAGCCAACAAATGAAGTTCACGTATTGTTGATCGCATCTCTTTTCATGGTAAGAAAACTTTTTTGTGTGTGCTGAAATTACTCATTTAGTTACAAGCTATTGGTGACTTTTAGCTATTGATTTCTTAAGCTTCTTCCACAATGCCAAGATAGCTCATTTTGACATTCGTAAAAGCAATCACATGAACTGCCTGTACTGTTCACGAGCATGATGTTGAGCCTCAAATAAAACTCTTTCAACTTTCAGAACAGCTCTAAAAAGACGGCCATCTCAAAACATGTAGACCAATATTGATAGGGTCAAATAGGGTGTTTTTATAGACATTCAATCTTTGTGCTTTATTGGCTGCATGCTTTCGGCTAGAAACTCTGACTTAAAGATGCAATATGCTTGGCAAATGCCTTGTAAGCTTGTTGTACACACTGTTCTAAATGTCATCAATATATTTCCATTAGTGATACTACCATCAACTATCTATTCAAATGATACATTTGCGATTCCAAAATCATTGCGATGGGGTTCAAAGAATGCGCATTAAGATTAATAAATGGACTGCATTTATATAGCGCTTTTAACAGGCCCTATGGCCATCCAAAGCGCTTTACATTTTGCCTCACATGCACCCATTCATTGACTGACGGCGATGTCAGCCATGCTGACATGTCCAGCTCGCCGGGAGCAGCTGGGGTTGGGTGTCTTGCTCATGGACACTTCGACACTTGGTCAGGTGGAACCGGGGATTGAACCACCAACCTTCTGGTTTGTAGACAACCTACATGAACCACTGAGCCACTGCCACCGCTATATTTATTATTGGTAACCACACATTTAGGACTGGGGTCGATATGATATGGTATCATATAGAAATTAAATATAAATGAATTGTATGTAAGACTGTGGCCAAAACTGGAACTGCACTCATTTTCAAATGGCTGTAGAGCGGTGTATCTCCCTCCCCCTGACTCGAGGTTGCCAGATTGGCTGCAGGATCATCAGGAACGTTTGTAGATCTGCAGCTGTGGTAACTAGAGCAGATCTTGCAATCCGGATGCCGAAATCACTTTGTGATTGGTCGATAGGTGGAGGGCGGAGCTTCAGGCCAAAACACAACATGTCAACATCAACATCAGTTGAGGGCTGCAACAACAACTTTTAAATGACAATATCCTGGCCGGACTACTGTTGTCAGTGATATAAGTGTTTGAAATGAACATGATTTCTTAATGTCTAGAGAAATATCAGGGCCATTTTAGGATTAATTGGAATACATTTCTTACAAACAGTTCCTGTAATGCTGACAATAACAATCATATTTGATGATTATCGTTTGCTCTGTGTATTTGATCAAAGTCAAATCCAATCATTTGTGCAAGAATAAGGTGAGAAAATCCGCTCTCAAATCATGATTGTACTCTTACCTTCAGCTATTACACATCCATTCCCAGTGGCATCACTTGTCTTAATCAATTATCCATTAGACAGAGTAATATTTGCCAAATATTTCAGTCGTGTCACTAGAAGACTTTACATTGATCAAAACCGACAAATCTGATTTAAAGAGCAGCCATAATAAGAGCCCCGCGCCCTCACCAATATGCTTGATGAATTATTTATGGATGGGTGTTTTGTAATCATTTTCCAATATCGCTCTGCTCTTCTTAGCCCTGTGAGGGGAGGACTATTTTTGCCTCCGTAACGCTTCATCTAGAATGCTTCTGTTCATTGGCAGACATGCACACTGAATGTCATTAACATTCAAAGACAGAGGTTAAAAATCCAGAGGGAAGCTTTGAATTAGACAGATTTTCCAATTCTACATCACCACTGAATAGCATGAATGGATTGATAAAATAAAATCACAAACATGAAAATATTAATATCCTTGGGCATTATATCCTATACGATCTCATGTTTAACACAAATCCATCAGGAAGCTGTCGCAGAGTGTAATAGCAACAGTAAGGGAGTTGTTGACAGCATGACACCCTCATGATGTTAGAGGTATTCATGACACTATGCAGGGTCACATGCTGCCAACATCTCTGTATCTCAAAACCAAGCATGAGCAGCTCATTTAAACTCAAGCCTGCCTGATTGGACAAAGATCCTGTATTCAGATGTTATCCACATGTTTCTGATCGGATTGTTACCGGACATAGCCAAAGACAAATTGTGATCAGATCTCAGTGTAATGTAAATGCAATCTAGCCATCGTATCTCCAATCAAAGGTCAACGTCAGTGTTTAAAACTGTTTATTTAGAGTGGCTTGATTCCCTGTGTTTCTGATTAACATTATCTGAACGAGGCTACTGTCAGCACTGCTGGTGTGAACAGTCGTGAGATCTAAATTAAGAGCTGCACCCTGCTCAAGATACTATTGAAGATCATTTCCGCCACAGAATAAAAAATAAAAAAGGTATTTTTATGTTACAACCATACATCTCAGAATTACGAGATATAAAGTTCAGTTGCGAGTTATAAAGTCATTTTATTGCTTGGTCAAGAATAAATGTAATCTTACATACTTGTCTTGTTCTTGCATTTCGTTTCTTTTTTCAGAAGAATAGTTTAATAGTGCAGCCATGTCACTACGCATGTTATTATCTGCCGAACTGCATGAGTCTGAAACAGTTACTGAATAAATATAAATCATTATTAAAAATATTTCGACAGTACTCTAGAAATGTTTAGTAGACACTGCACATACACCGATAAGGCATAACATTACAAACACTGACTGAATAACACTGATTATCTCTTCGTCACAGCACCTGTAAGTGGGTGGGATATATTAGGCAGCAAGTGAACATTTTGTCCATGGTCATGGGCGGCCTAGGCTCATTGATGCACGTGGGGAGCGAAGGCTGGCCCGTGTGGTCCGATCAAACAGATGAGCTACTGGAGCTCAAACTGCTCTAGAAGTTAATGCTGGTTCTGATAGAAAGGTGTCAGAATACAAAGAGCAGCTCAGTTTGTTGCGTATGACCAGTCAGGGTGCCCATGCTGACCCCTGACCCCACCGAAAGCACCAACAGTGGCACGTGACCATCAGAACTGGACCACGGAGCAATGGAAGAAGGTGGCCTGGTCTGATGAATCACGTTTTCTTTTACATCACGTGGATGGCCGGGTGTGTGTGCGTCACTTACCTGGGGAACACATGGCCCCAGGATGCACTATGGGAAGAAGGCGAGCCGGCGGAGGCAGTGTGATGCTTTGGGCAATGTTCTGCTGGGAAACCTTGGGTCCTCCATCCATGTGGATGTTACTTTGACACGTACCACCTACCGAAGCATTGCTGAGACCATGTTCAGCCTTTCATTGAAACGGTATTCCCTGATGGCTGTGGCTCTTCCAGCAGGATAATGCTCCTGACACAAAGCACTAATATGTTTCAGGAATGGTTTGAGGAGCACAACAACGAGTCTGAGGTGTTGACTTGGCCACCAAATTTCACAGATTTCAATTAAAAATTCCACCAGGTGTAACATTTTAATTTACAATATGTTAAATAAAAGAAGTGCCTCGCGTCTTTCTTGATTTTTGGTTACTAATGTCATTCCATTTTGTTTAATTTCATATGTAAACTGCTTAAAAGATTTTCTCAACCCAAAGCTCAAGTGAAATCAAACCAAATGATGCCTCGCTCCTACACTGGCAATGCTTTCAGGTCCAACTCTGACACAATTCTCACAATAACATCAGGACACACTAAAAGCATCCTCTCTTAAAGCAGCACACTGCTAAACCTGGTCAAAAGAAGCTTGAGTCCTCTAAGAGAGGCAGCGGTAATCCTCCTCCTCCTTCTCTTCCGGCAAACAGCGATGACTAACCCGCGCTTCTAGCTCAGGCTGGCTCTTCTATCACATGCCTGCAGAGCACATAACTCATGCAAATCCCTGTGTTTTTGACACGCTGTGAGTGTGGTGCCATCAGGTGAGGGAGCCCGGCGAGATGAATGCCGCGGGTGTGTGTTGTGGCTGTAGGTGAGCGCCGGTATCAATCACCCGGCGTCTACTTCATCCTCCACACTCTCAGTTACAGCCTCGCTCCACAGTCAAGATTGATTTTTAATTGGCCTCACTGTTTGGATATAGATCATGTTTTGATATGGATCATGATGGGAAAGGCTCTTTCTTGCACAGAACGAATGAACAGAGAAGTTCAAACCTCACATGTATGAATCATGATCCAAATTACTTATGTGGCCTTCACGCCTAATAAAAATCAGCCATCAGTCTGTCAGCAGAACCGTAAATACTGGTGTCATCCAAGTCAAGTCACCTTTATTTATAGCATCTTATTCGATGCAGATTGTTTCAAAGCAGCTTCACAGTAATAAACATGAATATAACAATCATTAATGCCAACTTCATCAGATATGAGAGAAATTCTGCAGTAAAGCAGCTGTAAAAAATACAGCTCAGTTCAGTTCAGTGTTTATTCAGTTCAGTTTAAAAACTGTGAGAAATCCATCTATTTTGAAATGTGTTTAATTCAGCTATACGGTATTTGCACCATTAAGTAAGTGCATGTAAAAATGTGAACTTTATTGTTTAAATTGTTTAAATTATTGTTTTTTCCATATATCTTTAAATGCAAATGAACTGCGGCTCTCCACCCACTTTCCAGAAGAGGGCGTAGCCTGTACATCATCATGAAAGTTTAGTATGTGCATGGGCTTTAAAGCCTTATCAGTCATATCTTCTTACATATGGTTTTCTGAGCACACACACCCGAAACAAACACACAGAAAGCTGGATGTCAGACAGAGCACTCCGTGAGTATTAAACTCAGTTCTCTTTCACATCGTATTGTAGCCTAGAAATCTAGATTTACCCTCGTGGCAGCAAATCTAATCTGCGGCGAGTGTCGTCTAGCAACTCTCAATACCCTTCTGAGCTGTAAAAACCAAACTCTGGTCGGGCCAATCACATCATGTGTAGAGTCGGTGGGCGGGGCTTAACATAACGACGGCCGAGTTGCGCTTGCGTTCTTCTAGTAAACACAGAAGCTGGCGAACGGTGGTCTTTCGAATCAGCTTTGACCACGACTCTGGAAGACTTGAAGTTAAGCTTTTCTCTGAGAAAAGAACAAAGAACGGCACTGAAGTCATTCTTAAAAAGGGAAGATGTGTTCAGAGTTTTGCCGACCGGATACGGTGAAAGTTTAATCTATCAACGAGCTCCGCTTCACGTTGCTCTGGTTGGTGTAGCGCTATCCTATCGTGTGCAGAGGGAATTTGAAACACAACCGTTTATCCGCCCCTCGGATTGAGCTGTTAATGGTGAGTTTCCAGACCAAACATCTTGATGTGGGTCTGGCTTGTCGGGCTAGTTTTATTGTGCTTAAACTGTCAAATACACTCAAGGTTGTCAAAAACACAGTTCACATAAACACAGTCGGTTATGTCTGTGAATGTAAACAGCAGGGAGAGAAATCCCATGTGTATATCAGATCTGTGTATTAAAGTGACAGCAGCGTAATATACAGTATCTACTGCTGTTAAAATTAATCAAACAACAAAAGAAAAACAGAAACTCACTCACTGCTCTTGACTGAATAACTTTAGTAGCTTTAATAAGAACACATTTCTTACTTGAATGCCGCTGTTAATGCTCTGGTGAGGAGATAAACATGGCAGACTGTGTGCAGCTCGCTGTAGGCGGGGCCTGTGCTAATAGGGAGGAGTCTGTCACTAGTCATGGGTGGGGCCTAATCATTTGTGACATCAAATTGCTAGAATCGGCAAATGGCTTATCCCGAGACACTGCTTATGATTTATGGGGATTAAAAAAGAGGAATGGCTGGATTTTTACCATTTATACGCTGGCTCTGTACACACTGCCAACACACATTTATATTTAAACACCATTTAAAAGTGAATTCTGCATAAAAGGTCACCTTTCATACAATACATTTCCAAAAAATAGAATTAAGTTGTAAATAATTTTTTTAGCACTGTCTACTTCTAATGTTCTTTATCGTGATATTTTGTTTTTGTATTGTATTATTGCAGTTCTGTAATAAAATAAGGTGACCTGACTTTAAAGTACTGCACATACATGTACAAAATATGGCTTGCACGCTCCCCTTTAAATCACAAAATATGCCTCTGAATATTATGACACCTATTTTTTTTGTTTTTCCGATACTCAATTAATGATTGTAAATTGATGTTGGTGTTTTTAGAAAAAGTATCTGTGCTGAATTTTACATAAATAAATCACAATAATCCCTTGCTATTGGGGTTTCAAATGAGGAAGTGTGATAAAGGACTATAAGCAGCTCAACTGAAGACAATAGTGTCGTTATTCAGTTCTATAACGGTGTCGATTTTGCAAAATTCATCAAGTATGAAACAAAGTTGAATCAGCTCTAAAGCAGCTCTGAAAAAAAGTGATCTCATCATCCAGCTCAATTCAGTTCAAGTTTTGTTCTCATCCAAATTCAGCGACTATAGGTATTATTCACCCATGTTTGACTAAATGGATCACTGAATTATTTAATTTGATTCAACTGAACCTCCAAGATATTGTAGAATATTATAATCATATTTGTATGGCTTTTAGTTTATGTCTGTTAGTTTTGGGACCATCTAAATGTCAGTGTACTCCTAAAAGTTATAGCTAAATATATTCTACAGTTCCCATTGAAATTAATTTTAATGAAATCAATAGCCTAGAAATCTAGACGCACCCTAGCGGCAGCAAATCTAATCTGCCGCGAGTGTCGTCAAGCATCTCTCAATACCCTTCTGAGCTGACCAAAAACCAAACTCTGGTCAGGCCAATCACATTGTGTATAGAGTCGGTGGGCGGGGCTTAACATAATGACGGCAGAGTTGCGCTTGCATGTTACTTTTAAACACAGAACACAGCAGTCTATTGAATCCGCTTTGACCGCGACTCTGGAAGACTTGGAGTTAAGCTTTTCTCTGAGAAAAGAACAAAGAACGGCACTGAAGTCATTCTTAAAAAGGGAAGATGTGTTCTGAGTTTTGCCGACCGGATACAGCGAAAGTTTAATCTTTCAACTAGCTCTGCTTCACCTTCGTTGCTCTGGTTGGTTGTAGCGCTATCCTATCGCGTGCAGAGGGAGTTTGAAAGACAACCGTTTATCCCGCTCCTCAGATTGAGCTGTCAATGGTGAGTTTCCAGACCAAACATCTTGATGTGGGTCTTGCTTGTCCAGGCTATGAAATCAATGTAGTACATACAGAATAGAACTGAATTAAAAAAAGTGAAATCACCTAAAATATGAAAATAGATTTTTCACTTATTATTTCACTTCAATTTTCAGACTTCAAAAAACTTTAAAATATCGTGTAAAGAGCACCTGAACGCCACTCTTGAGTGAAAGTACAGATACCTTAATGCAAAAATGACTCCTCTACAAGTTACAAGTTACATATTCCAATACAACTTGAGTCAAAGGGTCCTATTTTAACGATGGAAAAAACAATCCAGACGTATGGTCCAAAACAATTGAACCTAGTCTCTTAATGAGTCATGGGTGTGTTTTGGGGATAAGTGTAGTGGCTATGGCTAAAGATTAAGGCTGTTAAGCAACAACTTAGAAGATGAAATAAGAGTTGTCTAATTTCATCCAGTGAGTTGTGTCCGTGAATACGGAGTATAGAGGAACAACACATGGTGTCAGAAATGGTTAACCCATGACAGACAAAGTCTAGTGGCACAGATAAGAAGATCGAGCAGTTTAATGGTGTGTAGAGAGATAATATGGGACCTGTGGAGCAAGAGAGAGAGCGAGTCAACAAGAGCTAACAGCAGGCTAGCGGCAAGCTAAAAGCACAGATTTTATTCTGGCTCACTTTACAACAGTTCCCACATTAGCCATTTATAGATTATCATGACAGAATATGCTAATCAATGACTTAAAAATAGTTAACTCATAAATTCATCAACTAAGCATTCAGAAACGTCCTGTCTCATTCCGCGTTGTCACTTCTTCTTGTGTCTCTCATTATCCGACTCCGGTTTGAACAGAAAAGGCTGAACAGTTTTTTGATATTTTCAATGTGTGTTTGCGTGAGGTAATCAGATCTGCTAACATGAGCTCTTGAAGCTCCGCCCTCTTCTTGAAAGGGGACCAGAGCGGCAGCTCATTTGCATTTAAAGGGACATACACAAAAAATGCTCACCCTTTTTTGCTCACCCTCAAAAAGTGACAATTTTAACATGCTATAAATAATTATCAGTGGGATTTTTTGAAAACTTCACATACACACTATGGGGACATCGGAGACTTATTTGCATCTTGATAAAAGTGGCATAGTAACAGTTATGAAGTATATTACTTGTACTGAATGTAGGCTGAAGATGCACTAGCCTTCAACATGCCAGTGAAAAACAAAAAAACTGTTGATTTGTGAGGAGAGCAAAAATCTAAATAAAACTGAAACCCTTAACATAGCAAAAAATAAGCCTCAACAAACTCTCAAATCTCAGTTAGGCTAAAGTGCTCAAAAGGGCATAAATAAACCAGTGTCCCTCAGAAAGGTCTCTTCAATATGATGGATAAATAAAATACTACTTGCACTGGATGTGCTGGTTTTGTCCTCATCTCACTCACTAATACACTCGCATTCACGTAAAGTAGCCTTGTTGACCAGTTTTGGCGAGTAAGGCAAAACACACACGAAATAGCACCTTTGCAATTAAAATGCTGCAGAAAAAGTTAGGTGCCATGCAGAATGTATGTAGTGTTAATCATCAAAAATGTATTGTAATAAAGAGTATAGTAGATTTGAATTTGCTAATATTTTTGATACTTAGTACAACTACAAAGTAGCCAAAAAGATATAGTAACTAAATACATTTACTCCAATACTTTACACCACCAAAGATACATTATTGTGTTATTATGAAGTCTATTTAAAAATATGCATCATATTTTCTTTTATGTACTAACAAAGCCAAAAACAAAACAAAAAATGCATAAAATGCACAATAAACGCAAGTCAGCATGTGTTCTGCACACATTAGTGTCAAATAAAAATGTGTTAAAGTGATGGATCATAGAAACCACGTCAATGAAAACACCATAGAGGTGTAATAGATAGGTCTGTCGCGATAGTCGATAAATCAATTAATCGCACGATAAAAAAACGAGCTCCGGCCGCGATCATTTTTGCCATTTGCATGCTTTTTTGTTTTCCTCATCTCTCTCGTTGACTGTGCATGCCTTGTCCGTTTGGGGAGGTGTTTATACTCGACGCGCCTGACCCTAAAACCATGATACGAGCCAAACCGTGGGTTTTGTGAACCGGCTCTCCTAATATGCTCCTAAAACACAATCATCCGTTGCAGATTTCATCCATTTTATTTATTGTTTTTGGTACTTATTTAAATGCATTCTTTAAAACAGACTGAGAGGCCATGCTTTTATTGTTTTTGGTTGTTTTGTTCATTTTTTGTGGTTATTTAAAATGTTTTAGTCTTAAATAGTCTTTAGAAATTAAAGTTTATTGATCTTTGAAAAGGTGTACCTGCATTTTTATGCCATTATCATTATTTTAGATGAAAATGGTCTCAGAACGACAATATTATCGTTTATCGCAATAATTTCTTGGCCAATTTATCGTCCAGCAAAATTTGTTATCGTGACAGGCCTAGTAATAGACATAGTTGGTTCAACAGCTTTGTGCTCATGTGATAGCTTTATGTGTGGAATACACTGATATTTAAGTCATTATTTATTGATAATCTTCTCCAAATACTGTGAAAAATGAACTGCATGAAGAGTCTTTTAAATCTCTGCTTTCGTGTTCCTTAGCATATGGGTGTGAAACGATTAGAGGCTGCACAAATAATGCCATAATTTGCATTTTTGAGCGAACGATTCATATCCTCCATCTGTATCTCGCTGAAATGTATGAACTGATCACTTGTAGCAATTAAAACAGTGTATCATAAAAAGAAAGCATACTGGGAATCTAGTTCTGGCAGGGTTGTCGGCGTCTCAGTATTTCAGCGGTTTCTCTCAGTCTGTGAGGTGGGCAGGGTTCCCTGTGAGTGAGTGAGAGAGTGAAGGAAGGCTCTTTCCTCAATTCAATCACAGTTCGCCACATTATCATGCACAAGCCTCATGATCTCTCTGCCGTACACAACAAGCTCCTGCGATAAATTGGATGTGCTACTTTTACAAAAATCTCTATCTTACTCTCACAACCCGTACTCCAAAAAATACGACTCTATAGGTCGTTTTTCAAGCATCTTATTACGACCTATATTTACGTTTTAAAGAAATGCGCCCTCTAGCTGGCGTAAAAATAATGACAGTGTCGTGTTACGTCTGACGTCATGACATGACTGTCGTTACCAACCAAAATGTGTGTTCATTTGAATGCAATGTGTGGACTTTTTACCACCATTTGTCATATTTCTATTTAGCAAAAATACTTTTTTTTAATTTAAAACTACACCCACCCCATCCCTAAACCTACCCAGTGATTTATAGTGCATACACACTTTATGAGCACACGTGTTCCCTGGGATCAAACTCACGATCTCATGATCACATGTTGTTGCTGTATAGTGCAATGCTTTACCAACTGAGCTATGCAAAAGCTGAAATATTAAGCAGATAAAAGGGAAAAATGCTTTAAAATGAAAGTGTCCTGCTGTCAATAGGAGGAAAACTTTAGAAAACGCTCATATGGGTTGTATTTCATGAATTAAAATATTGTTGATAGGGGAGCAACTTTATTAAACGCTCATATGCGTCGTATTTCAGGGAAGTGACAAACGACCTATATAGGCGTATTGGTTGGAGGACATGTTGTACTCTCACCAGAGACACTGCACATGTTCGAAATAAGGATGAATTTAAATCGCCATATCAAAGTAAACATAATATTTTATACGGTACAATATGCAAACATGTTCTGGTTACTCATAGATCATGTATTATTGGCCATAATTATCCATTTTATTTAGACTTTAGAATTAGAATTTAAAAAAAATAGATGATTGCAGATCAATCTTCTTAAAATTGCAGTAGATTACAAAATGAATATTATTAATTGTAATAGAAGAAATTACTACTTATCTTTGGAAAGAATTATATAAAACCATGACATTAAAGGAATTATAATATAATATAATATAATATAATATAATATAATATAATATAATATAATATAATATAATATAATATAATATAGTTAAAATCATGTATTCTTCCAGGTTATTGAGGATCCTGGACACAGTTGCATGCTTCAATTCCAAACACTCTGAATTTTATGTTGGGTTAATCGTAATTGAATCGTAATTGAAAATTGGCTCAATATAGAAAAGTTGTTGTTTTTTCAGTATGTATGACGATGCCTGTGTATGTACATACAAGAAAGCAATGTAAGTTTCCACTTTTTCTATATTAGTACATGAGATACATTGGCCATTTGCTCAGGAGTGTGTGGCTCTTCCAATACAGACCCTTAACACGATAAAATGCACTTTGTCTCTCATGCAACGGAAAAGAGAGTTTGCTTCACATAACTTAGTAGGAAGCTGGACTGTTTCTATCTTGCTGCTAATTTGACAACACTTTTGGCTACTGTTTAGTTTGTAATAACATACATTATAAAAATATTCCCCCGATTCATAATCACGTTATGATGATGATATTACAGAGAACGCTCACAGAACTTCAGCTAATGTTCTGGCAATGTTCTCTCAACGTTCTTCAAGTAAAGCAGTAATTCGTTGTTAATGAAGTTTAAATAGGATGTTCTCCTAACATTTATATATATATTCATTCCTAGGCCTGCTTGTTTCAGAACATTCAGTAAAAAAGTACATTACAAAAATGTTTGAATAATGATACAAATGGATTTTTTTTGCATAACCAAGAGAGAAAAAAACGTGTCATTGTTACATGTTACATGCAGTTACTATAATAATTACAGTAAATTATGCATAATTACATGCAACTAACCCTAAACCAAACCCTCATCCTAACCCTATATAGTAAGCACATGTAGTTATTACTCAGTACTTAACTGTATAATTACAGTGTAACAAATACACCTTAATAAAGTGTAACTCTTAAATGCTAGCTGGGTTGTTACATGTAAGCCCTTCTCATGTGCAGTTTCGCTTACACTATTTGAAGGTGTTAACTTACAGTGTAATTATGTCTTTAAGTACTGAGTAATAATAATTAACACATACTATAGGGTTGGGGTTTGGTTTCGGGTTAGTTGCATGTAATTATGCATAATTGATGTGTAGCTAGGACACTGTAAAATAAAGTTTCACTGTAGTTTCTTATAAATATCAGGATCAACGAAATAAACAAATGTTATTTTACAGTTTGTTGTTGAGACATGTTTGAGATACAGGACCAAAAGTATGAAAATATGCAACTCAAAATATATGAGGTTATGATTGCTCATAGCCACATGCACAACTGATTTTTAATAAAGCAAAATTGTGTTAACAAATATGGCTACTGCAAATAAAAAGCACTTTCCTTTGAAGGCATATCTGTGCATTCATCCTAGCTTATCTACAGTCATCTCAAGAAAACAGAAGTTTCCCAGCAGCGCACAGTTATCTCTACAACTCTCATAACAATGAAGGAGTCAAATAGTCCAGCCTTTGTCCAGTAAGTGCAACCCAGAAGCATATGGACTCTGGTGCCATTTCACACAACAAACCAAGCCCACAGAAGCTTCTGGAGAAAAAGCCCAACAGCTCATGACCTGGGAGACATGTTTACCTCTCGCTCACAACATCCACATTTACATGAACGACTATTCGAGCAGCATGTGCAGAGAGACGTCCAGCTCGAAGTAAAGCAGTAGTAATCAAGTAGTCTGGCTGATACAGAACAAATCAATTGTGCATTAGGAAGAATTAGTAGGAATATTCTTCTGAACTCTTTCAGATATGCTCATTAAACCACACCTGCTATTACTTCTACTGGGAGATTTTCTTACTCAATATTGTTGTCTTGTTTTCCAGTACAAATGCACACAATTTGAAAATGTTCATGAAACAAAATCAATTTACATGAGGAGCAAGATATTAAGAAAAAATCAAGAAAAATAAACGCAATTCAAAGGAAGATCAAAATTAATATCCTACCCTGTTGGAATTTTTGACACATTTTTCAGAAAACAAGACTTCATGTGTAATTTTGCTTCTCAGGTAAATGTATCTTCTTAATTTAAGAATGTTTAGGTATTTTTACAGGAATAAAAAAGACTGTAAAACATGTTTTGTCCCAAACATGTAAATCATCTGGTCTTCAATAATACTTCATCAGTATTATTTAAAGATTGAATTATGACTAAATCAACCTGATTGCTGTGGTTACTCTAACAAAGCATGACATATTTCTAATTTGTTTAAGAATAATTCGAATTATCATAGTTATCTTAAGATAGAGTATCCTATAAATAGCTCTGCTATTTAATCTGTAAAGCAATCCAGCCAGAAATATAAAACCACGAGTGACCCACCAGTCTGGAAATGTTGTCTTGGCTCAAACTTTCCGATCGCTCCTGATTGTATGTTCCCACGTTCTTCCTTTCGCGCACTTGTTCTCCTGTTCACGCGCGCTGGAAAGTTCCTCT
Source organism: Pseudorasbora parva (assembly GCF_024679245.1). Classification (NCBI taxonomy): domain Eukaryota; kingdom Metazoa; phylum Chordata; class Actinopteri; order Cypriniformes; family Gobionidae; genus Pseudorasbora; species Pseudorasbora parva. The sequence continues at coordinate 43,546,713 of NC_090181.1, forward strand.
CGCCTCCTGTATGCTAATCATTCTTCGCGAGGGAAGACAGGGGACGAGGAGAGAGACACGGAGACAGACAGCCGGAGAAGGAAGGGAGCAGATAACGGTTGAAGGCTGGCAACCAATTGGCCTGGAGCGCGAGAGAGCGAGAGCTTGAGAGAGAGACCAAGAAATGGGGGGTAGCACCAATGAGGCGGAGCGAAAGGATGCCGCCATAGAGAAAGAGGAAAAAAAAAAAAAACAGCTGTACGTGAGTCACAGCCGAAATGTGGAGCGCTTACCCTCAGAGTGATGCCTGCATCCTCAGCTTTGTGTACACCTCCACCCATCCGCCGAAACAATAAAGCGCCAAGCCTCCTGGTACCAGAACACGCGCATTTGTGTGCGTGTGTGAAATAGCTTGGAGGTTGGGCGAGGAGCGTTTAGGATGCGTTTCCGTTCTCTGTATCTTGGACTGAATTTGCTCTCTGCCTCGCTCTGCGTGTGGCGAGCCGCAGTCTGTCTGTCTACTCGCAGCATCACTCTTGCGCTCTTACAAGCCAACACAAATATCTTCTAAGCATGTTTAAGAATTTTCCTTCCCTCTTTTTTTCGTTATGCAAACCATAAGTAAACATTCCGTTTTCGTTTTGTAATCATCCTCCTTATTTCTAATGTAAGATTGAATGCAGCCATTTTTCATTATGTCTGGCTCCTGGTGTCACTTGCAGTTATTTTTTACTCTACAAAACAGCTAATTATGCTGCTTTAAAATGCTTTACCACACGAGAATGAACCTCATTGGTTCTCGCTGAAGCTCAAACGTGATGCGTAACACGAGAATGAACCTCATTGGTTCTCGCTGAAGCTCAAACCTCATTGGTTCTTGAGGAAGCTCAAACGTGATGCGTAACACGAGAATGAACCTCATTGGTTCTCGCTAAAGCTCAACCGTGCTGCGTAACACGAGAATGAACCTCATTGGTTCTCGCTGAAGCTCAAACTTAATGCATAACACAAGAATGAACCTCATTGGTTCTCGCTGAAGCTCAAACGTGATGCGTAACACGAGAATGAACCTCACTGGTTCTCGCTGAAGCTCAAATGTGATGCGTAACACGAGAATGAACCTCACTGGTTCTCGCTGAAGCTCAAACGTGATGCGTAACACGAGAATGAACCTCATTGGTTCTCGCTGAAGCTCAAACGTGATGCGTAACACGAGAATGAACCTCATTGGTTCTCGCTGAAGCTCAAACCTCATTGGTTCTCGCTGAAGCTCAAACGTGCTGTGTAACACGAGAATGAACCTCATTGGTTCTTGCTGAAGCTCAAACCTCATTGGTTCTTGAGGAAGCTCAAACGTGTTGCGTAACACGAGAATGAACCTCATTGGTTCTTGCTGAAGCTCAAACCTCATTGGTTCTCGCTGAAGCTCAAACGTGATGCGTAACACGAGAATGAACCTCATTGGTTCTCGCTGAAGCTCAAACGTGATGCGTAACACGAGAATGAACCTCATTGGTTCTCGCTGAAGCTCAAACGTGCTGCGTAACACGAGAATGAACCTCATTGGTTCTCGCTGAAGCTCAAACTTGATGCATAACACAAGAATGAACCTCATTGGTTCTTGCTGAAGCTCAAACGTGCTGCGTAACACGAGAATGAACCTCATTGGTTCTCGCTAAAGCTCAAACGTGATGCGTTACACAAGAATGTACCTCATTGGTTCTCGCTGAAGCTCAAACTTGATGCGTAACACGAGAATGAACCTCATTGGTTCTAGCAGGTTTGTCGACATAGGGATGAATTAATGGCAAAAAAAATTGGGGGGGGGGGACTATCCCTTTAATATAACATAAGAACATTGGCAAAATGTTCTTAGAACATATTTTTGCTAGCTGGGTTCATGCTTTATTTGGACTAGTATCAGGGAATCTCAAACATATGCAGATCATTTGCCTGCAGAAGAGAGAGAGGGACGCGGTGTAGCCCGTCTCAGCCCTCCACGACTCATTAATGTCCTCCTCACTCAGGACTGGCAGAGCACCAGCAGCATGGAGCGCTAAGATAACTGGCTTAAGAAGCAGCCAATTCACACCGCCAGCCAACTTCCTCTGCTCCAGAAGATATATCTGTCTCCTCCCAGACACAAGCCATGCTATCCATACATCCGCTCCATGAGTCCATGTGCGTTGGGCAGGTGTGTGATATCCCAGCTAACAAAAAATGCTCTTAGAACATTTTGATAACATTCCCATTAAGGTATGAACGTTCTCCGATCATTCAAAATACATTTAAATGCTTAAAAAAATATTATATTTTTCTTCTTCATGCAAACATTAACGAAAACATTAAAGAAACGCTGCGTATTGGAATGTTACTTTTGAACGTCCTCTAAATATTTGGAAGCAAGTAGACGAAATAAACTTTCAGGAAAAACCAACGCTCGTGGAATGGTTTTATGCTAATGTTTTGATATCAGATATCTTTTGGATGTTTGGAAAAACGTTTGTTAATAACTTTGAGAGAACCTTAATAGAACATTCTGACAACGTTCCCTGATAGCTGGGATGCTGCTAATTTAAATTTAGACTTTTTTTTTATTTTCATTTAAAATGAGGACAGAGGAAAAGACGGGTTTACTGCAGGAAAGCATCAAGAGAGATGTGTTTGAAAATATTAGAATTTTGTTTTTTGGTTAAAAATGAAACAATATGTTTGTGTGGCAAATCGGATTCTCACAAATCTGTAAATGAAGGACTATGCTATATTCACTCAAAAAAACTTCATTTTTTTATGTCAACAGGTTCCACGTAATTGAGTTATGTTGAATTTAATTAACATTGTTCATTTCGGTAAACTTAATTTCTTTACGTAAAGTTAATTCAATGCCATTTAGTTAAATCAGGTTAACATTCTTAATTTTGTCCAAAACTAATAAGTTTAATTACTCTGAAATGAATATAAAAAACAAAACAAGTAGTGCAGTTTAATTGATTATTATTATTTAGTGAAATGCTATTTTTTTACAACATTTACAAAACCTTTTACATTACAAGATTGTATTGGCTAGATGGTTTTGTTACAGCCATGTCCTGTCCAAAGTCGTTGTTTTTTATTATTAATACAATTTTAATTGTTATTAGTAGATCCTCAGCCCGAGCACATGCTCTACACTTCACCACAAACAGGTAACGTCCAAAAACACTAGCATAACAAACTTTTAAATACCAACATTAAACATTAAAAAGTCTCTCCATTTTCTCATCTCGTTAGAAATGCATAAAATAGACTATTTTATTTAAACATTTACTCTCCGAATTCAGCCCATTTGCAAAGCATGATGGGAAGTGAATCCGATCGGGTTAAGGCGGGCGTACACGTGCGTTTTTTGCTGTCGAACGAACTCACAGACGATTTTTTTTTTTTTCTGGGAGAAAGCGTGTGGACATCATGGATGCTCGTATGGTCGCGGCTCGCACCGTGTGAGAGGAAATACGAGACGAGACGAGACGAGACGAGACGAGCACGTTAGGACCACCTCCTGACCTTACGATCATTTTTAAGCATGTTTAAAAAGTTTGGTGATTTTTACCAGCATATGGCTGTCCCCTATTGCCAAATCATGCACAAGCACGTCACATAGGCTCAATCTATGAGTATTATTAGCTCAGTGGCTGCAAACATACAGCGTTCACACACACACACACACACTTTCTCTCTCTCACATGCACTCTTCTCTCTCCCTGGTTGTTTCGGTTAAAAGGAATGGCTACTGTTCTCTGCTTTTCAACAAATCATTTGCAGACATTTTTTCTTTTTTTTGTATCTGAAGCTATAGCAGCAACATTGAACGTGTACCAGCTGATTTGATGCGATGATCAAATTAAATGACTCATAGCGTCTGCAATATCTCACGACCTCCCGAGTGTCCGAATTCGCACAGTGTACGCCCGCCTTTACATGATTGAAACATGTTATTTCAAAATAAAAACATCAAGTTATGTCAAAGAGTGGCGGTTTTAAGTCAGTTTAACATGAATCAATTACATTTGAACCAGAAACCTGATATAATGGTGTTAAATCAAGAGGAATTGCTTAAATAAAGTGAACAGCATCATAAGTTCATTTTGTTTGAGTGTTGAATGTTAATACACACATATATGAATATTTTCTCTCCGTAGATTTCAGTTCTACTGATCATATAATGTTCCAAATCACTCATTTCTAAGGTTCCATTTTAGCCGTTTTTCCATTTGAATTTTGTCACTAAATTGCCATTCTATTCTCAGTTCTATCATTTGTTTTAAGTGACTGACTTTCAATTATTAATGCTTTAAATGCCTTTATTCAATTTAAGAATTCATTTTTTCTTCTGACAATCCAGTTTATTTATCTTTAATCCACTGATGCTGAAAAGAATAATGATTGAATGAGATTAGAAGGTGATTAGAAAACATGTTATCCATGAACAGATGACATAAAATAACTGACAGGGAAGTGATTAAAGATAAAGCGCTTGGTTTTGCGTGAGATGGAGTGATGTGTGTGGATGTGATCACTGAGCTGTTCATCTTCCTGACAGTAAGTTGTGTGGTAGCTGTGAAAGGCGCGTGTGTGAGCTCTACACGTCAGCCAGAAGACGGCAAACATCCCCTGTCATGCTGAACGCATTCACAACCGTATGTGAGCATCCAAATTTCAGATTAAGAATGGATTCATATCAATAAGTATTGCTACACTAACAATGTAACTGCCACAGATGTTTAGATGCGACCTAACATGTTTTATGCAGAAATAATCAATATAGTCTTACTGTAATAGACACATAGAACAAGGAGGAAACCAGAAGAAAGAACTGCATAATCCATATCAAGGGAGGCAGTCCCTCCTCACAAAAATAGGATGAGAAAATAATCCATATTACAAAAACAAAACAACTCAAACATTACAAAATGAATTTTTTTAAGTAAGGTAAAGTCACAGCTGGACGTCTCTTGCCTCCCCTGAGCCCATTGACTTTTAGCAGACCCCCTAATGCATGCAGTGAGTTTGATAAGGGGAAACTGAGAATGAATAGGGGAAAGTCATGTGAGAAGAGATGATTGGTTATGTTTGGATATGATTGGTGTGATAAATCCAACCTCTTTGCGTGTGTTTGCGAATCTAAATGAACACAATGATGGGAAGACTAATGAAAAAGAAAACAACTCAGCTTCACCGCTTTCTGTTTTGTTAGAATCAAACTTGAAATGGCCTGAAAAGATGATGACTGTATCCGCTCGGTGAAATTAAAGGTAAATCTTCATGGCTGTGACCAGTGTTTACCGAGCAATGCAAGCTTCATAACTGATGAAAATAAGTTGACAATAAAAAAGAACAGCTGAACATTAGTTCACAAATTTTAAATGTTGTCTTTAATTATGAAAACTTATCTGGTTTCTCTTTTCTATGGAATGTTTATAACCCTAACCCTAACCAGGAAGATGTGGCAACATTAAGTGTAACTGGGACATGAATTTACATATGATATACAGTTTGCATATGCCCTGATCATGCATAACATTATGACTGACAGGTGAAGTGAATAACACTGATTATCTTTTTTTTTTGTCCTCAAAGTTGGGCAAGCGTAAAGTAACATCCACATGGATGGAGGACCCAAGGTTTCCCAGCAGAACATTGCCCAAAGCATCACACTGCCTCCGCCGGCTCGCCTTCTTCCCATAGTGCATCCTGGGGCCATGTGTTCCCCAGGTAAGTGACGCACACACACCCGGCCATGCACGTGATGTAAAAGAAAACGTGATTCATCAGACCGGGCCACCTTCTTCCATGTCCAGTTCTGATGCTCATGTGCCACTGTTGGTGCTTTCAGCGGGGTCAGAGGTCAGCATGGGCACCCTGACTGGTCTGCAGCTATGCCGCCCCATACGCAACAAACTGAGATGCTCTGTGTATTCTGACACCTTTCTTTCAGAACCAGCATTAACTTCTGGAGCAGTTTGAGCTCCAGTAGCTCGTCTGTTTGATCGGACCACACGGGCCAGCCTTCACTCCTCACGTGCATCAATGAGCCTTGGCCACCCATGACACCCATTCACTTCACCTGTCAGTGATCATAATGTTATGCCTGATCGGTTATGTGTGTGTGTGTGTGTGTGTGTGTGTGTCTGTGTGTGTGTGTGTGTGTGTGTGTGTGTGTGTGTGTGTGTGTAATAATTCAATAATATAGCTCTGCTACATGATTTAGTAAATACCAGTGCCACCACCTCCACTGCAAATTGTACAAGTACAGAAATATCTTTGTTATAACGCGACTGCTAAACACTGAAATGAAGTATTTTCCTACTTTACAAAACCACATCTGCACTGGCTTTATACTACTGTGTATATGTATGGAAATATGACAGTTCAATCAAAAACATGCAACATTTTTACCAAAAATAAAATGCATCATTCATTTTTAATTGATTGTTTACTGTGTATTAAAAATCATGTAACCTTTATTCTTCTCTGTTTCTTTTGAATTGACGCCGGAGGTTTCTGACTGAAAGCAATGCTGTGGCATGCAGACGTACATGGAGTGGACAGCGCCTGGTGCTGAATACTACAAGCCCAGAGCTGTGAGGCAAATGGGCCAGGCAGTGAGAGGAGGAGCCCTGGGTAAAGGAACATCAGCCCATGTTCTTACATTTTATCACCAATATTACGCTAAACAATAGCTGAAACACAGCTGGAAGTTGGAGATTGTGAGAAACAGAGTAGATGACTGTAAATAGGCTTGTGTTTTGAAGGAGTGGGGCATTCTGGCTTTTATATGAGGGGGCTGTACAGCTTCAGCTCACTAATATTTTAGGAACTAGGTCAGGTTTTATAGCCCACCACACAACAGACAGCGAGCAAAAATAGACATTTAGTTCATATGACATTCGTACCACTTACAGCTGAAATCAAATACGCCTGCCAAAGATTAGTGAATCGAACATTACTGGATTCAGAACGTAAATTTACCATAGCAAAGACGATTAAATGATTTCATGCTCACAGAAACAGGGGAATGCAAAGAACTGAAATAACAAGCAGTTAATTTCAAGACTGGCAATCAGAAACCCAGAATAATTCCTCATATTTCAACTTTAGCATTACAAGAGAGCGTACAAACGTTTGCGTTTGCTTCAGCATTCTATTTTGGGATTGAATTAATAATAAAAATGTATTTAAATTCATACATGCTTTTCGTGCATGTCTGATTTGACACAGACTGGGAGTTTGATGCACACAAGTTTCTGGATCAAGAATGTTTTTCTAACAGGGAACTTTTGGCTCAAGGGCAAACTTTTTTTTTCTTCAAATGTTATGTCTTGTTTCAGAATATTTAGAAATCTTTTAAAGTAACATTCCCTGTAACAACTCAGAATGTAATAACTGCACATAAAGTAATAATTATTGTATTATTATTGTTATAAAATGTTCAAAATGTAATAATATTTTTTTCAAACTGTAATACAATGATTATTATTATTATTATTATTGTTATTTAAAAATATATAGTACATTTTAAAAACTAAATTCAGTCTTAACCTGCCTACAAAATCTACCAAATGACTGATACTTCTACTACTGCTAGAAGTAGTAGGAGTAGTAATAGTAATAGTAGTAGTAGTACTAGTAGTAGTAGGAGTAGTAATAGTAATAGTAGTAGTAGTACTAGTATTAGTAGGAGTAGTAATAGTAGTAGTAGTAGTAGTAGTAGTAGTAGTAGTAGTAGTAGTTGTAGCAGTAGCAATGGTAATAGTAGAACAGTTGTAGTAGTAGTAATAGTAGAAGTAGTAATAATAATAATAATAATAATAATAATAGATTTTATTTATAATGCACTTTTCATTCCGAAGAATCTCAAAGTGCAACAAAGGGGAAAAAAAAAATAACAAAACAAAACAATGAATAACAAGTAAAAATGAATACTACAAACAATCAACCAACACAGAAAACAGAACAGAAACAGAGCTGATAGTGAACAGAAACAGAGCTGATGGTGAACAGAAACAGAGCTGATGGTGAACAGAAACAGAGCTGATGGTGGACAGAAACAGAGCTGATGGTGAACAGAAACAGAGCTGATGGTGAACAGAAACAGAGCTGATGGTGAACAGAAACAGAGCTGATGGTGAACAGAAACAGAGCTGATGGTGAACAGAAACAGAGCTGATGGTGAACAGAAACAGAGCTGATGGTGAACAGAAACAGAGCTGATGGTGAACAGAAGCAGAGCTGATGGTGAACAGAAACAGAGCTGATGGTGAACAGAAACAGAGCTGATGGTGAACAGAAGCAGAGCTGATGGTGAACAGAAACAGAGCTGATGGTGAACAGAAACAGAGCTGATGATGAACAGAAACAGAGCTGATGGTGAACAGAAACAGAGCTGATGGTGAACAGGAACAGAGCTGATGGTGAACAGAAACAGAGCTGATGGTGAACAGAAGCAGAGCTGATGGTGAACAGAGACAGAGCTGATGGTGAACAGAAACAGAGCTGATGGTGAACAGAAGCAGAGCTGATGGTGAACAGAAGCAGAGCTGATGGTGAACAGAAACAGAGCTGATGGTGAACAGAAACAGAGCTGATGATGAACAGAAACAGAGCTGATGGTGAACAGGAACAGAGCTGATGGTGAACAGGAACAGAGCTAATGGTGAACAGAAACAGAGCTGATGGTGAACAGAAGCAGAGCTGATGGTGAACAGAAGCAGAGCTGATAGTGAACAGAAACAGAGCTGATGGTGAACAGAAACAGAGCTGATGGTGAACAGAAACAGAGCTGATGGTGAACAGAAACAGAGCTGATGGTGAACAGAAAACAGCTGATGGTGAACAGAAACAGAGCTGATGGTGAACAGAAACAGAGCTGATGGTGAACAGAAAACAGAGCTGATGGTGGAAGTCTCTGTTAGCTCCGCAGCACACTGTGGTCCACTCCATGTTTTAAATTTCTCCCAGCGGCAGTGTCCTGATGACATCGTCGAGGCATGACAGCTGAAGACCAGAGATGATGGGTCTTCATGACGATTCAAACGATGGGGATCGCCGCAGCACCATGCAGGAGGCAGAACATTTTTCTGGGCACTTCTGTGGACACACCGGGGTCGGCACAGAAGTCCAAGCCGCTCCACCGCCGCGATGCAAGACGGAACAGCGGCGCAGCCGAGAAGCGGAACATCCCAACATCATGCTGGACGCCGATGACGCTGGCCCGAATGACGCTAGCCCGGTGCAAACTTCAGCCACCATGCAGCTCAAGCCTGAGGGAGACCACCAGTGAGCAGCCGCGGCGAGAAACATCAAATGTCCTTCAAACCAGAACCAACCGCAGCAATTCAAACATAAACATCAGAGAAGCGGTGGAAAACGGCGAACGGTGAACAACGTCCTCTCAGTGGCTGCCAGCAATCAGTAACAGTCCCAATTGTAGCTCTGACTGTTAGACTAGTCACAAACATAAGAAAATAAAATAAAATCTAAATCTAATAGTACAGTAACATGATTAGTAGTAGTCGTAGTAGTAGAAGTAGTAATAATAGAAGTAGTGGTAGTAATAGTATAAGTAGGAGCTACTGCACCATCAAACATTATTGCACATCCTCATATTGCATGATCCACATTATTGCACAGACCTCACACTGCATACTACTCACATTGCACAATTCACAATAGTACACAATCCACTCATTATATTACACTCATAACCCATTATTATAATACAAATCGTAATTATTGTGCGGTCACAGTAATGCACAGTCAGATTAACCACAATTCAAATAATATATAGTTTCTGCACATACATGCAGACACATGCATACACACACACACACACACACACACACACACACACACACACACACACACACACACACAGTCAGCCCCTACATGCAATTATGTCTCAATAAAAGGTTTAAATGTAAGTTACTACTTAAAATGAGTCGGTTCTTCATCTGAGCTTTAAAAGAATCATACGTAGAGCTTTCTCTCAGTGCTAATGGAAGACTATTCCACAGATTCCTACCGTGAACAGACAGCACAGTCTGTCCAAAGGTGCTGCGTCTGTAGGGTATTGCCAGGTCACCTCCAGTAGTAGCTGGCATGATCCTTTCTGAACTATCTTTATATTTAATAAAATCATTCAACGGCAATAGTAGTAGTAGTAGTAGTAGTAGTGGTAGTAATAGTAATAGTAATAGTAGAGTAAGTAGTTGTAGTAGTAGTAGTAGCAATAGTTGAAGTAGAAGTAGTAGTAATAGTAAAAGTAAAAGTAGTAGTAGTAATAGTAGTAGTAGTAGTAGTAGTAGTCATAGTAATAGTAAAAGTATTAAAAGTAGTAGTAGTAGTAGTAGAAGAGTTAGTAGTTGTATTACTAGTAATACTTTTAGTAATAGTAGAGTTAGTAGTTGTAGTGGTAGTAGTAGTAGTGATAGTAGAGTTAGTAGTTGTAGTAGTAGTAGTAGTAAAAGTAGTAGTAGTAGTAGTAGTATAGTTAGTAGTTGTAGTAGTAGTAGTAGTAGCAGTAGTAGTAGTAGAGTTAATAGTTGTAGTAGAAGTAGTAGTAGTAGTAATAGTAGAGTTATTAGTTGTTGTAGTAGTAGTAGTAGTAGTAGTAGTAAAAGTAGTAGTAATAGTAGTAGTTATAGTAGAGTTAGTAGTCGTAGTAATAGTAGAGATAGTAGTTGTAGTAGTAGTTGTAGTAATAGTAACAGTAAAAGTAGTAGTAGTAGTAGAGTTAGTAGTTGTAGTAATAGTAATAGTTATAGTAGAGTTAGTATTTGTATTGGTAGTAGTAGTAGTAGTAGTAGAAGTAGTAGTAGTAGTAGTAGTAGTAGTAGTAGAGTTAGTAGTTGTATTGGTTGTAGTAGTAGTAGTAGTAGTAATAGTAGAGTTAGTAGTTGTATTGGTAGTAGAAGTAGTAGTAGTAGCAGTAGTAGTAGAGATAGTAGTTGTAGTGGTAGTAGTAGCCGTAGTAGTAGTAGAGTTAGTAGTTGTATTGGTGGTAGTAGTAGTAGTAGTTGTAGTAGAAGTAGTAGTAATAGTAGAGTTAGTAGTTGTATTGGTAGTAGTAGTAGTAGTAGTAGTAGTAGGAGTAGTAGTAGTAGTAGAGATAGTAGTTGTAGTGGTAGTAGTAGTAGTAGTTGTAGTAGTAGTAGAGTTAGTAGTTGTATTGGTAGTAGTAGTAGTAGTAGTAGTAGTAGTAATAGTAGATTTAGTAATTGTATTGGTAGTAGCAGTAGTAGTAGTAGTAGAGATAGTAGTAGTAGTAGTAGTAGTAGTAGTAGTAGTAGTAGAGTTAGTAGTTGTATTGGTAGTAGTAGTAGTAGTAGTAGTAGTAGTAGAGATAGTAGTTGTAGTGGTAGTAGTAGTAGTAGTAGTAGTAGTAGTAGTAATAGTAGAGTTAGTAGTTGTATTGGTAGTAGTAGCAGTAGTAGTAATACTAGAGATAGTAGGAGTAGTAGTAGTAGTAGTAGTAGTAGTAGTAGTAGTAGTAATATTAGAGTTAGTAGTTGTATTGGTAGTAGTAGTAGTAATAGTAGAGATAGTAGTTGTAGTGGTAGAACAGTCCCTGACAAAAGTCTTGTCGCTTGTGTACAAATTGACCTAAAGTGCCGTTGAAATATATTTCTAATCAAGATTTTTTTTTTACAAGAAATGGCTCCTTTTAATCCCACCAGCTTTTGTGATAATGTTTCAGTGAAAAACTAAACTTTCAAAAAGTATTCTAATATTCACAGCTTGGTAAAGCCCATTGAGTCAATTTTTGCAAAGACATAAGTGTTGTCACCTTGTCATATGAGCTTCACCTGTGACTAATAATGGATCAATTAGGTCTCAAGTGTGTATAAAAAGAACCCCAGTACACTAGACCTTCACATCAACTGCAACTAGACCTCTGCAAACATGCCTAAGATTCACCCTGAGACTAAAGTTTTGATTATCAAGAGGCTGAAGACCAGATCCACTGCTGATGTGGCAGACACCTTCAATGTGTCTAAGCGTCAAGTACAGAGGATAAAAAAAAGATTTGAAGAGACTGGAGACGTTTTTGACAAGCCCAGGTCAGGCAGACCCCACAAGACAACTGCTCGAGAGGAACGTTTGTTGGCTCGAAAATCAAAGGCCAGCCCATTTTCCACTGCAGCAGAGCTCCACGAGACCTGGTCACCTGAAGTCCCTGTGTCAACCAGAACAGTTTGTCGGATTCTCTCTCGAAATGGCCTCCATGGTCGAATCAGTGCCCAGAAGCCAGCACTAAACAAAAGACAATTGAAAAACCGTGTGGCATTTGCCAAGGCCCACAGTCTGCTAAAAGGATGGACGCTGGAAAAGTGGCAGAAGGTGGACTTTCAGATGAATCTTCAGTTGAATTACACCACAGTCGCCGCAAATATTGCAGGAGACCTACTGGAGCCAGAATGGATCTGAGATTCACCCAGAAAACAGTGAAGTTTGGTGGCGGAAAAATCATGGTCTGGGGTTACATCCAGTATGGGGGTGTGCGAGATCTGCAGGGTGGAAGGCAACATCAATAGTCTAAAATACCAAGAAATCTTAGCTACCTCTTATATTCCCAACCATAAAAGAGGCCAAATTCTGCAGCAGGACGGTGCTCCATCGCATAGTTCCATCTCCACATCAAAGTTCCTTAAGGCGAAGAAGATCAAGATGCTCCAGGATTGGCCAGCCCAGTCACCAGACATGAACATCATTGAGCATATGTGGGGTAGGATGAAAGAGGACGCATGGAAGACGAAACCAAAGAATATTGATGAACTCTGGGAGGCATGCAAGACTGCTTTCTTAGCTATTCCTAATGACTTCATCAATAAATTGTATGAATCCTTGCCAAACCGCATGGATGCAGTCCTTCAAGCTCATGGAAGTCATACAAGATATTAAATTTGGATCTCACAGCACCACAACTTAATTTGCTGACATATTTTTGTATTTGCAGTAAATTTGTTCAATTTCTGTATAGGCGACAAAACTTTTGTCTTGCCAAAATTTGACCTTTCTGTCTTGATTAAATGATAAATATTTTTTTCTATGAAAATTATATATTTCAGTGCATTAAACATCATTTGGGAGGGTTTAAGCTTTTCATATGAGCTATTTCTAACACCAATGAATTAATTAAAAGTCAGGTTAATATCAGGTATTTCTAGAAAATAGATAAGCGACAAGACTTTTGTCAGGGACTGTAGTAGTAGTAGTAGTAATAGTAGAGTTAGTAGTTGTATTGGTAGTAGTAGTAGTAATAGTAGAGATAGTAGTTGTAGTGGTAGTAGTAGTAGTAGTAATAGTAGAGTTAGTAGTTGTATTGGTAGTAGTAGTAGTAGTAGTAGTAGTAGAAGTAGTAGTAGTAATAGTAGAGATAGTAGTTGTATTGGTGGTGGTAGTAGTAGTAGTAGTAGTAGTAGTAGTAGTAGTAGTTATAGTAGAGATAGTAGTTGTAGTGGTAGTAGTAGTAGTAGTAATAGTAGAGTTAGTAGTTGTATTGGTAGTAGTAGTAGTAGTAGTAGTAGTAGTAGGAATAGTAGAGTTAGTAGTTGTAGTAGTAGAAGTAGTAGAAATAGAGTTAGTAGTAGTAGTAGTAGTAGTAGCAGTAAAAGTAGTAGTAGTAGTGATAGATTAGTTAGTGGCTGTAGTAGTAGAAGTAGTTGTAGTAGTAGAGTTACTAATTATAGTAGTAGTAGTAGTAATAGTAAAAGTATTAGTAATAGTAATAGTAGTAGTAGTAGTAGTACTAGTAGTAGTAAAAGTAGTGGTAATAGTAGTAGTAATAGTAGAGTTAGTAGTTGTAGTAATAGTAGTAGTAATAGTAATAGTAGTTATAGTAGTAGTAGTAGTACTAGTAGTAGTAAAAGTAGTGGTAATAGTAGTAGTACTAGTAGAGTTAGTAGTTGTAGTAATAGTAGAGTTAGTAGCTGTAGTGGTAGTAGTAGTAGTAGGAGGAGGAATAGTAGAGTTAGTAGTTGTAGTTGTAGTAGTAGTAGTAATAGTAGAGTTATTAGTTTTAGTGGTAGTAGTAAATGGACTGCATTTATATAGGGCTTTTATCCAAAGCACTTTACATTTTTGCCTCACATTCACCCATTCATACACCGACGGCGATGTCAGCCATGTAAGGCGCCATCCAGCTCGTCGGGAGTAGCTGGGGTTAGGTGTCTTGCTCATGGACACTTCGACACTTGGTCAGGTGGAACCGGGGATTGAACCACCAACCTTCTGGTTTGTAGACAACCTACATGAACCACTGAGCCACTGCCGCCACTACAGTAGTAGTATTAGCAGTAGTAGTAATAGTAGAGTTAGTAGTTGTAGTAGTAGTAATAGTAATAATAATAGTAGAGTTAGTAGTTGTAGTTGTAGTAGTAGTAATAGTAGAGTTAGTGGTTGTAGTAGTAGTAGTAGTAGTAGTAGTAGTAGTAGTAGTAGTGGTAGTACTAGTAGAGTTAGTAGTTGTATTGGTAGTAGTAGTAGTAGTAATAGTAGAGATAGTAGTTGTAGTGGTAGTAGTAGTAATAGTAGAGTAAGTAGTTGTTTTGGCAGTAGTAGTAGTAGTAGTAGTAGTAGTAGTAGTAGTAGTAGAGTTAGTAGTTGTATTGGTAGTAGTAGTAGTAGTAATAGTAGTAGTAGTAGTAGTAGTAGTAGTAGTAGTAGTAGTAGTAGTAATAGTAGAGTTAGTAGTTGTATTGGTAGTAGTAGTAGTAGTAGTAGTAGTAGTAGTAGTAGAGATAGTAGTTGTAGTGGTAGTAGTAGTAGTAGCAGTAGTAGTAGTAGTAGTAGTAGTAGTAGTAGTAGTAGTAATAGAGTTAGTAGTTGTATTGGTAGTAGTAGTAGTAGTAGTAGTAGTAGTAGAGATAGTAGTTGTAGTGGTAGTAGTAGTAGTAGCAGTAGTAGTAGTAGTAGTAGTAATAGAGTTAGTAGTTGTATTGATAGTAGTAGTAGTAGTAGAAGTAGTAGTAGTAGTAGTAGTAGTAGTAGTAGTAGTAGAGTTAGTAGTTGTATTGGTAGTAGTAGTAGTAGTAGTAGTAGAGATAGTAGTTGTATTGGTAGTAGTAGTAGTAGTAGTAGTAGTAGTAGTAATAGTAGAGTTAGTAGTTGTATTGTTAGTAGTAGTTGTAGTAGTAATAGTAGAGATAGTAGTAGTAGTAGTAATAGTAGAGTTAGTAGTTGTATTGGTAGTAGTAGAAGTAGTAGGAATAGTAGAGATAGTAGTTGTAGTGGTAGTAGTAGTAGTAGTAATAGTAGAGATAGTAGTTGTAGTGGTAGTAGTAGTAGTAATAGTAGAGTTAGTAGTTGTATTGGTAGTAGTAGTAGTAGTAGTAGTAATAGTAGAGTTAGTAGTTGTATTGATAGTAGTAGTAGTAGTAGTAGTAGTAGTAGTAGTAGTAGTAGTATTAGTAGAGTTAGTAGTTGTATTGGTCGTAGTAGTAGTAGTAGTAGTAGTAGTAGTAAAATTTGTAGTAAAAGTTGTAGTAATAGTAGAGATAGTAGTTGTGGTGGTAGTAGTAGTAGTAGTGATAGTAGAGTTAGTAGTTGTATTGGTAGTAGTAGTAGTAGTAGTAGTAGTAGTAGTAGTAGTAGTAGTAATAGTAGAGTTAGTAGTTGTATTGGTTGTAGTAGTAGTAGTAGTAGTAGTAGTAGTAGTAGTAGTTTGTAGTAGTTGTTGTAGTAGTCGTAGTAATAGTAGAGTTAGTAGAGTTAGTAGTTTTATTGGTTGTAGTAGTAGTAGTAGTAGTTGTAGTAGTTGTAGTAGTAGTAGTAATAGTAGAGTTAGTAGTTGTATTGGTTGTAGTAATAGTAGTAGTAGTAAAATTAGTAGTTGTAGTAATAGTAGAGTTAGTAGTTGCAATCCTTTTTTTTAAAAGGGGGGTGAAATGCTGTTTCATGCATACTGAGCTTTTTACACTGTTAAAGACTTGTATTCCCATCCTAAACATAGACAAAGTTTCAAAAACTAATGTTGGACGTTTGATGGAGTATTTCTGTGTCAAAAATACTCCTTCCGGTTTCTCACAAGTTTCGGAGAGTTTTTTTTCGAGTATGGGTCGGCTTGACGATAATAGAGCGGAAGGTCCTTGTATGGGCCGTACGGGCTCTTCTCCCGGTAGGGTGCGCGCGCGTGACTAGAGCGAGAGAGGAAATGCACGTCCATAAACACTCGCTCAGGTGCAGATCCAGTCGTCGTTATAGTCCGCGCCGCACTCTACTTTATTCCTATGGGTGACATCAAACGACTTTAACGCTTCAGCACAGCATTCTGGGAAGGCAGCGCTGCATTTGAACCGATTTGAACGCAGAAATGACGGGAAGCTTCACAACATCGCTTCAGTCGCGTCTTAAAGTGGATTTCCACGGTCACTGCTGTCACAGGACTTCACCAGATCATATCAAAGAAGTGTGTTTTTGACGGAGCGGTCCCAGCGATAAAGGTTCGGTCCTGCTTTGGAAGTAGCCGGTGAGTAAATCTGATTCAAATGTCTGTGCTGTTGGTTATCGTCGCTTGGGTAAACATCAGTAAACGACACGATCGCGTGCTTCGTCATTCAAATGCGCTAACGATACTCCATTGTTGTTCTGTGTATAACGTTACACTAGTCTGACGTGCAAAACCGTTTTGCTTACTACTGCTAAGGTTTAGTCGCATACAATAGTCCATAAACCGAATCGTGTCCTCATAAACTGCGAGTCAACACACACAAATGTTGACAGGCCACTAAATACAGTCCATACCACAGAGACGGACGTCCTGATGTTGCTGTTTCTCCTGTTCAATTTATTTCAGCCTCCGAATGATTCTGGATAATATCTATTAGCTGAGATCGATAGCCATGGGTTTCTCCACGCTTGAGGACGTCATTCTTTAGCTCCGCCCACACGATACGCCTCCAGGCGCCCGTTTTTTTCCGGAAAGACTCGGTACAGCCCATATTTCTTTTATAAATATAATAAAACTAAAGACTTTTCAGAGATATGAAGGATGCAATATTACTCTATAGGTACTCAAGATTGACATGAGATGACTGAAACTGAGTGTTTCACCCCCCCTTTAAGGATAGACAATTTTAATCGTTGCATAATAAATTCAACTAGCCTAATTGAACACTGGGTGTATATAACAACTTCAGAATTATATTTGTATAGACTGACACATAAAGAAGCTTTTTGCACAGTGGTGGCCACTAGTGGAATGAACTGTTAATAGTGATAAGGTATAGCTAAGAGTGGTCCAGACCATAGACAGTAAAAGAAAGGGACAGAGCGTTCCCATTGACTTCAACGGCGGAAAATGAGGTCAATAAGAAGCACTCCCTTTCTGATGGCTGAACGAACTGCGCAGGCTCAGACTGAGCTTTACGACGTAGATGTGACGTGAGCAACCTATCTGACAGCTGTAGGTCTTCTAGTAGTTGTGGAAAGTGAAATCTGAATCACGTTGTTTAAATGTTTTCTCCCATTGCTTTTGGCTCACTATAGGCTTCTCCCCATTCTTCTCCCTTGACATTATCAGGCTTTATCTGATAAAGTTTTGCATCTCCATGTCCCCTTGACTGTTTCATAGACAGTAAAAGATTGCTTCTGAGCATCTCCTCCTGTCTATACGGTAATTTCTCAACTGTGCGACAGAGTCGCGTTAGTTATGACGCAATCGTTAGCCTATTTTTACAAAAACAGCTTCTACGGGGCGATAGTGTAAGATACAAGGTAATGGAGCCTTTTATGCATTGTCGTGTTTCTTTAGAAATAAACAATGGACAAATGGAGTCTTTAAACGTCTCAGATGTAAAGTTATTCACTGTCAAAGTGACTCAAAAATGAATGGGAGTCAATGGGATGCTAACAGCAGGTGATGGCTTGGTTAGCAATGGCCGCCCCTATGGGTGGAACGCTTTCCAAGCGCTAGATTACCCCCTTGGTCCAGATCAACCTTACGAAAGTATTCTTAACTAAGTTTGTTTCGGGAAACACATATTAACATTAAAGGATACCTTAAAGCTACACTATGTGATGTTTTCCCCCATCTAGCGGTGTAAAGGTATATGACCATCCAGTGAGTATTAGTTTCTCTTCCTCTCAATTCTGATTTCGTTTCAACTCCTACAGTGGCAGATTTAGTCCAAGATTAACATGGCAATCCCCCTCTTCACATTCGACACGGTGCCATCGAGTGTTAAAACGCGAAATTCGAAGCTTGAATTTATGGGTATGTCCCTCTTTGGCTAATGTACTTTCAAGATGGAGGGGCAACATGGCGACCGGCATTCGAACCCCTCACCCGTATGTATTTTCAATGGCATATTATAAAACTTACGAGAATACTTTATTACGTGAAAGAAGTAAATCTACATTAATGAGTACATATATTTTTGAAAGAACTAAGTGTTTTTAAATAAGAATAAACTAAAAAAGTTACACAGTGTAGCTTTAAGGTATAACTTAAGAATGACATAATGTTAAGAAGGTTTCGGGAAATCCAGCCTTGATCCCCTCTAGTAGTAGTAGAAGTACAATAATGAAAAATATGAAATGATGAGTTGATAATGTAATAATTTTCTCATAATGTAAAAAGTAGTCAATTATGAGCTCAACATTTAATTTAAAAATTGTTTAATCCTGAACATTTTATTACAATAATAATGTAATATTTTTTTACATTATGTGTAGTTTTTACATTGTGTGCAGTTATTACATAATGAGTTGCTACAGTCCCACATTTCCACAAAATGATAAAATGGAATGTGCCCTTAATGTTCAGATAACCAAGGAAAAAATTGGAAATTATGTTTTCATAACTTAATGGGAGCATTAGCCAAATGTTTTCAGAAGATATTTTAGCTGTGATGAAGGCTATCTGTTGTTAGGTGACAGTATAATAAAGCACGCAGAATGTTCCAAAGCACAGCGACAAACAGTGAACTCACCAAAATAAACATCTGTGCTAATAATGTTTCACACTCCTACTCGTCCAACCCCCTAAACAAACACACACGCACAACCTCTCTGTCTCTCTCCTTTGCTGCCTCCAAACCCATGGCATATGACCTTCTGTTAAATAGATAAAGAATGCGCTTATCAGTCATGCAAATGAGGCTGAATTCATTTTGCACAACAGATGGTCTCATAGATAATGATGATGGAGGAGAGAAAATTAAATGTCTCTTGTGCGGTGGTCATGGCAACGGAGCCCAGAGTAATATCAATAACAAGCGCGGCGCATAATAAGGTTGTCAGTCCTGCTAATCAAAGTCTAAGATGGGGAAACCCTCGCAAGTTTACCACGGGTGCATCTGATGCTTCTCTTTTAGTTCAGACACACAGTGTCTACTCTGATGCTTCTGTTAATGTTGAAGACAAACAAAGTCAAGCAAAGTCATATTTATTTATAAAGCAGCTTCACGTTAATAAATAGGAAAATAAGCCAGATTTACCAACATATTGCGAGCAAACCCTCTTTTGGTGTTAAAAAACTACAGTCAGGATTTCCTAAAGACACGCAGTGATAAACTATATATGGACCTCTATATAGTGCACTGTCTGATCGTTCCCTATTCCCTATATAGTGCACTGTCTGATCGTTCCCTATCCCCTATATAGTGCACTGTCTGATCGTTCCCTATCCCCTATATAGTGCACTGTCTGATCGTTCCCTATCCCCTATATAGTGCACTGTCTGATCGTCCCCTATCCCCTATATAGTGCACTGTCTTATTGTTCCCCATCCCCTATATAGTGCACTGTCGGATTGTTCCCCATCCCCTATATAGTGCACTGTCTGATTGTTCCCCATCCCCTATATAGTGCACTGTCGGATTGTTCCCCATCCCCTATATAGTGCACTGTCGTATTGTTCCCCATCCCCTATATAGTACACTGTCGGATTGTTCCCCATCCCCTATGTAGTGCACTGTCGGATTGTTCCCCATCCCCTATGTAGTGCACTGTCGGATTGTTCCCCATCCCCTATATAGTGCACTGTCGGATTGTTCCCCATCCCCTATGTAGTGCACTGTCGGATTGTTCCCCATCCCCTATATAGTGCACTGTCGGATTGTTCCCCATCCCCTATATAGTGCACTGTCGGATTGTTCCCCATCCCCTATATAGTGCACTGTCTTATTGTTCCCCATCCCCTATATAGTGCACTGTCGGATTGTTCCCCATCCCCTATATAGTGCACTGTCTGATTGTTCCCCATCCCCTATATAGTGCACTGTCAGATTGTTCCCCATCCCCTATATAGTGCACTGTCGTATTGTTCCCCATCCCCTATATAGTACACTGTCGGATTGTTCCCCATCCCCTATGTAGTGCACTGTCGGATTGTTCCCCATCCCCTATGTAGTGCACTGTCGGATTGTTCCCCATCCCCTATATAGTGCACTGTCGGATTGTTCCCCATCCCCTATGTAGTGCACTGTCGGATTGTTCCCCATCCCCTATATAGTGCACTGTCGGATTGTTCCCCATCCCCTATATAGTGCACTGTCGGATTGTTCCCCATCCCCTATATAGTGCACTGTCGGATTGTTCCCCATCCCCTATATAGTGCACTGTCGGATTGTTCCCCATCCCCTATATAGTGCACTGTCGGATTGTTCCCCATCCCCTATATAGTGCACTGTCGTATTGTTCCCCATCCCCTATATAGTGCACTGTCGGATTGTTCCCCATCCCCTATGTAGTGCACTGTCGGATTGTTCCCCATCCCCTATATAGTGCACTGTCGGATTGTTCCCCATCCCCTATATAGTGCACTGTCGGATTGTTCCCCATCCCCTATGTAGTGCACTGTCGGATATACTGTCAAATATTTGTATGAATACAATTTTTTAAAACATTAGAATTTTAAAAAAACTAAATAAATGTTTTATAATAATCATAAAGCTCCAACATTGAACTGACTGATTAATAAAGTCATAATGAAGCATTAACTGATAAAGTGTTGTCTCACTGTAATAAAGACACGTATACATCAGTGTGTGTTTGAATTAGTGAATTTAGCAAGAGAACATTCCCATCAATTCTTCCCTGGGATTAATCCATTAAGCAAGTCCCTACTGCCCCCTACCTGCTCATGCGCTTCCTGTTGTGCTCAGTCCTCAAAGCACTTCCTGTGAGATGAATCAGCGATTTGCTGATGATGCTGATGGAGTGACGCATGTGTCTGCTGGTCTGTCTGCTGTGGTGGAGCTCCAGCATTACATTATCTCAGTGCCGGCCGCTAACCTACACCATTAAAGCCTGCCTGAGACACCGGGACAGAGTGGGCAATGAAGGGGAGGAGAAATCATTTGCTGTGATGAGTATGACAGTCAGGCATGAGGAATCACAAATGGTTCAGAAAAGTGACGAGAGAAAGACTGAAGAATCGTCCAGATACAAACTACAAGAGTCAAACTAACGCTGCAGGAAAAAGACAGAGAAAAAGGGTTGAACGAAACAAGCAAAACACAAGCATTTAAATAGTGTGAGAAAAACAGATGGAGAAATCAGAACAACAGTCTCAATAGTATGACTGGTTTTCCATTGATTCTCACAAAATGGTCAAGTAAAATGAAATCAGATAAAAAATATATTTTATGTTTGAAGGTCTGATGGTGTGGATACACTAATAATTGAATGACCACTAAGGACAATTTTCCCTCTTCATGTCGATTTTTCTTTCTTTAAAAAAAAAAAAATGTCCATAGTGGAAAAAAATATCATGCCAACCAAACAATTATGCCATACGAAGTATACTACAAAACCAATAACATATTTACTGACATATCGCTTGAGACTTATAATTAAACTTTATTGCACAATGCACAGTTCTTACAGTTTTTCTCCATTGGTTTGGCTCAAAACAACATGGACTAATCTCCAAACCAATTGGCAATTGTTCACAACAGAATAGCATTTCTCATTCATTTCATCAAATTGTAAAAGTCTTAGTACATGTCTCAATGTCTCAGACCCTCTTTGCATATGATTAAATACAGGTAGCCTATATTAGCACAATTTCCAAGTGAATAGGCCTTGTTGAGCTAGACGAATTGTTTGATTCTCAGTCTAATGGTCGTTCGCTCCAAAACTTATCAGCGTCATTTCATTGTATAAGTCATCACATGCACAATAGTCTGTTCAATTGTCAAAATTTGTCAAAAACATAATACTATGAATACCATAAATGGTTCCCTTGGAACATTTGATACATTCAGTACAGCAATTGACAGTCAGGTGAAACTAGAATTTGACTAATGAAGGAGGAGTTTCACACATCTCAGATGACCAATCAAACGGTATGTTTAGTGACCTGACAGGTGCTGTCAGGTAATTTATCATGAGGTAATTTCCTTGCAATTTCATAAAAAGGCAAAAGGTAAGTTCACCTGTCTTCAGAGAGGAGAAGAGGGGTAGAGAGGGTAGAGAGGGGAAGAGAGGGAAGGGGTTGAGAGGGGTAGAGAAGGGATGAGAGAGGAAGGGGTTGAGAGGGTTATAGACGGGATGAGAGGGGAAGGGGTTGAGAGGGGTAGAGAAGGGATGAGAGAGGAAGGGGTTGAGAGGGTTATAGAAGGGATGAGAGGGGAAGGGGTTGAGAGGGTTATAGAAGGGATGAGAGAGGAAGGGGTTGAGAGGGGTATAGAAGGGATGAGAGGGGAAGGGGTAAAGAGGGGTAGAGAAGGGATGAGAGAGGAAGGGGTTGAGAGGGGTATAGAAGGGATGAGAGGGGAAGGGGTAAAGAGGGGTAGAGAAGGGATGAGAGAGGAAGGGGTTGAGAGGGGTATAGAAGGGATGAGAGGGGAAGGGGTAAAGAGGGGTAGAGAAGGGATGAGAGAGGAAGGGGTTGAGAGGGGTATAGAAGGGATGAGAGGGGAAGGGGTAAAGAGGGGTAGAGAAGGGATGAGAGAGGAAGGGGTTGAGAGGGGAAGGGTTAGATTGTATGAACCATGTTTGTGTGCCACATGGTGTCAAAATTAGGTTTTGTTAAATTATTGTAAAATTTTGAAAGAAGTGTTTCACTTTGCAAAAGATCTGGGGTGTTCTCCTAATTGTGTGTGTGGATGTGTGAATTGTGTGTAGTGTTTTGACAAAACAAGCCTTTTTTTTTCTTTTTTTTGTGTCAAATTGTGCTACTGTAATTACATTCACCAAACCACTGAATTACCGATTCAAATCTGGAGTTAAATCTTTAATAGTGTGATTCAGCTCATAGCGCTGTATCGAAGTGAGGTTTGGGGTCCACTCAGTGATCAGAGCTACTCTAGATGGGACAGGCATCCAACAGAAGCCCTACACACTGAATTCTGCAAACTCGTTCTAAAACTACCAAGAAAAACACACAATTACGCACTGATTCTCATCCAAACATCAGAATAAACCAAATTATCAAACAATCTAAGAATACATGTCTGGAACTTTGGGATCAGGAAACTTAAACACAAAGTAAATTACAATTCTATTGAACTCTAAAATCAAATTATGAATTGGAAGAATATCTGAGACACAAAGCAGAGACGGATCCTGACCAAGTACAGGCTCAGTGAGCACAGTCTGGCCATCGAGACCAGCAGAAAGAGCTGGATACCCAAGAGAGCAAAGGGTGTGTGTGTGTGTGTGTGTGTGTGTGTGTGTGTGTGTGTGTGTGTGTGTGTGTGTGTGTGTGTGTGTGTGTGTGTGTGTGTGTGTGTGTGTGTGTGTGTGTGTGTGTGTGTGTGTGTGTGTGTGTGTATGTGTGTGTGTGTGTGTGTGTGTCGAATCAGTCCAATCGGAAGACGGAACGTCATAGGCGGGTGATGTCATAGACCCGGAAACTATAAAGCACCCGCAAACACAAACAGAAACTAGCTTCTGTGCCTTCAGTAAGCGATCTGTGTGAATCTGTCTCTCTATTTGGTGTTTTTGTCTGTCCTTAGTAAGAAAACTAAGCAAGAATGTTCCACCTTTGTTAAATATTATAAATATATATATATATATATATATATATATATATATATATATATATATATATATATATATATATATATATATATATATATATATTTATATTTATATTTATAAGAGTGCCCGGGGCGCTGCGCTCCCGCCGGGCACTCTTCGAGGAGGGTGCCTCGGCTCGTGTTCCCCGCGGCTCGAGTCCAGCTGCTGCCGAGGCAGAGCGGCGGCTTCAGTCGTGGGGTTCACAAATGAATCTCACAGAGGGGTTTGAGATGGGCCCAGCCTTACATCAGCCCTCACCTGTGAGATCCAGTGCCTCGTCTTGGGGTTTGGAAGCCCGCCCTGCGGTTTCTTCCTCCCTGGGCAGGGCACCGGTACTCCAACTAACGAGCTCTGAGGAGGTGGGCATTGAGAGCATCGCGACTGAAGAATCACTTCAGTCACCTGCTGGTGAGGAGCTAGTTGAGGTGCTCACGAGGGCGGTGGCCAGGTTAAATATCGACTGGCCAGTTGAAAGATCTGAGCCTCATCAAAGAAAAAGTAAACTAGATGAGCGCTTCTTACCATCCCGTGCAGCAGAGCCTCAACGTCGGGGGTTGCCGTTTTTCTAGACCTTCACGCTGAGGTGTCTAGGTTCTGGAAAAAAACGGCATCATATCGTGTGTTCAGCCTGCAAACATCTACGTATAATATACTAGGGCAGAAGCAGTATGGTTATGGGGCGATGCCTAAGGTTGAAGAGACGCTTGCGAAACATCTCTCACCTTCAGCCGCATCGTCCCTAAAAGCCCCGACATTACCCACCAAGCTATTAAAAACAACTTCGACGTTGGTGGGTAAAGCGTACTCGGCAGCAGGTCAGGCTGCGGCGTGTCTGCATACGATGGCTATAATGCAGGCATACCAGGGTTTCATACCTGTTTCTAAGAAACAGGCGGCGGCGCTCAAGCAGTTTCTCCCTCTCCGCGTCCAGGTCCCAGGTCCCAAACCGAGTACGAGCTCTTCACACAGGGCGCAACAGAAGCAGAGCATCGAGGCCCGTGCTCCCCCCCAGAAAGACTGGGAGGCGAGCCGGCGCTCGCAGACGAGGTCTTCGAGGGGTATGGCTGATCTGAGGACAGTCATTATCACCAAGAAGGCCACGTCGAAGAAGTCCTGACGCCAGACGGGTCAGGACGATGAGGGCGGTCCACTCCCAATGCCGGGGCGCAGACGGTCTCCGCTGGCCACCCAAGGGTGTTCCGCCCCCTCCTCGGAGGGCATGCGAGCAGACAGGTCAGTTGTTCCCTGCTGGTTCGCCGCTTCAGGGTACTGCACTTGCTGTTCAAATTACACCCAGAGGCCAGCCTCGAGAGGCTGGTTCCCTTAGTAGATTTTCTACACGAATGGAAACGTCTATCGAATATATTTCGCTGGGTCCTGCAGATAGTAGAAAGGGGGTACGTGATTCAGTTCAGAAGGCGGCCACTTCCTTTTAGTGGTGTCCTACCCACAGAGGTGGGCCCGGAGCAGGCTCTGGTTATGGCACAAGAAGTAGAGACTCTTCTGCGAAAGGGAGCTATAGAGAGGGTTCCTCCTCCCAGCAGGGAGTCAGGGTTTTACAGCCGTTATTTTATTGTACCAAAGAAGGATGGAGGGTTGCGCCCCCGATTTTAGATCTGCGTCTGTTAAAATGTTCTGTAGCAAAGCTCAAGTTAAAGATGCTTACAATCAGACAGATCTTGTCACAGATCCGGTCCGAGGACTGGTTTGTCACTATAGATCTCAAAGACGCCTATTTCCATGTCTCCATCCTTACACATCACAGGAAGTTTCCTGAGGTTTGCCTTCAGGGGAGAGGCACTCACCACTTCACTTCATTCTAGCACTGTCATCCCGCACCTTCACGAAGTGTGTGGATGCAGC
This sequence comes from Pseudorasbora parva, assembly GCF_024679245.1. Classification (NCBI taxonomy): domain Eukaryota; kingdom Metazoa; phylum Chordata; class Actinopteri; order Cypriniformes; family Gobionidae; genus Pseudorasbora; species Pseudorasbora parva. The sequence continues at coordinate 43,572,561 of NC_090181.1, forward strand.
TCTGGCGTCTTTGCGCCTGCAGGGCATCCGCATACTCAACTACATCGACGATTGGTTGATTTTGGCTCAGTTTGTTTGTCCTTGCACACATGACGAGGTTGGGGTTGAGGCTAAACGCAAAGAAAAGTGTGCTTTCTCCAGCTCAGAGGACCACTTTTCTAGGCGTGGTATGGGATTCGATAATTATGTGGGCGCAATTATCGCCGAGCACGCATAACGTCGATCCAATTGGCGGTGAAAGAACCGAAGCTAGACCGATTTGTCACTGTCAAACAGTTCCAGAAACTGTTAGGCCTCATGGCAGCTGCGTCCAACGTGATACCTTTTGGTGTGCTGAAAATGAGGCTACTGCAGTGGTGGCTCAGAACCAAGGGGTTCTCCCCGAGGGGGAACATGCTTCGCACGATCAAAGTCACGCGGCGATGCCTTCATGCTCTGGTCATGTGGAAAGATCCTCGGTTTCTGTCCCAGGGACCTGTGTTAGGAGCTCATGTTCGTCGCGTCACGCTAACAACAGATGCATCCCTCACGGGCTGGGGGGCGATCATGAGTGGTCGCTCATCCCAAGGTCTATGGCAGGAACATCAACGTTTATGGCACATGAATCGTTTGGAGATGCTGGCTGTGTTTCTTGCTTTGAAACACTTCCTGCCAGACCTCAGGGGCCACAATGTATTGGTCAGGTCAGACAACACATCGGTGGTCGCCTATATAAATCATCAGGGGGGTCTGAGGTCTCACCCCTTGTACAATTTGGCACGTCAGATCCTCCTGTGGGCCCAAGGGAAACTGTGTTCCATCAGGGCAGTGTTCCTTCATCCCTGCCCGGAGTTGGAAACTATGGGCTTGGCCTCTGAGGGGGCCCAGTTCATAGAGGCGGGTCGCCCGGCTGAGGTCGTTGAAACAATTCTTCACTCCAGAGCTCCATCCACGAGGAAAGTATACGCACTAAAGTGGAGATTGTTCTCTGCTTGGTGCGGAGATCGCCAGTTGGACCCAGTTAACTGCCCGGTTGGTACAGTGCTGGAGTTCCTGCAGGAAAGGTTCTCGGCAGGGTTGACCCCCTCCACAATAAAGGTGTACGTGGCAGTCTTAGCTGCTTTCCACACTCCTTTGGGTAGGGTTTCTTTAGGGAGACACCCATTAGTCACTCGTTTCTTTCGTGGTACCTTGAGGCTGAGGCCGGTAGTGCATTTTAGGGTCCCGGCCTGGGATCTGGCCACTGTGCTCCAGGGCCTATCTGTGGCCCCTTTCGAGCCTATAGAAGAGGTGTCGGACAAGTTTCTGACACTGAAAACTCTCTTTCTTTTGGCTATTTAGTCTCTCAAAAGAATTGGAGACATTCAGTCCCTCTCAGTAGGGCCCTCATGCTTAGAATTTGCACCTGTGATGGTGAAGGTTTTTCTTCATTCCAGACCGGGTTACATCCCTAAGGTCCCTACTGGCCCTAGGGGTCCTATCCCTCTTCAGGGAACTAAGGTTACATACGTAACCGAGACGATTTCATGAGAGCTACACCTTACAAAAAGTTGGGACAGGTAAGATAAGGGGCTGGAAAAGTTGAATGTGCATATAAGGAACAGTTGGAGGACCAATTTGCAACTTATTATTTCAATTGGGAACCTAGTTGGGTATAAAAAGAGCCTCTCAGAGTGGCAGTGAATCTCAGAAGTCTAGATGGGCAGAGGATCACCAATTCCCTCAATGCTGCGGTGAAAAATAGTAGAGCAATATCAGAAAGGAGTTTCTCAGAGAAAAACTGCAAAGAGTTTGATGTTATCATCATCTACAGTGCATAATATCATCCAAAGATTCAGAGAATCTGGAACAATCTCTGTGCGTAAGGGTCAAGGCTGGAAAACCATACTGGATGATCTTCAGGCACTTAGACAGCAATGCATCACATACAGGAATACTAATGTAATGGAAATCACAACATGTGTTTAGGAATACGTTCAGAAAACATTGTCAGTGAACACAATCCACCGTGCCATTCACCGTTGCCGGGCTAAAACTCTATAGGTCAAAAAAGAAGCCATATCTAAACATAATCCAGAAACGGAGGCATTTTCCCTCAGACAAGGCAAATTTAAAATGGACTGTGACAAAGTAGAAACTGTTCTGTGGTCAGATGAATCAAAATGTGAAGTTCTTTTTGGAAAACACCTTATCATCTACACTTAAGAGGACAAGGACAGCCCAAGTTGTTATCAGCGCTCAGTTCAGAAGCCTGCATCTCTGATGGTATGGGGTTGCATGAGTGTGTGTGGGATGGGTGGCTTACACATCTGGAAAGGCACCATCAATGCTGAAAGGTATATCCAAGTTCTAGAACAACATATGCTCCCATCCAGATGTCGTCTCTTTAAGGAAAGAGCTTGCATTTTCCAACATGACAATGCCAGACCACATACTGCATCAATTACAACATCATGGCAGCGTAGAAGAAGGATCCAGGTACTGAAATGCCCAGCCTGCAGTCCAGATCGTTTCACCCATAGAAAACATTTGGCCCATCATAAAGAGGGAGATGCGACAAAGAAGACCTAAGATAGTTGAGCAACTAGAAGCCTGTATTAGACAAGAATGTGACAACATTCTTATTCCTAAACTTGAGCAACTTGTCTCCTCAGTCCCCAGACATTTTGCAGACTGTTATAAAAAGAAGAGGGGATGCCACACAGTGGTAAAATCAACTTAAAATCAACTTATTTTTCCCTTAAAATTATACATTTTCTCAGTTTAAACATTTGATTTGTCAACTATGTTTTATTCTGAAAAAATATATTAAAATTTGAAACTTGCACATCATTGCATTTCTGTTTTTATTCACAATTTGTACAGTGTCCCAACTTTTTTGTAATTGGGTTTGGACTACTATTTATATGTGTAATTAATTATGTTCAAATATTCCTAGATTTGGCAATATTGTATGATTCATATTCATTCATAAAATTTGAATTCGATAGACAGACAGACAGGAAATAGATAATCTCTCTCTCTCTCTCTCTCTCTCTCTCTCTCTCTCTCTCTCTCTCTCTCTCTCTCTCTCTCTCTCTCTCTCTCTCTCTCTCTCTCTCTCTCTCTCTCTCTCTCTCTCTCTCTCTCTCTCTCTCTCTCTGGTAAATTACAGAGTGTGTGAGACGTGAGAGAAAACACCCCTCAAATGAGTCCTACTTTAACTGCTCCTGTAAATAATGCATTTGCTCTCCGATTGAGGGAAGAATAAAGAGAGGGATAAATACCTATAATGCCATGCTCCCTGATGTGTCTGCCAGCAGAGATGAGAGGATGTGCTCACATTCAATGTTACATTAGAGCTGCATATACGAACACGTATGGCATTTAAATAGATAGAAAAAAGACGCTGTCATAAAGGAAAATATGAGCTATGATAAAAGAGAAAAAATCAGAAGACCTTTAAAATATAAAACAGCCAAGGCTTTCTGTGTTCCTCTTAATCTTTTTTACTTACTTTATGCTATTTTTTCCTCTACCCGGATTCTGCAAAATACAGGAAGGATGGTGGAATGTTGTGACAGTGCATTAATATTATTTTATGATTATTACCATTATTATTTATTTATTTGATGCAAACAAAATATGTTAAGAATTTAACAATTCATATGTTTGTGAATTGCAATGGTTTTGCTGTTGTGTGCAGTCATCGAGGACATCACAGAAGACACAATAAAAAAATCTAAATAAAGAAAAATTAAAATATGCATTTATTTTTTTATTGTATTACGTCGTAATTCCCAGATTTATCTCGTCACATTTAATTCAAGTTGTTGTAGTTGTTTTAAGATTAACGGTGCACATTATTATAGTACAGTTCTCTGTCTGCATGATCAGTCTTGCCACATTCCTCCTCATGAAACATTCAAATTCATTTCATTTCATTTAATAAAACTATTTAGTTAATTACATCAAATTCCATGCATTAGATATAGCAGCTGATGGGAGTGGTTAGGTCATCTTTGTTAAAAGATTTAGTGCATTTGAAGACTTTTAGCTTGGTTGCAGGTATGTGTGAGAATCAGGAGTAGCAGATTCAACATTCCTCAACAGTGGCTGACTGACTTGCCCTTGTGGAGACAAGATGGATGTCTTCCCAAGGTTTTTTTTGTTGTTGTTGTGTGTAATAGCACATCAGGAGATGAGGGCAGAGCGGAGGCTGTTTACAGGCCCAACACTGCTTTCAGAAGCTGTGAGTCTGAACTCTAGCTTAATGAGAAGAAGGAGGAAACAAATAGACTGAAAAGCCTTAAAAAAAATAGAAAATTCTGTTCAAAAACTTTCTTAGAGAGGGTTAGAATTAAAAATATTTGCCTTTTATTTTGTCAACTAACCAAGAGGCTGCAGTGAATGTGTTACTCTTGGTATAAAACATTTAATTATTTTTATTCCTGAACAAATAATTAAAGGAACTCGATAAAGCCATCCAACAACAGAAAGTATTGATATCAAATAATGAAAAAAGGAATAGGCTATATATAGTAACTACAATAAGGTTTTATTAGCTACATTAGTTAACATAAACTAAGAATGAACTGCAGTTCCACAGCATTTATTATTCTCTGTTGCTGATAATTTCAACATTTACTAATACTTTATAAAAATCAAAAGTTGTATTTGTTAACATTAGTTAATGCACCTTCAGCTAACATGAACAAACAATGAACAGCTGGATTTTTAGTAACACAAATTAACAAAAACAGTAACAAATGTTTTGCTCATGGTTGTTCATGTTAGTTAATACATTAACTAATGTTAATAAATGAAACCTTATTGGAAAGTGTTACTGAATTTATTTTGAACTGTATAGAGAGCCAGATGCAAAGCTTTTTATATCTTATATGGAGAAAACCTAGACTGGGTAAACCCAGCCCGATCTGCCAGCGATTTGATTACACCCTGTAGCTCAGGCTTAGCCTGACAAGCCAGACCCACATCTGGGAACTCACCGTTGACAGAGCTCTGTCCGTGAAGGAGGATAAAAGGTTGTCTTTCAAACTCCCTCTGCACGCGAAAGGATAGCACAACAACCAACCAGAGCAACGAAGGAGAAGCAGAGCTAGTTGATAGATTAAACTCAGAACACATCTTCCCTTTTTAAGAATGACTTCAGTGCCGTTTTTTGTTCTTTTCTCAGAGAAAAGCTTAACTCCAAGTCTTCCAGAGTCACGGCCAAAGCTGATTCGAAAGACCGCCGTTTGCCAGCTTCTGTGTTTACTAGAAGCACGCAAGCGCAACTCGGCCGTCATAATGTTAAGCCCCGCCCACAGACTCTATACACGATGTGATTGGCCTGCCCAGAGTTTGCTTTTTCTAGCTCTCAAGTCTATGGAGAGTTGCTAGACGACACTCGCTACGAATTAGATTTGTTGCTGATAGGGTGCGTCTAGATTTCTAGGCTTGCTCAGGCTAGAAACCTGTACATATTTCTACAAATTTGTGGGGAGCAATCACAAACCGGCTATCCACCTGGCGTGCTATTGGCGGGTTTAACACAAAGATGAATCGAGAAGTGATGGATCAATGGTCTGATTGGTTAAAGGACTATTCGATTGGATACAGAGTCATTTGAACTATGGCCATTGATCACACCTCTTGTGCAGTAAAAATACAGAGCAGACTCTTTAGACCAATGTTCAGTCTTAAAAGACTGAGCTTGGTCTGGTGATAGCCAGACAAGAGAAAACCCTCAGTCTTACAAAAATACATTGTATGGTACACTATATTATATGTTATATGTGTGTATAATTACATTATACAGTAATACTGTGAAATATAATTACAATTTAAATAACTGTGACTACACACCAATCAGGCATACAATTATGACCACTGAAATATGAAATGAATAATACTGATGATCTCTTCATCACGGCTCCTATTAGTGGGTGGGATTATTAGACAGAAAATTAACATTTGTCCTCAAAGTTGATGTGTTAGAAGCAGGAGAAATGGGCAAGCATAAGGATTTGAGCGAGTTTGACAAGGGCCAAATTGTGATGGCTAGACGACTGGGTCAGAGCATCTCCAAAACTGCAGCTCTTGTGGGCTGTTCCCGGTCTGCAGTGGTCAGTATCTATCAAAAGTGCTCCAAGGAAGGAACAGTGGAGAACTGGCCACAGGGTCATGGGCGGCCAAGGCTCATTGATGCACGTGGGGAGCGAAGGCTGGCCCGTCTGTATCAAACAGACGAGCTACTGGAGCTCAAACTGCTCCAGAAGTTAATGCTGGTTCTGATAGAAAGGTGTCAGAATACACAGAGCATCTCAGTTTGATGCGTATGACCAGTCAGGGTGCCCATGCTGACCGCTGACCCCGCCGAAAGCACCAACAGTGGCACGTGAGCATCAGAACTGGACCACGGAGCAATGGAAGAAGGTGGCCTGGTCTGATTAATCACGTTTTCTTTTACATCACGTGGATGGCTGGGTGTGTGTGTGTTGCTTACCTGGGGAACACATGGCACCAGGATGCACTATGGGAAAAGGCGAGCCGGCGGAGGCAGTGTGATGCTTTAGGCAATGTTCTGCTGGGAAACCTTGGGTCCTCTATCCATGTGGATGTTACTTTGACATGCTCCACATACCGAAGCATTGCTGAGACCATGTTCAGCCGTTCATGGAAACGGTATCCTGATGGCTGTGGCTCTTCCAGCAGGATAATGCTCCTGACACAAAGCACAAATGCTTCAGGAATGGTTTGAGGAGCACAACAACGAGTTTGAGGCGTTGACTTGGCCTCCAAATTCCCCAGATCTCAATCCAATCGAGCGTCTGTGGGATGAGCTGAACAAACAAGTCCGATCCATGGAGGCCCCTCCTTGCAACTTACAGAACTTACTGCTGCTAATATCTTAGTGCCCCAGCACACCTTCAGGGGTCTAGTGGAGTCCATGCCTCGACGGGTCAGGGCTGTTTTGCCAGTAAAAGCGAGACAAACACAATATTAGGTCATAATGTTTTGCCTTATCGGTGTATTGTGAAGTGTAATTTATTCCTGTAATCAAATCTGAATTTATCATCATTACTCCAGTCTTCAGTGTCACATGATCCTTCAGAAATCATTCTAATATGATAACTGGATGCTTAAGAAACATTGTCAGTGTTGAAAACTGTTGTGCCGCAGAAGTTTCTGCAAGAAGTAGACCTAATGCTTTGTGAAGCTAGTTGATAATCATTATCAACATCAAGCAAGTTGATAAATTAGCACAAGTATGTATGGAAAGGTTGTGCAAAATAAATCTGTCTGTTTTAGATTGCCATGTTCTTCGGGTGGCCTGTGTTTGTTTGTTTGCTCTGATGCAGCTGAGTAAACAAACAGCATTTTGCAGGCTCTCAGCATCGTCCAATTAAAGCGTTTCATCAGCCAGAACAGGAAAATGGATGGTTGCAGTAGATGGGTGTAACAGCCTGGATTCTCCATGCACACAGCGCTGTTAGATACTTTCATGTTTTGAAGGACTGCATTTTGCACCATACTCACATTCAGCTGAAGGAAGGGGAAAATACATGATTTTAGTGAAAACAAATAATCAGCCCTATTCTACCATCTTATAAATGTACTGTGGGCTGATGTTGCCACTCAAATGTTGAATAGCCAGAACCCCCAGTGTGTCCTTAAAACGGCCGCAGCGCTGGGATGTGTGGCACGCCTCAGTGACCCCTGCCTCGCAGCAGGCCACAGCATCTGCTGAAGGCAGCCCTCTAATGAACCCCAGCTCCACACAGACACTCACAAGGGCAGTCAAAGCCACGCCAGTTTCTTTCCTCTGCCTCTCATTTACTGACAGCCAGGGGTGCTGCCCGTCCTGGAGAAAACCTCATCATGCAGTCAAACAAATCAAGGGATTTGGCAGCCAATGCAATGTCTGTTGATCACACTTCACAAAATGTAAACTATATTATTGCCCAGATCTTTATAAAGTTGGATACATAAGATTAGGCCTTTCCAACTTGATCTGCATACATGCAGTACACTCACATAAGGTGATATCGTATATATGATATAGCAAATCTCAGCTGCGTGATTCTTTATATCAAAGCAAAATGTAAATTGTTTTAACACACAGCACTTCAAATAATATATACTGTAGGTAGCTATATGCACTCTGAAAATTGCTAGATAAAAAAAAACAACCCAAGTTGGGTTGAAAATGGAAAAACCCAGCAATTGGGTTGTTTTAACCCAGAGATTGGGTTGTTTTAAAGGGGTGCTGAATTGAGAAATCAACTTTCCCTTGAGCTTTTGATATATAAAAGGTCATGGTAATATAAGAATATCCTGTAAGTTTCAAAGCTGAAAAACGTCCTTGTTAGTCAAAGAAAAGCTTTTATAGACATCAAGCCCAGAAAACGATCGTGAGCTTAATCCTTGACGTCATCGACTGACGAAACACGCCTCTAGAAAATAATAAGCATGGGAAATTCAGTAGCCCCGCTCACCGACTCATCCAATCACACTAACCAGCAGGAATAAACACGTTGAAGAAGATAGCAAGATATTGCGGCGCTATTCCTGGTTGTGGAAGAACACAGTCGCTGCATAAGCTTCCTTCGGATCCTAATATTAGGAATGAGTGGTTGAACTTTATTTTGAATGAAGTTCCAGCTCACGTGGGGAAGACCGTATGTGTTTACTTCATTTCACTACGGGATCCTTTGTAAACAAATCTCACAATGCTATTCTTCTATATTGGATCCGATAGGAATGGTGCAACACACCGATGTGAGTAAAACTTGTTTTTGTATGTAATAGTATTGCATTGTTATAGATCGTTTTGCTGATGTGTGCGTGTCTAACAGAGCATACTTTAGCATGCTGGACTCAGACACGTACGGGCCAGGGCTCGCAAAGCTGTGAAGCGGTGCTGTGTGTTTTCCAGACAGGCAACCAAAACCTAAGCCTGTTGGCAGGCGGATTAATCTCATAATATTCCTTTCGTGTTCGGCTGTTATCTCTCTATTGATATTTAAAAGGCGTGCTCGTGCACGTGTATGTGTGCGTGCGGTTCGTGCTTATATCGACCAATTGTGCGGGCTATGTAATACAAAAACAATAGTCCAATCAGTCCAATCAGTCGCAGTTGGATGAGAAATAAATCCTTGTGTTTGTTTGATAAAGACGTATTTGAATCATTCCGGTTGCTGCTTTCAAAACACATTTAAGCAAACATTTAACCCGACCACTGGGTTAAAGCAACCCATTCACAGGGTTAAATCAAACTAATCTTTAATCTAGTGCTGTAACTCAACTAAAAAATGTAACTAATTAATCACACTTTTTTTTTCTGTAACTAAACACGTTATTCGTTTTTTTAATACTGAAGACTGAAAACTACCTTGCTAGGCCAATAACAGCTTTTATTGACAGCAGGTCCAGCAAATGACAAGTTTTTCAAAGTGGGGATCTATGACGTCAAAGGGAGGCAAGCACCGCCTACTTCATCACTGCCTGCTTAGCCCCCGCCCACTGATTCGCGCATGACATGAAGCAATAGAATAGGTAGCCTAAAGTAACATAGGCCTAGTGTTAAACCAGATCGAGCTGCCAAGCAATAAACATGCCATTGAGGATTACAAAATAATACCTGGGCTCGACGGTATTGCAACATGTAAGTAACTGTGTTCATTCTAATGCCTGATCTGAAATGTAATGGTACGATGAAACATTTTACATCTTGCCTCACATTCAACCATTCATACACCGACGACGATGTCAGCCATGCAAGGCGCCATCCAGCTCGTCGGGAGCAGCTGGGGTTAGGTGTCTTGCTCATGGACACCTCGACACATTGTCAGGTGGAACCAGGGATCGAACCACCAACCTTCTGGTTTGTAGACAATCTACATGAACCACTGAGCCACTGCTGCCCCTACGTGTAATGATTCATGGACAGTCAGATGTTCTTTGTCTGTGTGTCAGTAAATCAAACAGTGACTAAACATCAGCTTGCGTTGTTTCTCTTAGTAGGATGAAATTAATCTGTTATTTAACAGTGATTCAGTTCTATAAAGAAAGCGGTCTAAAAGGAAAGCTCCCTTTGTAATTGTTGGAGCAGCACACACTGCAGCTGTCAGTCAAACAGCGTGAGTTATCAGTGACGTGTTTATCAGTGACTCTCATTTTATTCAACAAATCTCTCTATATCACATTTGCACTGTTAGTTATGATGAAAGCATTTGTTATAGTGCAGAAACTGAGTTGCAAAGACGAGAGCACTGCATTCATGTGCTCAACATGTCTGTGATTGGCTACAGTGTTCATCTCTGCAACCTTTCCGTATATATGCCATAGATCTAAATGTAATAAAACACTTTTCAAATGGAAAGACGTTAGCCAATCACAGTAGTGGGCATTTACACTGAACTCCCACAGCAGACACGCCACTTAAAACCCAGCGTTCAGAGCAGAGGCTAAAATTAGGGTAGGAAAAATGCCTCTTATTTATAAATTATAAAACATTTGGATGTAAAAAGCATTCTAACATTATAAGTGCACCCCAGGAAACATCATAAAACAGTATCATAAAGCAGTGCATGACCCTTTTATATTTGTTCAAGCACCAAAGAGAACTGGGTTTTGGCACACGTCATTTGTGGTGTGCGTCTTGTGCGTCGTGTGTGTGTGTGCGTGTGTGTGTCAAGGTAGGAAGCCATTCACACCCAAATCTAATGTTAACTTCACTTCCTGTCTCCTGAGACCTTCATTTGATCAGGTTTTGAAGGCAGTATGGGACCCTTAACTGACTTTGAAATCCCACAATCCTGTGCTTTCCATTCGGTGACAGTTGAGCCAGAAAAAAAAGATGCCGTACAAAAGTTGTGTTTTCTGATCAGTTTGTGTGTATAAATATAATTTCGAGCAAGAAATTACTAATATTTGTTTAGTTCTCACCAAATCTCTCTCTATTTAGCTGTATATTCCGCTTCCTCAGAAGTCTGTCCGAAATCAGTTTCGTGAGGTGCCTTCATGCACAAACGCTGACGCCGATTATGCCTAATAAACCGACAATGAACATGGTCATGTAAACGCTGTAACCCATTTCCATTTTATGAGTAAGGTCATAAACGGCGTGAGCATAAACCGGTCAGGACAGGTCGTTTTTTGCCTCTTACCCTGATTTCGTGCTGCATGTAAACACATTAACCTGCTTTCTGTCGGCTTATTGAAGTGTGCATGTGTGATAGGTGACAAAAACGCAAACTTAGAGCAGATTTAAACACATCCAGACAGAGCGAGCGTTTAACATGAAATAAGGACATATATCACAAACGCAGACTCTTTTAAGACCCAGAAAACTGTAAAGATGTGTTCTCATCTCAGTCAGCAGAAGTAGAAGAGGTTCAGTCAAAATGCTGCATCTGGAACTGATTTAACAGTTGCATCTTTAACTAGCAGCCATATCACCCTGTAGCCCAAGACTGGTTTCCCACTGAAGCTAAGCAGGGCTGAGCCTGGTCAGTACCTGGATGGGAGACCAAATGGGAAAACCAGGTAGCTGCTGGTAGAGGTGTTAGTGAGGCCAGCAGGGGGTGCTCACCCTGTGGTCTGTGTGGGTTCTAACACCCCAGTATAGTGATGCGGACACTATACTGACAAAGAGCACCGTCTTTCGGATGAGACGTTAAACCAGGATGTCTTTCGATAAAGAGTAGGGGTGTAACCCCGGCATCCTGGCCACATTTGCCCATTGGCCCCTGTCCATCATGGCCTCCTAATCTTCCCCCTATCCTGATTGGCTTCATCACTCGGTCTCCTCTCCACCAATCAGCTGGTGTGTTGTGAGCGTTCTGGCGCAATATGGCTGCCGTCGCATCATCCAGGTGGATGCTGCACATTGGTGGTGGTTGAGGAGATCCCCCTTCTATGTAAAGCGCTTTGAGTGTCTTGAAAAGCGCTATATAAATCGAACACATTATTATTTATTATTATTATTATTATGATGAGGGATAATATGAGCCATAAATCTCCCACTGACACGGCGCACGCTTTATTTAATATCACAACCGACGAAACATTTGAACAACTCTGAGTCAGATACGGACATTAAATATTTTTGACATCACTACAAGGAAATAACCCGGTTTATTAATTGACGGTTTGAATGGATTAAAGGAATTTTACACTTTATATATAATGTAATGCTAGCCCAAGGATGACAGAAAAAAAACATGCTGCATTAATTCTGTTAAATATTTTTTACATGTTAAAAACAAAATGTATCCATGCGTCAACGCACTAATTTTGAAAGCAGTGCTTTATTTATACACATATAGTACACTCATGTAAAGCAATATACAATACTATATTGTAAATCTCTGTGTGATTGTTTATCAGTGTAAAATGTCTCACAGCTCTTTATATAAAGTTGGACATACAAGCATTTTCAACTTTATCATTCATATATAGCAATATACACACTGTAAAATATTAAAAAAATAAGTTACCTGGTTGCCTTAAAATTCGTTGAAAGAGTTCATTGACATAAAAAATTTGAGTTAATGCAATGAACATTTTAGAGAATCGACAACCTTTATTCAAATATTATTAAAAGATTTTGGAAGCACATTGGGTATTTGTGTGCGTTTTATTTGTGAAGACAGTAAAACATGTCAAATTGTGCTATTTTCCTGATTTATCACTTTTTTTATGTGGTTCAGATACAATAATATTTTGAGTTTTTATTTATTAAACTAATTTCCCTCATTGTAAAAATAAAAAAAAAATTTTTATCAACAATATTTTTTTACAGTCCAGTATGCTATATATTAAATCGCAATTGTGTGTATCGTCACAAAATATTATTGCATATCTATAATCCTGAAATGCTTAGCATCATGAATATAACGGTCTGACTGTATAGATTGCATGCTTGATGCAGGAGATTGAAAGGAATATATAGTCTATATAACTCAGGAGAAAACATACACACTAACATTAATGATAGGCCCTATCCACACTGAGATGTGTTTAGCTGTATTAATACATTTTTTTTTAATCAAATCAGCGTTTCGTCCACACAGATCCAGTGGTTTAGGATCCTGAAACATTTTTTTTTTTTTTTTTAATCATCACACCACACCCCGCACGGTAAAGACTAGAAAGGGATACAGCTACGGCGCACGTCAATACTGCATCATTTAATTACTGTATCTGCATTATTATATGGGTAGGTTTAGGGTTTGAGGTAGGTGTACGCCTTCATAAAACACAATCTGTTCAGTAGCAAATTTATTAATTGTTATTTTATCGTGAGATAAAATATTTGATCATCCTACCATTGCTGTACCCCTTTTAGCCACATCTCTTCTTCTCTGTTTTAGTGTATTTATATGGCAGATTTACAGCACCACACACTGGCATGTATACTACATAATTTTTAGTCAGTTTCATGTGGACTGCATTTATATAGCGCTTTTAACAGACCCTATGGCCATCCAAAGCGCTTTACATTTTTTTGCCTCACATTCACCCACCGACGGCAGTGTCAGCCATGTAAAGCACCATCCAGCTCGTCGGGAGCAGCTAGAGTTAGGTGTCTTGCTCATGGACACCTCGACACTTGGTCAGGTGGAACCGGGGATCGAACCACCAACCTTTCAGTTTCTAGACAATCTACATGAACCACTGAGCCACTGCCACCCATGTGTACCTATGCAGATATTTCTTGAGACAAGGGAAAAAGATTGGATAGGGAAAGCTCTGTCCTAATGTGGATGTGGCCTTAGGAACACTCAAACTCAATGAATTACCATGGAAACAAACTAGCAAAGGGAATGGAGGCAAAACAGAACCACAATGAAGCTGCTTGGATACAATGGGAATTTTTTAAAAGTGCTATACAAATACATTTTACTTGACTTGTTTGTTAGATGTGCACAGTTTTAGAATGGAGTATCTAGAACTGATGGAAAAACAGATTTTGCTTTAAGCTTTGAAATCTCTTCATGTACATCCTCAGTCTACCTATAATTACTATGATTACTATGATGGTGATAATTATGATAATGATGGTGATGAAGGTGATGATTAAGAAGAAAATTGATGATGACAAAAGGTATTTAGTTTTTGAAAGGAGGTGATAATCTGAAGGAGAAAACAACTGCAGCGATCAGCCTGTTTATAATGAAAGATAGACTTTATCTCACAAATATTAATGGCTCGTTTCCACTGAGCGCTACGGTCTCCATGGTCAGAAGATGTGAAAGGTGCCCTAATTCTAAACCGCATCGGGGTAGAACAGTAGTCCTGTCCTAAAGGGTGGAGCTAAACTCACTGCAGAACTTTGATTGGTTGACAGAGAATGAGAATCGTTATTTGCGAGTGTGTTTTCGGCTGTGTTTTTCCTTATAGTCTGCAGTTCTGGCTCAAATAAAACGTGTCATCTTCTTGTGACAAACAGCCACATGCTGAGAAGCAAGAACAAGATCTGCTGTATGTCGTCCATTAATAGTTGTTACTGTGTTGCTTTCTTCTCTTGCGTGAGAATGACATCAGTCGCTGCACAATGCCTATCATAAACGTACTGTTGGCTCTGGAAATGCAAACCGGAACAGGGTTTATGGTCCTGAATCATACTCTAACGCTCGGTGAAAATGAGCCATTAATTATTATCATCACCAATACACAGATGTAACAATGCTACAGTATGCAAATTTTAACAGCTGCTTTACAGTACATTACAACTTTTAAAGCAGCACTGTGTAACTTTTGCTCTCAGGGTCCCCCTACAGTTGGGAAAAAATAATGTCCTCAACTACTGTCGTAAACTCTGTCATCCTACAACAGGGGATGCCATCGCGCGAGCATTTGTTGACATGACAACCCTGATAGCCCTGAACTAGTGATGCGCAGGTCGTCTCATAACCCGCGGACCCCGTATGTCTATTTAATGGTCGCGGGTGCGCGGCGGGTTGTAAAAATATATACAGTGGTGCGGGGCGGGCCAAATAACTTCATAAAAGCGTCCTGCGGGTTGGTGCAGCACTAACAGTTCCCCTGAACACTGCAAGAGGAGTTCACATGCAGGTGTTCTTCTGGCGGCGCGTGTGAAATGTCTTCATCCCAGGTACAGTCAGTGGCATATGTTTTAGCATGTCATATGAATATAATTTCATGGGTTTTATTTTTTTCAAACGCCAAATAATCACGATGCTCACGTTCACAAGCCAGCGTCATTATAGTAGTCTATTGGTTAGCGTTTTACAGAATCTATATGATACTTCAGTTCAATGTTTGAGTCGTCGGTAATCACCATAACAAGCAGGACAGCATCGGTCGGGCACGCCTCCTTCAGCTCACGCCGACGAGCAAACGCTGGTCCAATGCTGATTCTCGTCCTGCCTTTAATCCCATCACTTTTTCGTTTCCTCTTATTGCTTTCCTCCAACAAAACCTTTTCTTTCATATTTGTCTGTGCTGCTTTGGACATGACTATATTATCCAACAAACAAAGTTGGGCTTGCACGTCCGAATGTAAGGAAGTGTGTGTGTTGGTGGAAGTGATGTATATGCCGTAAAGCAGTCGAATTTTGTAGTTCTTTTTGTTCTCGGGTTATTACCTGAAACTCGAAGTTTAAAAGTACGATTAAAAACAATACAGACCCCATCAAGCTATGGCAGACGTGTCATTCAAAATTTGTAAGTCGATCTATCATCACAAGAGTCTGTGGTCATCACTGGTGCTGCTTTAAACTGATTTTTACATTGTTGAAAAAGAATAGTAGAATACTTTGTGTCCGTCTAAGTGTTTTTTTAAAGACTTATTTCACACCACATTTTTCTAACAATTTTTGAAGAAACATTGTGTGGGCAGATACAATTGTCCTGCTTTAAATGCCTGATTAAATGAATATGCAATGACCATAAAGGAACTTTGTGCTGCCAGCGGTCGTCTCATGAGGAAGAGATGCCTGACCACGGCTCACTGAACAAATCAGACCAGAGCTAGAAGAGTGTGAGAAAGACCAACATACAGTGGATATATAATGCGTACACACCCCTTTTTTATCTTTTACAGAAAGATCTCATTTTTTGGGGTTCATCAGAATCACTTATATGAGCGAAGGATAAAAAGTACTTCCCAGTAAGAATTTGAATGTGATTGGTTTATTCCAAACAGAGTAACATGGCCGATTATAAAAGGGGAAGCACACTTATGCAACCAGGTGATGTCTTTAACCCTCTGAGGTCGATGATTGTGTAATTTTCTTATCAGTGACTCCAAAGAGACTCAAATAACACAATTTTTATAAATCAGGCAAGTGTTATACATCATTATAATCTGTTAAGTTTCTACTTTTATTTGTGTGTACTCGAAATATGAACAAATTGTTGAGCTTTTTGCAAAATAAAGAAAACAAACATGATGCGTGATTTGCAGCCTCTCTGTCAGTGAAGTCCATTCTGATTCTTTTCAGAAAATGAACTGTAACTTAGTGAATACTAGCCACAAAAACACAAGAAATATGTCTAAAGAAACATTGAAATGTCAGGTTTAACATATCGTATGTAATTGGTTTGAAAAGAGAGAGATGTCAGTCATTCACGAGTATCTCATTATCCACTAAGCCCACGGAGCGCACATTCTTTTCAAAGTCAAATTCTGACGTGATCCAATAGAGTATCTCCGCCCGTGTCAACTTGAATAAACACGTCAAGTTTAGTACATGTACTTTACATTTTGAAACATTTTGAGACGCGGTGAGGAATAATCCTGGAAAAATTTACCTCAGAAGAAAAGTTGTTCATTTTCAAGAGCAACGGATCCAGTGGAATTGAACGTTTCTGTTTGTTACTTGAATTTTAATATTGAATTACAGGTCTTACATATTTTTTTGCACCAAAAAAAAAAAAATCACAATTACTAAATAAATCCCTTGATATGCAACAGAAAACTCGTGTGACTTTGCCTCATCAGTGGATGTGTAACATGTATGCTATGGTTTAGTTTTCTTTTCATTCTATTTGCTCTTTTCTCGTTTTTAGTTCCTAGTTAGTTTCCCTGTTTGCTAATTAGTTTCCACAGTTCCTGATTCCACTCACCTGTTCTATTTCTCTGTTGATTACGTTCTTTGAGTATATATTAAGTTTATCTCCTGAGTTTTCCGTTTAGAGTAACGGATTTCCATTCCTGCGTTCTGTGCACTCACAACACCCACACCCTTAAAGTATATCGGACCCTCAAAATTGAGAAATAAAAATGGAAGCAGGAAAAACAGTGCATCGAGGACCACAGCAGTAGATTTCTCTATCTGGTGAGCCAAGCACACTTCCGACTGCTCATTGTGTGCATTATTTTATGCTAGCTTGAACGAGTGCACAAAGGTGTCCTCTCCCAGTTGTCTGTCCTCTGGGAACTTTTGGCAAGTTGGTGGAGTGGGTGTTGGTGATCTGCTGGTCCCAGTATACCATCTGCCCCCCCAAGGAGGACTTCACCTGCCCCGCTGAGGAGGATTTCACCTGTTCTGCTCCAGATCTAGAGCCTACCCCGCCATCACCCATACTGCACAGACCTAATGCCAGAGCCCACCGCAGACAAAGGACATAAGCCATCAGCCTTCATCAGCTACCATCGTCCTTGTGGCTCCCTCGTCTCGACAGCTTCACCTTGGTCAGACGTCACCCTGCCTGTGCCACTGACTTCCGAGCCATCCACTGTGCATTTGTCTCTCCATTGCTTTGGCTCTGTCTGGCTACATCTTCCCTGCGGCTTCATCTCGGTCCTCAATCCCACCTACTCTGCCTCAATCCTCAGGCACCCTGGTTCTATCAGAAAGACTCAGAGGGCAGGTGAACGTTTGCATGGTATTTATTCCGTGAAGTATTAACAGATGGTATTGAGCAACAATGATTTGTGTTTGCTTGAATAGAAAAGTTTTTTCTTTGGCATAGGCCCCGTCCTTCATCCGAATCCTGGGGGATGCAGTTTTGGCTGATCCTCTCTGAAGATTAAGGCTGGGGATGGATGGACAGGGTTCAACCTGGCGGTAGTGGGGAGGATGAAGGGGAACGTCAGTGTTTTATCAACTGTGAATGTGAAACAGAGAGTTTAGCGCTTATATACTCTAGGTGTGAAGCAGTGATTGGCCAGACCTATTAGTATGAATGAATGACATGGAATTACAATCTTCGTGATAGAACTTAAGGTTCTCTCATTTCCACTTTGGCTGCCACAGCCTCCTGGACCATTGTATTGCCTGGTCTAATCTGCACATAGAGCTCCGTTTTGATTGGCTCTATTTCCATTAGTCCCTCCTAGGTGTCGCCAGTCAAGACTCCACCATAGCTCCTCCCTCAGTTGACTCTGTCATGGGCTTTTATCCTGGCTCCGCTCTGGGTCCCCTGAGTATATAATCTCTAACGCTATTAGATTTTGATTTCCATTCTTTCGTTGTCTACATTCACAGCATCCACGCAAGTTAAAGGATTTTATTGGATAACTGAACTTTGTTGTTGTTCTTGTTGTGTTTATATTGGTATTACTGTATTGGTTTTATGTGTTTTTGTGACCATGTGTGTCCTGAATAAAAGGATTGATTGATTGATTGATTGATTGATTGATTGATTGATTGATTGATTGATTGATTGATTGATAACCAGTGGACAAATCGTATCACAGCATCTCAAATGTTGGTTTGGTCATTCTGAAATTCCTGAGCCAATGTCTGTCATCAGAATGATTTGGTTTAATTCCCTCCCAGAACGCACATGAGGCATGAATGCAAAAGATGCACGCTTTGAAACACACATTGCAATATAGCAAATTGTCATGTAAACTGTAAAAAAATATTTAAAAATCAAGTTACCTGGTTGCCTTAAAATTTTGAGTTCATTGAAATTAAAAATTTGAGTTAATACAATGAACATTTTTGAGAATTTACATTACCCTTTATTCAAATAGCAATAAAAGATGTTGTAAGAATATTCATAATTGTGTTTTATTTGCAAACAAATAAATGTTTCATGCAGTCATTAAACATTTTTATGATTTATCAAAACATTTCTTTTATTTATGTGGTTCAGATAAAATAATATTTTGAGTTTCTATTTACTAAACCAATTTCCTTCATTGTATCAACTCAATTTTTTTAATTCAATGAACTCAACATTTTAAGGCAACCAGGTTACTTATTTTTTAAGTTAAATCAACAATATTCTTTTACATTCTAGAAAAATATGTAAGGAACCTTACATGCTTTTTTCCACATGGCTGGATTATTGTAATTATTTATACTTGGGCATAAGTGAAGGTTGCATGCCTTCAGTATGTCCAAAATGCAGCATCAAGACTACAAACTAATGCTAGGAAACGGGATCATTTAATGTTGATATCTCTTCATTTGTTACCAGTAGAATATAGAATACAATACAAGGTGTCAAAATTTCTTTACAAAGCACTGCATTATCATGCTTAAAAGTATATAAAAGAGATGTAAATCCCCTACCAACCCTAAAGACTCTTGCGTTCCTCTCAGAGTTTGTGTTTAACACGGTCACGTTTGAGGTGTAGGGGAGATCAAGCTTTTGCTGTTGCAGCTCCTGCACTTTAGTTTAGAATGAACTGCCTTTATCTAGAAAATCCTCATCAAGTATGGACACTTTCAAAAGTGATCTAAAGACTTACTTATTTTGACTGGCCTTTGCCGTTTGATTTTATGTTTTGCTTTCATGCATCCAAAATGCACATGATGGATTTGATTTATGAACTCAGCTCATGCATGCATCTGTGTTGGAATTAATTTTAAAAAATCACCCTAATATAGTATGCTTGTCATGGTCTTACAATTGCCAGTGTCTGCCCTTGAGAATTAATTGTCTTGATTTTTCTCAGTTGATCAGGAGTTTTAAAATCTATAGAGACCGCACTGCATTTTAATATTTACTATTGAAATGTGCATTACCTTTTTAAATGTATGCACACACAATATTATAGAACACATATTATAGATTAGGTGTCCAGTGAATTACTGTTTCTGACTCTCCTCTACTATCCGTGCTCTCCCCATGTCTCTCACCATCTGAGGTCTTTAAAAATTAATTCTGTCCGCAGTGACCCTTTGGCCTTTTGTATCTCAGGCAATACTGCGGTTTCTTTCCTCCTCCTCCTCCTCCTCCTCCTCCTCCTCCCACACTACATCAGTGCGCTCCTTCTAGAGCTCAGCACACTGTTTTACCCATCAGTCCATGCTGCACTTCACCATCCCAATGCACTCTACACACCTTCATAAAACAGACTTTAGTGGAGAACCTAAATAATCCCATATATGACACATATTGACTTTAAATCATAGTAAATGATATTGTAAATAGCAGCAGGTTTATTATATGAACTATATATTTACCCGAGAGAGCATATACTGTATATAGTATTATGGCCGTCATTAGATTTAAAAATTAAATCACGATTAATCACACCTTTGATCAGTCGCACACTTATTGGGAAATGTAATTAAGTATATGCCATTTATCTCATTAACACGTTCATTTTGTCATAATTTGCTATATACAAAGTAAACTATCAGATTAAAGGGTGATTCTCACAAAACTATATTTTATGCAAGGATCATTGGAGGATCCAAAATGACACCAAATAACCAAATATAAATAGTCCATATACTTCTTTTATATAATACATTTATATGCACCCATGAAAAAAAAACATTATATTAAAAACCTTACAGAACGCTCAGTGTATAGCATGTCTACAGAGCACCAACAACAACAACTTTCACTTTAGACATCAACCTGAGATACGAACAGGACCACACAGAGACACCCAAAAACTCCTAAATCAACCACTTTGACTGAATAAACCTATGATTGCTAATCACAGCAACACACATGACAAAGCAAACATTATCCTTCCTGAGTGTGAGTGGAAGCAATGTGAATGGACTGTGTGTGTACATGAATGAAGCCTGCGATCAGTGATCTGGAGGAGTGCACACACACGGTGACTTCAGTACATCACCAAGTCAGTACGATGTCAGTACATCACCAACATTGCGCTCTTCAGAAACAATCGCAGAATACGACAGAGCTCGTGTTTTAAAGCAAAGCACACACTGGAACAAACAATTCAGTAAAAACACAATGTGAGTCTCAATTCTCTCTGATATGTCTGTGGAATCAGCCTGGCCTTCTTTACATTAGCGCTGTTTTGGACTGTTTGAATAAACAGATGCGATTACTGGATCACTGAAAACTTTTCCAGAGTGTAAGGGCTTAAAATGGCCTCCCAGGGTTACAGGTGCTGTAGATGCTCAGTGTGTGTGTTAAACTCCAGACTCGATCTAACTGCGTGACGAAAATAACGTTAATGACGCTGCTTCACATTCTTTTTTTAGTATACCGATCAGTATATTTTTTTTATATATACCGATCAGACATAACATTATGACTACTGAGAGGTGAAGTGAATAACAGTGATGATCTCTTCATCACGGCACCTGTTAGTAGGTGGGCTATATTAGACAGAAAATTAACATTTTGTCCTCAAAGTTGATGTGTTAGAAGCAGGAAACATGGGTAAGCGTAAGGATTTGAGCAAGTTTGACAAGGGCCAAATTGTGACGGCTAGACGACTGGGTCAGAGCATCTCCAAAACTGCAGCTCTTGTGGGCTGTTCCCGGTCTGCAGTGGTCAGTATCTGTCAAAAGTGCTCCAAGGAAGGAACAGTGGAGAACCGGCCACAGGGTCATGGGCGGCCAAAGCTCATTGATGCACGTGGGGAGCGAAAGCTGGCCCGTGTGGTCCGATCAAACAGACGAGCTACTGGAGCTCAAACTGCTCCAGAAGTTAATGCTGGTTCTGATAGAAAGGTGTCAGAATACACAGAGCATCTCAGTTTGTTGCGTATGACCAGTCAGGGTGCCCATGCTGACCCCTGACCCCGCCGAAAGCACCAACAGTGGCACGTGAGCATCAGAACTGGACCACGGAGCAATGGAAGAAGGTGGCCTGGTCTGATGAATCACGTTTTCTTTTACATCACGTGGATGGCCGGGTGTGTGTGCGTCACTTACCTGGGGAACACATGGCCCTAGGATACACTATGGGAAGAAGGCGAGCCGGCAGAGGCAGTGTGATGCTTTGGGCAATGTTCTGCTGGGAAACCTTACTTTGACACGCTCCACCTACCTAAGCATTGCTGAGACCATGTTCAGCCTTTCATTGAAACGGTATTCTGGTGGCTGTGGCTCTTCCAGCAGGATAATGCTCCTGACTCAAAGCACAAATGCTTCAGGAATGGTTTGAGGAGCACAACAACGAGTTTGAAGCGTTGACTTGACCTCCAAATTCTCCAGATCTCAATCCAATCGAGCGTCAGTGGGATTTGCTGAACAAACAAGTCCGATCCATGGAGGCCCTACCTCGCAACTTACAGGACTTAAAGGATCTGCTGCTAACATCTTGGTGCCAGATACCACAGCACTCATTCAGGGGTCTAGTGGAGTCCATGCCTCAATGAGTCAGGGCTGTAAAGCAGCAAAAGGACCAACATAATATTAGGAAGGTGGTCATTAAGTTTTGCCTGATCGTTTTGTGTGTGTATAAAGTTATCTAAAGGAAATTGTGATACTCAGGACATTCATGGCTTTTATTTTCAAATTTTGTTAGTATTATTTTAAATAGTTGCTCTATACTTTGAAAATATATGTCATTTAACCTGTTCTCATCATGAGGTCACAATGTAAAACATGCCAAACAATGTTTTTAAAATGGCAATAAAATAAAAAATATACATTTAAATTATTTAGCCGAGATCTGTATTATATCAAACAATAACGAAAGTAAATCTTTAATTATATTTCCCATAAAAAAGTGCCT
The DNA here is from genome assembly GCF_024679245.1 of Pseudorasbora parva. NCBI lineage: Eukaryota > Metazoa > Chordata > Actinopteri > Cypriniformes > Gobionidae > Pseudorasbora > Pseudorasbora parva. The sequence continues at coordinate 43,595,409 of NC_090181.1, forward strand.
ATCAAAGTTCACTCCTCACTTTGGGTCTGTATTAAACATCATCAAAGGGTTTCTGTTCATTTTGAAAGAAATCCTTTTTTTAATCTATTTTGTTAAAATATTAAAACATAAACTGACTATTATATTACATCTGATTTACCTAAGAACATTGGTTATATATGTTTAATATTAAAAAAGTATGGTAGAGAATTAAGGAATTTAGGAACTGGATGTTCATAAAAACCCTAATCGGGAAAAAATTCAGATAATATATTTTTTCATTTAATTTTTCACTCATAATTTGTCACTCATTTGTCACAATTTGTCAATCATACTTTGTCAATTTCAATTAAAGTATTTGCTAAATATATTTTTAAATGTATTTTCTCTCAGGTAGAACACAGCTCTACTATTTGTTTCTAGCATAGCATAAAATATATAGGTTTTATAAAACCTATATATAACATATCAGTTTCAACAGGGCATACCCTTGACACTTTCCAAAACAAAACATAATGCATTCTGATGAAATATATTCTGTATTATAGTAAAGTTTGCCCTTGCAAAGACAGGTTGTGGACGTATATTAAAATTCAAAATGTGACAGACATTGCTACACACACAAACACTTCAATAAATCACACTCCTTGTGGAAAAGCATACTGCATTTTATATATATATATATATATATATATATATATATATATATATATATATATATATATATATATATATATATATATATATATATATAAACGGTAACACCTTGCAATAAGGTTCATTAGTTAACATTAACTAATAATGAACTGCACTTATACAGCGTTTATTAATCTTTGTTAATGTTCATTTACTAAACATTTAACATTTAACAATGAACATTTACTAAGACATTATTCAAATTTTGTTTAACAGTAGTTAATGCACTGTAAACTAACATGAAAATCTGTATTTTTATTAACTAACTGTCACATGCCTGTCCTGTCGTGTGTGCACTTGTGGGTTTTGTTATGTTGAGCATGTGCTCGTGTCCCTGTCAGTTCCCTCCCCCTTGTTATCTGATCATTGGTTAATTTGCCCCACCTGTTCTCCCTCATTATCTGCCTTGTTTGTTCCCTTTATAATCTCCTTGTGTTTGTCAGTCTGTGTTGGATCCTTGTGTAATGTCTGCGTCTCCCGTTCCCCCAGTGACTTCTGTTGGTATGTTTTGAGTTTTAGTTTATGTTCTATTATGTGTTTTGCCCCCTCGTGGGTGTTTGTTTTGTATTTATGTTTTATTTGTTATAAATATATATCCTTTTCTGCACTTGAGTCCTCGCACCATTTCCTTTGTGTGTACGTGACAGAAGGATCCAACCAATATGAGGACTCAGCGGAGAAAGAGGTCACCGCAATCCCCTCCCTCTGCTATCTCCTGTCCCCTCTGGGACCGTATAGTCCAGTTTAGCTCCCTTAGAGCTATGCGGCAACAAGGAACTGATCTGAGGGAATTTGCACAGGAGTTTAAGAGGGCTGCAGAGGGACTGGGATACAGAGATGAAACTCTTAAGGAGCTCTTCAATTATGCCCTCGACAAACCATTCGATTGGACTGTAATGAGGGCACTGGAGGGGGCAACATTCGAGGTGACTGTGGATTATTTCATTGGACAGCGGAGGAGGGCCCCTCTCCGGAGTCCGGTGGTACCTATGGATCCACTTCCGGTGGACCCTGTGCCGGTGGTCCCGGTGCCGGTGGATCGTGTTCCGGTGGTCCCAATGCCGATGGACCCAGTTCTGGTGGTCTTGAAACGGAGGAGGAGAAGGAAGGCTCCCTCCGTGCCTGTTCCAGTGGTCCCAGTTCAGGTGGATTATGTTCCGGTGGTCCCTGTGCCGGTGGATCGTGCTCCGGTGGTCCCTGTGCCGGTGGATCGTGCTCCGATGGTCCCTTTGCCGGTGGATCGTGCTCCGGTGGTCCCTGTGCCGGTGGATCGTGCTCCGATGGTCCCTTTGCCGGTGGATCGTGCTCCGGTAGTCCCTGTGCCGGTGGATCGTGCTCCGGTAGTCCCTGTGCCGGTGGATCGTGCTCCGGTGGTCCCTGTGCCGGTGGATCGTGCTCCGGTGGTCCCTGTGCCGGTGGATCGTGTTCCGGTGGTCCCTGTGCCGGTGGATCGTGTTCCGGTGGTCCCTGTGCCGGTGGATCGTGTTCCGGTGGTCCCAGTTCCGGCAGATCATGTTCCGGTGGTCCCTGTGCCGGTGGATCGTGTTCCGGTGGTCCCTGTGCCGGTGGATCGTGTTCCGGTGGTCCCTGTGCCGGTGGATCGTGTTCCGGTGGTCCCTGTGCCGGTGGATCGTGTTCCGGTGGTCCCTGTGCCGGTGGACTCCGTTCCGGTGGTCCCGAGTCCGGAAACGGCCTGGAGGGCTGTGATGGGATGCTTTGTGGTGGCAGTCCTGCATGCGTGGAAGGAGCACAGGGCTTTATCCGAAGCCCCGGAGGCAGTTCCGGTGGTCCCAGTTCCGGTGGATCGTGTGCCGGTGGTCTCAGTTCCGGCGGATCGTGTTCCGGTGGTCCCTGTGCCGGTGGATCGTGTTCCGGTGGTCCCTGTGCCGGTGGATCATGTTCCGGTGGTCCCAGTTCCGGCAGATCATGTTCCGGTGGTCCCAATGCCAGCAGATCGTATTCCGGTGGTCCCAGTGCCGGTGGATACTGCTGGACTGGAGAAGTTTCCCCAACGCCCTCCCTGCGCCGCTGAGGCGCCCAGCTCTCCCTGCGCCGCTGAGGCGCCCAGCTCTCCCTGCGCCGCTGAGGCGCCCAGCTCTCCCTGCGCCGCTGAGGCGCCCTGCTCTCCCTGCGCCGCTGAGGCGCCCTGCTCTCCCTGCGCCGCTGAGGCGCCCTGCTCTCCCTGCGCCGCTGAGGCGCCCTGCTCTCCCTGCGCCGCTGAGGCGCCCTGCTCTCCCTGCGCCGCTGAGGCGCCCTGCTCTCCCTGCGCCGCTGAGGCGCCCTGCTCTCCCTGCGCCGCTGAGGCGCCCTGCTCTCCGTGCGCCGCTGAGGCGCCCTGCTCTCCCTGCGCCGCTGAGGCGCCCTGCTCTCCCTGCGCCGCTGAGGCGTCCTGCTCTCCGTGCGCCGCTGAGGCGTCCTGCTCTCCGTGCGCCGCTGAGGCGTCCTGCTCTCCGTGCGCCGCTGAGGCGTCCTGCTCTCCGTGCGCCGCTGAGGCGTCCTGCTCTCCGTGCGCCGCTGAGGCGTCCTGCTCTCCGTGCGCCGCTGAGGCGTCCTGCTCTTCGTGCGCCGCTGAGGCGTCCTGCTCTTCGTGCGCCGCTGAGGCGTCCTGCTCTCCGTGCGCCGCTGAGGCGTCCTGCTCTCACCGCGCCGCTGAGGCGTCCTGCTCTCACCGCGCCACTAAAGCGTCCTGCTCTCACCGCGCCTCCCTGGCGCCCCCTGCACTCACCGCGCCTATCTGGCACCCTGCTCTCACCGCGCCTCCCTGGCGTCCTGCTCTACCCGCACTGCCCTGGCTGCCTGAACTCTATGGGCCGCCCCGGCCGCTTGAACTTGGTGGGCCTCCCGAACTCGGTGGGCCGCCCTGGCCATTCGAACTTTGTGGGCCACCATGGCCTCCTGTACTTTTTGTTTTCCTCGTTCCTCCCTTGTTTACCCCTCCCTTGTCTGTACCTTCTTGGTCTGTCCCTCCCGTGCCTCCCTGGTCTGTCCCTCCCGTGCCTCCCTGGTCTGTCCCTCCCGTGCCTCCCTGGTCTGTCCCTCCCGTCCCTCCCTGGTCTGTCCCTCCCGTCCCTCCCGTCCCTCCCTGGTCTGTCCCTCCCGTCCCTCCCTGGTCTGTCCCTCCCGTCCCTCCCTGGTCTGTCCCTCCCGTCCCTCCCTGGTCTGTCCCTCCCGTCCCTCCCTGGTCTGTCCCTCCCGTCCCGCCCGGGTCTGTCCCTCCCGTCCCTAGTGGAGCGTCTGGTAGCCGCTCCTTAAGGAGGGGGTAATGTCACATGCCTGTCCTGTCGTGTGTGCACTTGTGGGTTTTGTTATGTTGAGCATGTGCTCGTGTCCCTGTCAGTTCCCTCCCCCTTGTTATCTGATCATTGGTTAATTTGCCCCACCTGTTCTCCCTCATTATCTGCCTTGTTTGTTCCCTTTATAATCTCCTTGTGTTTGTCAGTCTGTGTTGGATCCTTGTGTAATGTCTGCGTCTCCCGTTCCCCCAGTGACTTCTGTTGGTATGTTTTGAGTTTTAGTTTATGTTCTATTATGTGTTTTGCCCCCTCGTGGGTGTTTGTTTTGTATTTATGTTTTATTTGTTATAAATATATATCCTTTTCTGCACTTGAGTCCTCGCACCATTTCCTTTGTGTGTACGTGACACTAACATTAACAAAGATGAACCAATACAGTAGCAAATGCTTGGGGTTAGTTCATGTTACATTACATTAACATACATCAACTAATGTTAACTAATAAAACCCTATTGTAAAGTGTTACCATTATAATGTATTTTATTTTAAATGAATATTAAATGGTTAAGAGTACTTTTTGAAGTACTTAAGTAGGACTTAAAAAGTACCTTTTTAATTGCAACTGTAAGTAATCCTGTAATGTATATATTCTGTCATTTTTTTTTGTTCCTTGTGATTGTAACGTAACATACACCATTGATAAACAAAATATCACATCTACATATAAGACAATCAAAACTTGTAATTACATGTTTGTAAAGATGAAGTTGCAATTTAATTTAATGTAACATCGCATATTACAATGACATTATAATTTGTCAATGACATTATTATATTATAATGTCATTATATGTCAACACTTCAAAAATAAGTGTACTTCTTTAAAACCCAAAATATTGTTAAATCAATTATTTAAAATGTGGACCATTCCACCGAATGGGTGTCATTTGCTTGTTGTAACTCTTGAAAATAAAACTTCACTTATCATCTTTTTTTTCTCTTCTTTTTCTTTTTTTAACTGCAGGCTCGTGGAATAAAAAAAACAGTTTCCCCTTCCCAGTGTAGGTCCCTGGGCTTCAGCACACAGAAGCACGTGTGTTAATGTGCCCCGGTAACAAGCACATATCAAAAACACATTCCAGCACCATATCTACTGCTTATGTACGTGTCTAACTAAACATAACTTACCACACTGTCACAGGCTGGAGTATCCTTTGTATTGGAGGTGTTGTTGGTTCGTTGTGCTCCAATTAAAAAAATACAAAAGCGCAGATGTTTTGAACATGCATATTTGTCTGAGGTGAAGTTTTGCTGATGTACTTGGCTTGAACATTCCAATGCATTACGAGTGGAGTGTGAGTGGGAGGCGTGGTTTCTGATTACCAGTTCATCAGATCACCACCACCACCTGCTGCACCTGATTTCCCGGTCTACATATTGGCTTGCTAACCACCCGGTGTTTGTCAGATCGTTTGGTGTTGCTCTGTGGTCCTGTCCTGTTCTCCTCCCGTTTATTCCGGTGTTTGCTGTTCTTGTGGATCCTGTTCGTGTCTGTGGCTGTTCTCACCGTGTTGGATCAGCTCCCGGCTCTGGTTGCCCATTGAGTCCCTGCGTCACCTGGATCAAGCCTGCCTACATCGTCTGACTTATCTTATATCTACTACACTAGATCGAAAAGTGGTGGGAATAAGATCAATCTTGGCCAAAAGTAAAGAGGACATGTCCCACACCTATGCCACACTCCATACAATTAAACTTGGTGTTTTTCAAGAGTACAGTCTTTTTCTCTGTGGAATGGTGCACTTGATGAATTCATTACACAAAAAAATATTATTAAAAGTTATAGTTGTAGGTAATGCTAAACATAACGGTAGAATTGTGTGTATTATGACCAGTCGGGACCTGATGTGAGCGTCAGAGAGGTTCCCAAATCTCAATCTATTTTTTGTTTTTTGTTTTTTCCGATTTATTTATTATTATTATTTTATTGGTTACAATGAATTAAGGAATATCTCTTTTTCATTAGTGCTCAAGCATTTCCTAATGATGAATAATAGCTAATAAATCCTACGGTGTTAAAGAATGAGTGGAGGCTTCAGCTCCTTGGCTGCCTGAAGGTTGTCATGGAAATGATGTATGTATTTTGTATTGATGTTTGTCAATAGAAAAAGTGCTGGTGTAAAATGTATTTTGTATTTAAAGTAGGCTTGCACCAACCCATAAAAGTGAGAATATTAGAATATCACAAATACAAAGATGGACAAGATTATGATGCACATACATCTTATTAAATTATTGTCAATTTCACTCCATCCCCACTACAAATTATCGCCAATTCAAGCAAGCAGTTACGACAGTTTGATGTATTCAAGTTAATTGTTAATCGTTAACAGAGCTTGTTCTGTGATGCATCATCAGTAAACATTAAATGTATTTACCACATGATAAGATAAGCTCGAAATAATTTAACTAAAGTCACCTGCATCTCAATCAGAGGAGAAACATTTAGGAGAAAATCTCATTGTAGGCCTCAGTGGTGTGAAATTGATTCCTGTTATAGTATCGTTTATTTCCCTTTATAATAGCAGAACAAAAAGAATGCACGCAGAAAGCAATGATTTCTTTAAATTAAAGGGGTCATGAACTGAGAAATCAACTTTCCCTTGAGCTTTTGATTTATACACGGTTATCTTAAAATAAGAATGTCCTGTAAGCTCCAGAGCTGAAAAGCTTTTATTGACATCTAGCTCAGCAAACGATCGATTTGCGAATGTTCTTCAGTGTGACATCAGAGTTCAGTGAAACGCCGCCTCGAGACTAACGCCTGATTCTGTAGCCCCACTCAAACACATAGGCCTTATGTGGAGCTGAACCGGATCAAACTTCCCAGCAATAAAGCTTATTGCATATTTGAAACATGCCATAAGCTTCCTTCAGATTCCAATATTAGGAATGCATGGTTGAACTTTATTTTTACTTCCCCGTGTGAGATCCAGCTCACACGGGGAAGACATTGCATTTGATCGCTTCTGGATTTACAGACAGGATGAGATTAAAAAACTATGCTTTGCCTTCTGGATCTGACAGGAATGGTGCAACGCACTTATGTGAGTCAAACATTTATTTAATTGTTAATAGTTAATTTTAATTGCTACAGGTTATTTGATATCTACTGCTTATGTGTCTAACTAAACATAACTTATCATGCTGTCACAGGCTGGAGTATCCTTTGTGTTTGAGGAGTTGTTGGTTCGTTGTGCTCCAATTAAAAAACAAAACTAAATCGCAGATGTTTTGAACATGCATATTTGTCTGAGGTGAAGTTTTGCTGATGTACAAAGTACTTGGCTTGAACATTCCAATGCATTACGAGTGGATGAAAGATAAATCCTTAGTTGTGTCCCAAACGACGCACTATACTAGCCTGACAAGCCAGACCCACGTCAATATGTTTGGTCTGGAAACTCACCATAGACAGCTCAATATGAGGGGCGGGATAAACGGTTGTCTTTCAAACTCCCTCTGCACACGATAGGATAGCGCTACAACCAACCAGAGCAACGAAGGGTGAAACAGAGCTCATTGATAGATTAAACATTCGCCGTATCCGGTCGGCTAAACTCCGAACACATCTTCCCTTTTAAGAATGACTTCGATGCCGTTCTTTGTTCTTTTCTCAGAGAAAAGCTTAACTCCAAGTCTTCCAGAGTCGCGGCCAAAGCTAATTCGAAAGGCCGCCGTTCGCCAGTTTCTGTGCTTACTAGAAACATGCGCAACTTGGCCGTCATTATGTTAAGCCCCGCGCACCGACTCTATACACGATGTGATTGGCCCGACCAGAGTTTGGCGTTTACAGCTCAGAAGGGTATTGAGAGGTGCTAGACGACACTCGCTGCAAATTAGATTTGCTGCCGCTAGGGTGCGTCTAGATTTCTAGGCTAGCTCTATACACTATACACTTATACAGTACACTATGTACTTGCACTATGTGCAACCACTAATCTGGTAGCCCCTCCCACTTCACTACGTAATTAAAGCTGCGACAGTCAAGTGCATGAAGTGTCCAACATTTTCCACAATTAGTTTTTTCTGGTTATTTAGTGCATCATCTGGGTATTTAAAGTGCACATTTTCTTTTCAGAATTTTCCGTGTGAACACTACTTAAAAATGTCATAGAATAGTGCATAAGTATGCGAATTGGGAACCTATTGTGTTTGTTGACATTTTGCAAGCTCTGTGGTCGAATCATTCTAGTTGCCGTTTCTCCACGTTGGAAGTTTTCAAAACAATTCCACACGCGTAAGGGAGCCGAAGTTCATTATAAAATGCAAAACTGTTATCCAATCATAGCAGTGGGCGTTTACTTTCATGTGAAGACTTCAGAGCGGCACGCCCATAAAAAACGTTCCAGGAGCTGGGCTCAAAACCAGGGTAGAAAATAGTCTACTTGTTCATTATGATGTTTTTGAATGTAAAAACCACACGTTCTTATGTCATAAATTGACCTCAGACAACAGTATAAAAAAATAAAAAAGACCCCTTTAAAGGGTAACTTCAGTGATTTAGCATTAAACTTTATATCTAAACTGGGTCATCAATGTAGTAGAAATGTGAAATTATTTTTGAATTTGGTGCCTTCTAGACTGAGAAAATACAGAAAATGTTTTTTTTTGTCTCATGGGGATGAAAGACAACAATTCCCAGAATGCTTCACTGCTCTACGAGGCCACTCTAGCCACGGCTACTGGTTTACTAGATCACTTGCCCACTGCGTTCATTTTTATAAAATCAGTTCAGTTAGAGAATAGACACTACAATTAAAAACTGAACGTGTCTGTTCAATAACGTGTGAGTGAGCCGAGCGAGGGTCACACAGCACAAACGCAGCAGGAGTCAGATTACATTCATCACTAGAGCTGAGGTAAGCGCGACGGCGGCATAGATTCACAGCGCGTGTTCAGGCTGACACGTTTTCAGTTCATGCCTTTGGAAGCTTAACTTTAAGAATTAACTAGAAAAGTTGAAACACTCACTTTGCTCCGCTCCGTTTACATGAATCCCCGCAGCTGCCCGAGCCTGATCATTCAAATATACTCCCAGGTTTCTACTGATACAAAACCATATGCTAAATCGCTGAAGTAACCCTATAAGGATGACTGAATGTGAAAGTCTTTGTGGTGTGGGACCACAATACTTTTTATTTTACATTTGTACAGTTGTATATACTTGTGTTTTTGAAAGAAGTCTCTTCTTTTCATTTATTTGATCAAAAATACAATGAAAACTGTAATACTGTGTGATATTATTAAAACAATTTAAACATTTTCAGAATCATCGGTGTCACGATCCTTATTATTCTAGAAATTATTATATTCAGAAATTATTCTAATATGCTGATTTGCTGCACAAAAAAAATGTATTATCAATGTTGAAAACATTTGTGATTCTTCACATTTTTGTGAAAACTGTGAAACTTTTCTATGTCAGTGTCACACCTTTTAGCTGTAGTGCCGACTACAGCCACCAGAGGGCAAAACTTTCACAGATCCAGCTGCTGAGTGTCATCCAGATCACCATGGACCCGGTCGATAGGATACAAGTTGTGTCCTAAAGTGAAGGGTGCGCACTTTGAAGGCCATGCACTTCGAAGGCCAGGCCACGCCTTCAAAGTGCACGAAGCGGCACGAAGGGTGAACCGAGGGAGAGGGTTGCCAGGTCTGAATAATAAAACCCCTCTAATTGTTATTCAAAAGTATCGTAATCACAGCCAGAATGGGCCAAAATATCCCAAAATGCGGGGCGCGGACGGTAAAAATATTGCTTAAGTAAAGACAACTTAACCCGTGGACTATAGCCTAGGCTACAAACACCCCAAAGCAACAGTAGCCTATTTCAGTAAGCAACTTCAGTAAGCAATTTCAGCCACTGACCAAAGTCCAGAGAGGGCTCCGGCCCGTGCGGCGAGTCCAGAGAGGGCTCTGGCCCATGCCCCGAGTCCAGAGAGGGCTCCGGCCCGTGCGGCGAGTCCAGAGAGGGATCCGGCCTGTGCCCCGAGTCCAGAGAGGGCTCCGGCCCGTGCCCCGAGTCCAGAGAGGGCTCCGGCCCTGCCCCGAGTCCAGAGAGGGCTCCGGCCCGTGCCCCGCGTCCAGAGAGGGCTCTGGCCCTGCCCCGAGTCCAGAGAGGGCTCCGGCCCGTGCCCCGCGTCCAGAGAGGGCTCCGGCCCGTGCCCCGAGTCCAAAGAGGGCTCCGCCTCCTGCCCCGAGTCCAGAGAGGGCTCCGCCTCCTGCCCCGAGTCCAGAGAGGGCTCTGCCTCCTGCCCCGAGTCCAGAGAGAGCTCCGCCTCCTGCCCCGAGTCCAGAGAGAGCTCCGCCTCCTGCCCTGAGTCCAGAGAGGGCTCCGCCTCCTGCCCCCGAGTCCAGACCACCTGCTCTGCCTGCCCCGCCGTGGGGGTCTTCAAGACCGCCTGCGCTGCTGTGGTGGTCGTCTGCCCGGTCTACGCCACCCTGGTCATCTGCCCGGCCAGCTCCATCCTGGCCTCCTGCTCTGCCTGAATCTCCAGGCCCTCTTCCACTACATGGGCCTGGCCCTCCATCCCGCCCCCGGGTCCGCCTCCGCTCCACCTCCCTCCTGGACAATTTTAGGAGCGTCTGGAAGCCGCTCCTTTGAGGGGGGGCTATGTCACAATTCATCAGTGTGAGTGCCCGTGATCACCACCAGAGGGCATGTGATTCCATCACAAACTACATTACCCATAATCCTTTCCCCGGACTCATTAGCACTCACTATTTACACCTGTGTTTTATTACCTCTGCCTATATATGCCTGGTTATCTCTGTCATTCATTGCGAAGTCTTGTTTAGTGTTACAACTGCATTTCTGAGCATTTCTCTGGTTTCATGTATCTTGGTCTTTGATTTCTTGCCTTCTCCGTGGATTACCCTTTTGCCTGTTCCTTCTGTTTTGTTTGCCTTTTCAGACTGATTTCCTGTTATGACCTTTTGCCTGTTCTATTGACTACGATTTTGGATTACCCTTCAATAAATACTGTGTTTGGATCTTCAACCAACCTTCTGTCTCAGAGCAGTTTGTTACAACTATAGCCTAGCCATTTAAATTGTTCTGTGTCGGCCACGCATTCAGCCTTTGGAGGATCGATCTTTCGGTGACCGTCGTGAGTGAGCAACGTACATTCATTCATTCATATAAAAAACTTCAGCAGTTTTCGTTTATTTGTATTTTTTCTTATAATTCTGAGTGACAGATGTCACATTTGATTTAGCCTATTTTTCTGTGATATTTGTTTTAGCTACGGTGTTGACAGGAGCCTAGGCTATAAGAAAAATAAATGATTGCACGGACAATTCCTATCCCCAGTGTCTCTCTTTCTGTAAGGGAAATTTAAAAGATAGATTCTGGAAACAAAATCTAAATTTAGCTGGATCAGTCGGGTAAAATAATTTATAGCGGGTGAGCACGGAGTGAATTTTATGCGCGAGCGGAATGGTGCGGAATAGCGGGAGCAGGACGAAAATACAGCCCCGCGCAGATTATATTTTGAAGGCTATTTAAAGAAAGTGTATGAAAAAAACAAGGTTCCATCGGCTGTACCCTTCCTTTGCCCGAGAACCGAAGGGCGCATTTTGAAGTCGCTCATGAATTGCGGCAGCCTTTGTCGCACCGCTGTGACGCAATCGCACTTCAAATGCGGCCTTCAGAGGGTGCAGCCTTCACATTGGGACAGCCTTCGTAGTGCAGGTATGACGTAATCGCACTTCAAATGCGGCCTTCGAAGTGCGCGCACTTCACTTTGGGACACAGCTACAGTGTCTTTGTCAGAAGGACCTATCAATTGAGTATTATGTACTTTTGTGCGTTATCATATCAAGTACCATTTCATGTAGCATTAAAGGACTTTTTTTCATTATGGACTCAATGAGCCTATTAAATCATGGCTCCCTGGAGAAGAGTTTAACTGCAGTTTGCCCGACTACCTAAACTATGTTTTTTTCCTGAGTGGTTCCTCTTTCACGACGGATGACTGTTTTTGCATCCGATGGCCACGGAGCTAAGCCGACCAGAGTTTCCAGCAATTCCTAGGCTGATGATCTCAAGCCTTATGCTCACAGTGGTGCTGAGTTCGGTAACCCCAAGTCCAGAGTCCTCAGTTGTCATGTCATACCCGCCAGATCATCATCACAACATGGCTGCAACACCAGAGTCTTCCACTGTCATAGATGCCATGCCAGAGCTTCGTCATGAAATGGCTGCTCATGGCAATGGCCATTTATGTGTCTGGGCCACGTAATTCTGCCAGTTGTTCCAGAACCAGCGCAACTGATTGAGTCTTGTCTGAGGTGCAGGTTACTGTTCCTGAATCCTTCCTGCTTGTTCTGTTATGACCACAGTGGTCACCTGTAAACTCTCTGTCATCCCCAAATTTCCTGTCTGCTCTCAGCTTCTTGTCTCCCTAGATATGACCACGGAGGTTGTCCCAGAGTTCCCTGTTTGCTCTGAGCTTCCTGTCTGAGATACAACCACGGAGGTCCCCCGTGAAATTCCTGTCTGTCTCGTCTTGGCCAGATAGGCTGTTCTAATTTCCAGAGTCTTGGAGAGACGGCCATGATCAAAGACTCTGCTAACCTCGTCATGGACAGTATTCCTGAATATCCTTCTGGTTATGTTATGGCCATGGAGGCCATTACTGAACTCTCTGCATGTCCTGTTACGGCCACAGGGGCCAACCCTAACATCTCTGTGCTATTTGTTCCAATTCCATCTGCTATGCCTTGGTGGCTCCCACTCCCTCCTTCTCCCCCTTGGTGGTCCTCAGCTACACTTAGGGTATCTTTAGACCTATCCGCTCCGCTGTATTGGTCTTCAGCTACATCTTGGTTTCTTCTGCTCCCCCTTCAAGGTCTTCAGTCCAGTCTGCTCTACTGTGGTGTTCATCTGCTCTGCTGAGATGGTCTTCATTTCCGTTAGGCCACTTGCCCTGCCTGTTTTGCCCTGGTCACCTGCTCTGTCTGTTTCGCCCTGGCTTGTTCTTTCTAAGTTCCAAGTCTTGTTTCCTATCCATGGACCAATTCTAACCCTACCAGTCTACTTATACTTTACTTAAACTCTAATGAGCGTTAGAAAAATCTAGGTGCAACAATACTTATAGTCTACCGAATGTGTTAAAGGGACCATCAAAATAAAGTGGAACCCTGATTCCTGCCCCCTCTGTTTGATTTATCTAATTCATGTTTCCCTATTTAAGCCCTGTGAGTTTTGTTTCACTGCATTTCGGGACATTATCTCTGGTCCTTGTGATGGTCTCTGCCTGTCTCCTTTAAATTCCCTGTTTGCCTGTGTCTTGGACCTTTTTAATCATCTGCATTGTTTACCTTGTGGTTTTGACCTTATGCATGTTAAATGGATTATGGTATGATTATGGATTACACTCAATAAAGCTTGCATTTGGATCCCCTCCAAGCAGCACACTGAACAGACAGGATTCTTTGATGAATAGAAAGTTCAAAAGAACAGCATTTTTTTTTAAATAGAATCTTTTGTAACCATGTAAAAGGCTTTACTGTCACTTTTGATCAATTTAATGTATCATTGATGAATAAACTGAATTATTAGTTGTTCTGGATCATCTATTTAGTGTTTGCTATACGACAATTCACCATGACGTCACAACAGTAATAAACGTTCTTCCGGGTGGCAAAAGCCGAAGCGTTCCTATGGCAACGCTAGTATTCAGACATAGTTAACATGATTATTGAGGGACCGATTAATTAATTCAGGAAATAGCAATACATGAAATGCCTAACCTTGGTCTAGTAGATGTAGTGCTAGTCTAATACCACAATTTTTAAATGAGCTTCAGCCTACCATTGAGTAGTTATTTTAGTGACTGTTGCTGTTTGAATTACAATATGTTAGGCTATCGTACATAGTCTATTTCCCTGTTCTCTTCTTTTCAACAAATCCTTTGCACACATTTTTTCTTTATTTTTTGTATCTGAAGCTATAGCAGCAACATTGAAAGTTCCGGTGTCTGTGTTTAACACGAAACCTTGTGTGATTGCGGCCGGCTCGCGGTGCAGTCATGCTGTTTCCCAGCTGATTTGATGCAATGATCCACTTTAATGACTCGTGGCATCTGCAATATCTCACAAACTCCCGATGTTAAAATATGTTATATTTATAATTTTATATGGAACTAATCACTACACCTGTTAGCAGTCATGTAAACATCCATTATTGATATAAAATAGCCGAAATCACATGAACAATCACACAAAAACCTTATTCCATAGTTATCGTGTGTTTATTAGCTTCTTAGTTCACGCGTAGAAATTTAGAATAGGCCCGTTCGAGCCAGAATGAGGAAATGTCCGAGACAGTAGGAGAGAGGTCTGGGCATGTTTTAACTCTTTTATATCGAATAATTCCGTGAGAAATGAATAGAAATGGTATTCTGTATGACGAAATATTTTGCAAACGTGATATGTCAATATTTCTCCAAATATGAGGACTTTTAAACTAAGAGCTAAACTGAAAGCTGTTCTTTGCGATCTCTGTGAACACAAATGAGCCAGTGAAGACGAGAGAATAAAGTGCGTCTGATAATCTATTCAAAATATCGTTCATAACGGATCGATAATAATGCACTCCTGACATAAATTAAGAATTGAATGTCACTGCAACCCAGTTTTATCATAAACAGTGTTCAAATATCAAAGCTGGAGTCTTTAATCTTTCTGATGATACTGAGTTTGTCCAGATAATGTGTGATGAGCAGTGAATGTTGAACAATAGTAATCTGAGGCCGTATGATCTTTGAATCGTAAGGGGTTAAAAGAGATCTAAAGTTTACTAATATTAGTCTCGAAATTCCCCAGCTGAAGATAACTATGCTCTGCTATGATTTTGTAGATGGACCATTTTGAGAATACTTCTCTGTAGCGCCACTTTTGACGCCGTCCACTCGCTTTAGCCTCCTCACCCACAGGTTTTGCTGCATATATTTACTTCTTTCTGAATGAAATCGATAAAATCCTACACCTTTTCCTGTATATCTGATGGCGCAACCCCAAACACAACACGTTTTCGTCATAGTTTCAACTTTAAACAACAGCAATGTTCTTAACTATGTTACTATTTACAGTAGCCGGCTGATCTCTTCAGTTTGTCAGTAGAAGCCGCTCGCGTTCTGCCACCCGGAAGTATCTTGAGGCGATTGTTTACAAACATTCTGAAATGGTCTATTAAATCAGCCTAGTCATCTAGTTTTCTTTTAAAAATGGTTGCCATAGTAACATTCCAAAACAGTTAAATTCAGTTAATTGCATCAGTTAAAGTTAGTTCAACACAGAGGAAACATGAAGCAGCCATTCATCGTAGAAAGCATTGTCTTTTCACTATTCTGCCCTTACATTGGCGTCTCTCTTCCCAAAATTAGACAGATAGATAAACTCTGTTTCAACATATTTATCTTGGTGTGGAATAAAGCAGCATTCTCCCACAATCCAAACATGTTAAAGGAGTTTATCTATCTGTCTAACTTTGGTAAGAGAGACGCCAATGTGAGGGCGGAATATTAGTACATGATTTCTAAATTTAGGGCAGAGCAACAGTTTGAAGAGAATCTTATTGTGCACATATTAGTGACAGTGATGTGATAAATCCTTGAGTACAGAAGTTTGTTTCTAGCCTAGAAATCTAGACGCACCCTATCGGCAGCATATCTAATTTGCCGCGAGTGTCGTCTAGCAACTCTCAATACCCTTCTGAGCTGTAAACGCCAAACTCTGGGCGGGCCAATCACATTGTGTATAGAGTCGGTGGGTGGGGCTTAACATAATGACGGCCGAGTTGCCTTTGTGTGTAACTAGTAAGCAAAGAAACTGGCGAACGGCGGTCTTTCGAATCAGCTTTGACCGCGACTCTGGAAGACTTGGAGTTAAACTTTTCTCTGAGAAAAGAACAAAGAACGGCACTGAAGTCATTCTTAAAAGGGAAGATGTGTTCGGAGTTTTGCCGACCGGATACGGCAAATGTTTAATCTGTCAACAAGCTCTGCTTCACGTTGCTCTGGTTGGTGTAGCACTATCCTATCGCGTGCAGAGGGAGTTTAAAAGACAACCGTTTATCCCGCCCCTCGGATTGAGCTGTCAATGGTGAGTTTCCAGACCAAACATCTTGATGTGGGTCTGGCTCGTCAGGCTAGTTTGTTTCTACTCTAGTAACACATTAAGTGGCTTGATACAGAAGTTGTGATAGTCTGGATGGTTGTGGATTGTTATTGGTGGATCTTATGTGTGACAGTGACAGTGTGGCGAGGTTGACGAGCGAGAGACGAGGGAGGAGCGAGCAAGAGTCCTCTCATGAGGGAGCTCGGAGGCATATAAGGACGAGCGACACCAGTGAAGGACGAGAGAGGACCAGGCCTGGACTTTACATTGTGTTTGGTTTATGGTTTGTAATGTGTGTGCGGGCAGTCGTCCGTGAGGAGCTGCCCCAGTTAATTCTAGTATGTTTATTTATTAAAGTTTTTTAAATGTTCTGTAGTTCCCGTCTCCTTTTTCCCATATCTAAGAACTTCCTTTCTGACAGATTGGCCCGCTACCATGCCAGTAAACACGTCATCAGAGAAGAGATGACGGTGCAAGAAATATTGGGCCCAGTTAAACAGAACTGAAGAAAAGAGAAACAATACTTTAAGTAGTTGGGCTCTTGACCCTTGACTTCTTATGTTATTTTTTTCTGGTTGTTCTGTGTCATGTAGAGCATGTTTCTAGCCTTAATTAAACCAATATCAATAATCAAGATTACATTTTTTTTTTTTTGACTGACTGTATCCATTAAAGCCCATTACAAAAGATGCTAATTTACAATGTAGAATATGTTGAGTTTTCACTTTAAACTTCACAGAGTAGTTGCCACAACATATATATATATATTAGCACCCTGCAAATGAGCATGACAATCAAATCTATTATTGAGACTTCAAAATAAAGTGGGATAGAGGAAGTGTAACGTCCTCGTGCATAAACCTGACACACCTTACAGTATATAACACAAATGCACACACACACACACACACACACACACACACACACACACACACACACACACACACACACACACACACACACACACACACACACACACACAATGACAGGGGTGTTTACCTTTCTTTTTTCTTTAATTAAAGCATGCTGTAAGTGTGAAATGAACTCTCTCCTGCTCCGCGGCTGGCGGCTCTGAGTGGGCGGCTCATTCAGTTTCCTTTTGTCTCTCACGTAATTATCACCCGCTATAATGAGAGCACAGCACGCGTCCACTAGCAGCAGGATGAAAGCGAAACTGTAGAAATAGTAAAGGACAGACGGAGAGAGAAGGAAAGAAGGAAAGAATGAAGAGGAGAAACATGGGGGGTGAAGGAAAAGAAGGACTGGTTTATTAGCACCTTGAAGAAGAAACCCTATATGCAGAGTCCCGTGATAATTTACCATTCTGCCACTCTCCGGAAGAAATGCAGAGAGAAGAAGAAGACGAGAATAGGAACGAAACAATATACAGGGTGATAGATGGCACAATTTGGAGGGGGAGTCTTATATGAGCTGCAGGAATCTCAGCTGAGACAAAACGGCCCTTTAGACTTCTGTAATAACGTGTAGATTCATCCTGATTAGTTTGTCTTGTACTCTGTTATCAAATTGCTTCTTCTCTTTGTCTACATGAGCTACCAGCTGTCCCCTGTGGGTGAAAGACAGATAACTTACATTCTCCTTATGAAAGAAATATCTTTCATTTTTTATCCTTCTGAAAGTTATTCTAGGGACAAGAAATGTAGGTTCACCATTAAAAATAAAGGGTGTTTTTGCAGTGATACCATTAAAACTAGTTTAGTTCCTCACTGAATCCCACGTTTCTTTTTAGTGTGAAGAACTTTTTAATAATATAAATAACAATTTTTTTCCACAATAAAAGAACCTTTTGTGGAATGAAAAGTTTCCATGAAGATTTTTACATCAAAAATAGTCATAATTTAGAAATAAAAAGCACTTTTCAATTTCCAATTTGAATGCTTTGTTTGAGGGGGCATGTCTGCTGTGAGACTTCAGTGTAAACGCCCACTGCTGTGATTGGCTGCTGTGAGACTTCAGTGTAAACGCCCACTGCTGTGATTGGCTGCTGTGAGACTTCAGTGTAAACGCCCACTGCTGTGATTGGCTGCTGTGAGACTTAGGTGTAAATGCCCACTGCTGTGATTGGCTGCTGTGAGACTTCAGTGTAAATGCCCACCGCTGTGATTGGCTGACAGCTTTGCATATGAAATAGCAAAGTTTTACATGCTTAACTCAGAAACTTTTAGCATATTTTACTATTACAGCTCTCAAGGATAACTGATTGTGAAAAGTGTTGATTATGGCATTATTTAGTAGCCTAGAAATCTAGACGCACCCTAGCGGCAGCAAATTTAATCTTCCCGCGAGTGTCGTCAAGCAACTCTCAATACCCTTCTGAGCTGTATTTACCTAACTCTGGTCGGGCCAATCACATCGTGTATAGAGTCGGCGGGCGGTGCCATAATGACGGCCGAGTTGCGTTTGCGTGCTTCTAGTAAACACAGAAACTGGCGAACGGCGGCGGTCTTTCGAATCAGCTTTGACCGCGACTCTGGAAGACTTGGAGTTAAGCTTTTCTCTGAGAAAAGAACAAAGAACGGCACTGAAGTCATTCTTAAAAAGGGAAGATGTGTTCTGAGTTTTGCCGACCGGATACGGCGAATGTTTAATCAGTCAGCGAGCTCTGTTTCACCTTCGTGAAACCAGTTTTTTTCATTGTGGCGATCACAGACATGTTGAGCTCATGAATGCAGTGCTCTCTTCACTGCAACTTGATTTCTGCACACTAATGAATGCTTTCATCATAACTAACAGTGTAAACGTGATGTAAATAAGAGATTTATTGATTATAACCGGAGTTTTGACAGGAATCCATAACTCAGTCACTGATAAACTCAATGTGTTATTGACAGCTCCAGTGAAGGAAGCGTTCTTTAGTCGCTTTCTACATATAATTTAATCACAGTTTAAATAAAAGATTATTTTCATCCTAGTGAGAGTACCAATATGAAGTTGACTGACACAGTCAACATAGACAAAGAACATCTGACTGGACATGAATCATTACTTTTCAGAAATCACTGATCACAGATCAGGCATTAGAATTAACATGGTTACTTACGTGTTGTGGCATTACTGTCGAGTTTGTATCATAAAAGCTTTTTGCAAAGTCTGCACCGAAAATGCAACTGATTTACCGAAGAATCCACAGTGAAATGTACTAAAATTGCTAAAAAAAAAAAAAAATGCTCAACTGAGACATTTACATTGTTTAAAATAAATAATCACATTCCTAGCATTAGTATCCTTTGGAAGGGAATTATATTTTTAGGTCAGTAATCCTGTGTCACTGTTCTCTCCTCGTTATCTCACTAACACTCCAGTGGGCAGGGCCAAAGGTATAATGATGAAGTAGGCATTGATTTTCTTCTGCAGAGGCGGTCTTCAACCTATCATAGATAGGCACATTCCACAATGAGTCATTTGCTGGGCTTGGTTACAACAAAAGCTGTTTTTGGAGGAAGTTTTCAGTTCTGAAACTTACAGGGTTTTCTTATAGTATGATGACCTCTTATACAGTATGTCAAAAGCACAAGGACAATTTTATTTCTCAGTTCATGACCCCTTTAAAGTTCTGGAACCATCAATTAAAATGAAGCACATTTAATTTTAAGCGTGCTGATCAAAATAATGATGATTCTACCATATACAGTGCATCCGGAAAGTTTTCAAAGAGCTTCACTTTTTCCACATTTTGTTATGTTACAGCTTTATTCCAAAAGGCATAACATTTTTATTTTTTGTCAATTCTAAAAAAGTCTATTGTTTATCAATTCTACAACTTGATTGGAGTCCACCTGTGGTAAATTCAGTTGATTGGACATGATTTGGAAAGGCACACACCTGTCTATATAAGGTCCCTGTCACGCCGGATAAGAATGAAGACAGATGCGGATCCAATAGCGAATGCAAAAGGTCTCTTTATTACTGACAAGGACCAGACAATGTATAAACAGCAGAAGCTAAGTAACAGGTGAACTCGTGGCAGGAAGCTCTAGGAGACGGTGCAGCAATGTGACACAGGGATGCAATGGGCAAGGACCAGGCAACGGGAAGACGACTGCACACGAGGAACACACAGGGACAACTGCAACGATCGACAAACACAGACTGCAGGTGAGGCAATTAAATAGGCAGGTGAGATGAGGTGTTGCTGGTGAATGATTGCAGTGATCAGTGACCACGCCTCCAACACATCCAAACGCACATATACAAAATGAGTCAGTGAATCCATGAACCGTGACAGTCCAACAGTTAACAGTGCATGTCAGAGCACAAATCAAGCCATGAAGTCCAAGGAATTGTCTGTAGACCTCAGAGACAGGATTGTATCGAGGCACAGATCTGGGGAAGGGTACAGAAATATTTCTGAAGCATTGAAGGTCTCACTGAGCACAGTGGCCTCCATCCTCTGTAAAAGGAAGAAATTTGAAACCACCAGGGCTCTTCCTAGAGCTGGCCGGCCAAACTGAGTGATCAGGGGAGAAGAGCCTTAGTCAGGGAGGTGACCAAGAACCTGATGTTCACTCTGACAGAGTTCCAGCATTTCTCTGTGGAGAGAGGAGAACCTTCCAGAAGAACAACCATCTCTGCAGCACTCCACCAATTAGGCAAATCAATATGTTAGAGTGACAAAAAGGAAGCCACTCCTCAGTAAAAGGCCCCCCCGGAGTCTGCCAAAAGGCACCTGAAGGACCATGGGGAACAAAATTATCTGATCTGAAACAAAGATTGAACTCTTTGGCCTGAATGATGAGCATCATGTCTGGAGGAAACCAGGCTCTGCTCATCACCTGGCTAATACCATCCCTACAGTGAAGCATGGTGGTGGCAGCATCATGCTGTGGGGGTGTTTTTCAGTGGCAGGAACTGGGAGACTAGTCAGGATCGAGGGAAAGATGAATGCAGCAATGTACAGAGACATCCTTGATGAAAACCTGCTCCAGAGAGCTCTGGACGTCTGACTGAGGTGAAGTTTCCTCTTCCAACAGGACAACAACCCTAAGCACACAGCCAAGATAACAAAGGAATGGCTAAAAGACAACTCTGTGAATGTCCTTGAGTGGCCCAGCCAAAGCCCAGACTTAAACCCGATTGAACATCTCTGGAGAGATCTGAAAATGGCTGTGCACTGACGCTCCCCACCCAACCTGATGGAGCTTGAGAGGTCCTGCAAAGAAGAATGGGAGAAACTCCCCAAAAATAGATATGCCAAGCTTGTAATATCATACTCAAAAAGACTTGAGGCTGCAATTGGTGCCAAAGATGCTACAACAAAGTATTGTGCAAAGGATGTGAATATTTAGGTACATGTGCTTTTTTTATTTTTAGTAAATTAAACTTCTTCCACATTGTTATTATGAGGTATTGTATGTAGAATTAAGGAGGAAAAATATGAATTTGATCCATTTTGTAATAAGGCTGTAACATAAAAAGTGAAGTGCTGTGGATACTTTCCGGATGCACTGTAAATGGACTCTCTGATATTGTAGACAAAAATGTCAGGAGCTTCCACAGCAAGCCTCAATATAATTGGTGGACTGTATGCAATTTATGGGCCATTTATGGGCCGTTCTTCATACGTCGCTAACTCGGTTAGCTGGATTTTTTTTTTTTTTTTTTTATTGTTTATTTGAATAGGGACAGATACAAAGTCGACAAAGATTATTACATAAAGAATAATCCGTTGCGTGTATCACAGTGTTTTTAGCCAGGGCTAATTCGCAACACCTGTCCCTAGAAAGGCTTTTTAACAGATTAAGACAATGAAGAAATAACCACACACACACACACACAAAAAAAAAAAAAAAAAACATAAATAAATAAATAAAAAATGTCCAGAAACCAGTTAGCTCCAAGAAAGATAAATGTATCCGATAAGCACATGTCTTTAAACTTACACAAGTCACATTTCATATATTCCCCTCATATGGCATGATTACACTTCTGCTGCTGTAAAAACCAAGTTCTGGTAACTTTTTTAAAGACGGACAGTTTAGTTAAAAATTTTGTATGTGTTGGAAGCCGATTCCACAGGTTAGCTCCTTTCACAGAAAAAACATTTTGGGCAAAAGATGTTTTACAAAAGGGAACTTTACAGTCTCCACATGTAGCCGCTCTTGTTGATCGAGGAAATTCTAATCTGTTGACAAATTTACACAATGGCTCAGGTGCTAGTCCAGTCAAACATTTAAAAAACAACGTTATGTGTCTAAGATTGACAAAATTAACAAAATTTAAGAGTTTATGTTTACTTAAAATATAACAATGGTGAAATCGAATAGGCTTGTTATCTAAAATTTTTAGGGCACGGTTATAAAGCCTCTCAATAGGCTTTAGAGTAGTTTGGCTAGTCAGGGACCAAACAGTGGTACAGTATGACAGGTGAGACAGGATCATAGCGTTCAGAAACACATGTGCACATTCAAATGTCAAATGGCTCCTGATCATTCTGAAACAGTTCATGCTTGTTTTCATTTTTCTTGAAATCTTCTTAATATGACTTTTAAAATTTAGCTGAGAATCTAAAATTACTCCTAAATATTTTTCTTGTTCTACCTGATCAATAAGTTCACCATTTATTTTTATGTTAAGATCATTTGGTATCCGTTTTCTTTTTATAGAAAAACACATAGATTTCGTTTTCCTCAGATTAAGTGTTAAACATGATTTATTAAGCCAATTAGATACTTTCTCAAGACTTTTAGTCAGTGTATTGCCAATAACAACAAGGCTTTTACCGGACACATAAACCACTGTGTCGTCAGCATACATCTGAAGGCCAACTTCAGGACACACTTCTGGCAGCTCGTTCACATACAGGCTGAAGAGGATAGGCCCCAGTATGGTTCCCTGAGGGATTCCGGTCTTAATTTTACAAGGGGCAGATTTTACATGATCAATCACCACACATTGTTCGCGACCCTGTAAATATGACGCAAACCATAATAATGTCTGGCATGACATATTATACGAGGACAGTCTTGAGATAAGATGGCTGTGGTTTACGGTGTCGAATGCCCTCTTTAAGTCCAGGAATACTACACCCACGATGTTTCCTCGATCAAGCGGCTGCACAACATTTTCCAACAATGCGCAGATGGCTGATTCAGTGGAATGGTTCTGTCTGAAACCATACTGTTGAGGGTGGATATACTGATGTGTTTCTAAATATTGGGTTAGCTGTCCTGAAACTATTTTTTCTATTATTTTTGACATTACCGGAACCAGACTTATAGGTCTATAGTTACTAACATCTGTGGTATCCCCGGACTTCAGGATGGGTTTAACCAGTGCTTTTTTCCAAGCATCTGGAAATACTCCAGTTCTAATAGAGACATTTATAATGTGGGTCAAAGGTAAAATTACATTTTGAGAATATTTTTTAAGAAAAGTTGCATCTATGTTGTAATTGTCTTTGGATAAATTAATATTCAGGTCTGAAATAGCTTTCAGTACCACTGCTTGATCCACTTCTCTAATTTTAAAGGTATTCTCATTTGCTGATGACAATGTGTTTAAATTAAGCTCTTCGTCTAAAAAATTAGAAGCAAGATCTTGTACTGATTCAATAAAAAAATTATTAAAAGCATTTGCAATTTGGACAGGTTCTGCTATGTTTTTTCCTTCACAATTTAGTTCAGTCAAATGATTTGTATTTACATTAGGTTTAATTAGACTGTTAATTTGTTTCCACATTGCTTTACAATTTCCTTTAGCTTCAGTTAAAATATTCATATAATAATTTGCTTTTAAGTTACGCAATTCTTTTACTACTTGATTTCGTAAGCCTTTAAATAACATCAGATCTGTGTCATATCTGGTTTTAAGATAGGTTTTTAAAGAAAAATCTCTTTTTTTAATCAGCTGTCGAACTGTATCACTAACCCATGGAAGCTGTACTTTTCTCTGTGGCCTTTTACATTGTTTTAAGAACTTATTCAAAGTATTACTCAATGTAGAAGTAAATATATCACAACACTCGTTTACTTGACTATGTTTGGAGACTTCATCCCAATTAATGTTTGCTAACTCTTTCTCAAATTTAATAAGATCCTTGCGAGGGATTATTAACTTGGTGGCTTTCCAGTCATATTTATATTCATTTAAACGTTTTTTTGAGAGTTTTCTAGAAATTAATATCATGTTATGGTCTGATAGGCCACACACCAAATTATATGTTTTTAATACTCTTTCCGGCTTATTTGAGAAAGCTAAATCTATTGCTGTCTGCGATGTTTTTGTCAAGCGAGTGGGTCCATTTACAAATTGATGAAAGTCATATTTTGATGTAAGTTCTTTAAGTCGTTTTCTAGTGGATTTATTTAACCAATTAACATTAGTATCGCCATAAATAAGCATCTCACTCTTTGGTTTAAAAGTTTTAAGAATTTTTTCCAAATTTTGATAAAAGGTTTCTAGGCAACTAGATGGTGGATTATACACCACAAGAATGTTAAACATCATGCGTGAAGATAAAACCACATTAACACATAGACTTTCAGTTGATATAGATTCATCTAATTGTACTTCCTTGGTATTAAAGGAGTCTCTAATGTAAACCAGTACTCCTCCTCCTCTACCAGTTACCCTGTCCTTTCTATAGCACTTATATCCAGGCACATCTATCATTGAGGTAGGAATTGTATCATGCAACCATGTTTCACCTAGACACAAATAATCAAGATTGGAACCAATTAGCAAAATTCTGATTTCTTCACATTTTGGATACAGGCTTCTAATGTTTAAATGCCCTCCCAAAATACCCTTAGGTTTTACTGTATTATCCCAGATTATTTTCGCATGATTTACTGTCTGGAAGAATAAATATTGTCTCTGCTTTATTATTGCTTGTGACTGCAAAGTTTTTATACTGTCATTAGTGTCCCTGTTTGTTCGCTTATACTTGACTTTATGAGTTGATTTGACTGTTGACGATTTGGCTTGATCTCAGATTGTTTGGTTCTTCGAAGCTCATCCTGGACTTGATGTCATAGCAACAGGTCCGTCAGCTTAAACCTGCTCGGGAGTTTATTCCATATAAACAGGATTAGATCGCATCTTGAGGTGATACTTAAAATCTGTCCCAGCGACTGCTACTTTATTACAGAGGCAATAATAATTTAAAATAAATATAAATATAAAAGTTTATTTGAAAATAATATTTTAATGTTGTGTAAAATGTGTATATAATACTATAGACACAGTCACTTGATTGAGAGATTTATTTGTGAATTGTGATGGAATAATTACTTTATATAGTTGTATTGGAGGTTTACACACATTGTGCAGTTAATCTCCGTCGTGCATTAATGTGAGTGATGGTGGATATTATGGGATGGCTTGATGCAGCTCAAGAGATGCAGATAATTTGATCTTGACTGTTAAAGTGTGTACAAATATTAATAAATTTTATAATCAAATATTATAAAATCGAATATAAATAATCGGGACTCATGTTCATCAAAACTGTGCACATTTAATTTATCTAACTTTTATGTTGGTTTGGTCGTTTGTCTGTTTCCTTATATAGGTCCATAAATTCGTGTTTTTTCTTCTTCTTTTTTCTTTGACAAGTTTTTTTTTTTTTTTTTCTCCAGAAATCCACAAGCCTTCTAGAGTTATTTCCCATTATCACGCAAGCCAGGCATTTAACCATTTGAACAAAATCTGGCACATATTGTAAGCTATTCTGCAACAAACTTGGTTCCCCTCCATCCAGAAGTAATAAACACTGAATATTTCAGTGACTCGCTCAAAGCGTAATATGCAGATGCGCTCAAAGGATTTGTTGGCAAACATTAAAACAAGAGCTGGCCATATGTGCTTCTTACAAAACTTTTTCTTTTCTTTTTTTGTTTTGACTCGAGATGCCTTGAACCTTGAAGAAAAACATGCAATTCAACCATCAGTTTTTCTCAGAAGAATTCACTAAAAAGTCTTCTAACTTATAAACTACGTTTTAAACCTATACCATTGGTCAAATCAATCACAGTAACCTGTCGAGAAAGGTTCAGACTTCATGGATTCACAGAGATAACTCAAACTACATTAGCATCCACACAAACGCTCAATATAGTGCTGTTTATTATCAGCACATGCTGCAGTTTTGTTGTCTGTTGCTTTAAATGCAGGATGGATTCTGATTGGCTGTCATTCTGAAAGCGATTCCAATGATATAATTTCTCTGTGCTGTTATCGTTATAGCTGTGGTGTGGACTTGTTTTAATTTAACATCATGTTTTAATTATTAGCTTTTTAACAACTCACCTACCTCAGTTTAGGAAACGCAGTAATATATAATCTATATAATCTAGCCTATTTAATATATAATTTTATTAATACACTGATCAGCCATAACATTATGCTAATATTGTGTTGGTCTCCCTTTTGCTGGCAAAACAGCCCTGACCTGTCGAGGCATGGACTCCACTAGACCCCTGAAGATGTTAGCAGCAGATTCATTTCATTTCATTTATTATACAGGAAAATTAAAAAAGTAACATTTAAGGTACAGTTTAAACGGGCCTGACTCAGTTTAAAAACTGGTTTCCAGCAGGTTCCTGTTCTGCAGAACATAAAACACAATTTAAAAAAATAAAAAATACAAACGACTGAAAACAACAATTCAAAACAATACAAACAAAACCAGATCCTTTACGTCCTGTAAGTTGTGAGGTGAGGCCTCTATGGAGCACTTGTTTGTTCAGCACATCCCACAGATGCTCGATTGGATTGAGATCTGGGGAATTTGGAGGCCAAGTCAACGCCTCAAACTCGTTGTTGAGCTCCTCAAACCATTCCTGAACCATTTGTGCTTTGTGTCAGGAGCATTATCCTGCTCGAAGAGCCACAGCCACCAGAATACCGTTTCAATGAAAGGCTGAACATGGTCTCAGCAATGCTTAGGTAGTTGGAGCGTGTCAAAGTAACATCCACATGGATGGAGGACCCAAGGTTTCCCAGCAGAACATTGCCTAAAGCATCACACTGCCTCCGCCGGCTCGCCTTCTTCTCATAGTGCATCCTGGGGCCATGTGTTTCCCAGGTAAGCAACACACACACACACACCCGGCCATCCCCGTGATGTAAAAGAAAACGTGATTCCTCAGACCAGGCCACCTTTTTCCATTGCTCCGTGGTCCAGTTCTGATGCTCATGTGCCACTGTTGGTGCTTTCGGTGGGGTAAGCATGGGCACCCTGACTGGTCTGCAGCTATGTAGTGTATTCTGACACCTTTCTATCAGAACCAGCATTAACTTCTGGAGCAGTTTGAGCTCCAGTAGCTCGTCTGTTTGATCGGACCACACGGGCCAGCCTTCACTCCCCACGTGCATCAATGAGCCTTGGCCGCCCATGACCCTGTGGCCGGTTCTCCACTGTTCCTTCCTTGGCCCAGTCGTCTGGCCATCACAATTTGGCCCTTGTCAAACTCGCTCAAATCCTTACGCTTGCCCATTTCTCCTGCTTCTAACACATCGACTATGAGGACAAAATGTTCACTTGCTGTCTAATATATCCCACCCACTAAAATATGCATTTTTGGTAACACTTTATTTTGATGGCCCACTTTAGATATTCTACTAGCTATAAATAACTTTAAGTATAAGTAACTACCCAAACAGATAGTCTACTGACTATAAGTAATGTTTCAAGTTTCAACTTATTCTACTAACCTTAAAAGTCTATTAATACTCAACTAATACTCTAATGGGAGTTAACTGCATGTATAGGTGCAACTAAGGAGCTGACCTACTGTATGATATAGGTTTAAAAATAGAAGCCTAGTCTTCTCCAGAGACAGAATGCATCTGACAGGCTCTTGCAAGTTGTTTCTGCTGCTTACATGTGGAAAGAAGCAAGCGTCCAGCCAAACTAGCAGTGAAAGTGAGCCTGGAACAGCCGTGTTATCTCTCACACATATGGTCACCTCAGGGACATTCGGCTCATTCTGATTTTCCACCGACCAAATGTGCACTGCAGGCGCAAAGTTTAGTCCACTTCTCAGTGTTGTCTGTCAGATACAACAATTAAACCCCTCTGAAGGGCCCTGCAGAGACCACACACTGCTGCTTCTGCCCTCTACTTCCCCTCTCTGCATTTAACCATTTCAATCAAGCTTAACAACTGGTGGTACTGTTGAAAATATACTACAAGAAAATGGGCAGATCACAGCTAAGAGACCGTTCACTCAAAAAGAAAAATTCTGTCATCATTTACTCCAAAACTTAAATGATTCTTTTTTCTTAGTAGAACACAAAAGGAGAAAATCAGAAGACTATTTTTCTGTATTGACCACTTTTGTGACCCATTTTGTATCTGTTTTGAAGCTTAAAAGCCATAATATTCTGAAAAGGCATGAAAAATTATGTTCAGTACATCATTCAAAAGTAATCCTTTTATGTTCCACAGAAGAACGTCTTGCTGGTTTGTTATAACATAAAGGTGAATGAATGAATGATAACAGACCTATTTAAGAGTTTAGGTGTGTGAGAAAAAATCAAAACAGCTCATGCTAGCTTCTGATGTCTGGTCATCCCGCTCGGACTCTGGCAACCTGTCTGACAGTTGAGCTGATCAACCACCCACAGCTTTTACCAGCTAATGATCAACTACTACAAGCTACAAAGCCAGCTGCCATTAGATTTCACCATAGGGAAGAAAAGTGAGCAGAAACATGTTTACAAACACCCAAATATTTGTTAAAGGTCACCTATTATGCAAAATACACTTTCCAATGGTGTTTGAACATAAATTTGTGTTGGCAGTGTGTGTACAGAACCACCCTATGATGGTAAAAATCCAACCACTCCTCTTTTTTAATCCCCATAAATATTAAGCTGTGTGTCAGAACTAGCCATTTACAGATTTCTGACAAAGGCCCCGTCCACAAGTGTTGACAGACACTGCCCTATTAGCATAGACCCCGCCCACACTGAGCTACACAGTCCGCCATGTTTATCTCCTCGCCAGAGCATTAACAGCTGCATTCTCACAAGAAATGTATTCTTATTAAAGGAACTAAAGTGATTCAGCTGAGAGCAGTGAGTGATTTTCTGTTTATCTTTTGTTGTTTGATTAATATTAACAGCAGGTATAGCAGTAGGTACTGTATATTACACTCTTTTTACTGTCTTATACAAATCTAATATACACACATGATTTCTGTACTTGCTACATATGTGCACAGACATAACCAACTGTTTTCATGTGAATTCTGTGTGTTTCTGACATAACCTTGTTTGTATTTGACAGTTTAATCGCAATAACACATGAAAGAGAACTAGTTTAATACTCTCGGACGCGCCGACATCCAGCTCTCTATGCACATGCGTTGGGTGTGTGTCCTCTAGTTGAGAGTGATAAGGCTTTAAACCGCACTGAGATGATCATATTTCATGATGAGGAAGAACTGCAATGTCACAATGGTGTGTCCGCGATAGAAATGATCAAAACGGTGTATACAGATCATAGACCATAAAGAGAAAAAATAAATGAGGTGTCTTCACTACCTTCCACTGAGGAAAAGTGAAGCCTCTATCGTCCGGATATGGCGCTGACATCTTTTGGGATTGAGTCTGTGCAGTAGAGAGCAGAGACGCAATATCAAAACCTAGCCCACAATCTCGCAGACATGCAGAACAGTTCATTATGTCGGTGTGAAATAAACAGTTATGAAATGTAGAAGCTAAAGCTAAAGCTAAAGCTCCAGTCTCCTCCCAAACATAGTCAGTGACAACTTCACTCAGAGAAGTGTCAACCTCAGCTGTCACCTTAGCTTTTTTTATGGAATTGTTGGAATTTTATTTTGTTAACATGGAATTAAGTTGAATTTAGTTCAGCAGAAAATGGCTGGCACTGCTGCGGTGGTTTGTGTCTGCAGTGTATTCAACCAATAAAATACATTTTAATGTATTCCTCAGAACATCATTGCTGTGGAGAATAAAAGTACAGAAAACCAGAATTTTGTATGTGTCATCCATTACGTTTGTGACGGTTGTGTGGGACGTGTAGAGGCCTCATCAGAAACTACAATCATTACAGGAAAAGCAGCTCTTTTGCATTTAAAGGAGAAACACACAAAACAGCTCATTTTTCTCAAACCCAAAATTTGGCATTTTCAAAGTGGTATGTTAAATGATCTGTTATGAATTTGGATCTGAAACTTCACAGACACATTGGGGACACATAAGACTTAAATGATCTTGTAAAAAAGGGCGTAAGGTGCCCTTTAATAATGTGATGCTCAAACGGGTTGAAAAGCTTACATGTAAATGCCTCCATCAATCTGACTGAGCTTGATCCAAATTATATATTGATCAGTTTGGAAGGGATGCTGTAGATCTGTAATAATCAAATCAACAGGAAAAAAAAAATTAAGCCCATAACCACTTGAATTGGAGTGTTGGAGAAAATGAAAGCTTTAGCATAAGTTCTGCTGGGAAGACTCAATTACTACGTCACTTAATGCCTTCACTCTAATCCAATGATATTCTCATGCTCATGGTATAAAGGCTCTGTACTTACACATGTTTGAGTTTGCAGATACTGAAGCGACGATTACCCCCATCCTCCCCACCACCACCAGGATGGCCCTGTCCATACCCTGCCGGGGGGTCGGCTGCGCCCCTGCCCTCGACTTCAGGCAGGAATTGCAGATCCGAGACCCTCGGATTATGCTCCTCGGACGGGGCCTACGCCAAATGACTCTGTACACTATCAGCTTGCTGAGCCGTTAATAAATGCACTATTGTCAATATATTTCTCCCGAGTCTTTCTGGTAGAAATGCTGCGTTAGTGTTGAATATCACATCACTGCTTGCACTGGATCCAAACGGCTTCATTAAATTACTCTTTAAGTTCAGTCAATTAAAGCAATACGTTTAAGGCAAGACATTACAAGACATTTAGAGAATTTGGGGTTATTTTGCTTCCATAACAGAGTAACATAGTCTTCTTTCAGAATAGTGGAAATAAAATATCCAAAACTCTCATTTAGGTGTTTATTTTATTGCACTTAATCTATTTCTATAGCCCTATTCCCACAGGACTAGTATTATCTAGGGACCTCTGGTGATTTGTAATAATTTCAGAGAATGTCTGTGATCTTAATCCCGTGCAAATCGGCCATGTCTGTAATTTTTAAAGTAAGAATTCCCCCGCAAATCACCTGCCATATTTCGCTGAACACCGAGGTCCTGTGATAATAGTAGTCCCGTGCGAATCTCTGTGATTTGGCCAGGATTAGGCGGATCGGATTTCATCTTTGCAAGTGTTTTTTTTTTTCCTGTGCGCATTTCTATCTTTATCTTTCACGAAGAATGGAGGCTCTGTAATAATGCTCACCGTTATGAATTCCCACGTGGCCGCACAGATTTAACTTTCTCTTTAGAATGAGTATCAATTTGGGAGCAAATTGCTTGAAGGGTGTGTTTAATATTAACATTAATATTCTTAATGAAAACAGAACAGAACAGTACAATGACAAGTTCGTTTGAATGGGCGCTTTTATATTTATAGCTTTGAAACCGAATCTTCCGCCGTATATCGTCAGCTTCTCACTCGCGATAAATGAACTCTGACTCCTGCTGCTGGTCTGTGCTCAGTTCATGCCGTCTGTTCTCTAACTGAACGAAATTATGTTTATTACAATAAAATAATCAAAATATCAAAATTATATTGATGCCTGTTTATGATTTCACACTGCTATATCTATAACGAAAAAACATTTAAGTCTTGACATCATATCCGGGAGAAGTCAGTAAATTCGAGTAAAATCACAGGCTTTGCTTATCCCGTGCAAATGTGCCACGCAAAACTCAGATGTGGGAGTAATTTCTAAATCACAGAGGTCCCTAGATAATACTAATCCCGTGCGAATAGTACTTATCTGTGGATTTCAACAGCAATACATATCTTTAAAAGCCATTTTCTCAGAACTAGCTTTCCCCATGCATTACATTGAGAAATCTCCACTTGAGTAGCACTTACATACACCAAACTTTAGCAAAACTGTAAAGCAGGGCTATTCAAATCTTGCCCTGGAGGGCCAATGTACTTCAGAGTTTAGCTCCAACCCTGCTCATACACACCCACCTGTGATTTTCTAATGATCCTGAAGACAATGATTAGCATGTTCAGATGTGTTTGATTAGGTTTGGAGCTAAACTCTGCAGCGCATTGGTCCAACAGGGCAAGATTTGAATAGCCCTTTACAGTTTTGCTCATAAAGCAGGGGTCCCCAAACTCAGTCCTGGAGGGCCGCTGTCCTGCAGAGTTTAGCTCCAAGCCCAATCGAACACACCTGAACCAGCTAATCAATGTCTTACTAGGGCCTATAAAGGCATTGATAAACTTTTTCAGGTGTAAATTTTTTTGGGCTTGGAGCTAAACTCTGCAGGACAGCGGCCCTCCAGGACCGAGTTTGGGGACCCCTGTCATAAAGCATTCAGCTGGTTTTATTTTTTGAAAATATGGTTATTTTTGTATTCTTGAAGTAATAAAAATAGATATTCAAAACTGTAAAAACCTTTAACAGATTTTTTGTCTTGGAAATGTATGTAAATAAGGGCATATTTAATTAGATAATGTAATATGCATATTTTGTTTTTGGTTAAGTTTTGTGTTTTGGTTCTCCGCCTCAGTCATCTGGTATCCTGATTCCACCTCGGATGCTTGTCGCAGCATCTCTGCCTCGGTCCTCTGACTCATCCGTGTTGTGTGGTCCCATCAGTTCTCCCTCTTTGCCTGGGTCTCCACTTTCATCAACTCCACCCATCGCCCCCTGATTTCATTAGCCAAGTCTTGATTCTGCTTGATTATCAAGCACCATCATCATCACCTGGTTCCTCCCACCATCATCACTGCCTGGTCTCGCCCTCTGGTCTCTCTTTGGACTTTATACGGCGTAACTATGCCATAATGGGGGCGTAATGTAATGTATGTTCTGTTTTGGTTTAGTTTTGTTGTGTTTTCCCTGTTCTGGTTTGAATGTGTTCTCTTGTAGGGGTTGAACGAGTTCAGGTTTCGAGTCGACATATATGTGATGAAAGTCGCCTAGTCACGAATGACGTCATTGATGAACAAATATATCTGATCCTCAAGCTGAGACGTCAATAGGGTGTTTTTTTGTTGTTGTTGTTGTTGTTGTTGTTGTTGTTGTTGTTGTTGTTTTACATAGCGCTGCCCGAAAGGTTACTGCTCCAACATAATAGCTTTTGTTTATCAATTATTTTGTCTTAGAACGGGTCGTTAGATTTCTCCTCGTTTTGAATCAGATACAGATAAAGAAGTCCGGTAAAGATTACATTTATATTAATGCATTAGTGAGGGAGGGTGTGATGTGGGACCTATGAGTGTGTGTTACAATGCAGCACACATTGACAATTAGCTTAAGTGTACAATAAGCTGTTTAAAACGTGCATTCTCCCAATCAGTTTTGAGCATCCAGATGGTATAATCAAACATGTCTTGTGGAGAGCTCGCTGAGTATGCATTTATTTTTCATTTTAATAGTTGGAAACTGAGGTGTGTGTGTTAGGAAATGGCTTATCCTTCTGCGCCCTCTATAAGCCAGCAACAGTGATGGGAATAACGGCTGTATAGATAATCGGCGTTACTAACAGTGTTATTTTTTCAGTAACGAGTAGTCAAACTAATTACTGTTTCCCCAACGCCGTTACGTTGCTGAGAATAAAATGCAGTGTTACTATAATTGAGCTCAATGAAACGATTTTCATACGAACAGGCGGGCTCTATGTCAGCGGACCTGCAACCTGTGTGTGTGTGTGTGTGTGTGTGAAAGAGAGAGAGAGAGAGAGAGAGAGAGAGAGAGAGAGAGAGAGAGAGAGAGAGAGAGAGAGAGAGAGAGAGAGAGAGAGAGAGAGAGAGAGAGAGAGAGAGAGAGAGAGAGAGAGAGCGTGGTGATCGTGGGGGGGGAGTTGTACACATAACTGATTATGATAGGTGGGGCCCTGGTGGCGCCACTGAGGTGGGTGGGAGACAACCACAATTGATGATGATTTATTATTGGCTTAGGTAGACACACACACACGTGCATCGCTGTCGCACACAACAACGACCAGGAGTCAGAGCGACATCATGTCCAATGACTTCAAAGGTAGCTTTCGCAAACTGGAAGTATAAGCACAACTTTTCCCTCGTTGAGGTGAAAGGTAAGAATGTTATGTAATGTGTAACTTATGCCCAGAAGAGTCACGTCAGTGGCAAGTCATTCTGATCTAATGAAGCACTTCACATCGTTAAATGCGAGCTCCGCTACCAAAGGAAGAACAGAGCCGCCACATTAAAGAAATATGTGTTGGCCAGTTGGGGTCTGTGCAATAAATATTACAGTTCTAAACAATCTATTTTGTTTTATTGTTCCACTATATTACTGATATTTACAATAATGTATTGAATTTGATAGGTGTCTATCACTGTCCCACAGCAACATTAAAATAGTGTAGATTTTTTATAATAATAATTTATTCCATTTAGTGTCCATTTCATTCATTTAAAGGGTTACTTCACCACTTTTTCATATCAAACTATGTTATTCCCTTAACTAAAACGAGTTGATACATACCTTTCTCGTCTCGGATTAAAAAGGAGAACTATAATGTATGGCGGAATAGCACTTCTGAGAGTACTTCGGCTCGGCGCAGTAAAAAGTCCCGGCCGAAACATCTTCCCTCACAGAAATGAGAGAGTGAGGGGGAGGTGTGAGGAAAGATCTATGGGAAAGATGTTTCGGCCGGGACTTTTTACTGCGCCGAGCCGAAGTACTCTCAGAAGTGCTATTCCGCCATACAATATAGTTCTCCTTTTTAATCCGATTAGAAACGCGCCACGTTTTATTTTGTCACCATACTTGATCGTTCAACTACTCGTGTAACTGTATTTAAATAGGGAAAACGTAGAGGTGTTTGGTACTTCTAACTTGATCTCTGTTTGGTTCCATAGTGAATGAACTGGGCTTAGTGGGCTAAGCTAAATGCTATCAGATCATCACCGCACGTCAGAGAGATTAAGTGCACGCACTGAGACGAGAAAGGTATGTATCAACTCGTTTAAGTTAAGGGAATAACATAGTTTAATATGAAAAGGCAGTGAAGTATCCCTTTAAAATTTAATATTGGGGTCATCCATATAATTGACATATTTGAACATTTTAAACAAGTGTAACACAGTAGTTACTTTTCCTGGTAATTAGTTACTTTTGTGAAGTAACTAGTAAATATAACTAATTACTTTTTTAAAGTAACTTGACCAACACTGCCCAGCAACTATTCGATGTTGATTAGTCGACTAGTCTGTGCAACCTCTATTACCCAGTTAAGCCTAGTTCAGACTGCACGATTTTCAAACTCGTCGGGTCTCTGCTCTTTTCACACTGTATGACTATCTGGGGTATCATTCAGTCACTGCTGTGTTCACACTGACCGATGGTTTGACGACAGAGGAGTTCACACTGCATGACTGAACAAGAGGAAGAATCGCCGACAACTCTCTCTCTCTCCGGTGCGCAAACTACGTTTCCCAACTACACGTGTGATGTGACGAGTAAACAACGCGAGATCACACGTGCGTCAGACCGGAGTTTCTCGCGCGACACTTGGAATTGTTATTAAAAATGATAAACTGCACAAAGTTTGCTTCAAATTGTATGTGCGCGGATTTGTGGAGAAAAATTAAAAAGATTATGGCGGAAGAAATTGTTGGAGAGACAGAGGGAGCCAGGATTGTGTTCTGCAAAGAGAGTTTGAGGTAAATAAACAATTTTGTAATGTGCTGCTGCAGCTGGATGGATGTGCAAATGTTTGGCCTTTGTTTTTGTTTGATAGAATTGTAAATATATCTATTAAAATACTGATATTCTGCTCTATAACTCCTCCCTGAACCTCCTGCTGCCCTGTATCTCACTCTTTCATTGGCTGTTGGTCATTGCCGATGTAATTTTCAGTCAGAACTCATTTCACACAGTAGGAGTTTCAATCGCCGACAGGTCCAGATATTTAGCATGCCAAATATCTCACCGGCGTCGGCGACTCGTCGGCGATTCTCTCTGATCGCGTCTTTGATTATTCACACTGCATGATTGTCACTCGCATGCACGAGCACCGATTTGCTTATGATCTCGGGCATTTGTCGGCGATTTCACAAAACCTGTCGGCGACTCAAAATCGGGGCAAAAATCGGGCAGTGTGAACTAGGCTTTAGTTTGATTGGTTGTTAATTAGCTCTACACACCCGTTTCTGTTCAGCTGATTACTCTCACCTGTATTTAACCCCTCAGTGTACATTTTTTATTGTCTGGTGTGTGTGGATGTATTCCTGAGCTTCTTCGCTGTGTTTCTCCTATGTATTGCTTGTGGAATTTACTATTAAAGATTCAATTTGCCTTTTGTCTTAAAGGGTTAGTTCACCCAAAAAACAAAATGTATGTCATTAAAGGGGGGGTGAAATGCTGTTTCATGCATACTGAGCTTTTTACACTGTTAAAGACTTGGATTCCCATCCTAAACATAGACAAAAGTTCAAAAACTTTGTGTTAAAAATACTCCTTCCGGTTTCTCACAAGTTTCGGAGAGTTTTTTTCGAGTATGGGTCGACTTGACGTTAATAGAGCGGAAGGTCCTTGTATGGGCCGTAGGGGCTCTTCTCCCGGTAGGGTGCGCGCGCGCGTGACTAGAGCGAGAGAGAGGAAATGCACACCCATAAACACTCAGGTGCAGATCCAGTCGTCCGTGAACCCTGTGTCTGCACTGTTTGAACGCAGAAATGACGGGAAGCTTCACAACATCGCTTTAGTCGCGTCGCAAAGTGGATCTCCACCGTTCACTGCTGTCAGGACTTTACAAAATCATACCAAAGAAGTGTGTTTTTGACGGAGCGGTCCCAGCGATAAAGGTTCGGTCCTGCTTTGGAAGCAGCCGGTGAGTAAAACTGCTTCAAATGTCTGTGCTGTTGGTTATCGTCGCTTGGGTAAACATCAGTAAACGACACGATCGCGTGCTTCGTCATTCAAATGCGCTAACAGACTCTATTTTTGTTTTATGTATAATGTTACGCTAGTCTGACGTGCAAAACCGTTTTGCTTGCTACTGCTAAGGTTTAACTTAGTCGTATACAATAGTCCATAAACCGAATCATGTCCTCATAAACTGCGAGTAAACACAAACGTTGACAGGCCACTAAATACAGTACATACCACAGAGGCGGACGTCCTGATGTTGCTGTTTATCCTGTTCAATTTATTTCAGCCTCCCAATGATTCTGGATCATGTATCTATTAGCTGAGATCGATAGCGATGGGCTTCTCCACGCTTGAGGACGTCACCGCTTTGCGCACGTCATTCTTTAGCTCCGCCCACACGATACGCCTCCAGGCGCTCGTTTTTTTCCGGAAAGACTCGGTACAGCCCTTATTTCTTTTATAAATATAATAAAACTAAAGACTTTTCGGAGATATGAAGGATGTAATACTACTCTATAGGTACTCAAGATTGACATGAGATTGACTGAAAGTGTTTCACCCCCCCTTTAATGACTCCCCCTAATGTCGTTCCTCACCCGTAAGACCTCCGTTCATCTTCAGACACAGTTTAAGATATTTTATATTTAGTCCGAGAGCGTATCTAAGTGTATGCACACTATACTGTCCATGTCCAGAAAGCTAATAAAAACATCATCACAGTAGTCCATATGAGACATCAGTGGGTTAATTAGAATCTCTTGAAGCATCGGAAATACATTTTGGTCCAAAAATAAGAAAAACTACTACTTTATTCAGCATTGCCTTCTCTTCCGCGTTTGTTTTCAAACCTCAAATAAAGATTCAAACGGCCATGAATCGATACGCTGATTCGTGACCGTTTGAATTGTGCTTTATGAACAAATACACTGACAAAGCCACCTGAACTTAAAGCATACGTTCCCACTGGGTTGACATGCCATTCAATAGAAATGCCAGATGTGCTCATTTTGGATTCAGCTATAAATATAAGTAATGTCTTTAAAGCGTACGTGATTGAGTACAGTGTCATGAAAGTTCTGGGTGATGTGAGTGCTATTTGACTGAAACTTTTCACTGATGCCCCAAAGCCATTTACAGTGCTGCTGCACATTTGCTAGTGATGTGAAAAAACAAAGCGAGACAGTACTGTACACGTCAAAGATTTGAAAAATTATTCCATTAAGCCCTTCGCTTTAAAGTGCGTGGTTGGGAGAGGAATACGAATGGCTTTCACCCACAAACATTCGCATGAATATTACATGATTTCCTGTTTATTATGTGGAATTAACACAATGACTCTGGTGGTTTTGGGTTGCTTGTGTGCAACCTACATTAAAGCCTGCACTCATTTCGCATACTAACGGATCTCCTATTAAAATTCATATGAATCCTATTCAGTTAGCTTAGCTCTAAGCTCATTTACCCGATAGAACCTGTCATAAAACTTGCATCCTATTAATCCACCGCAAAGT
Source organism: Pseudorasbora parva (assembly GCF_024679245.1). Taxonomy (NCBI): domain Eukaryota; kingdom Metazoa; phylum Chordata; class Actinopteri; order Cypriniformes; family Gobionidae; genus Pseudorasbora; species Pseudorasbora parva. Next base: position 43,633,992 of record NC_090181.1, read on the forward strand.
GATGCCAATTGCTAAACACGGCACACGTGTCTATGGAAATTCCTATATGCAGATACATTCACAGGGATAAAGAGAAACTCAATTTATGGAAAGCAGGCTGTTGTTTGGGACACACAGGATTAGACGAGTGCCCTTGCAGTGTTTATGGGATTTCTTTGAGAGCTGGTAACCTGTATCAACAGTTAACCAAACTGCTGGACCAGGAGATGAAACAATACTGCACAATATGCTGACATCATTGCCAGAATTGAGCAGGTGAAATCCAGGATGATCGGGATACATCATTCCCCGTGCAGATTTCACTAATTTACGCAATGACTAACAGAAACATGCTTAGTTTGAAAGTGATTTCATCACTACTAATGGTTGACCGATGTGGATTTTTTTGATGGTCAAGGCCTATATCTTAAAAAGCGATGTGGCCAATCAATTTAGTGTCAATGATACTAAAATACCACTGATTCCAATACCGATACAAATAAATTTGCCATTGCCACAGATACAAATATATTTCTGTAGAAGTAGACAAGGAAGCTTGCAGCACACAAACTGCAAAACATAAGTAAAGACATTTGGAGACAATTTTAAGCAGAAAGGTTGAAAACCCACAAAAATACATGGAGTTGTATAGAGCCAATTTCATGTTTTGTTTAATTATAGCGCCACCAAGTGGCACAGTCCCACCCTTTATTTGTGTGTGGCCTCAGAGTGCCCCCATAAACGTCAAATTTAGTGAAAATATCTAATTTCGTTTAGGAGTTGTAGACATTTGTATTTATTAACATATCAAAAAAGAACCCACACCTAACCTTGATTAAAAAAAAATGCCACTTACTATAACAATTTTGACATTTTGCTTTTAAATCATGGTCTGCCCGCTATGATTTTGATTTTTCAACAATTATTTTGTTTGATTGGACAAATGGTTTCAAAGATACTTGCTAAGGCGAAACCTATGGCATGGCTACATTTTACATTTAATAATTTAGCAGACGCTTTTATCCAAAGCGACTTACAAAAGAGGAGAATGATAGAAGCAACTAAACGAACAAGGACAACAGCCTGCAAGTGTTGTAAGAAGTGTCAGTTAATTGAGCACAGTACACTTTTTTTTATTTTTTATAAAAAAACAAACAGATAGTTAAGGGCTAGTCTTTATTGGTTAGGTGCAGCTGGAAAAGATGTGAGAAAAGACTCGGCTGCTCGAATTGAGATAGGAAGGTCGTTCCACCAGTTGGGAACGGTCCAGGAAAAGGTCAGTGAGAGAGATTTCATGCCTCTTTGGGATGAAACCATGAAGCTTCTGGAGGGTGTGTAAGTCTGAGCAAGCGAGTTTAGGTATATTGGTGAAGAGCCGGTGGTTGCTTTGTAGGCGAGAACTAGTGCCTTGAGTTTGATGCGAGTGGCCATTGGCAGCCAGTACCTGATGAAGAGAGGCGTGACGTGCGCTCTCTTCAGCTCATTAAAGACCACTCTCACCGCTGCATTCTAGATCAACTGCAAGGGTTTGATAGTGTATGGTGGAAGGCCAGCTAGAAGAGCATTACAATAGTCCAGTCTGGAGAGAACAAGAGCTTGGACCAGGAGTTGTGCGGCCTGTTCTGATAGGAAGGGTCTAATCTTCCTAATGTTGTATAAAGCAAATCTGCAGGACCGGGCTGTTGCAGTAATGTGGTCAGAGAAGTTTAACTGGTCATCAATCACAACTCCATGGTTTCTGGCTGTCCTGGATGGAGCTATGGTTGATGAACCAAGCTGAATGGAGAAATTTTGATGAAGTGCTGGGTTGGTTGAGACCACAGTATTTCTGTCTTTGCCAAATTGAGTTGAAGGTGATGCTCCTTCATCCAGTCAGAAATGTCTGTCAGACAGGCAGCTATACGAACACTGACTGTAGGATCATCTGGTTGAAATGAGAAGTAGAGTTGAGTGTCATCCGCATAGCAGTGATAAGAGAAGCGATGTTTCTGAATGACAGAGCCTAATGATGACATGTAGATGGAGAAGAGAAGTGGTCCAAGCACTGAGCCCTGGGGAACCCCAGTAGCTAGATGATGTGACTTATGCCTGGTTCAGACTAAACGATATTAGCCCGAATTTGGCACGATCTGTTTGACGTAAGGTGTCGTAGGGATTCGTAAACGATAATGGATGTCGGGATGCAAGAATCGATCGTTTCATCTCGTATAGTGTGTCATAGAATACGACAACCGAATCCGCGTCTGCGATAGTTCACGACGTCATGACAGAAAGAGTAGCATGTTTAATTTTTTTTGCGGTTCTTCACGACGGGTTCTGTCACGTGTGACGCTGACCAACCGAAGCACAGACAGTTTTCATACACAGCTTTCAAACACGGCGAAACGCATGAGAGATGACGGAGCCGCTAACTTTAGGTCGAATTATAAAACAGAGGAAAGGTTTGTGGAGTTGTGGCAATAGTATTCCTGCCTGTAAGATGTGTCATCGACGGACTACCACAACCGAATAAGAAAAAAAGTTGCCGAAGGATAGCAGAAGCCCTTTAGGAACCTGGTGAGTAACGTTACTGGAATGTAAGATTAAAAGATGTTTTACAATACGTTGTGGTGGCAATATTTTACTACTGGCTAATAACTAATGATTTCATATAAAAAGAACAATTTATGACCTCAAGTTCTCTTTGGTGGATTGACAGCCCATTATGTCCTCTTCCAGCAAGCCAGGAACATGTTCTTTGTCGGGTTTTATTTTTATTTTTGTGCTTTTCTAAACATAAAACCAAAACACGCTGCTTCAGACATCTTTTGTTTAGGCTCTTGTTTCTGAAAGTCGATGACATCACGCACGTCGTGACAACAAGCGATGGTTGGTCGAGTAGCAACGTGTAGTCTGACATGTTTCTAGTCCAGAACCCAAGATTTTAGGAGTAAAAATCGCCTAATCTGACACAGTAACTATCATAACAGACAAAAATATCTTGTAGTCTGAACCAGGCATTACACTTCACCTCTCCATTACACCCTGTAGGACCTACCTGAGAGGTAAGACCTGAACCACTGGAGAGCAGTTCCTGAGATCCCCGTCTTCTTAAGGGTTGACAGGAGGATCTGGTGGTTAACTGTGTCAAAAGCAGCAGACAGTTCCAGCAGAATGAGCACTGAGGATTTGGAAGCTGCTTTTGCCAGTCTCAGTGGCTCAGCAAGGCAGTCTCAGTCGAGTGGCCGCATTTGAAGCCGGATTGGTTGTTGTCCAGGAGGTTGTTCTGTTCAAGAAACATAGAGAGTTGATTGAACACAACTCGCTCAAGAGTCTTTGCAATGAAAAGCAGAAGGGATACCAGTCTGTAGTTTTCTAAAAGTGCTGGATTCAGAGAGGGTTTCTTAAGCAGTGGGGTTACCCGAGCTTGCTTAAATGCTGTGGGAAAGATTCCCGTGTGAAAAGAAGTGTTGACAATGTGAGTGAGTGCAGGAGTGATTGAAGAAGAAATGGCCTGAAGGAGGTGAGTGGGTATAGGATCAAGTGGACAGGTAGTAGGGTGATTGGAAAGGATGAGTGTAACAGGGTTTGTGGATGGGAAGGAAGGAGGCGGGAACCGGCGAACATTCAACAACTTTTATTAAATAAACTAAACGAAAGTAAACCGCGGGCAGCCCCTCACGGACGACTGCCCGCACACACATAACAAAACATAACATAAATCCAGGCCTGGTCCTCTCTCATCTTCCACTGTCTTTGCTTCTTCCTTTATACTCTTGTCACTCCGCCATGGTGAGACGAGACCGTGTCGCGCAGCTGGCGCTCATTACCACTCGCCACCGGCCCGCTCTCACGATCCCCCGCCTCGCCGCTTGCCACATACCCCCATTGCCCCTCGCAGGCCGGGGGTAATCCCGAGACTGCGCTCTACTCCCCTCTCACGGCGGCCGCGGCACCTGGGGTAAGGGAGGACGAGGGGCAACAGAACGAGAGAGGGGAGAGAGGAAAAAAAGAAAAGGAAAAAAAAATCTGGTCCGGTTCCCCGACAAACTGCCGCTCGGTCCTCACCAGCCGAGAGACTCTTCCTTGTGGTGCCATGCGATGGTGCTGGACGCCCAGTGGATGGCCAGATTCTCCTCCGCCCCCTGGTGGCCGGCGGTGGCTCCTCCAATTGAGGGCAGTCGGCAGCGAGCCCCGTGCTCCCTGCTCCTCCCCATCATGGCGGACAGCAGCAGGCTCTGGCCCACGGCAAACACCGGCGACTCCTCCGCTCCCTCCAGGACGGCCGCCACCCCACCTCGACCCAGGGGCACGGCAGCGAGCTCTCCGTCCCACTGGTCTTCATTCGCTCCAGCACAACCGCCTCGGGCAGCCCTCGCAGTCCTTCTCCATCCGTGCTGCCCGAACTCCTCAGCACCATGATCCCCCTTAGCAGCGAGGGCTCTTCGACAGCGTGTCCCTCCTTCCTCCCGGGCTTCGGCACCAATGTAACAAGGTTCGTAGATGGGAAGGAAGGAGGCGGGAACCGGAGAACATTCAACAACTTTTATTAAATAAACAAAACGCAAGTAAACTGCGGGCAGCCCCTCACGGACGACTGCCCACACACACACATAACAAACCATAAACAAAACTCAACATAAAGTCCAGGCCTGGTCCTCTCTCTTCTTCCGCTGCCTTCACTCCTCCTTTTATGCTCCCGTCACTTGGCCGCGAGACGAGACCGGTGTGTCGCGCAGCTGGTGCTTATTACCACTCTTCTCCGGCCCGCTCTCGCGGTCCCTCGCCCCGCTGCTTGCCACAATGACTTTATAAATATCTGCCTCGGAGAGCGGAGAGAAGGATGGAAGCGTGTTCGTGTTAGTTGTTGAGATGTGCATATCAGTGTGTGGTGAGGAGAACTGGTTGCAGATGAGAGATGTTTTGTTTGTGAAAAATTATGCAAAGTCATCAGCTGTAAGAGTTGATGAAGGAGGGGGAGGGGGAGGACAAAGAAGAGAGGAGAATTTTAAAAGAGTGTGCGAGATTCAGAGCAATTGATTTTGTTGTCGTAGTATGTTATTCCAAAATCTAATGATGTGACTCCAGTGTAAATACATCTAACCAAATCTAAAGTTATAAGTATGTGAATATTTGAAGAAACATATATGCTAATTTACATAAATACGTAATACACAATTCAATATGGCCGACACTCAAAAGGTCCAATATAAAAAAATGGATATCATTCGACTCAGCGTGCTGCCCCGAATCTAATGAGACCACTTTTCCGTTCAGAAGTTATAAACAAAAATATACATTTTTTTGTATATCTTAAGACCAATAGGTTGCGCTGTGCCAAAACGCAGCATGTTGCCTCAGGTCATGCTTGTGATTATATGTACCAAGTTTGGTCACTCAGAATACAAGAAAGCGTTACTGAGATACAGTCTTATGTGTATTTACTTAAAGGTAGGGTAGGACGGACTGATCTAAAACACTTTTGTCCAAATTTGTTTAAACTTTCTTTATATGTCAATACATTATTAAAATGTAAGTACTCTGGAAAGGAGAGAATAAAAATCGAGTGACTCTAGACTTTTTTATCTGCAATAAACACCTCTCATTATTTTAGTTCGGGACGAAACAAATGATTGGCTTGGGCGACTGTCACTCTCTCTCGCTACCATGGCGACCGCTACAGGATCTGCCCACATGAGCGCACTCGTTTGATTCGAGCAGTTCAAGAGGCAAGAAACCCAGGCAAAATAATGGCAGAGAAAGAGCATTCAAAACTCACAGTGCAGGGTTTTACTGTCAGCGAAGGCAAACAATTCAAAAAAGGAAGACTGTACGAGAAAAGGCAATGAACAGAAAGTCTTTGGATAAACAAAGAAATCAAACGCGAGTAAATATCTGCGTGGCTTTTCAACGATGGTAGGAACTGAGGGACCTGAAAAACGACTCATTGCTGGCTGGATTTCTGCTGGACAGGTCATCTTTCATTTTGATTATACATTTTTTTGCTTTATGTTTTCATGAAGCATGTATCAAGAGCACATGAAGCTGCCTAATATAGCTAACATAACATTACTTAGCATAAAGTTACAATATTATACACTTAGCCATTAGTAGAGATGATAAATACGCAATATGTTTAGCTCAAGTTGATCGTTGTCGTGTTGAATTTCGCAAAATTTAACTTTAAATAACAAAATGCATGTGTAAAAGCTAGTACACCGCATCCAGGAACTTTTTTAGGACTAAGTTAGCTTTAGCTACTGCTAATCAACAATGCTTTCATCATGGAAACTCTTACATGCAAAACACAGTATACAGGGAGTGCAGAATTATTAGGCAAGTTGTATTTTTGAGGATTAATTTTATTATTGAACAACAACCATGTTCTCAATGAACACAAAAAAAACTCATTAATATCAAAGCTGAATATTTTTGGAAGTTTTAGTTTTAGCTATTTTAGGGGGATATCTGTGTGTGCAGGTGACTATTACTGTGCATAATTATTAGGCAACTTAACAAAAAACAAATTTAAACCCATTTCAATTATTTATTTTTACCAGTGAAACCAATATAACATCTCAACATTCACAAATATACATTTCTGACATTCAAAAACCAAACAAAAACAAATCAGTGACCAATATAGCCACCTTTCTTTGCAAGGACACTCAAAAGCCTGCCATCCATGGATTCTGTCAGTGTTTTGATCTGTTCACCATCAACATTGCGTGCAGCAGCAACCACAGCCTCCCAGACACTGTTCAGAGAGCTTGACTTTTCTCAGTTCACGGGCAGTTATTTTGCTCCTTGGTTTTTCCACACGCTTCTTGCGACCCTGTTGACTATTTTGAATGAAACGCTTGATTGTTCGATGATCACGCTTCAGAAGCTTGGCTATTTTAAGACTGCTGCATCCCTCTGCAATATATCTCACTATTTTTGACTTTTCTGAGCCTGTCAAGTCCTTCTTTTGACCCATTTTGCCAAAGGAAAGGAAGTCGCCTAATAATTATGCACACCTGATATAGGGTGTTGATGTCATTAGACCACACCCCTTCTCATTACAGAGATGCACATCACCTAATATGCTTCATTGGTAGTAGGCTTTCCAGCCTATACAGCTTGGAGTAAGACAACATGCATAACGAGGATGATGTGGTCAAAATACTCATTTGCCTAATAATTCTGCACTCCCTGTATGTTATGAATCTTACACGAAACTCATCTTCATCACAGTATAACTGATGTTATTGGAAAAACATGATGCTACCAATTTTATTTGCCTTATAAATATAACTAGCTCGTTACCAATTCAAACAAAAATATATTTTAAACTTTACCAGTATCACTATTCTAGCTTCATAGTGAGTACTTAAAGACATCTTATTTGTTTATATTCATACTGATAAAGTTAGATGTTTTATTACATGTGATTCTGACATGATGTCACTACATGCACACTGCTTGTCTGAGGTAAATAATAGGCTTGTTCGACTTCACCTAGCAATGCGTAGACCGATCGGCGGCTGACTTAAAGCAGTGCATGCCGGTTAGAAATTTTGTCCGACTTGAGACAGCGCCAACGGCACGTGACTGTGACGTATGTCAACAAAGTACCGCGAGAGCGATTCGAGAGCAGCCGGCTGATGCAGCCGCTGCAGATTCTCAAGGGTGGCTGCAGGAGGCTGCTCAAGCTCTGATGACGACACAGCTGATCCACGATTGGCCGATTCACCGCATGACAGTGATCACGTGCGTTTTGTGTTTATTCTAAAAACTTATGTCACGCTAATGCTCACAAATCATTTATTTATAACAGTAAAACCTCTTTTCATGTAGTCGCGATGTTATATCGTCATGTTTATCAAACTAAAACTGATAAAAACCGTTGACAACACTTCATTGATAGTGTATGTTTATATGTTGAACATTAATCTTGTCCAAATAGACGCTTTATTAAACAGTACATAAAGTATTGAATGAAAATGGCATTTGAAACATCTGTGTATTTGAGAAATATTGTATTTATTTAACTTCAGCTGTGATAAAGTTTGCAAATGCAGTGCAAGCGTCACCACGGGAAGCAGAAAGTGTCCGACTTCACGTCTCCGTTTGCAGCTCCTCCCCGCCTGCACTCGGCTACTCTCACCGATCGCATGCATCCAGCCGCAGCCGATGTCGAACACACCTAATGCGTCTTCCAGCTGAGCGGACGGTGAGGCGTTCATGTATTTTGGAGGCGTGGCTTTGGAAAGAGCCCAGAAGGGAGAAGGTGGAGTAAATGGAAATAATGGGCTGTCTTTAAAAAAGTTGTGAGAGGTCTACAGACACTCAATTTTTTATACTTACTTTTTTTTAACCAATTCCTACCTTTAAGTGATAAGCAAAAAGTTTTTTTTATTATTTGTTTTTTACATAATTTATATTTTCATCTATTCTTTTAATTTCTCCGTTATTAATCCTAATTTCAATTTTTGTTATTACTTTGCAGCTTACAAAATATTAATATTATTCATTTAATTTCAATGAAAATCCACTTTTTTAAAACTATCAATTCAATTTACACTGTATTCAGAAGTGGGTCTGTAATTGGGATAAAGACGTCTATCTCTAGAATACAGGGCTCTCAAGATTACGGAGCCCCTAAAAGTTTATGATGGTGGAAAAAATATGAGATGGGAGGAAAAAATATATTTTAAAACATTTGCGTTTGCACAAAAAACGTTAGTGTTTCCCAGAGAAACTTTGCGTTCACTTTTCTCGTGGGGACTGGAAACATTTTGTGAGTGATCACAAAGTTTCTCAGGGGACACAAAACATTTGCGGGATAACACAAAAGCAATATCTCAGATTTTTTTTCATCACTATGCTTTTTATGGGCCCCGTATAAGATAACTTTCGGAAATCTATTTTTAACTTTACACGGAGTTATAGAAATGCAGTGATCATGCTGTGAGATTCCTAAAAAACACAGCCTTTCTGGTCTCTCTCTTGAATCCAAGTGATCCAAGTTCATCGACTGGCCACTAGGGACAGGCTCCAAAAAGGAGTCAATCATGTTAAAATGCCCAACTTTACAGCAAAAAATACATATATTTTTACAGCCTGGTATAAAAAAGTGTTTTTGGTCTGTATGACTAATTTTGCCCTTCATGACAACTGTAAGGGGGTTGAATAAAAAAAATAATGATATTAAGTCTTAAAGTTCTGCATAATTAAGGGCGTGGCCACTTGTGACAGGTGGATTGGCGCTGCTGTCACTAGTAGCCGTTTGTCAACCAGGCACCTCAGCTCCACCCACGGCCGCCTCTTTGCCTATTTTCGGTCACCTGGGAGTGACGAGCTGCCAAGATGGCGGTCAGCTCCGTTCACTTTGGGCTTCAAAAAAGCTCTTCAGAAACCTAGAGCTGATGTCACAAACACTACGTCCATTGTTTAAACAGTCTGTTGTCTAAACGCATCTGCATCCTACATCTTTAAATTGCCTGTGCCAGGGTGCATTTTGTGATATAATTGCTGGTATCTCTTATATGAATGTTTGATCGTCCAGCCATATATACATGAAGCCCAACAACCTGTATTTTTCTCATAAATGATTAAAATCAGCTGAAATCTCTCTCATCATTAGCAGCCAGACAAAGGAATCACAATAACAGAAACACCCACAGCCGAAAGAAGCTTTCTATCAGCTTCGGCCTTTGTTTCTCACAGCGCCACTAAACCGCATTACATCGCATCATTTTTGGCGAGCAGTCGTGCTATTCATCCTCTCCTGAATGTGAAATACAGCAGTGAAACAGTGAGGTGGTGCTTATGTAGGTCACTTCCTCCTCCTCACTGGAAAAAGGAAGAGGCACAAATTCTTATTATAGCACACATGCACACATACACAGTGCAGATAAACCAGTTTCAGCTGTAAAGCAGGCTTACTTATTCTCAAATCACGGCTTAGATAGAGCTAATAACAAACTACTGAGAGAGGAGGAGAGGAGCGGCTGATATTTTCTCCTCCAGAGGAAGGAGGGGGCTGAAAACACCGCTGGGAAATGGTCTACCGCCACGCACACGCTGCCTGAAATAACTCCTCTCCACTGCACTGTGAGAACGGGACGAACATTCATACACTGCTCAGGCTGTAGATGTGAATAATTACAGCGTTCACTTACATTTGCATTGCCAAGACGGTTTCTGCTAATAACAACAACACCAACAACAACATGAAAACACATTGCAATAATTGCTGCGCATAAAACAGTAATAATGACCAAAATTGCTTGCAGCTTGCATGGGAGCAAAGTGATCCTTAAATGGATCTGTAAACTTGGCAAAAGCGAATCAAACAAAAAGCAGGATAATGCACTAGTCCACTATTGCTAGGAACAAATGATACAAGCCCAGTTAGAAATACAAGTAGGCCACATACATACAACTAATAAATGTAATAAAATGCTAGTTAGTCAGTAGGACTACAGTATGGGTAAAATTTAAAGGTACAGTACAGACATTGGGTCTCATCCACTATAATTATCTTTCTTTATATATATATATATATATATATATATATATACATACTCACAGATCAGGCATAACATTATGACCTAATATTGTGTTGGTCCCCCTTTTGCTTTTGCTGTCAAAACAGCCCTGATCCGTCGAGGCTGAAGGTGTGCTGTGGTATCTGGCGCCAAGATGTTAGCAGTAGATCATTTAATTTCTGTAAGTTGTGAGGTGGGGCCTCCATGGATCGGACTTGTTTGTTCAGCTCATCCCACAGATGCTCGATTGGATTGAGATCTAGTGATGTCCGGTTCGCCAACGAATCGTTCTTTTTAACCGGATCTTTATAGTGAACCGGTCGAACCAGTTCACCAAATCGAACTGAATCGTTCTAAACGGTTCGCGTCTCAAATCAGGGCTGATCCCACAAGTTACTGTAGTTATTAACTTTCTGCCATCAGTGACAGTCTCTCAAACTAGAAATAAAACGAATATCTTGAAGCAGATGCTGTAACTCCAATCGTTAGCTGAAGTGTGACATGTTTTGCTGAGAGATCTGATGAACTCACGAGCAGCTGATACTGAGCATGCGCGTGTAACCGAACGTACCGGTTGTCGGATCCTCGGATCAGCAGTACAGAATCAAAAACCGTTTCTGTCGCGTTCGATACTGCGAACCGATGAGCCGATGAGCTGCGCATGCGTGTTATTTGTTCAGAGGAACGAAATGCAGGTTAAGTGTATTTAAAACTAATCAAGTTTGGAAACATCATAACAAAGCTGTCACTGTATTATTTTAAAGTTTTGGAAACAATGGATTGTAAAACGGTCAAATTAAACATTTATTTGTTGTATCAATAATGCATGATATTTTCAGGAACAGCTTTTAATCTTATTTAATTTCTAAGTCGATACAGATTTTAAAATACATCAAAACAGGTTTGATATAGACTATTCAGCTTGCAGCAGTTCGCAGCTCAGCACCTTGTGCTCAGCACACACACACACACACACACACACACACACACACACACACTGATACAGCGGTTCTCGAGTCAGATCAACCGGTCGCAACGGATCACCGGTACAGAATCGAGAACCGTTTCTATCGGACACGTTCGATCTTTCGGACATGTTCGATTCTGAGAACCGGTGAGCTGAGCATGCGTGAGAGCGTCGTAACCGAACTGTTTCTCTCGGACTGGGACAGCTGATGCTGATAATACAAGAGCCCGGGTGAACACTGAGGATTTGTGTGAGTAGGCCTATTATGTCAATGTAAGTGTATTTAATCCGTGTAAAACATCAGTGTTTGCACGACAGTGACAGTCTCTCAAACTAGAAATAAAACTAATATCTTGAAGTAGATGTTGTAACAATCGATTCAGTTCGATTTGGTGAACTGTAGCCTATTTAGTGCTGTTGCAAAACATAAATGAAAAAATGTTTCCAATGTGATGATGATGTCAATTATAATTATTACTATACTAAGTTTTGATTACAAATACTTTATATGGATGTGTTTGAATGTATTTTCATCCGCCGGGATGATAGAAATGACGTCATTACGTAAAGACGTAAAAGAACCGGTGATCCGGTTTTTTTAACCGGATCATGGAAACGAACTGTCCGAAAGAACCGGTTCGCGGAAAAGATCTGGGGAATTTGGAGGCCAAGTCAACACCTCAAACTCGTTGTTGTGCTCCTCAAACCATTCCTGAAGCATTTGTGCTTTGTGTCAGGAGCATTATCCTGCTGGAAGAGCCACAGCCTTCAGAATACCGTTTCCATGAAAGGCTGAACATGGTCTCAGCAATGCTTAGGTAGGTGGAGCGTGTCAAAGTAACATCCACATGGATGGAGGACCCAAGGTTTCCCAGCAGAACATTGCCTAAAGCATCACACTGCCTCCGCCGGCTCGCCTTCTTCCCATAGTGCATCCTGGGGCCATGTGTTCCCCAGGTAAGTGACACACACACACCCGGCCATCCACGTGATGTAAAAGAAAACGTGATTCCTCAGACCAGGCCACCTTCTTCCATTGCTCCGTGTTGCACAGTTAGTAAATGAGACCTATTGTTTTGCTACACTTGTTAGAATTTTTGCTGAACAGTTTGTTCTTGGAGAACCAAAAGCTTACACTTGTGAAATAGACATGTGCTGAATGTGTCCTTCAAATCTTAGAAGCATATTAATAAAAATAAAAACCTGTACTTGCAGGTCATATAATATTAATGAAATAAAAAACACTATAGTATATTTAAAGAAAGTACACTTTCATGACCCTGTTTATTGACACACTAAAGCACACTTTTAGATAATGCACTTTGTAATTATGTCATGGTAAAAAAAATTTTTTTTAATTAAGTACATTTTAAATAATTGTTTTAATAATCTTTTGCCACACTTTAAGGGAGTACTCATTTGATGTGTTGACTAACATGCTATAGCACATGTTATGTATTAGATTATAATTTGAACTGTGGTGTGTTATTTGATATTACATTTAAAGATCATTTATTTAAAATATACTAAATTGCCACTTAATCATTACAAATATATTTAAATGACACAAGTTTCAATAGAAATGAATTTTAAGTATAGGGTGGCGAACTGCATATTGTAAATTAATACATTTTATTAAAATAAAATACATGTAACATTTCTAAATAAATATATTAAGTTACACAACAAATTGTAAAGGTTTTATCAAATAGAATTAACTCTTTAACAGAACATTTGCATGTTTTACAGAGGTAAACGCCTAACGGGATTCTTTGCGCATTATGTTCATATTCTGGCTGAGTTTGATCATTTAATATCACCGTTACACGTTAAGCTTAAAACAGCGTTTTTTCTACTTCGATTACGGTGCGGTTGTCTTTGAAGAGCTATAGCCAGAGTGTTTAACTGGGAGACAAAATTGGTTTCTCTGCTTGGTTGTTTTAGAAGCCAACTAAAGAGTTTGTCACGGGCTTTTCCATTCCAATGCACTATTTTTCCATTGTGTTTAACCTTTGTGCTCGCGTCTCACTGCAAAAAAAAAAAAAAAAAGAAAAGTTAAAAGAAGTTACCTTTTTTTATGCATCTCAAGAACTTTTCCCCCATGCGAATTCCCCACCTCTTGTGTTTTTCAAAGCAAAAAAACCTTCTGTGTGAATGTTTTAAAGTCTAGGGTGAGACTGACACACGGTGGGGGCTGCGGGGGTGTCCCGTACAGGGCTAAAGGCACCTTTGATTTTATATTCCTCTAAACCACTAGATAGCACAACAACTTGCCTTAGCACTTTCCAAGACGTCCGCTTCTCAAGATACACGTGGAAATTTGGCTGATCCCAGCAGCGCAAAGTTGATTCTGTGTTAGTTTGAGCTAATATTTTATGTTTTTAAAAAGTTTGTAGATTTACATAGAAAATAAGAATTGCTATAATAATTAAATTTATTTTAAGACAAAGGTCTTCTTAACGATTTTCAATAGCAGTTTTTCAATATCAGAAGTATATGTAAAAGTGTGTTATTTGGGGTAAAAGGCACCCCTGCTGTTGGGCGAAAGACAATAATTAACATGATAAAACAGCTCATTTACTTTTCCATTTGTTGATAACATGATTAGAATCAGATGGGTTGAGTTCGGCTGTCCACCTTAGAGATAATTACCATATTTATAATGAAACCATCAGTCCATAAGTATTGTATTTATCCAAATAAACTGAAAATAGTTATTTGCTAAAGTGACTGTTTTGAACAAGTATATTTGTTCAATATTAACTAATTATTAAAAGCATTATTTTGTGGGGTAGAAGGCGCCACCTCATTACATGTGTACGATTTTTAAACAAATTAACCACTTTTATGATTTTTTTCACACACTCTAAAAAATGCTGGGTTAAAAACAACCCAAGTTGGGTTGAAAATGCACCGACCCAACAATTGGGTTGTTTTAACCCAATGGTTGAGTTGTTCTTACCCAGCAATTGGGTTGTCTTAAGCAACATTTAACCCAACCACTGGGTTAAAACAACTCAACCACTGGGTTAAAACAACTCAATTGTTGGGTCGGTGCATTTTCAACCCAACTTGGGTTGTTTTTAACCCAGCATTTTTTAGAGTGCACACATAATCTGATGCTCCTTCAATGTTCAATAAAAACATGAATATTTTTTTCTGCAATATGGGAGTAGTGAAAAGGTGTGACATTAGCCCCATGGCACCCTATTTTAGTTAGTAACATAAAACCTTTATATATATTTCAAAGACAATCTGAGTAATTATGAAATTACATATAAAAGATAAAGATGCATTAAAGTCCAACTTAAGTGTTTCAAAAGTTCAAATAAACAAAATTTAATATAAATTTAAGCTATAATAAATGTGCATGTATTTGTAAATAACAATCAAGTGTCTGAAAACATAAATTTGCAAAAGAACATTTAAAAGTATGCCAAAGAGTAGGCCTACTTTGTGAAAAGCGAAAAGAGACAGACTCTCCACAGAAGAAACTTTTTTGCTGTTGGTCAGAATTGTCTCCACATATTTTTTTTCAGTGTCACTGTCACTAGCACACATGACATGAAGTCTATCTGCAGTGTTAATTTTGTTGACGAATAATTTGTGTCATAATTTTCATCAATGACCTTTTTTTCTCTCGAGGTGACTAAATAAAACAGTTTTGGATGACAAAAACTATGATGAAAATCTACTGTCATTTTCGTAACCGGATAAAAACAAGACGAAAATGTTAGGGAAGAACGATTAGGGAAGAGATCCAGTCAGAAGTTCAGAACTGATGTCCTCTGTAAAAGATGCACACATTTGAATTATAAGGCATGGATCTAACCGTGGGAAAACACGGCGCTGTGGCACGTTCTACAGGCTCAAGAAACTGTGGCTCAATCAATGAATAACACACATTTATGCCAGTGTCACAATTCACCAGTGTGAGTGCCCGTGATCACCACCAGAGGGCACTCCACCCCGGACTGTCACTCCATCACAAACTACATTACCCATAATCCTTTCCCCGGACTCATTAGCACTCACTGTTTACACCTGTGTTTCATTACCTCTGCCTATATATGCCTGGTTATCTCTGTCATTCATTGCGAAGTCTTGTTTAGTGTCACAACTGCATTTCTGAGCGTTTCTCTGGTTTCATGTATCTTGGTCTTTGATTTCTTGCCTTCTCCGTGGATTACCCTTTTGCCTGTTCCATCTGTTTTGTTTGCCTTTTCGGACTGCTTGCCTTTAGTGATGGCCAAATGAAGCGTTTCAAAGCATTATTGCTTTCTGATACAATTGTGTCGAAAATGGTTCGTTACTCGAAGCTTCATTCAGATAGAAATTGCAGCACCATCTCCTGGTGAAGTAAATGTAATGCAACAAAGCTGACAACCATAAAATGCAAGTAGGCTTATGTTCACGCCCCGTTTATACCGGGTTTACCGAGGCGATCGAAGCTGAAACAGTGTTTTTGCTGTGAAGCTCATTTATGTAGGCACATTTTACAGATACTGAGGAATTTCATGTGTTCACCTTGATAATAAAACATTAATGATGTGTGCGTGTATAATTATTTCTTTAGACAAGGACAGAAGATATTGGTTTCTATTAAAATACCAATAGGAACCGTTGGCTTTTACAATTTAAACCACTACAGATTTTTTTTTTCTTTGTGTGTGGGACATATTCCATTAGGATGTGATGCCCCCACCAATAGAACCCAACACATATCAGAAGAGACCCGCAGAGACCACAATAATTCCCATTACAACCAATAAAATTCCCATGAAAACCATTAAATGCAATAGAATTTCAGTAAAAGAGTTTTTTATTTATTTTTGTGTTGTTTTATTTATTTATATATTTTTTAGCATGGCAGTATCATACAGAAATACAGCCGGCAGGTTTCAAACCTGTCAACACTGATTGGGCTGTCAAAGCAGTCAGGTGGTTCACTAGAGTGAAGCAGTTTGTTTGCTTCAGAAGGCATTTTCACGTGACTAGTGACGTAATGATACAAGCTCCAAAGCAGTGGTTCATTTCAAGGACCGTTCGAGTTTGAAGCAAGCTTCGGAGCTTCGGTGTCAGACGTAACATCACTACTTGCCTTACAATATCTTTGGATTACCCTTCAATAAATACTGCGTTTGGATCTCCAACCTTCTGTCTCAGAGCGTTACAGCCAGGCAATTGTTTATGACCTAATGCTGATGAATAATGACGTTGTTAACTTTACGATGTTCATAGTAACATGTTTTAGACGGTTGTACCAATGCATCTTTTACCTCCCTCATTTGAAATGAATGAGCTGTGGTAAATGTGCAGGCATTTCAAAATAAGAGTCAATGTGTATTTCGAGCTTGTTTATAATTAAAAGTCACACATTATATAAACTTTTTGGTTACACAATAAACTGCATTTAACTCATAGGAGGAAAAACTAAGAACAGTATTCGACACATATTAAATAAAGTATCAGGGTTATAATATTTAACTAAAACCATACAAAAATATGAATTACTTGAAATTAAATAAATATGAACTGAATTTGTTTTTTTACTTAAACTTATTTAAAGCTTTAGCATTACATGCATTACAATTTAACTAACCTAATTCAATTTTAGTTAACTATCTAAATATAATAAATAATAAATCAATTAAATCTACTGTAGGGTCTAGATTTAGTCGACTAAAATCTTATATTTAGTCGACTAAAACTAGACTAAAACTAAAAATAATCCTGGGGAGTAAAATATGACAAACTAAATGGCATTTTAATCAAAAGACTATGACTAAAACAATCAAAATTTGCTGTCAAAATGAACACTGCTGCAATATGGGTAAAGTGGAAGAACTTCACTTTCTTTAGCATTCAGCCTCAACACGGACAGAACAAGGAGAAATGCCTCAGCTGTCTTCATTAGACCTCTGAACACGCTGGACCTCGAGGTTACAGGATGAGGGATGTCACTGCAGAGGCAGGGGACGACTCTGGACACTGTTAGGACAGAATCGGCTTGTGTTTGAAAGCAATCAATGGCTTTAACCCAGAAGAAGAGCTCTCGATCTAACTCATTCCTCAGAGGGCATATCGCTGGCCACAACAGACATGAGAAATGAACGCAATTATGGCATTCCAGAACCAATTATATGTTCAATGTGTTGGCAAAAGCCCATAAATAATATCACACTTCACACATTTTAATTGCCACAATGAAGTTCATGCGGCGTGTTCATAGTCTTGCCCGTTGTATCCACAAGTCACAATGAGCAAAACAAAGTGCACTTTTGTTGTTACAGCATGAAAGATACACAAAGCTGCAACAAATGCTGCCTGCAGATCCTCCTGGGAAGACGCTGCTTATGAACTTGCTTTATTATTAAGAAAACGAATGAAATGAATTTATTAGGCTTTTCTTTACAGAAAGATTACAACCTACTACCTACATTCAGCCTAATCCTGCCAAATTAAGGGCAGAGTTAGTAGCAAAGTAGCTAGTACTAGTTAGTGTGGACTACGTTTTAATTTAGGAACGGCTGGTGCAACAATATGAAACCGTTGCTTTAAGTATTTTATTGAGGAAATATTTTGTAGTCTTCTCTGTGCTTTTATATAAAACAAAAGCCCAGAGAAGAAGCTCCAAAACACACACAAAAAAAATGTCCATATTCCAATCAATTTCAGCATTTATTCAAATGCACAAAAATATCAGCCGTGACATCAGGCTGTACCAAATATTGAGTCATTCCAATGAAAAATGTTCCCTCAGCTGCAATGTTTGTGCCAAAGCTCAAACTAACACGTGCCAAGTATACAGCACACATTTTAATTGCTGGAGATTTTATGCAAAAATCAAGTAATAGATAAAGCAGCACGAGGACTGATTAACACTTGATAGGCTTTATCACGGCTGGCGTCTACGTTAACAGTCTCTCCCCATCTGTGTATCGTTTGTCACTCAAAGTAGCGGTTCATATTTACTGCAAACAAACAGCGAAAGCTGCGGATCTGCTATGAATACAAATATACAAAAACATTTACTGCCACCAAGGTAATATGCTTAAAGCGGCTATTTATGTGATTCAGAAACCCATGCTATTAGCCACACCGTTAAGGGAAGTACAGCAGCAGTCGGGCTCGTAACACTCATACTGATTCAAGGCCCCAGTATACTCACACCAAAGATGTTTTTCATCCCAACGTTGTCCATGCTGCAGACAGCGACATTAAGATGAATATGTAAATATGTGCTGTGTGCTATCCTCTCAAAAACAAAACAGACAACAAAAAAGACGGCGGTGAGAAAACAGCAGTTCAGAAAGCATCGGATCGTGATGTGGATGTTCCCTGGCCTCATGTTGACAGATGAGGTAATTAAAATGACATCATTATGATAGTTTGATTATAACGTATATTTGAGACTATAGACTATTTAGACTAAGTCATTCACCATTTTTTTATAATAAATAAATATTTCAGTCTACAGGCTTTCATTGACAACCTAGGAAGGAGGTCCCATTTTTTCACCCAAATTTCATTACAAACTTTTTTTATTACACACATTGGCAAAAAATAAATAAATTAATACATGCAAATTTATTCATATATCGTCCCTTGAAAAGGGGACCAATTATGCCCCGTTTTACAAGATATGAAATAAGTCTGTTCTCTCCAGAGTGTGTATGTGAAGTTTTAGCTCAAAATACCCCACACTCACACAAAAAGGTACATATCAGTATTTTAAGAGTGCGTATTAGTACCTTTTCGGTTTTGTACCTTTGGGTACCGCCCCAGTGACAGCACTGTACCTTTTTTTTCTGAGAGTGCACAGATAATTTTTATAGCATGTTAAAAAGGCCACTTTTTGGGGGTAAGAAAAACGTGTAGTTTTTTGCGTGTCCCTTTAAATGCAAATGAGCTGCTGCTCCCTGCCCCTTTTCAAGAAGAGGGTAGAGTTTCAAGAGCTCATACTTAGCCATACCGGCAACATCAAAACAAGACAATCTCACACACAGAAAATATCAGAAATAAAAGTTCAGCCTTTTATGTTCAAACTGGAGTTGGACAATGATGGAGAGACTCAAGAAGAAGTGACAATATATGTAAAATGAGACAAGACGCTTCTGAATGGTAAATTGATGAATTTATGAGTTTACTATCTTCAAGTCATTGATTAGCATATTCTGTCATGCTAATCTATAAATCGCTCATGTGGGAACTGTTGTAAGATGAGCCAGAGAAAATCTGCTGCATGAAGAGGGAACAGATAGTTTAGTTTATTTACGGTTATAACTTATGTTGTCATCTTGCTGTTATGACATGCTACTATTGCATTTTGTATTACACTTGTAACATCTTTTTGGCACTTACATTGTAAAACTACAGCGAGGATACAGAAATGGCGGACTCATTGCTTCTCACTCAGGGCTGTGTCTATGATAATAAGGGAGATTATCACTTGCTGTGGGCGGGGCTTCTCCCTACAATGATGTAATTGTAGAGGGTAATCTGAATCAATGAGTTTAAAGGGTCATGAAACCCCCCTGCTGCAGCAGTGTTTTTTCACACCTTCGATTTGAAAAAGCTTGTTAAAAGGGGAGTGGTCGACTGTGAAAAGGTGGGATGGTATTGTGTGGAAAGAGGGAATGTTTGCATAAATAGGGGAGTGTCAGTAGGTGCATTAAGATTAGCGATACCAACAGCAGCAGTTACAGCGGTTCTGAGACATGTTCTTGGTTCATGATGGCATTGTTTACCGCAGTGAGATTAAATGAGGAAGGAGTACAGCGAATGAGAGAGCTATGAGTGGCGTGCAGAAGAGATCGCAAATCATTCAGCTCTTCAAACCAGCATAATTCAGTGAGAAATGAAAATAAATGTTATTCTGCATGACGAAATATTTTGCAAACGTGATAAAACTATATTTGTCAAATATGCATGCTGTTTGGCAAGATGAACAACGCGCCGACGTGATAAGAGAACGTGAACCACCCATGAACATGCGATGCGACAGACATGTGTAATTCTAGATCGGGGTAAAAGCGAAGGGGTTTGAGGCTTCATAGTCTCGACCGCGCATCTGAAGTAGAGCGACGCGCGCTGGGTTGCCGTGACGATCCGCGCTGTCTATCACTCGGCAGCTAAATCTATATTTGTCCAAATATGCACACTGTTTCACTAAGAGCCCGAACACATGCGGTTTAGTGCATGGCTGTGACCACAAATAAAACGGAGAGGACGTGGCTTTTGTTCATTAGCCTACAGATTACAGATTGGTTATTTTGCACTCCTGACATAGATAGTCAACGCTTGCAGATTCGGCGTGCGATTCCTCAAGTTAATTTTACTTTACCGAGCCTTTATAGCAAAGGCTTCCACAGACGGCGCCGCTTACAGCTCGCTCGGCGCCCTTAGCTTTCCTCCGTGACTTTTCCGCACGCTGCTTCCAAAACTTCCCCACCATATCTCTACAATAATGATGTAAGATGAGCCTGACAGAAGTGACTGTCTCATGCATATTAACTAAATTATCTTGTATGCATACTACAGCGCAGGGATTGGACTGAATGAGCTTTATGTCATGAATATATATCGAGAATCGCTCGGAGCGGTCGACGTCAGCATGTGCCCAGCAGCCCATACTTGGGCCGAAAAGGCCGTGCCGACGTCAACATTTGTGACGTTTGCTCCGACTAAGCTTTTCAAACCGGAAGACAGAAATCACTCTGAAAAATGCAAAAATAACTATTTTCACATATGAATACCATTAATGAGTACCCTTAGTGTTTTCAATGATGTGCAGCCTA
Source organism: Pseudorasbora parva (assembly GCF_024679245.1). Lineage (NCBI taxonomy): Eukaryota > Metazoa > Chordata > Actinopteri > Cypriniformes > Gobionidae > Pseudorasbora > Pseudorasbora parva. Next base: position 43,655,252 of record NC_090181.1, read on the forward strand.
TACATATCTGTTTACATCTCAAAAAAAGTGTTTTGGGGTTTCATGACCCTTTAAAGGGAGTTTAATTTATGGGAATTATACAAAAAAAATTGCTTGTAGTTTACCGCACCTGATCTTACGAAAATGCGCAGTAGCGCGGGAAGGGGGGTGCTGCGGGGCTGCAGCCCCCCTCATTATAGCATCAGCCCCCCGGTGGGTGGCTGTGGAATAAAATTATATTTAAAACATGAAATGAAATAAAATAAATAAAAATAGACTGACATTACACTGTGTTTGATATGGGATTAAAATAATGGGCAGTGGATAAGATTTAAACTAGAGGCTGACATTTTTCCGGGAATCCCACGGGTGACGGGATTCCCGTGGGATTCCTGCAGGATGGGAGTCATCTTTGCTATTAATCACGGGATTTGGACGGTACAGGATAAATGGTTAACGGGAGCAGACGGGAGCGGGAATCAACCAATAGCAAAGACAAAAAAAAAAAAAAAGTAAATGCAACATTTTTTAGTTAGTCCTTTTTATACACCTACTAGGGCTGTCATTTTTGGAAAAAAAAACTAATTTGAACGGATATCAAATATCAAGCAATGTATTCGAATATAAAGCTTTCAGTTTGTCTACCGCATCAGATGTCGACGCGGTCCTCTCCAGCAGCTGGAATTTGTTTACAGATGCCATAGCAACTCTCAACGGCCACCAGGACTTATCTTACTGTCTATAGGACTTATACGGTTTTATAAAAGATATGTATTTGTTGTAAAGTGTACAAGCATCTCAGAAAAAAAATATGTCAGGCGCAGTTGAAGGTAGGTTTAGGACAGTGTCATTATGCCAACATTATCTTCATAACTTCTTACGAAATAAAAAGTTTATCCTTCAGAAAAATGTATTTTCCTCTCTTGTCAACATTATAGCTTCAGTGGTGAAGGCGCGCGCTGTGTACGTCATATAAGGACGCACAATCAAAAGTTTTTGTCAAGGCTTCCCGCCAGAATTCAAAGAGAAGTGCTCTAAGAACTATAACTAAAACTGTGAATGTAAACTATAAATGTATTGTTTACTCAACAATAACTGAGTAAAATGCAGCTTTATGTGCTGTTTGGATTTATTAAACTATTGTAGACATGGTGTGAACTATACTGTTTTTCTTTTATTTACTGTCTTCCATTTTCTGGAGAAAATCTAGAAACAGGGGCTCAGCAGCTGGTCTAAAACAGGATGGAGAGCAGATTAAATCAAATGCTATGTATTAAACACTAATTGAAAAAAATATATATATGGGAGCGGTACAGGAGCGGGAGTCAATTTAAACAGGAGCGGGATGGGAGTGGGAGTCAGTTTACCAGGAGCGGGATGGGATGGGATTATTTTTTCAACTTTGGTCTGGGAGTGGGACGGGACAAGATTTATTTCTATGGGAGTGGGACGGGACAGGAGTGAAAATCCACTCCCGTGTCATCCTCTAATTTAAACTAATGATTAATTATGTTAATAATTCCTCAGGAAGTGCTTTCGTCACTGTCACGTCACCTCGCTCACTCTCGTTTGGTCATGGCTAGCAATAAGCTGCAGAAACGCATTTTTAGACTTTTTTTGAGTAACGTTACTACTAACAACAACGCTGACCTTGACACCTACACAAACTCTGTACAGACATCCGCAAGGTTTGTGAGCTGGACGTTAACATGTACTCTCACCAGTCTGCTGAGGTCGGGACACATGATATTTTACAAACGTGATTATGAATCATTATTTCTCCAAATATGCGCACATGGAAGAGCCCTGGCAGATGCTGGATATTGTATGTAGCCTATGAACACAAATAAAAAGAATGCTTTATGAGTGATGATTAACGTGTGTCTGTGTATGATCCATGGGCGTCGGAACCATTTTTGTCGGAGGACAAGACCCACCCACTTTTTAAGACCGATGATATTGGACCCACTCACTTTTATCATCACTAATTCAACACGTCTGTTTACCTACCCCTAACCGAGAAAAACTTATTAGGTGTTTGACTTTTTTTTTCTTCACTTTTCTAATATTTTCTCAATTTTTATTGAAAACAAATTCCTTTCCGATCTGATATGTGATGTGAAAAGGGAGTAGAGCAAAAGGCGGATTCGAACCTCTGATCGATTTGCGTCAGAACTTGATGTCATGCGTCTCTCACCCCTACTCTATAGTCAGGGAAAACAACTCTGTGATTTCTGTCATTTTGTCTGGCACAATCAATCGTTTAGTAAACTGCAACAACGTTACGCCCGCAAAAACAAATCCTGAGACCACCCACAGTTTTGCTTCCGATGACCATGGAATGATCACGTTTTAACAAGTAATTAATTTTAAACAACAATAATCTGGGTCCGTCTGGATCTTTGACGGTAAAGGGTGGTCCCCCCCCCCCCCCCGGACTGAAACGGCTTCCAGCGCGCCTGAAAATGCGTATAAATAGTATGAGCGTGCAATCTCGTGGAATGTATACGCCAAAATGAGTTTTAGCGTGCATATGGTAAGTTTTCTCGCATGCATATGATACGCACTTTATGGCATATTATACGTAAAACCCCACCACCCTCAACCTACCCAAGAGTGTGTCATATGCACGCTATAAAGTGCATATTATATGCACGCGGAAAACTCATTTTGGCGTATCCATTTCACAAGATTTCACACTCGTACTATTGATACGCATTACCATGAGATTGTGTTGATTTTACCATTATAGGCTGTTCTCGCATACTCTGGACACACATCGGTGTTCAAACACCTTATAACAGTGAAAGGTCCCCTTTAAAGCATCAGTGAGTCATTTCAGCCCCACAAGTGGCACCAAATGGAATTGCAAAAATAATTCAAATTTAATCCAAACCCTCAAAATGCTTCATGTGGCCCCATCAAACAAACAGATAGTCCTGCCCCAATCTCACATGAAACTCAGATTGGAGAAAGTAATTTCCTAAAAAATGGTGCCTCACCTCCTTTTAGCCTGAAAGCAACTATGAGACAGGAGACAGTAATTTAATGACACGAGTGCCTGCTCTCATTACTGCTCTTCACTGTATTGTCCTTCACTCAGGGAGCAAGGTGAAACATGAAGAATTAGACAGCAGAAGAGATCTGTGTGTGTGTGTGTGTGTGTGTGTGTGTGTGTGTGTGTGTGTGTGTGTGTGTGTGTGTGTGTGTGTGTGTGTGTGTGTGTGTGTGTGTGTGTGTGTGTGTGTGTGTGTGTGTGTGTGTTTTTCAGTTGACCATAACAAAAATGCAATGGATTTAAGAACACGCATAATCTGTGTTCAAATAGACTGTGGCAACAATTTCTGTTTGAAAAAGCTTTCTAATGCTAAAAATTCAGCTTTGCATTACAGAAATAAATTAAATTTTAAAAATGTATTACAATAGAAAACTATTTTAGATTGTAACAAGAACTGCAAGCAGTTTTACGGGGCCAAACCCCAGAAGAGGCTGTAGCGCATGCAGAGCCAGAAGAGCAAAAACAGCAGAAATAGGATGCACAACAGATACAACACAATGATCAGAAGTTCAGATGAACAAAAACACACTTATTTCTAATCCAAAAGGAAGGAAGAACATGAATAAAGATAAGTACAAAACTTACCAGGATAATAAAGGAATTGAAATGACAACATTACACAAAATTATATAAAGTGGGACTTGAACCCATTATCTCTGGGTCAGGTGTCCGTCTCTAGTCTTGTTGCGCCACCGGGCAGACATGAGTTCAAACATCTGCTGAAGGTCCGTAGTTCTAGTGAAAATCAACTCAAAGTGAATTATATATATATATATATATATATATATATATATATATATATATATATATATATATATATATATATATATATATTTTTATTTTTTTATTTTTTTATATATATATATATATATATATATATATATATATATAGAACTATTATCCAAACACAGTAGGACACAACTCAACCATGTGCAATGGATTCAAACACATTCAACACTTTTGAAATGCAAATAATCTGAGAAAGAGACGTAAGCTGAGAAAAGCAGCCACTCAGCGAGAGTTATATGAAAGAATCTTCCCCGTGAGGTTTCCACAAATAGAGAAACACTGAGTTCAGAAACATTCCCAAGGCCATCCCAATAGCCTCCGATTACTCATTCCCAACCAGTCCTTTCCCATCCTCCGATCGCTCCCTCTGTTTGTGCGTTCTTTTCATTTGCTGGGGTTTATTTCTGAATGCTAATCAGAGCTCTTGTGAAGGTAATCATCACCTGGGCTCCCCAAGGGCCGCTCTCCTGCACAAGAGATTACATTTCATTTAATTCATTTGCGAGCAGCTGAATCCAATTTTGGCTCGGCCCTCAGGGAACATCACAAAAGTGACCCTGTGGTTTTAATATTGGATGTATTCAATAGATTTAACAGTATTTAAATACGACAGATACAAATATACACCACTGGAAACACATGAGAATGCTCCAAACAGACAGAGATAGCGCTCAAATAATGATCTCACTGAACTAGGATACACAGATGAATGGCCGTCACTGAACGGGACGCATGCAGTGTGCATGCAGACCGTCCTACAGTATGTTCTGCGCAGAGAAGAGCGACTACCATTCATTTTGGAGAGAATATGAATTCTGAATAATTAGGACCATGTGATATTTCAGTTTTTCTTTTTTAATAAATCTGCAAAAATGTCTAAAATTATGTGTTTTTCTGTCAATACGGGTTGTTGTGTGTACATTAATGAGAAAAAAAAATCTAATAATTTTAGCGAATGGCTGCAATATAACAAAGAGTGAAAAATTTAAGGGGGTCTGAATACTTTTCGTACCCACTATATATATATAAACTCAGCAAAAAAAGAAACATCCTCTGACTTTCAACTGTTTTTACTTTCAGTAACCTTAATGCGTGTAAATATTTGTATGAACACTAAAAGAGTCAACACCATAAGACATAAACTAAAAATGTTTCACAGACATGTGACTAAAGCCCCTTTCACACAGCGATTCCGGCAAATACACAGATAATGCGACCCGGCATTTGTTCCCGGGCCGCTAGATTTGGTCCATTCACACTGCCAGTGAAATACCGTAATATGTGCGCTTTCACACACAACCCGTAACGGTCCCGGATCGAGTTGACACGTGACATCCTGATGTGACGTATAACGGCGAGCGATCTCAGCTTCAGCGCGGATAGTAAGGAGCTCCGTGGTCTCGACTTGTGTCCAGTTCGCGCACATTTCTGCTTGTTTAATTTGAGTTTCTTTTGTATACGAACACTCTCTGTGTTTAAAACACAGACTAGCTCTTCTGGCACTGCAGGGTTGTATTATTGAAAAAACAAGCTCTAGGAGTCGCACGATAACTACGTACAGGTTGTGGCATTAGTTTTGGCTTTTGTTCACACAGCGCTCGTCCCGAGTCGAATACCGCAATGTTACTGGGTCCCCGACCCGGGTCGAATTCTGTAATCAATCCCGGGACGAGGTTGCTTTCACACAGAAGGCGACCCGGCAATGTTCCGGGAATATTGCGGGTCCGACATGCAGTGTGAAAGGGGCTTAACAGAAATAGAATAATGTGTCCCCTAATGAAGGGAGGCTCAAAATCAACAGTACCAGTCAGTATCTGGTGTGGCCACCAGCTGCTTGAAGTACTGCAGTGCATCTCCTCCTCATGGACTGGACCAGATTTGTCAGTTCTTGCTGTGAGATGTTACCCCACTCTTCCACCAAGGCACTTGCAAGTTTCGGACATTTCTGGGGGGAATGGCCCTAGCCCTCACCCTGCGTTCCTTCAGGTCCCAGACGTGCTCAATGGGATTGAGATCTGGGCTCTTCACTGGCCATGGCAGAACACTGACATTGCTGTCATGCAGAAACTCACGCCCAGAACGAGCAGTATGGCTGGTGGCATTGTCCTGCTGGAGGATCATGTCCGGACGAGCATGCATAAAGAGCACCACATGAGGGAGGAGGATGTCTGTACTGCAAGGCATTGAGATTGCCTGCAATGACAACAAGCTCAGTCCGATGGTGATGTGATATACCGCCCCAGACCATGACGGACCCCCCACCTCTGAATCGATCCCGCTCCAGGGTACAGGCCTCGGTGTAACGCTCATTCCTTCGATGATAAACTTCGATGATCAGCTGTCCTTCCTGTCTCCCTGTAGCGCTGTCTTAGGCGTTTCACAGTGAGGACATGCCAATTTATTGCCCTAGCCACATCAGCAGTCCTCATGCCTCCCTGCAGCACGCCTAATGCACGTTCACGCAGATGAGCAGGGACCCTGGGCATCTTTCTTTGGGTGTTTTTCACAGTCGGTAGACAAGTCTCTTTAGTGTCCTGCGGTTTTAGAACTGTGACCTTAAATGCCTACTCTCTGTAAAGCTGTAAAGGTCTTAACGCCCATTCCACAGGTGCATGTTCATTAATTAAATATGGTTAATTGAACATGCATGGAAAACATTGTTTAAACCCTTTACAGTGAAGATCTGTAAAGTTATTTGGATTTTTACAACATTATTGTTGAAATACACAGTCCTAGCACTAAAGATTGTTTCAAAGCAGCTTCACAATACTATACAAATACAAATTCTTCTGTAAAGCAGCTCTAACAAGCCAATAGTGTCATTATCCATTATTTGTGCACATATACACTGAACAAGTAAAAGACACAAGAATAGTGTCTTTGAGTAGTAGTGGATTTCTCACATCTGTGTAGTTTGACGTGTTTATATCTAATCAGTTGATGGTGTAGAGTACTACGCAAAAATAACATTTTTAGAAGTGTTAAAAACTTAAGAGTTTCTTTTTTGTTTTGTGAGTAGTTTCGAGAAATTGTGTGTATGCAATTAAAAAACTAATAGACTGTACAAAATGTATTGTAAATTGTCAATATTTTAACAAGACTTTATATATATATTTTATATATATATTATATATATATATTCATTGAAATACTGTAAAATGTATGGTTTTTGCAGTAAAACTATAATTTACCATATCATTTACCAAACTAAATATATTTCGTTTTTTTTCTCATATTTGTTATCAGTAATGTGCATTAGGGTGTTTTGTGTTACATTTTCGTTTATTGCATTATTTTAGTTATTTTTGAAAGCCTGATTACAAAAAAACAAAAGTCTCAGCATTAAAAGTCATGTCCCAAGCACACAAATATAATGTTCTCATTATAATTTTATGTAGTCTTTATGAAAGAAGTGTTGCACTTAACTGTATTTTACATTTTTGAAGTGATTTCGATCATATTTCAAGTATTTCAAACCCATCATGGTGAACAGAGCACATCTGAAGCGTCTCAGAAGGAAATAATACATTATTTATCAGCTTTAATATATCGGCCAAATGTTCTTACCAGACCGATAACAATATTATTGAAAATGATCATATATCAGCTGATGGACAATGTATGGTACATAGCTAATTTTAGTGTTATATGAGTTATCCTGATGGTTTTGTCTTTCTGTTTATGACTATGTGCACCATATATGAGTTTTGGCCATGTTTTATGAATAGGTAACTTACGCTGAACTGATTTATCATGTGAATATTCTATTGTGCCATCTGTATTATTACAGTGGTTATAAGCTGATTTTATTTTTATGGTGAATTTCTGACAACCACAGAGTATGGAGACTAACCTGACCAACTTTCATAGCACTGATTGGCTGGTGCCGAACTATTTTGTCAACTCTGTTTCCACAGTAACAACGCCTTCTCTGATTGGTGGATTTCTCTTCGGGATTGTGGGTAGTGTGGTTCTTCACCGGTAATTCTGCAATTCAAAAGTGTTTGTACACCGAATGATCTCAGATCACACGGCGGGTCTGTGTTTAAAAGTTATACATTCTGTGTGTAGAAAATGTATATGATTTTTACTTCCAGACTGTTCAGCTTGTAAATAAGAACTTTTCAGGAGGATGTGATGGCATAAGACACACAACCTTTCAAGTAGGACAGTTGAATCTCTCCATGAGCACTCACATCCAGTACATCCACAAAAGAACAGGGTGGCAGGGCTCGTGACAGACCCATTCAGAGCAAAAAAGCGGCGAGAGGATGAAAATCCCTAAACTCCAAACCCACTTAACCTCCCAGCTTCACTGACAACAGGCGGCGTTATGTAAAGGATCCGGCGCGCCACTCGAGACGCCAAGTGCTGACATTATGCATTCAGAGACTCGTTCCGCCGGCCCTGCTATTGACGGATCGGACCGTGGCCGTCCCTTGACAGCCAGAAATGTGGAGAGTCAAGCTGCAATTAAAACAGGCTGTCACTGGAGGTGCTTTAACGAACGCTCACGCCGCAATTACAGACGGAGGAGAGGAGAGGCAGATAAGGAGAGAAGGACATCAAATCTTGCTCTTTAATTAAAGCTGTTTGGTGGGAAACATACAGGGGTAATTAGGCTCTCTCTGACAGCTCCACTGAGCATTGCTTTTGTTACAGCGTACATGATAAGACACATAATCATAATTAATCTTCAAGGTTCTGATTTCCCACAGCACCAAACTGTACACGCAAAAACACCGATATCTGCATTCATACTAACTAATGCACGGCGAACCAGCCCAATAACTGATCAGGTGTTAAAGGGTTAGTTCACCCAAAAATGAAATTGATGTCATTAACTCCTCCCCCTAATGTCGTTCCTCACCCGTAAGACCTCCGTTCATCTTCAGACACAGTTTAAGATATTTTATATTTAGTCTGAGAGCGTATGCAAGTGTATGCACACTATACTGTCCATGTCCAGAAAGGGAATAAAAACATCATCACAGTAGTCCATATGAGACATCAGTGGGTTAATTAGAGTCTCTTGAAGCATCAAAAATACATTTTGGTCCAAAAATGACAAAAACTACGACTTTATTCAGCATTGTCTTCTCTTCCGCGTTTGTGTTCAATTCTCAAATAAAGATTCAAACGGTTATGAGTCAGTGAATCGATCAATGAATCGGATCACGTGTCAAACTGCTGAAATCACGTCACACTGGCGATGTGAATCATTGATCGATTCACTGATTCATGACCGTTTGAATCTTTATTTGAGAATTGAACACAAACGCAGAAGAGAAGACAATGCTGAATAAAGTCGTAGCTTTTGTCATTTTTGGACCAACATGTATTTTGGATGCTTCAAGAGACTCTAATTAACCCACTGATGTCTCATATGGACTACTGTGATGATGTTTTTATTCCCTTTCTGGACATGGACAGTATAGTGTGCATACACTTGCATACGCTCTCAGACTAAATATAAAATATCTTAAACTGTGTGTGAAGATGAACGGAGGTCTTACGGGTGTGGGACGACATTAGGGTGAGGAGTTAATGACATCAATTTCATTTTTGGGTGAACTAACCCTTTAAGAAATCATGACAAATACAGCACAAACACGGAGTAACAGCACAGCTGCGGCAGACGTCTGACGATATTTTACTCAAACAGTCCAGTATGAAGTCAAAGAAGCTGGGAATGTGAGTCCATTCTGGGAAAAGAGAGAAAAAAACATATTTTTGTTAATTCATACACTCATTGTTAAACAGTGTTAATAACGTCCCTGTTTTCCACTATCCCGCCGCTCACCTGCTCTACAGTAGGATGCGGTATTTGAGGGCTCGGGGCACTCTGTTAATCACCAGCCGGCCGTCGTAGCTGAGCGAGGCGAACAGCCAGGGGTCGGCCGCAGACCACTCCACCGCATACACACTGTCCTCGTGCTCCTCATATGTGGCGATGATGCTGTCCTGCAGGGGCTCTTTCACCCTTCACACAACATGCATGAGCAGAGTAAGCCATACTGATAACATTTTGAAATACATTTTGTATTTAATATTGGACTGACTGAACTAAAATGAACAGAAAAGCATTCTGTTTAATAGAAATGAATCCAACTGGACTAAACGATACTTAACTCAACTGAGCTGACTAATAAATGAATTAAACCAAATTGAATAGAATAAAAATAAAAGTAATACATGTACTTAGTGGAATTTAACTGAATCAGACTGGGGGGAAAACTGAGCTGGTCTGAACTCAATTGAAAAAAAAATGGATTTAACTGAATTTACCTTAATCAAACTGAACAGAAAATGTATTGAACTGGATTCTTTTTTTTTTTTTTTTAATTGTTCTGAACTCGATTGAAAATGAAGTTTACACTTTTTATTTTAAGGTGCCATTGTTTCAGTAATTATATATTTAAGTACTGAGCAATATTAATGAACTAATTGTACTTACTATAAGGGTTATGGTATTATGGTAGGATTAGAGTGTAGTTGAAGGTTAGTTGCATGTAATTATGAATAATACACTGTTATTACATTGGTAGATACATGTAACAAGGACACCAAAATAAAGTGTTACCAAAATAAATGTATTTTGTGGCATTTAACTGAATCAAACTAGACTGAAGATACTGCGCTACACTGAACTGAACTAAATTGCACTGAAATGGAATGAAATTAACCAAATTGAATATAATTTTTAAACTCCTCAATGTCCAACATAACTGAACATTAAACACTAACATAAACTAGTAACATCTTTCCCTTTCCTGAAAAACATAAAATAACACTTTAGATTTTCTCTCCTAGCGCAGTCCCTTGCAGAGCATGCTGGGAACTACAGATCCACTGCCGTTAGTGATGTCACCACAAATATGTCATGTAGTTTTAACACAAATTAATTAACTGAACTTCAGTTTTAAATATATTAGGCTGATTGAACAAATTTCGACACAATTTAATTAAGTAAAGTAAACATCATTTAAATGTGTCTTATCTTTGAAGGGCCTGAATCTTTTTTTGTCGTTGAGTGCACTGAACTAAACTGAGTGTAATGAAATAAATGCACTTGGGTACAGTAGGAGAAAGGGGTGTGTACTTGTCCTCCTGCTGGTTGTCCTCGTTGTCACTGAGGTCATCGTCGTCCACCAGGTGTCCGAACGGCTCCGAGGAGATGGACACCATGTTGGACAGGATGACCCTGCTGTCACTGCTGCCCGTGAGCAGAAGCTGGTCGTGAGAATGATTGTACCTCACACTCCACACCCTGAAACACCAGCACAGCACAAACCACAGCGTGACATCCTCATCTTCAAACACGGCCGCGTTTCTGTCCTCGCTTTTCCACCTCACCGCCGACTTATTTCTCCTTTCTCTTCCTCCGTCTACATAAGCCTCGGGCATGGCTCAGAAAAGGATCCGATCCCTCATAGCCAGGGATTGTGGGAGGATAACTCAGCTGTCAGCAGTAAAATCTGGCTCAGTCAAGACTTCTCCCTAACTAATCTGTCTCCCATCCCAAAATATTCCCTAATACCTCCCAGCCCGAGGCTTAGCCGAACCCCTGTCGCTGCAAACACGAGAAATGAGAAACATGTGCGGGATGTTGTTGTTGTGGCTCTTACCTATCTAAATAGGATCAAAACATCTCTGATTGATTCGATGCCTCTATCTTTAAGAGATAGCATCCTGCGGCTGACACGCTATCATGCCTTGATTGGTGTGCGCGCGAGCAGAAAGAGATACGCGCGATTCTGAGGCAATTATATCCAGTGACTCACACCTACGAGCAGATACTCTCACACAATCACACACACTGAAATAGATCCGCAGTGAGCTAAAACCAGCTGCACCCTTGAGCACTGTAACACACAACTACAGCATCAGCAAGATGTAAGAGCACAGATATACACACACTAATTAAAATACTGTCTTTTACATTTAAGATAACCACGCTGAAACCTGACACGCACAGATAAAATAGCACAGGACGGCAGGTTTTGACTTCAAGAAAGAACACAAGCCTCAAACCTCGTGAAAAAGACGATTATCTTTGATGTAACTCAAATACAATTATGAGTGTGCCTGCAAAGGTAAGTCATATAACGGCTAATTAATGGAGATCTCACACACAGCCCATGACATGGCAGTTTTAAAAGCAGCCAGAGGCATTTCAACTACTACAACTGAACATCGTCTCATTTTTTGACAGATTTGATTCTGTTTAGTGTGTAAAACAAAATACATTTATAAAACACACACACACACACACACACACACACATACTGTTGTATATATATAATCAAATAAATACACTACCATTCAAAAGTTTGAGGTCAGTAAGACTCATATGCTCACCAAGGCTGCATTTATTTGACCAAAAATACAGGAAAAACAGTAATATTTTAAAATAACTGTAAAATGTAACTTATTCCTGTGATCAAAGCTGAATTTCAGCATCATTACTCCAATCTTCAGAAATCATTTTAATATATATTTTAATATGCTGTTTATTGTTTGTAACTATAATATTTGTGTGGAAACTTTGATAATTTTTTTCCAGGATTCTTTGATGAAGAGAAAGTTGAAGAAAAAAAGAAACCCTTTGTAACGTTATAAATGTCTTTACCGTTAATTTTGATTAATTTAATGCATCCGGAATAAAAGTATTAATTTCTTTCTTAAAAAAACGACTCAACCAAAACTGATAAACGGTAGTGCATTTCATGTATTTAATAAGCATATATATTATATATACAGTCTTGTTCAGAATAATAGCAGTACAATGTGACTAACCAGAATAATCAAGGTTTTTCGTATATTTTTTTATTGCTACGTGGCAAACAAGTTACCAGTAGGTTCAGTAGATTCTCAGAAAACAAATGAGACCCAGCATTCATGATATGCACGCTCTTAAGGCTGTGCAATTGGGCAATTAGTTGAATTAGTTGAAAGGGGTGTGTTCAAAAAAATAGCAGTGTGGCATTCAATCACTGAGGTCATCAATTTTGTGAAGAAACAGGTGTGAATCAGGTGGCCCCTATTTAAGGATGAAGCCAACACTTGTTGAACATGCATTTGAAAGCTGAGGAAAATGGGTCGTTCAAGACATTGTTCAGAAGAACAGCGTACTTTGATTAAAAAGTTGATTAGAGAGGGGAAAACCTATAAAGAGGTGCAAAAAATGATAGGCTGTTCAGCTAAAATGATCTCCAATGCCTTAAAATGGAGAGCAAAACCAGAGAGACGTGGAAGAAAACGGAAGACAACCATCAAAATGGATAGAAGAATAACCAGAATGGCAAAGGCTCAGCCAATGATCACCTCCAGGATGATCAAAGACAGTCTGGAGTTACCTGTAAGTACTATGACAGTTAGAAGACGTCTGTGTGAAGCTAATCTATTTTCAAGAATCCCCCGCAAAGTCCCTCTGTTAAAAAAAAGGCATGTGCAGAAGAGGTTACAATTTGCCAAAGAACACATCAACTGGCCTAAAGAGAAATGGAGGAACATTTTGTGGACTGATGAGAGTAAAATTGTTCTTTTTGGGTCCAAGGGCCACAGGCAGTTTGTGAGACGACCCCCAAACTCTGAATTCAAGCGAAGCATGGAGGTGCAAGCATCATGATATGGGCATGTTTCTCCTACTATGATGTTGGGCCTATTTATCGCATACCAGGGATCATGGATCAGTTTGCATATGTTAAAATACTTGAAGAGGTCATGTTGCCCTATGCTGAAGAGGACATGCCCTTGAAACGGTTGTTTCAACAAGACAATGACCCAAAACACACTAGTAAACGGGCAAAGTCTTGGTTCCAAACCAACAAAATTAATGTTATGGAGTGGCCAGCCCAATCTCCAGACCTTAATCCAATTGAGAACTTGTGGGGTGATATCAAAAATGCTGTTTCTGAAGCAAAACCAAGAAATGTGAATGAATTGTGGAATGTTGTTAAAGAATCATGGAGTGGAATAACAGCTGAGAGGTGCCACAAGTTGGTTGACTCCATGCCACACAGATGTCAAGCAGTTTTAAAAAACTGTGGTCATACAACTAAATATTAGTTTAGTGATTCACAGGATTGCTAAATCCCAGAAAAAAAAAAATGTTTGTACAAAATAGTTTTGAGTTTGTACAGTCAAAGGTAGACACTGCTATTTTTTTGAACACACCCCTTTCAACTAATTGCCCAATTGCACAGCCTTAAGAGCGTGCATATCATGAATGCTGGGTCTTGTTTGTTTTCTGACAATCTACTGAACCTACTGGTAACTTGTTTGCCACGTAGCAATAAAAAATATACTAAAAACCTTGCTTATTCTGGTTAGTCACATTGTACTGCTATTATTTTGAACAAGACTGTATATATATATCTAAGTGTAAAAGGTTCTTTGGATAGAACCTTTTATGCTAAAAAAGGTTCTATAATGAAAATAACGAACACTTTTGGCACTTAAAAAGGGTTCTATATAAAACTTTTTAGGGGTTCCAAATACGTAGCACCGATAGAACCTTTTAAGGTTCTATATAGAATCTTTCCTTCGAATAGTTGAGTATGAGTATGCGAATTGGGACGCAGGGTGTGTTTCGACTGCAGGAAGCGGAGTCTAAATAAAGTTCCGGGCATAGATTTCCCCCTCAAGACGGCCCTGCTTGCGAGCTAGTACATTTTCAAAGTTCAGGAACTTTCGGGGGTGGGACTTGGGCGCTGAACATGCTGATTGGTTGAGCTCACCCAACATTTTATGTCAACCTAAAGTCTGTTGCGGTGTGTTGCGTTTGCGATTCAAATCAACCTCGGAGTTTAAAAAATACGACCAATGGGCCGATGACGAGGTTCAGGCTTTATTAAGTTTATTTGCGGAGGACGAAATCAAGCGGGCTCTGGAAAGCGGACTAATCTTCACTGTACTTTAGACCGCGATGGCAACGCGTGCCATCAGCACGTCTGGGGGAAAAAGAGTGTTTTTGTTTGAGTGTTTTTGTGTGTCTAACCAGTGAGAGTGCTCCTCCAGACTCTTGACGGGCTCGTTGATGTGACGAACGTCCCAGAACTTGACTTTACAGTCGTCGCCACAGCTGGCCAGGTAATACTGCTTGTTGGGGTTGAAGTCCAAGTCACGCACCAGCTGCCCGTGAGCATTCTCGATGCAGTAGATCTGACTGTGAACAACAAAAACATCAGATCACACCCTCAGAGCAAATGTAAGCAATGCAGAGACTGAGCGTGAGCGTGAGCGATGGAGAGAACAACAGACAGAGTGGGAAAGCCAGAGATAAGGATGGAGTGCTTCTCGTGAATCAAAAGCAGTCTGAGCGTCTGGGTCTGAAGGTCAAACCTCCATCACGCGTCGTATAAAAGTGTGACAAGCCATAAAGCACAGGCTGCTCGCGTCCTTTCGCAAGGTGACGACTTCCTCGGCTGGATTTGATTGTAAAGGTGCCATGTGAGCGTGTGTGTGTGGATGGCTGTGCTTTAGGCGACCTCAGGCTCATATGTATGGACTAAACACAGTCCAGACGTATTACTACACCATCACGTCTGGATTTCTCTACTCCCATTAGCTGGCTATCTTGCCACACACTCATTAGACAATTAACATGCTAATTAAAAATCTCATTAAAACAGGAAGTGAAATATTTGACATGAGAGAGTGCATTGAGCTTCAATTAAGTCTCCATTCATGAAGCCGCTGGAGAACGACATTAAAGCAGAGTCCCGTTTTATGGATTGGGAATATTAAATCAATAGCAGATGATATTAATATTCCCTCTAGGGCGGCAACTATTTGATTAATCTGACAATTACTTCTTTCAATAGACTTTAGGATATCTTCAGTGGTCAGACTTTAAAAAGTATTTCCTTATTTTATGAAAAATGTGTTGTTACCCTACAACTTTCTCACAACTAACTATTTTGGGAATTGATTTATCTGACAATCAAATAATAAAACTATTCCTTTCAAATAATATTTTTAATATATATATTTCCTTATTTTATGAGAGAAATGTTATTTTACAAATATTTTTTATTAGTTTTATGTAGGTTTTTTAATGTATTTTCAATTAAATAAGGTAATTTTACTGCTCAACATCACTTTTATGAACATTTCTGCTCATTTTCTGTCAACAGTGGAACAAGGGCTGAATCTAAAACAGCATTGCAAACGACTCTTCATTTTTCTCCCATATTTTTATTAGGCAGAGAAGGTGAATATGACTAGTTTGCTTTTAAATAATGGCAAAACTCATTATGATATCTTGAATTAATCACATTTACTAATAATAGTATTAAACTTCATTGGGAAACATAAATAATCTGTCAAAGGAACAACAATATGTCTAATGAAACTATATGTTTACGACCCTCATTATCTGTGAATTGAAAATGCTTTCAAAGTAAACTCGGGAAAAAAATGTTTTTGCGCTCACATGAGGTTGTTCTTCAGGCAATTGCATTTACAGGTCACCTGGCGTACATAAAAGTCACATTAGGGATGCTCGATTATGGCAAAAATCATAATCACGATTCTTTTGGTCAATATTGAAATCACGATTAATGGTGGGTGATATGATTTTGTGATATTTTAAATGTCAGTGAGATTTCACAATTATCAATACTTCAGCAAAAACTACTAGGTTAAATAAATGTAAGTAAAGTCCTCAAAACAGAAGACAAGTAAACAGTCAGCAATAAAATACTAACAAAGAAACTACAAAAATAATGACAAAAAATGGTGAATGAAAAGTCAAAACAGACTAGAAACGACATAAGGGTGAGTAAATTATACAATTTTAGTTTTTGGGTGAACTATCTGTACAAAGTGAACTGACCTACATTTGATTTTTTCATCAACTTTAAACATTCTGTGATGTTCAGCCTAGACATCTAGACGCACCCTAGCGACAGTAAATCTAATTTGCTGCCAGGATAGTCTAGCAACTCTTCGTAGGATATAGCGCTGGAAAAACCAAACTCTGGTCAGGCCAATCACATCGTCTATAGAGTCGGTGGGCGGGGCTTAACATAATGACGGCCGAGTTGCGTTTGCGTGCTTCTAGTAAACACAGAAACTGGCGAACGGCGGTCTTTCGAATCAGCTTTGACCGCGACTCTGGAAGACTTGGAGTTAAGCTTTTCTCTGAGAAAAGAACAAAGAACGGCACTGAAGTCATTCTTAAAAAGGGAAGATGTGTTCTGAGTTTAGCCGACCGGATACGGTGAATGTTTAATCTATCAGCGAGCTCTGCTTCACCTTCGTTGCTCTGGTTGGTTGTAGTGCTATCCTATGGCGTGCAGAGGGAGTTTGGAAGACAACCGTTTATCCCGCTCCTCGGATTGAGCTGTCAATGGTGAGTTTCCAGACCAAACATCTTGATGTGGGTTTGGCTTGTCAGGCTAGTGAAGTTCGGCATTATACAATAAATTTCATTTTCACGAATCGATTCTGGAATTCTGTCCACGTTTTCATAGGGCCCTAATTTAATGACATGATATTCAATTTAACAACTTTCTGATCCAATTGAAGACATTGTGGAAGGTCAAATTAAGACTTCTTTAAGACCCGCAGAAACCTTGCTGTTAATTTGTCCCGTGAGAGGGTTTATAAAACGCACCCGTCCTGAAGTATAATGAAAACAATTAACACAAGCTCTTAAAGTCCCCTAAACATCAGCTAAAAGCTAATCAAACTGCAGTTTTACTGGTTGCTCAGATCTGGATAAATGCACCAGACTTTATGCCAATAGTCAGATCTGCTGCTCGACCTCTAGTTGGCCTTCTCAAACCGAGCAGACATAACAGAGGAGAGCTCTAGCAGACGGAAGGGTTGTGATCTTTATCCCACTTAAAGGGTTAGTTCACCCAAAAGTGAAATTTATTCATGAATCTTTATTTGAGGACTGACAATAAACGCAGAAGAGAAGACAATGCTGAATAAAGTCGTAGTTTTTGTTATTTTTGGACCAAAATGTATTTTCGATGCTTCAAGAGACTCTAATTAACCCACTGATGTCTCATATGGACTACTGTGATGATGTTTTTATTCCCTTTCTGGACATGGACAGTATAGTGTGCATACACTTAGATACGCTCTCAGACTAAATATAAAATATCTTAAACTGTGTCTGAAGATGAACAGAGGTCTTACGGGGGAGTCACTAATGACATTAATTTCATTTTTGGTTGAACTAACCCTTTAAGGAACAGGGAATATGTCCAGAGCCACGGCCAGCCCCGACCCAGCCAAGGAAATGGAGCAGGGAATGAGGTTAGCGGCGCTGTTCTTGAGTCCTTCATGCTTGTAAATGTGAAATTGGGATCCGATCAGGCAGAGCACACGGCACACACCACACAAAATCGGACAGAGATTAGTTAGCGTTGATCCGTAAGCCTGCGGACACGGCGCGGGTCAATCCGAATCCCCTTCCCAACGTCCTTTTCCTGGAGGCAGAAGTCATTCCAAAGCCCCTGTTCTGCACGGCTGATAAATGGACGTGGCAGAGCGGATCGCGAGCGGGCTACGTTTTTCCCAATGCTCCTGAAGCCGGACCTTTGTTTCCATGGCAACATCACGGTGAACTAAGACATGCTGAATGAAAGGCCTGGTGTCTGCCTCAGTCCACGAGGAAGACAGTTTAAAAGCATGTGGATTTTAAGCAGCTCTTAAACGCTCTGCAGGAAATGGCACTTTCTAAAGGCTATGGGTTATTAGATGGACAGCAGGGAAGTGAAAAGGTCAGGATGTACGCAGTCTGACACACTGTGAAGACGTCCTCTCGACTAGCGATAAACACTGACGTCACGTGTGTGGCTCATCCATCCAAACAGCTGAGAGCTTGTTATTCATTGCGGATGTAAACTGTTTTCTGTGAATGTGTGAGACTTACGAGAGTTAGATACAACGAGGAGAATAGTAAATTCACATTTGAATTTACAAACAAATGTGTTTATAGTTATGGCAATTTATTAAAATAATTTGGTAAGGAATACAAGTTTGCAATATCAAGCCGCATAAGGAGCTTTTTTGTACAGAGAAAAATAAGTAGACACAAACACATTTGATTTACAAATGGCCATGTTCAGTCGCATGTCAAAAATAAGGAGGACAGCTAGAGTTTAAATTATTGCAATTTTTTACATCATAGGCTTTATGATATTATACTTGCAAAAACAGCCTGAAAGGAAGTGACAAATAATAATAATAATAATAATAATAATAATACAAAAAAATTATAATTAAGGTAGTAAAAAATGCTCATCATTAATCATTTTGTATGATTTTTTTTAAGCTATAGCAGCACAGACAAAAAAAATAATTAATATGTTATTGTGTTAATTAATGTTAATAATTGTATTAATTGTCTTATATGTTTCATTCTTTATAAACTTTTCATTTGAATTAGGCCGGGTGCACACTGTGTGATTTTGCCGTCTGAGACAAATTTTGCGAATCCTAAAGATTCCTCTGATCCTAGGCTAAAATCTGACGTCTTTGGTCGTTAGCTTGACATGTTCACCGGCAGCCGATTAATGAGCGCTTAGATTAAATGTGACCTTAGACGAAATTCTGGCAGTGTCAGAAGATTTGGCGCACAATCCTGCAGTGTGACTTCTCCTACGACGACCGGCAAATATCTCCGTTTTTCAAGACAAACTATGACCAAAACGAGAGCTAGAGATTTCTCTGTAGCCAGCATTTCGTGTAATGCAGCTCACCGTCACCGAACGCGTCATTCATTGATGATATAAAACTCTGGATGAGTTTTCTTGTGCGTCCGTCTTTAGCGTGTCTGTCTTTAGCGTGCCTTGACAATCGTACAGTCTGACATTAATGACAACTGAGATCTTACAGTGTGACATGGTTTACAGTGGCGATCATTTTCGTACAGTCTGACAAGGAACATTTGCAAAGGATTTAGAAAAAAATCCAGGACCCATTATATATTTTTTAAATGATAAAATAATAAAATTGATATAATAAAAATAGCCATCTTTTATGTTGGCGTGGTATACTCATAACATTCATATATATATATATATATATATATATATATATATATATATATATATATATATATATATATATATATATATATATATATATTGCCAATTTTTGTACTGCACGTTTAATTATTTTTATTTATTTATTTATTATATGTTTAACTTTTTATTTCAATTTTATTTCATTTTTTCTTAAATTATAAACTAATTTTTAATTTTTGCTTCAGCTGCACAGATAAACGTTAATTTGTTATATTGCATGTTACAGTTCACATCTTAAAAGCAGATGAACTTTTTTCCTTGACTTATATGCAGTATTGCCACATTCAAATCTGTCTCACAGCGAATAATTATTAGAAAAAATACACAAATACAGTTTGACTGACGAGCTGTAATTTCGATTAGTTAAACAGTTTGGTCAGTAATCACAGACAGATTAGTATCTGTAATCTGTAATTTGTTTGCCCCAAAGACTGATTGTTAAATTAGCCCAAATTTCCCTAAACCCTAAATTTCTACCTAAATGAAAAATATCAGATGTTAACATTGGCTTCCATCATGTGCAGTGCACATATTTATTTACGAACCCTTAAAACCTTCACCTGGAATAGAAACAGTTGGAAGACAATGTTCATCACTGTCAAGAGCAAAGCAAATGAATGTACCCTTGGGCATATTTTACATTAATCAGGGGAAAAAAGCATTTCTGCTAAACTTTTGATGAAGCTTTAACACCTTCCTCACTGAGCTGTGAATGAATGTGCTGATCATAAAAACTCAATCTGACTGCTCTCTTTACAAGGGGATAACATTAATTATGTCATTTATGTAGTAGAAATGTGAAATTATTATTTATTTATTTATTTATTGGGGGGGGGGGGGGGGGTGCACCATCCGTCGAATATACTCCCAGGTTTCTACTGATACAAAGCCATATGCTCAATCGCTGAAGTAACCCTTTAAAGGTGCTCCAACTTTGTATTACAACCAGTGTTGCCACAGTTACTTTGAAATAGTTTTACTGATTACTGCTTTAAAAAGTAACTTAGTTACTTTACAGATTACTTGATTTTAAAAGTAACTAAGTAAGATTACAAGTTACTTTATTAGTTACACTCAGCAGTTGCCGACAACACCCCTGCTGCCTCAACATAGAAATGACAACCGTTTTTGCCAACACTCACTTTGTTGGAAGTGCATTTTTAACAGTAACGTCAACAATGTATCTCCTGACATTTTATATTGAAATTAAAAAATATTTCCTGAAAAAAAATATCACAGAGAAAGCAAAAAATTAATTTGTTTATTTTTTTTTACTAAGGAAAATGACTAACATAGTAACTCACATTGACTTGGGTAAATTGCTTTAATCTGATTACTGGTTTAGAAATAGTAACGCGTTAGATTACTCGTTACTGGAAAAAAGTAGTCAGATTACAGTTACTGACATCACTGATTACAACATTGTTTGATATAAAATGCATTATGTATGGAAAACTGACTGATTTCTTATGTTATGACATTCATTAAATAAAAGGCTATAGATTATAGAGAAATTCTTGACTTTTTTGAAAATAACAAAAATATAGTCATCGGCATTGGTTATGTGTACATAGTCTGGAAGGTAATGATGGAACCAATTATCAATTCCTTAAATTAAAAATTAATTTAATTTATAAAACATGTTTATAGAATTAATTACATAATTTTATGCAATTACTTAATCAAACAATTGCATATCTCAATATTTCCTGACTGAGAAACATCCAAAATGTGATTGAAATTGTTCTTCTGTACTGTAAGCGGGCGTTTCGACCAGATCTTATGGCAACAGTCAAAACTGTGCAACCCTAGCTCATGCTTCTGACAGTCTCAAATGATTCTTGATCAGGCCAATGGCATGCAAAGAGTGTTTTCAGACACAGATGTTGCACTAACTGATGCTTAAAATGCAAATGTGTGTGTGAGTGTCTCTTCATTAAAAGCTTTTAAGCATGTGCAAACTCAAGATGCTATGATGCAAGGCCAAATTTTCAGCATCATTACTCCAGTCTTCAGTGTCACATGATCCTTCAGAAATCATTCTATTATGAACATTTGCCACTCAATTATTAATTAAAATTGGTGATCAGTTATTAATATGGTCCTTATTATTATCAATGTTGAAACCAGTTTGGGTTCCTTAAAGCTGCAGTCTGTAACTTTTTTTTTTTTTTTGGTTACAATTATCCAAAATCAGTTTGAGCAAGTACATAATCAGCCAGTGTTCAAAAATATATTCTTAACATAGTCTGATTCACAACGGTAAGCTTGTAATAATGTGTTAAATTGAGTGGTTCTGGTGGATTTCTGCAATAAATTTGAGCTTCTATCATTCGTCTTGGCGTCATTACATCACAAAGTATTTACCCAGTCAAAAGCAAAAGATTAGACTGTAAGGAAATTGAAATCTAAGGAAAAGGAAAATGCGATGCTGATGCTGATGCTAATGCTGATGTTGTTTACATGAAAAATTTGAGAACAAAGTACAACAATAATACTAATCTGCACAGTTTGATGTGATGTGAGCTAAGCAATCGTTCGAGTTCATCACCGTCGGTAGTGCGATTTATTGTGATGCTTTTTTTCTCAGTTGGTCAGAAAAAAAGTGGCAGACATGTTACTTGTTCAGATGATATTATCAGTGAAACTTTTATTTTGGTTTTACTTCCAAGATGTAGAAGTACATTATCCACACGGTATGAAGACTGACAGCCACACACACTCCTCAAAACATTAGATTCATCTGCACTGAGGAGCTGCGGATGCACAAACCACGTAAAGATGATAATTCCACAAATAACTACAATGGCAGGTTTAACTGCAGCTTTAATTATTATTATTTATTTATTTTTTCAGAATTATTTGAATAGAAAGTTTATAAGAACAAAATTTGTTTGAAATATAATCTTTTGTCAATCATAAAGACTTTACTGTCCTTTAAAAAAAAAAAAAAAAAAAATCTTACCCTAAATTTTCAAATGTATCAGTTTCCATAAAATAAAAATTTAAAAATAAAAATGTGAAATAATATTTCACAATATTACAGTTTTTATTGTATTTTTTATTTTAAAAATCCAGCTTTGGTAAGCAGAATATTTCTCTCAAAAACATAAAATACTGTACTGTCCCCAAACTTTTAAATGGTAGTGTATGTGGTAAATCATATGCTATGGTGCTCCAAGGTACTTCGAAAGCCATGTTATAATTTTTGTACAAAAAAAATGTGAAAAGTTTGCAGCTACATTACTGCTGAAAGAACATCAGGCTGAAAGTGTTTCTCAACACTAATAATGCATTGTCAAACATCACACCTTGCAGAAATGTCATTAAGTTTGACAAAGTGATCTGTTCCTCAACTATTGTGCAGTTCAGATTCTCCTGATCCAGCGTGTGTGAGCAGGAAGATAGAATAGCTGTGTGCCGAGTGAAATGAATGTTCATGCGAGCTCTGCTGGAGGAATAATAATCACAGAGCTATTGATCCCGAGATAACAGTCAGACCTGATGAGCTGAGATGAAATGAGATGAGAGAGAGAGAGAGAGAGAGAGAGAGAGAGAGAGAGAGAGAGAGAGAGAGAGAGCAGCAGCAGAGAAGAAAAATGAAGACGAGAAGATGAAGACTGAGATGCACTGAACAAAGTTTTTGCTGAGGTACAAAAGAACTAAACAAAACAAAAACAAAAACATGCAAAATGCCTAAAGTAGACAGAAAGACGAGTGGAAGACTTGAAACCAACGCGGCGCATTATTCAATGTGTTGACGTAATTTCCCCTGAAACGGCTCCAGCTGTTAGCAGCTCCTCCCCTTTTTTGAAACGTTACATTTTTCGTTAATATACAGTTTGACTAGAGCTGTTCTGTTTGGCCAGTTTCCTCTAACACTGTTTATCATCATAATCTCCTCCATATCGCTTTGAAATGCAGCATTCTGTGCAGAATTCAAATGGGTCGATATGTTTGTTGTCAGCGCCGACTCGCGCATCTGATCCGCGCTGCGCTCTCGTGTCTGTAGTCTAAATTTAGAGCCGTTGGGGTGTGTGCGCTGCTGCGGTGTGTGAAACAGACTTCATTCGCCTCAAATGAAAGCACATTTACACTGAATCATTTCCTATCACATATATAGTGTGCTGTGTGCCTTTCACCATGTAGAAATTAGTAAATGTGTGTTAACAACTGACCGATTTCAACCGCAGCTTCAGCAGTGTAGGGGGCGGGCTTTAGAGTCTAGAGAGAATTTGATTGGACAGAAGAAGATTTGACAAGAAGGTGAAGTCTGCGATGATGTCACAAAAATCTGAGATTCGTTTAAAGTGAGAGACTGTAAATTTTGAATGCTTATATTTACTTAATGCACATTTTGTCATTGTTTTGAACATACCAGCTTATTCATAACTTTAAGACTAACACAGTCATACTAAATGATAAAAAAACTTCAATTTTGATTTCAGTGGACCTTTAAAGGGGTCCTTATAATGCCCCTTTTTACAAGATGAAAAATAAGTCTTTCATGTGCCCAGACTGTGCATGTGAAGTTTTAGCTCAAAATACCCCCCATATCTATCCTGGAATGCTGAAAAAAAAGGTGTTTGGGGGGTGCTTAAATTTGTATTCCTCGGTCTATATATCACATAATTGAGGTCGCTTTTATTCGGCTTTAATTGAGGTCAAACTTTCCCTCCCTCTTCAGCTCATCTCTTCTGTGATGAAGAGGGTGGGGCAACCTGTCACTTACACGAGATCCACCACAACCATCCAATCAATTCCCCAAACATAAAATCAAGCCCCGCCTTGGATTTGTTCTTGTTCCAGAAGACATTTACTCAGATATACGTCACAATAGGGAAGAAAAGGCGAGTGCAACTTCCATTTCATGTAACTTTAAACTGTTGGAAATATACATTATAGTTTTTAGATCTATGACTGATAGGACGTTCTGGGTCAATGCAAAAGACCGCCTCCCATTAGCAGTTTCTTTAACCCATTTGCCATTGCAAACTTCATTTACATAGAGCCGCTTTCAGCTGTTGTTAACAAAAACATATTCTTATTCAGTCTGCTACAATAGCTAATGTGTGTGCGGTTGGAGTATTTGGTCTGGCGATTGGGATTTTGGAACAAGTCAACCTAAGCCCTAGTTTGTACAATAAAAGTTTGAGATAATATAAAAAAGTAGAGTTTGTCTTACCT
The DNA here is from genome assembly GCF_024679245.1 of Pseudorasbora parva. Classification (NCBI taxonomy): domain Eukaryota; kingdom Metazoa; phylum Chordata; class Actinopteri; order Cypriniformes; family Gobionidae; genus Pseudorasbora; species Pseudorasbora parva. Next base: position 43,680,317 of record NC_090181.1, read on the forward strand.
CATGCTCCGCAGGTCCCAGCCCCGGATGGCCGTGTCATTGGCTGTGGCCAGCTGGGTGCTGTTGTGATGTGGGCTCCACTTTCCTGCGGTGAACTTCAGCTGCCCTTTGCCTTCCAGGGTGGCACTGCTCGAGATCTGTGGGAGGAGAATCGATCCACACGCATTTCAATCAATGGCTGCATATTCACCAGAAATCTTGTGCCCTGTTTTTACTGGGAGTTCAATGCAAAAGCCTTGGAAAGACCTTGTTGGCTTTCTGGATCGTTCAGAATGTAGGCTGTCTCCAAAACTTCAGAGAAAACGAAAACATCTCTGACTACGATTGGTGTTTTGGGTGGAGGGTTTAGACTAGTTGGTTTTGAGTTATTTACTGTGTTAATTTAACTGAATGCAACAGCTCGTCCATGTTGTTATCACTGTTATATAGCTGTCATATGGTTTAGAGTTCATATTTTTTCTAAATTACAATTTTTGATCATCACCAAGTTTGAGATTTGTGTGTTCTGGTAGTATATGTGTATATGGTAGAATTTGTATCATGATTTAAGAGGCAAATACTGTCCATCAAACATTCAGATGAAAAAACAATGATTGCTGCTTTTGATTGCTAAATGTTCAACATTATGTTGCATTAACTCAAAAGACAACCTGCTACTCATTAGATGAACAAAAGTACTTAAATTGACTCTAACTGGAACTAATTAGTTGAGATAACTTAAAATACTGAATGTGTTAGGTTGACTTTAATAAAAAAAAAGTTATTTCAATAAATTAGATGAAATAATGCACACTGATGGCTTTAAAAAAGCGATTAACAACCTTGTTGCTCACAGTTCAGTCTTTTTATCAATTCTCATATGGAGCAAATGCGGCTCACTGAAAAAATGTGCACATGGCGACATTTCTCTGTTTTTTGTTTTTTTAGCCTTTCATGACACTTTTCAACGTGAAATGTCCAGTGTACAATGTACAATTGTGAATTTGGCAACATTTTATTATGTTGGTTGTTGTGGGTATTGCAGATGTTTACTTCATCAGAAAAGTCAAAGCAAATCATGCAGCTGTTACAGGGTTAATTTACCCAAAAATATAAATTCTCTCAATAATTCCTCACCCTCATGTCGTTCCAAGCCCATAAGACCTTCGTTCATCTTCAGAACACAAACGAAGATATTTTTGATGAAATCCAAGAGCACCCTGACCCTCCATAGACAGCAGTTTAATGAAAATTTTGGTTAAAATATCCGTCAAAATCCATGCTGTGACTCCAGTGGTTCCACCTTAATGTTATGAAGTGACGAGAATACTTTTTGTTCGCAAAAACAAAAGTATCGACTTTATTCTCCTACGCATGGATGTGATCATGTGATCGTGCTCGGCCAATAGTGAGCCGGCGTTCTGCTGTAGAGCCCAGAAGTGCTGCACTATATGAATTGCCCTACAGAGTGAACAGCATAAGAGAGTATCAGGGAAGAGAAGAGACTGTTGAATAAAGTCATTACTTTAGTTTGTTTGTGCACACAAAGCATATTCTCGTCTCTTAAAGGGTTAGTTCACCCAAAAATAAAATTGATGTCATTAATTCCTCTCTCTCGCCTCGTTCCAAACCCGCAAGACCTCCGTTCATCTTCAGACACAGTTTAAGATATTTTATATATTTAGTCTGAGAGCGTATGCAAGTGTATGCACACTATACTGTCCATGTCCAGAAAGGGAATAACAACATCATCACAGTAGTCCATGAGACATCAGTGGGTTAATTAGAGTCTCTTGAAGCATCGAAAATACATTTTGGTCCAAAAATAACGGTCAGGTCGGAAATAAAGATTCAAACGGTCATGAATCAGTGTATTGATTCATGATTCAGATTGCCAATGTCACGTGATTTCAGCAGTTTGACACGCGATCCGAATCATGAATCAATCTGCTGATTCATGACCTTTTGAATCTTGATTTAAGGTTTGAAAACAGGCGCGGAAGAGAAGACAATGCTAAATAAAGTCGTAGCTTTTGTTATTTTGGGACCAAAATGTATTTTCAATGGTTCAAGAGATTCTAATTAACCCACTGATGTCCCATATGGACTACTTTGACGATGTTTTTATTCCCTTTCTGGACATGGACAGTACCGTACCCAGTACGGACAGTACTGTACCAAGAACGATCTTCCGTCCTCCATACGCACGACAGAATCACTCGCTGCATTCAAAAGACAGGTAAAAACTCATCTCTTCCATGAGCACTTAATCTTACATAAAAAAATAAATAAAAAAAAAACTCTTTCCTCCCCTATTTCTCCTTTCTTCTTCTTCCCTTTTTGGGTTTTTGCTACTCTGAGTAGTATACAAATCTTGGTATTTGGGGCACTTTTTGTGTTTTGTTGCCTCTTCTTGACGGATCGTTTCCTGTTCTCCTGAGTTGTAAGTCGCTTTGGATAAAAGCGTCTGCTAAATGCATAAATGTAAATGGACAGTATAGTGTGCATACACTTGCATACGCTCTCAGACTAAATATAAAATATCTTAAACTGTGTCTGAAGATGAACGGAGGTCTTACGGGTGTGGAACGAGACGAGAGAGAGGAATTAATGACAGAAATTTCATTTTTGGGCAAACTAACCCTTTAAAAGTGTTTTGAAGTCATAGTATCGCACACAAGTGTTTATTAATCGATAATCTCCCCATAAAATCATACATTTCAGCTGGAAACTGCAGTGAAGTGCATGTATAATACATTTGTATTTTGGAGTTTTGCAATATTATAGGCAGAGGTACATTATAAGACGAGAGTTAAGATAAAACCATAATTTACTCTACGCAAGTATGAATCATATGATGATTTAAAACTGGTCCTTTATCTAATAAATAATCAAAGAGCATGAATGCTTTGTTATCTGTGCTCAGTTGTGAATGCTGTAAGAGAAGCAGATTTTTCCGCTTATTTTGTTCAGGCTGTCGCTCATTGACCACAGGAAAAACAGACTCAATATTCCAGCACCAGCAGCAGCCTGAGCTACTGAACAATAAGACAACTGAACAATTGATCCATTTTTTTGGTAGTCTGCCTACCTTGACAGCGTTTTTAACACACTCAATGTGAATGCCAAACATTAGGGAGCTCCATTATTTGTATTATAATTATGCTACTTTCTAAACTGATCTATTTTGGTGAAATTGTAATGCAGCTTTACAGGTGTCCTTTGCTAAGAAGAAACCCTGAATGCATTTAAACAAGCTCAGTAAAAAATTCAGAGCGAAATCCTAAATACAAATATATTAGTATTGTTTAAATCAATGCCAAAAAACACCTATGACAACAGCTCAATCAAATTAAATGGGGATATTTTATCAAATATATATTTAGGGCTATTATTCTATAATTGAGCATCATGCTAAGATCAAATCAAAAATGTATTTTGTAACCAGTACAAATATCAAAACAAAATCAAGATACATTTACTGCAAAATTACATGATATTACTTTAAGTCTTGTTTTCTGGAAAATGTTTCAAAATGAAGTGAGTTTATGTATAACACAAGAAAAAATATCTGTAATTAGGTTAAGAAAAATAATCTGAGAGTAATCGGTTACCATATTGGCCTTCACGTCAATAATTTTCCCCTTTTTTAAATATGGCCGTAAGTGTGCAAATGTTAAGTGACGTAAATAGTTAGAAGATATCACTGTGCTTGTCTTTCGATACATGATCTTGGGTTTAGCAGGTGGACATGTGTCAGAGTAGGATGTCGCTTCATAAAATTACTTTTCTTAGGTCTTACGGATGTCAGATGGCATAAGGGTAAGTAATTAATGACAGAATTAGCAAATTAGCATGAGAGCGTTGTAATCCCATAAAAGCGTTGATGGGAGTGGACAGTTCAGCACGTGATCTACTGACGACACACACACATTAATGAACACAAACACAGCCGGATCATTTCCATAATGACCAACAGATCACAAACCTTAGTAAAACACCTCGCATGTTTGATTTAATACTCTCCTCACATAAATACTGCGTCTGAAAAGGAAACTCCTACAAATGCATATGCAATAAGATCAGCCGCAAACATAACCCTGTCCACACCTTTTCAGCGCCTTTCTTACTATATTAAAACAAAATATCCTGGCTCTTCAAAGCTTTATAATGCAGTGAATGGTACATGAGATTTTGAAGCCCAAAAATAAGCTTATCCATCCATCATAAAAGTGCTCCATATGGCATAATAAAGGCCTTCTGAAGCGAAGCCATGCATTTGTGCAAGAAAAATATCCACATTTATAACTTTACAAACTATAATGACTGGCTTCTGGTAACTCTGGTTTCAATATAACTCTGATTGTGCTGAAAGAAGAAAGTCATACACACCTAGGACGGCTTGAGGGTGAGTAAATGATGGGATAATTTTCAGTTTTGGGTGAACTATCCGTTTTGTTTGCAGTGTAGAAAAAAATAAACACACTAAATAGACACACTACTTGATCTCATATTTTATAATATTTCTTATATTTTATGTTTATACTGCTGGTTATTTTCTCAACCCAATTTATCTGAGAAAGCTTCTTCCTTTGGAGAAAACGCCCCAGATACATGTAGACGTGAGCTCGGTGGCCGCTTCTCGCTTTGTGGGATTCAGTGATATCGAAATAAAAACACTGGCAGACGCAGCGTGGTGATAAACACATCAACCTGAGCTATTCTGAAGAACAGAGGGATGAGCGGATGGGGGAGGCTGACGAGTGTGAGTGTGTGTGTGTGTGTGTGTGTGTGTGTGTGTGTGTGTGTGTGTGTGTGTGTGAGTGTGTGTGTGTGTGTGTGTTGCGAGGATGGGGGCGGCATGAGGGAAGATTTGCATGAGGCAGATTAGCATTCTTCACGACACCGCTGGAATCTAGCTGTGCCGAGAGCTTTCCGAGCATCCTCGCTCTCTCTTTCTCTTTCTTTTTCTGCCTTCCCCTCGTTTCTCTCTCTCTCTCTCTCTCGTTTTAATGGGCGCGCTGCACTCAGCAGGCCTTGCCACTCTATAACCTCCCCTCGCTTTGCATGCAAAGCTGACATTAGTGGGACCTCATGGAGCGGCTCAGTGTGATGTCAACGGCGGGCCTTTCTCCAGCCTCCGTTGGGAGCGAGAGTGTTTTCGCACGTGACGGCTCATCAAATGTCGAGTCAAGGTTATGTTCGCCAAGGCCTGTGACACCGCAGTCTGTGAGTGCATTAATTAGTAACGACTGCAGCTGATTATTAATGAACATTAGGTGCAAAGACGTTTCTTACTCAGTGAATCTCCTAGACTATCAGGTTTTTAGAGTCTATGATATCCGATCGGATGCGAAAACACGGATAGAATTGTGGAATACTGTCATAAAAATGGAATGTCAAGGAGTTTGGCAAAATTTGGATGAACCAAGTGTATGGGAATATTGAACTGCATGAAGACTATTGCTATTGTTTAACTTGGTGACAGAAATAAATTACTACTGTACAGTAGAATGCACTCCTTAAAACAAAAAAACATTATTTTTAAGGAACATCACACGATTTTTCCTCAATGTTTTAATTGAAAGAGTCAACCTCTGTTGTGCAGCACTTTGTTTGCCCTCAAAATTAATGAAAATATTCAATTTAATTTAATTTGATTACATTTTAAAAGATTAATTAAAAACTTATATGCATAAATTTGATTACTACTGGTTTTGGTATTAAATCATAAAACACAAATCAGAATATAAAATGTAACATTTTATAATATTTTTTAACTATTGTAGTAAAAATGTTAATTATTAAATGGTTGAAGATTGATTAAGACATCCATTTTAATTATTTGAATTAAACTTTAAAAATGTAATCCAGAAAAATGGAAATGGAAATAATGAAATTTTGGAAAAAAATTAAATGATATATGTAAATGTAAATTAAATTAAATAAAATTTGAAAAATTAAACATTTTTTTCCTAATTTTTAAATTTTCATGTTTAAAGGGTTAGTTCACCCAAAAATGAAAATTATTTCATTAATTCCTCACCCTCATGTCGTTGGACACCCGCGAGACCTTCGTTCATCTTCAGAACACAAATGAAGATATTTTAGTTGAAAGCTGAGAAAGGCTTCAGAAAGGCCTCCATTGGCATTCAGTTCATTGCCACTCACAAGACCCATAAAGGCACTAAACACATCGATACAAAGCCCATCTCACTACAGTGGCTGTACAATAATGTTACAATGAGACGAGAATAGTTATTGTGCTCACAAAAATCAAAATAACGACTTTATCCACCGAGTTATTGAAGTGAACTCAACGCATGCGTGAGAATATGACGCAGCTCCGCCGTTCGGATACATGACCCGGAAGAGGAGCGCCGCTATCACGTGAGTTCACGCCCGAGACCTACACGGAAGACAATAACTTGGCGGATAAAGTCATTATTTTGTTTTTTTTTGCGCACAATAACTATTCTCCTCGCATTGTAACATTATTGTACAGCCACTGTAGTGAGATGGGCTTTGTATCGATGTGTTTAGTGCCTTTATGGGTCTTGTGAGTGGGAATGTACTGAATGCCAATGGAGGCCTTTCTGAAGCCTTTCTCAGCTTTCAACAAAAATATCTTCATTTGTGTTCTGAAGATGAACGAAGGTCTCGCGGGTGTCCAACGACATGAGGTGGAGTAATTAATGAAATCATTTTCATTTTTGGGTGAACTAACCCTTTACATTTATGTACTAAAACAACAAAAAAAACAAAAAAACAATTAATAAAAAATAGAAATACACACACATACACACATACACACTAGTGGTGGGCCGTTATTGCCGTTAACGTGCTGTGTTAACGTGAGACTCTTAAAAAAATAACGCTGTTAATCTATTCTCAAAGTTGGGTTGGGAGCAGGTCAGCGTTTCCCAACCGGGGTGCCGTCTGACGAGAGCAGGGGAGCCGTGTAAAAGGTGCCGGCACGCACTTGCACTGCGGTTCATCTCACATCTGATGACGCATCTTTACTATGGGTTGTATCCATAGACTGTAAAAAAAGGATGTAACTTTAAACAATGCTTTATGTATGTTTCTGTCGATGGATACACGTGCTGGCTCCTCAGTTGCCAACTCTCACGCATTTGGCGATAGACACGCTTTCAGGCTCTGTGTCACGCTCTCACTCCGCCCAGCTTAATCTCACGCCAAACTGCCAAACCTGCTTTTGATATTAAACAAAGCTAGGCCTACAGCTTTTTAAAAAAATGATTTATTATTAAGTTTTAATGCGAAATTCAAACAATAAATAGTGTTTTAGCGCTAAAGTTAAAGCCAGAAGCGTTGATAAGCGAGTTGCAACATGCTCTCATCTCCCGGCGGCACGCGGTCACGTGGCTCATGGAGCGCTCAATACTTCTAGCGCTGTGTCAATGCATTTGAATGGCTTAAGCGGATACACAACAGTTTCACAATACAGATGTTTGCAGCAAGTTTTAGTAAACAGTACATCTTGTGCATTGATTATTAAGTCAGCCATATTTACAGATCGCTTTATTATGGAGAGTGATAGAGATGCAACATTGACATTAATGTTATTCTTGTATTTAGCCCTCAGGTATTCCTTACTAGTTAGTCAGTCAAACTAATACTCATTGGTGGTCAAATGTGACCACATAGTAACTATTTTTCAATTAAATTAGTGTTCTATATTTTAGTTCAATGATATTTATTGAATATTTTGAAGAGATCTTTTTGTACTAAATACTATTTGTGCAATAATTATTGTTAATTAATGACCACTTAAAATATATTTCTTCTAATTTCTTCTAAGTCTTTTTTTTCATGAACATTATTTTAGAGGTGAACTGTCCCTTTAAGGACAAGCGGTTCACTATAGGCTGCTGCTGTCAATTGAAGACCAGCTCGCATCTCATAAATAGAGGCACGCAATTTTACTTTCACTTTAGACATAACCGACTGTGTTTATATGTTAACCTTGTGTGTGTTTGACAGCGCAGTAAGACTGTCCAGTAATGTGTGTATTTGACAGACGTTTAGTGCGCGCGCTCAATGCAAAACAGTGCATGCACGCGAATCAAATGTTTAACCAGCAAGGCTTTAAAACGCGGCTAACACCGCCTAACGTTAGTGCATATGACTCGATATTTGCTCATATCAGCGTGTAGACTCACAGGCACACTCAAACAGAGCCGAAATAAACTGAGAGAAATATTTCAAACGGAGAGAAATGGAAATAATTCATTAAATACAAAACCAAAAACCGCAATTCACCAGCACGTATTGAACAGTGAATGCCGTACCGAACGGTTCAATATTATATTGAGTATTGTGACATTCCTAATATATATATATATACACACACACACACACACACACACACACACACACACACACACACACACACACACACACACACACACGCACATACATATTGCTAAAACGCTAACTAAAATTAAACTGAACATGGAAAATGTAAAATATTAAAAATATTATTATAAAATATAATAGTATCTCAATGCAAAAAAAAACAAAAAAACACTGGTCAATGGCTGGTCTGTGCTCATAATTTAAATTAATAGTTTTTGAATGAAAATTCTGTGATTTACCAACTCAAAATGTATACTTCCAAACCAAAATCTGCTATTTTATATTGTAATTAAAAACATTTTTTTAATGGTTTTAGAGCTATCATAATCATCAAATGTTTGCCGTCCGGACGTCTTACAGCGTGTGATTTCCAGAGCTTGACTGCCCCTGGACATATGCTTTCATTTTAAGAAAAAACAATTAACATTCTTCAAAATATGTGTGTTTCACAGAAGAAAGAAAGTCACAGAGATGCAAACTGTAAAATAATTCCACTGTTACGGAACTGATGACTTCTATTGATATGCAGTGCAGTGTCGCAGCTGCAGCCCTGAGAGAAGGGCTGTGAAACACGGCAATTATGAAAATAATGAATCTCACCGTGGCCTTGCTGGAGCTCTCCTGAAGGTCCCAGAGCAGCACGTGGTTTTCCGCCAGAGATATCACACGCTTTCCATCACCCATGGGCTCCCATAATACACTGCAGGAAACATGAGAGAGGACATTGACTGATCACAAATTCAAAACCATTTCATTAAAGTCAGTGTTGAATACAATGTTTGAATGCTGCTCTTTGCATGAGTATGAAGAATGATCTGATGATGAGCAATTAACCAAACTACAGTCTCCATATCTATTATCATTAGCTATCCAGACATCAGATGCAGGAGATCGAGACACCGCAGAAAACATCTGTGTGAGAGAAAACAATTGGCAAAGAAAAGTTCAAATGTCATCCGCAATCAGAGTATTTAATATGGATATAAATCACTAAGATTGGATCTTATAGATTATAGATATGGACTATAATAAGCCTTTCTGATGTACGAGTCATATTTTTACATACAAAGCTTTCTTATTCTTTCTACAAAACAGTACCAATATATTATGATGTTGTTTTGATCAAATAAATCTCATTATGCAACAAAACATTCACTAGATAACAATTTAGCAAATTTATCGACAATGTATTAAATCACACGCGCACACACACACACACACACACACACACACACACACACACACACACACACACACACACACACACTGAACAAAATTATAAACGTAACCCTTTTTTTTGCCCCCATCTTCTTGAGCTGAACTCAAAGATCTAAGAATTTTTCTATGTACACAAATTTCTCTAAAATATTAGAGAATATTAGAAATATCTGAAAACCAGTCAGTATCTGGTGTGACCACCGTTTGCCTCACGCTGCGCAACACATCTCCTTTGCATAGAGTTGATCAGGTGAAGGTGTTGATGCAAGAACTGGGATGTTTTCAGCTTCCAGGAATTGTGTACAGATCCTTGCAAAATGGGGCCGTGCATTATCATGCTGCAACAATCGGTTTGCACTAAACTCGGTTGATGTTGGTAGAGGTGTTAGTGAGGCCAGTAGGGGGCGATGGGGACGCTATACTGTAACAACCACCATCCTTCGGATGAGACATTAAAGGGGGGGGTGAAATGCTGTTTCATGCATACTGAGCTTTTTACACCTTTAAAGACTTGGATTCCCATCCTAAACATAGACAAAGTTTCAAAAACTAATGTTGGACGTTTGATGGAGTATTTCTGTGTTAAAAATACTCCTTCCGGTTTCTCACAAGTTTCGGCGAGTTTTTTTCGAGTATGGGTCTACTTGACGTTAAATAGAGCGGAAGGTCCTTGTATGGGCCGTACGGGCTCTTCTCCCGGAAGGGTGCGCGCGCGCGTGACTAGAGGGAGAGAGAGGAAATGCACGCTGTAAACAGTCTCTCAGGTGCAGATCCAGTCGTCCGTGAACACTTATGACGCGCCGTGCTCCACTTTATTCCTATGGGTGACGTCGAGCGACTTCAACGCTTCAGCACAGCATTCCGGGAAGGCAGCGCTTCATTTGAACCGATTTGAACGCAGAAATGACGGGAAGCTTCACATCACGCTACAGTCGCGTCGCAAAGTGGATTTCCACGGTCACTGCTGTCACAGGACTTCACCAAATCATACCAAAGAAGTGTGTTTTTGACAGAGCGGTCCTGCTTTGGAAGATGCCGGTGAGTAAATCAACTTCAAATGTCTCTGCTATTGGCTACCGTCGCATGAGTAAACATCAGTAAACGATACGATCGCGTGCTTCGTCATTCAAATGCTCTAACGGTTACTCCATTGTTGTTCTGTATAACGTTACACTATTCTGACTCTGACGTGCAAAACCGTTTTGCTTGCTACCTCTAAGGTCTAGTCACATACAATAGTCCATAAACCGAATCATGTCCTCATAAACTGCACACAAAGGCCCCTAAATACAGTCCATACCACAGAGACGGACATCCTGATGTTGCCGTTTCTCCTGTTCAATTTATTTCAGCCTCAGATTTGATTGTGGATCATTATCTGTATTAGCTGAGATAGATGGGTTTCTCCACGCTTGAGGACGTCACCGCTTTGCGCGCTCATCATTCTTTAGCTCCGCCCACACGATACGCCTCCAGGCGCTCGGTTTTTTCCGGAAAGACTCGGTACAGCCCATATTTCTTTTATAAATATGATAAAACTAAAGACTTTTCGGAGATATGAAGGATGCAATACTACTCTATAGGTACTCAAGATTGACATGAGATTGACTGAAACTGAGTGTTTCACCCCCCCTTTAAACTGAGGTTCTGACTATCTGTGTTCAATACAAATCCCTTCATGGCCTCCTAAACATCCCCCTCTCCTGATTGGCTCCATCACTCTGTCTCCTCTCCACCAATCAGCTGGTGTGTGGAAGGGGTTCATGCGCAATATGGCTACCGTCGCATCATCCAGATGGTGCTGCACATTGGTGGTGGTTGAGGAGATTCCCCTTCCCACATGTAAAGCTCTTTGAGTACCCATAAAAAGCGCTTTATAAATGTAACAAATTCTTTTTTTTATTATTATTATTATTACAGTGACTACTGTCGTAAAATATGTTGAATTTTAAACCTAAATTTGTCGTCCAACAACAGATATTTTACCTAAATGAATGCATCATTTTTGTGCTGAATATTAAAGGTGCACTATGTAGTATTTTTGCAGTAAAATATCCAAAAACCACTAGGCCAATGTTATATATTTTGTTCAGTTGAGTTCTTACAATACCCCAAATGTTTCCAACTATTTGTAAATTGTGAGAAAATGGCTATTTTAACTAAGGAGCCGAGACGTCTGAGGGAGTCGCCTGTCAATGGCGTCATATCTGCGTTTCCCTCGGTTTCTGGTTTTATTCTGCAGAAGCGCTTTACTCTTAGCAGTGTGAACAAGTCAGCAGCCGCTGAGCGAACGCACAGAGTAACGTCATAACATCATTTTCAACAGATGTATCTAATATGATAAACAGAGCTGCGTTACCTCATACTCATGACCGGAAAAGCGGAAATAGCCCGGCAACTGTGTCCCGTCATAATAAAAGTCACACTGCCCGCGAGGCGTGTGTTGTTCATCTCATTATCAATCGCTCCAGCGGCCGTGCTCAGCTCCTCAACACTCGCTCCTGATCTGCTTTATACTACAGTAACGTTAATAACCGCATTCATGAACGTGATTTCTGCCCGAGTCCTATCCCGATTATTTTCCACCAGCTGTGAGGTGAAGACCACATGTCCCAAGATTGTGCTCAAACTTGGCGTCATCAAAATATGCCTTTGTTTTAAATAGGTGCCCTCTAGCGGGCTGAAAAATTACAGCTTGAAGCTTAAAATACAAAATGTAATTATACAGACAGTTTTCACTCCACTATTTTTAGATGCATTTTGTCCATAGAGCTGTGTTATTCAGTGCTGTAACTTGGCGAGACTCGTGGAAGTTTTCTGGGCAGACCCGACTAATCGATAAAGAGAATTGTTGAATCGAATTTCATTATCAATTATTATCGATTCGTCGTTGCAGCCCTAAAATAGACATCAAATATATTCAATAATGAAACAACAAAAACACAAAAAACTTACAATAAACAACACTTTTCAACTAAATATGCAAGACAAGACACACAATGCTACTGAAAAAATTGTTAGTAGCCCCACTATTTTTAGCACTACTGCACTATACACTGTAAAACATTATTATTATTATTATTATTTTTGGTTTAACTTAAAAAAGTAAGTAACCTGGTTGCCTTAAAATGTTGAGTTTATTGAAATAAAAAATTTGAGTTGATACAATGAAGGAAATGTGTTTAATAAAGAAACTCAAACTATTATTGTAAATGAACCACATAAAAAAATTGATAAATCATGAAAATAGCACTTCAAAAATACACAGTTTCACTGCGTCATCAGATATAAAACACACACAATTACCCAATATGCTTACAAAATCTTTTAATTATATTTTAATAATGGTTGTCGAATTTAAAAAAAATGTTCCTTGTACTAGCTCAAAATTTTAATTTCAATGAACTCAAAATTTTAAGACAACCAGGTAACTTTTTTTCTAAATATTTTTTTACAGTGTATATATATATATATAAACTAACCAGAAAGAAGTGTATATATGATGCTTGAGTAAATGGTTTGATCTGAGGGAAGAATGCAAAGTAGGAGGAGAGGTGTTGCGAGGGAGCCCATGTGTAACAAATGTCCACAATATAAAGGTGTGCGAGCACTGCCTGGCCTCCGAACATCGCACAGCTTACTCCATCATTACTGAAAGTATTGACTGACCTATATAACACAGTTTGCTTTCGTTTCTTCTCAGGCTTCAATTGATCTAGCAGCAGTGGCTCTGATAACCCATCACACAGCCATTAGCCTGTCTCACGCTGCCATCACTGTGAGCTCAGCACGTCCTGTGCACAAATTCTCACAAATGCTCCATTGGCCACAAAGTGCTCAATGGGCATTGATTAAGAGGCGTCCACCAGCTTTCACAATGAAGCAATTCTATTCTGAGACGGAAAAAAGAAACAAAACCTTAAATCACGAGGTGACAACGAGTGTTTTTGGGGGACACATTTTTCATTGATATTTCGTCTATTTTCTTCAGAGAAGCATAAATTGGAATGTTTTCAAAACAGGCACATTTGTATTTGAGAAAGAGAACAGAAAAAGTGTGTGAAAGGCCTAAACGCTGCACTTTAACACTAGTCTCATATGATCAGAATCTTGACTATTTGATCGACATGTTCAACAACAACGACAATAGATTATATATTTCGGGGCATGTATGCGCAAATTTTGTCTTTGGCTGACTAAGCCAACACCAAGGTGTTGCTGTGTTCAACAAAAGCAATCTGTGAGAATGAAGGAAATGAGGAAGCAAGACGTGTCATTCATCTTAAACAACCGATATAACAACAGCAAACATATTAGGAGTCCCTAATTACACACAAAAGAAACAAAACTTTCTAGCCTGGATGCCAGATGAACTTAGCCCCGCCTAGAACATTTGAGGTCGGGAAGTTCGGTCAAGACTTGATCGGTTGTGGAGCAACTATGATCGAACCAGAGTTGTTCAACCAATCAGATTATCAGGGCGGGCTTTAAACGATGACGGACAGATGATCAACAGTAACGTAATCATCCACGACACCAAAGGCGCTTGGGTTGAATTCGTTCTAATCCTAAACGGAGACCTTGTTCGTATATGCATTCACCTTCACTATTTCTCTCAGAAATTATGACTGTGTGTCGCGTCACAGACAAGTGAAAAGGGTGCGAGGACTCAAGTGCAGAAAATGATCATTTATTATAAAATAAAACAAACTCAAAACAACAACCCACGAGGGGGAAAACGTAACTAGAAAACACATAAACTGAAACTGAACACATACCACAAGGAAGTCACAGGGGAACAGAAGACGCAGACATTACACAAGGATCCAACACAGACTGACAAACACAAGGAGCTTATAAAGGGAAGAAATCAAGAGGGAACAGGTGGGAGAAATCAACACTAATCAGATAACAAGGGGGAGGGATCAGACAATGACAGAAGCACAAAGGCCATACTGACAAAACCCACATGTGCACACAAGACAGGACAGGCATGTGACATTACCCCCTCCTTAAGGAGCGGCTACCAGACGCTCCACTAGGGACGGGCGGGACAGACCAGGGCGGGACGGGCGGGACAGACCAGGGCGGGACGGGAGGGACTGACCAGGGCGGGACGGGAGGGACAGACCAGGGCGGGACGGGAGAGACAGACCAGGGCGGGACGGGAGGGACAGACCAGGGGGGCACGGGAGGGACAGACCAGGGGGGCACGGGAGGGACAGACCAGGGGGGCACGGGAGGGACAGACCAGGGGGGCACGGGAGGGACAGACCAGGGAGGGACTGACCAGGGGGGCACGGGAGGGACTGACCAGGGAGGGACTGACCAGGGAGGCACGGGAGGGACTGACCAGGGCGGGACGGGAGGGACTGACCAGGGCGGGACGGGAGGGACAGACCAGGGCGGGACGGGAGGAACAGACCAGGGCAGAACGGGAGGAACAGGGGAAACAGAGAAGGAAGGAACAAACAAGGGAAGGGTCAACAAGGAGGGAATAGGGAAAACAAAATTTTCAGGAGGCCATGGTGGCACACAAAGTTCGAATGGCCAGGACGGCCCGCCGAGGTCGGGAGGCCCACCGAGTTCAGGCGGCCGGGGCGGCGCGGTGAGTGCAGGGGGCGCCAGGGAGGCGCGGTGAGAGCAGGACGACTCAGCGGCGCGGGGAGAGCAGGACGCCTCAGCGGCGCGGGGAGAGCAGGACGCCTCAGCGGCGCGGGGAGAGCAGGACGCCTCAGCGGCGCGGGGAGAGCAGGACGCCTCAGCGGCGCGGGGAGAGCAGGACGCCTCAGCGGCGCGGGGAGAGCAGGACGCCTCAGCGGCGCACGGAGAGCCTCGGGGAAACTTCTCCAGTCCAGCAGTATCCACCGGCACTGGGACCACCGGAACACGATCCACCGGCACAGGGACCACCGGACCACGATCCGCCGGCACAGGGACCTCCAGCACACGATCCGCCGGCACAGGGACCACCGGAACACGATCCGCCGGCACAGGGACCACCGGAACACGATCCACCGGCACAGGGACCACCGGCACACGATCCACCGGCACAGGGACCACCGGAACACGATCCACCGGAACTGGGACCACCGGAGTGGTGGATGACACCCTGTGCTTCTCCCAAGCATGCAGGACTGCCACCACAAACCCTCCCATTACGGCCCTCCAGGCCATGTCTGGACTCGGGATTCCCGGACTCGGGACCCCCGGAACTGGCACCGAGGGAGAACTTCTCTGCTGAGTCCTCATTGTATGGTTGGATCCTTCTGTCGCGTCACAGACAAGTGAAAAGGGTGCGAGGACTCAAGTGCAGAAAATGATCATTTATTATAAAATAAAACAAACTCAAAACAACAACCCACGAGGGGGAAAACGTAACTAGAAAACACATAAACTGAAACTGAACACATACCACAAGGAAGTCACAGGGGAACGGAAGACGCAGACATTACACAAGGATCCAACACAGACTGACAAACACAAGGAGCTTATAAAGGGAAGAAATCAAGAGGGAACAGGTGGGAGAAATCAACACTAATCAGATAACAAGGGGGAGGGATCAGACAATGACAGAAGCACAAAGGCCATACTGACAAAACCCACATGTGCACACAAGACAGGACAGGCATGTGACACTGTGTTAGTAAGTACTCTGTGTATTCTTGAATTCTTTCCACAACACCAGCAAAGATTGTTTACACTCATCTTCTACTTCTACCAGTGTGTGCAGTTGAGTTCTGTTGACAACTCTGCCTCGCTTGTGACTTACTCCATTGCTCTGATTGGTTGTCGGTCTATCCAATTGAGTGCAGAGGCTCTTTCCTGGTTCAGTTTAAACACGCCCCATAATCTCAGCCCAATGGAGCAGCAGCAGGCTCATATTCTGACTAGTATAGAAAATGATGACGTCAGGCTAAAAAACGTTTATATATTTATATACAAGCAAATTCGGAGTAATTTGTACGTAAAATGGATCTTTGCAACAACTCTCCTCCAGATACACAAACCACAAACATATACCACGGATTCGGTAGTTAAATGTGTGTATTAATGAGGTCCAAACATTCGTAAAAAGAGCGAACATGCATGCTCATTCATAATAAGCATAATTCCTGCCCCTCAGTTACAACTGCAAATGACGTGTCCAGGGACACTGTAGCATCTTCTGGACTTCTTTCTCAGGTTTGGCTCCAGGTGTGTCCACCAAATCATTTTTAGCCAGCTATAAAATGTATGGTGCTTTTTTGAAAACGGCCAGGTGGTGGCGCTTGACAGCGCTTTGCAAGTCCAGCTACTAGAGATACTAATAATTAGTTACATTTATATAGCGCTTTTCTAGGCACTCAAAGCGCTTTACATTGAAGGGGGAATCTCCTCAACCACCACCAATGTGCAGCATCCACCTGGATGATGCGACGGCAGCCATATTGCGCCAGAATGCTCACAACACACCAGCTGATTGGTGGAGAGGAGACCGAGTGATGAAGCCAATCAGGATAGGGGGAAGATTAGGAGGCCATCATGGACAGGGGCCAATGGGCAAATTTGGCCAGGATGCCGGGGTTACACCCCTACTCTTTATCGAAGGACATCCTGGGATTTTTAACGACCACAGAGTCAGGACCTCGGTTTAACATCTCATCCGAAGGACGTTGCTCCTTGTCAGTATAGTGTCCCCATCACAATACTGGGGTGTTAGGACCCACACAGACCACAGGGTGAGCGCCCCCTGCTGGCCTCACTAACACCTCTACCAGCAGCTACCTGGTTTTCCCCAATTGGTCTCCCATCCAGGTACTGACCAGACTCAGCCCTGCTTAGCTTCATACTAGATACAGAATATCCATGGCAGTCATATGTTACTAGTATCTCATTTTGAAGAATATTACTAAATATAAAAATGCAGTAAAAGCAGTATTGACTTCTCCATTGTTGTTCAGTCGGTGAACAATTAGGATGATTGGTCAGTGTAAAATTTGTCACACCCCTTCTCCACTGTGATTGAACGGACAGGTAAAAAGGGGCAGTGAATAGTGCTGCCTATTACCCAAAGTTAAATAGTTAAAAAAAATGTTTTTTTTTTAAAGACAGGGCAAATCAACTCGTGAAATATTATGGTGTGTGAATCAAAATGCATCTGTTTGCCTAAATTAGAACACAGACCGTTACACACCATTTACACATGGTAGGGGGCATTTCGTACCAATAACATTTCCGAAAAATCCGAAATTTACGTCAGAGTGGCTTTAAAAAATGATTGATGATTAATTAGGCCCATTAAGTGCACTCAAAAAAATGCTGAGTTAAAAGCAACCCAAGTTGGGTTGAAAATGGACAAATCCAAAAATTGGGTTGTTTAAATGGGGCCATTCACTGGGTTCAAACAACCCATTTTCTGGGTTTGTCTATATTCAACCGAACTTGGGTTGTTTTTAACCCAGCATTTTTTAGAGTGTGTAAATTTGAAGGTCCATAAGATAAACCTCAATATGATCAACTTTGTGAAACACAGTGCAGCAGTTCTGCTTCTTTATGGTTTACAGTGCAAAGAAAATCATGTCCTTTTACAACAAATATCTAATTTGTATTTCATGGCTAGATTAGTGCAAATCACACATGCCTTAAGCGCATATAAAAATGCCTCCAATTGTCTTATACCCAACTTTTGGATCATCAATTACATTCTGGTCTCTAAAATGGCTGACAGTAAGTGTTGGACCTAAATCCATGACTTTCTCTGGCAATGGCGTCAAAAGCCTGCCAAACTGTGACTACACAACCCAGCCAAGCTGCTCTGATCAACATCATTCACCCTCACCCAGGTAAGGTCATGGCTATCCTGTTTTCATAAGCCTTTCTGAATTGTTTTCAGCTGGATATTACTTTTCGTTCTCGTGGTTCCAGTCATGGCCAATGAACATGGCCTTGAAGAAAAACTGTTGTGTAAATTCCAAACAATCGTACCTAAATCAGCATACACTTTTCCTGCCAACCCTTTTTACAACAGTCAATGGCCAAATCTTCCCCCTAGACCATTTTTCTAGCATGTTTTTTTTTTTTTTTTTTCAAATGATCCTACCAACGATGAGATATCTCTAAAAGAAGGATGATCTTGTTAGCTTCAAAGACCAGAATAATTAATTTGGTAGTTCTTTAGTCACGTCCATTGAGGCCTGCCAGTCATGTACAATGCAATGACTTGGGCTCTGGTCCTGGCTGTTCACCAGCAACCCCCACCCCAGCACGGGTATCTTTGGGTATCTGCCATCCTTGTACTACATTGCCTTAATTGCCAGAGACAACTATAGCTTCATAGCTCTGGTGAAAGCTGCTAACCTTCTTACTCAACTAAATACACCAACAACAGGCAAAATACCCTTGGATGCCATGCAGGCCTTGTACCTTCCAGGCAGATGTGACGGATCGACTGCTCTCAACCAACCTTTCAGCTTGTGACAGGTGGCTTATTAAGTCCATTACTTTTACCCTACTGGACAAGGTGGGTAGACATGGGTTTTTTTTTTAGTTTAAAACACTTTATACGCCATTATTATCTTGAAAGGGTTCATAATTTCAATTACAGGTTCATAATTTGGTTTAGGGGGTCTACTATTATAGGTTCACAAGGATGTTCTAAAACTCTTTGTATCTTCAAACTAATATTTTCTTGTAATTTACATGGTCTCAGCATCGGTTTTCACCCTCTGGTTTAGTTTGGTTTCTTTAAAACCTGCCTTCAGAAAAGCCCAGTCTGCTCTGAGTGGTCATTGGTCTACCACTAAGAGTGTGTGTTGGCTTTTTCTATAAATGGCATGTTTAAGCTCTCGGTGGTGTAAAAAGGAGATGTAAAGTTGAAACACTACTGTAACTATGCTAAGGCTTCAGTTTTACAATACCAGTTGAAGCCCAAGTCTAATAATGTTCTCAAGAAGAACAAGCTACTTGAACTGAACCACCTTCTCAAGCATGAATTGTGCAGGACGTTTCACAGTAGTATTTTTTTTATGTCACTTAGGCCACACAGAGACGCGTTTAGCAGTATACGTATACATTTTGTACCGTATCAGTGTTTCGTCCACACGGATCCGGCGCTTTGGAAGCATAAATCTGATATTTTTTGAAACCGGGTCCCAAAGCGGATAAATCTGAAAACGACCATCTTCCGTTTTCGTGTGAACAGCCAATCCGTATATTTTCTGAAAAGGTGATGTCATCACACTACGTCCGGCATGGTGAAAGAGGTAAGGGAGACAACTACAGGCACTGGGCATGCGCACATCAATATCGCGTCATTTAATAACCGTATCTACATTATTGTAAGGGTATGTTTTGGGTTGGGGTAGGTGTAGGCATTAATAAAACACATCTGTTAAGTATCAAATGTATTTATTGTTATTTTATTGTGAGATTTTGCCTCACCTCCGACCACTGCTATACCCCTGCTAGCCACAACTCTTCTTCTCCGTTTTTAGTTTATTTCTGTGGCAGAATTACATCCCCACACACAGGCCTGGCATGCAAACTACATTGTTTTTAGTTGGTTTCGGTAATCTAGTGTGGACGCAGATATTTCTTGAAACGAGAAAAAAAAAGATCAGATTGGGAAAGCTCTGGCTTCGTGTGGACGGGGCCTTAGATTTCAGTTGTGATGGTATACATGTTATTTATCTACATCATGGAAAAACAATGTCTGTTAACATACTGACCTGCATTGAACTGCACAGTTCACTTTTATTAATCCAGTCCAACAATACTTTGTTGTCATTTATTGTCCTCCAGATCAACTGGGCATCTTCCTTGAGGTGATAGATACACTATATTGCTGAAAGTTTTGAGACTCCTCCCTTAACATGCACATAAACTTTAATGACATTCCATTCTTTTTTTTGTAGAGTTTAATATGGAGTTGGCCCACCCTTTGCAGTTATAACAGCTTCAACTCTGGCAAAGGCATTCTACAAGGTCTAGGAGTGTGATTATGGGAATTTTTGATCATTCTTCTAGAAGCGCATTAGTGAGGCCAGACACCATGTATCCCAACAGTGTTCTGTTGGGTTGAGGTCAGCACTCTGACCAGTCAAGTTCCTCCACACCAAACTCGCTCATCCATGTCTTTATAGACCTTGCTTTGTGCACTCATTATGTTTGAACAGGAAGGGTCCATCCCTAAACTGTTCCCACAAAGTTGGGTGCATGTAATTGTCCAAAATGTCTTGGTATGCTGAAGCATTAAGAGTTCCTTTCACTGGAACTAAGGGAACAAGCCCAACCCCTGAAAAACAACCCCACACCATAATCCCCCTCCATCAAAGTTTACACATGGGACAATGCAGTCAGGCAAGTCACGTTGTCCGCCAAAGTCAGACTCATCCATGGGAGAACATATTTAACATTGTCAGACAGAGAAGCGTGATTGGTCACTCCAGAGAACACGCCTCACTGCTCTAGAGTCCAGTGGCGGCTGCTTTACTCCACTGCATCCCACGCTTTGCATTGCACTTGGTGATGTAAGGCTTGGATGAGCTGCTCGGCCATGGAAACCCATTCCATGAAGTTCTCTATGCACTGTTCTTGAGCTAATCTGAAGGACACATGAAGTTTGGAGGTCTGTAGCTGTTGATTCTGCAGAAAATTGGCGCACTGTGACCCTCAGCATGTGCTGACCCCACTCTGTGATTTTACATGGCCTGTCATTTCGTGGCTGAGTTGCTTCCACTTAGTTATAATATTATTAACAGTTGTCCGTGGAATATTTAGAAGTGAGGACATTCCACGAATGTATTTATTGCACAGGTGGCAACCTGTCATGATACCACACTTGAGTTCACTGAGCTCCTGAGAGCGACCCATTCTTTCACAAATGTTTGTAGAAGCGTCTGCATGCCTAGTGCTGGATTTTATGCAGCTGTGGCCACGGAAGTGATTTGAACACCTGAATTCAATGATTTGGAGGGGTGTCCCAATACTTGAGTGAGTGAGTGCATGTGTCTGTTTTCTTTCCCAGATCATTTTTTTTCACTTGTAGACTATGGTACACCAAGCAGGGAAATGGCTAGTTTCTCTTGCTGGAACCATTGTACTTTCTCCCCCACATACTTCTTCTCTGAAATTTATTTCATTTAATTATTTAAAAATTGTATTTAATTATTTAAATATATATATAAAAAAAACATTATTTTAAAATTTAAAAGTTAATTTATTTTACTTACTTATTAACAAGTTTAACTGTATTTTATTGGACTTAATATTTTAGTTTGTCTTGCTTTTTTATTTTTATTATTATTATTAGATCAGGTAACATTTTTAGCAGTCATATGATCATGCTATAATGAACCCCACCTATGGGGCATGTTGTCACATTTCACTTTCATTCTTTCGTGGGAAAAAGTAAAAAGTGTACACTTCAATAATGAAACAAGGCCACATAATTGTACTAGACGTGTGAAATTAATGTTTTCAAAAGGCTTATAAATCATACAGGATGAGGTTTTTTTTTTTTAGAAAGTAAAAAAGCAGAATGTTTCCTGTGATGGGCAGGGGCAGGGGCAGGGGCAGGGGCAGGGGCAGGGGCAGGGGCAGTGTGTGTGTGTGTGTGTGTGTGTGTGTGTGTGTGTGTGTGTGTGTGTGTGTGTGTGTGTGTGTGATGGGTAGTTTTAGGGGCAGGGGCAGTGTAAGGGGATAGAAAATATGGTTTGTACCGTATAAAAACCATTACGCCTATGGAATGTCCCCATATGTTACAAAAACAAATGTGTGTGTGTGTTTGTGTAATTTATACAGTGAGGACTATGAAGTGTACTTTTTTTTAAGGTTATGGGTCAAAACTTTTCGAAAATTTTGGTAGGGCAAGTAAAGTTTAAAAAATCCTCAGCTTTTAGCCCTGATTGTGATTTTGCCATAGTCATCATCAGGCTATTGTTTATCAAACATTGCATTTTTATAAGGCTTCTCAGTTATCATTTCAGTTTGTCTAATCAATCTGGCATCTGCTGTTGATGGTCCCAGGGCAATATCCACTGTCCCCTGTCAGACGGATGAATGACGGGGGAAACGAGGTTACCAGGAACATCTTCAATCAAGCATTTTTTGAGGACGGAGTAAAAGGCTGCTGCAAACCTCATTTGTGCTTATGCATATTCAAACTTGCAAAATGTTGCACCAAGATTGGCCCCAAAAGACATCGATTCTGTCTCGCAACTCTAGCAATTTTGCTGTCTGTTTTAAACAAAAGATCATTTTGGTGGTATGGAAAACATCAGCTGGGTCATTATCACATCATAGAAAAAAGAAAATCAGATGAGTTTAGAACATGATTTTAATTTGTGCATGCTTGGCCTTTTATGTTCCAATACAGCGAGGAGGAGAACTCAATTTTTTGAGTTTAGATGAAGCAAAACCTATGTTTGTATGTGCGTGCAACTCCCTCATCTGATGGATGCGGATGTCAGAAAAAAAGGTACATTGCTGTCACTGGGGCGGTACTCAAGGTACAAAACCAAAAAGGTACTACTATGTACCTTTAAGGTACTAATACGCACTCTTAAAGTACGGATATGTACCTTTTAAGGTACTAATATGTACCATTTAGGGGTATGTAAGGTACAAAGATGTACCTTTTCACTTGTGTACCTTAGGGTACCGCCCCAGTGACAGCACTGTACCTTTTTTTCTGAGATTGTATGAAGGCCTGCCATTTGGCAAAAGCTTCAAAGCACAAGCAGGATTTTTTTCTTTATTCTCTTTGTGAATTATGGTGCATGAAATAAAGCGTGCTGCTGAGACAAAAGAAATAGGCGGAGGTTGAAAACAAAACCGAACGGATGGGTGCATGAAATGCAGACCAAATAGATTTCTGTAACATCTAGAAAAGAACAGAACAATAGATTGAAGGGAGCCAGAGCCAAAACGCTGCAAGAGACGGAGACAAAGCGAGGCAGAGAGAGAGGAATGGAAATAAAAGCCATGACGAGAAGGATGGCGAAAGCTAGGGAAGAGGGAGGAGAATGGGGAAGCTGCAGGGCTAAATCGATAGCGTGTGGCGTACCAGGCCGCGCTGCCGTGGGCCGTGTTGTCAAGGTGACAGAGAAGCTCCAAGGTCTGCGGGTTGTTTGATGAATCGTCGGGGGACTCGTGGCTTCCTGATTCCCATTCCGGGGGCATCCTCCACACCGCCGCACATGTGAGCACACGACTCTCAGACGCTGCCCGACAGGAAACACACACACACACACACACACACACGGTCAGGATCCCACATAATCATGCATATACACAGAACACACTTAAAAACACACGCACTACATCTTCAGCTAAACTGTAATGCACAACAACCAGAATGAAATGAAAGTGCACCCCATCGCCTATATATAAATCATGTGAATACATTTGATCCTATTATTGGAGGGTTAATGCACGGTTTGTTTCTAATGTCTTCCAGCAGCAGTGCAGCAGGGATGTGCAGATTTGTTTCTCTGAGTAGTGTATACTGCCTCTGGAGGCCACATCGCTCATGGCGCCTTTCATTTCACACACTCATCTGTAAGATTGGCGAAGATCAGTTTATATCCAGTACTGGTCAAAAGTTTGGAAACATTAACATTTTTATGTTTTTGAAAGACGTCTCTTCATCTGCTCAGAATGGCTGCATCAAAACCTGTAATATTGTGAAATATTATTACAATCTAATATAACAGTTTTCTATATGAATATACAATAAAATGTAATGGATTCCTGTGATAAAAGCTGAATTTTTGTCATCATTACTCCAGTCTTCAGTGTCACATGATCCTTCAGAAATTATTCTCATATGATGATTTGATGATCAAGAAACATTTATTATTATCATCAATGTTGATAATTTTGCTGCTCTGTATTTTTGTGGAAACAATGGCATTCAAACCTTTGTGGTAAGGTAAACTAAAGAGAAAAATTCATATTTTATCAATCAAGGATGCTTAAAATTGATCAAACGTGACAGTGTGTCTTATTTGTAGTTACAAAAGATTTCTATTTAATAAATACTTTAGTAAATTTAATAAAATACATTTAAAAATGCTGTTATTTTCAACTTTCTTTTTATAAAATATTTTTTTTAACACTGAATAATCAGGGTGAATCTAGGATGAATAATCAGAAATGTTTCTTGAACATGTATTAATTTTAGTTAAAGCTAATTTCGACATTTCCTTTAATTTCGACATTTTGATGATTTTAATATTATTAAAATCAATTAGTGCACAATTACCATCGCACACCTGTAGCTGATGAATATAGGTGCGTAGGACAAAGGATACCCAGATCCAAAAATCTCAATAAACCAACAAAGGGAAATCCCGCACACTATAAATTTTTGCAAAAATCAAAAACTTTTTATTAGCAACCTAAATAAAAAGTTTTATTAGGTTGCTAATTAAAAGCTTTTGATTTTTGCAAGAATTTATAGTGTGCAGGATTTCCTTCAGTTGGTTTATTAATATTTTTAAAATCAAAAGTTAATATTATGTAATGGTCCTGAGCTGTGAACAGTTGTATTTTTTATTAATTAACGTTAAATATTAATAAATACTGTAACAAATGAATAATCTGGCGATTAAAAGCCACAAGAGGCTGTGTTAAAGTGACACTTATGAGGTTTTTTACATTTCTGTCATTTATCAGGATATTTTCATTACAGGAAACAGTTTTTTAACATCATTTTAAGAATTGTCTCTTAGTTTTCACTTCACTACATTCCAGAAAAAATAAAAACCATACTGTTATCTGAAAAAAAAAAGCTCGGTATGATGTGTTTGTTGCTTGCTTCCTCTGGTGTAATGGGCACTCTGGCAGATACATTTCTGCATCAGCCAAAAAGTGTACTGCTAGTTATGGGTTACAGATAAAACCTTTAGGCAATGCTTACACATTAACAGAAACATATGGCTTGTGTATTCTCTCAAGTACTTTTAAAAGTGTATGTCACATCGTAAAAAATAAAGTGTATTTGCCAGAAGTTCACAGTAAAAAATACATTGACAACAGTATTTTACAACTTATAACCATACATAATTAAGTGATATAAAGTTCAAGGATTCAAGCGGTTTATTGTCATTCCGAGACATTGCATACATTAAAGGAATGAACTATATGTACTAGAGTCCCGGTGCCAACAACAAAGAATAAAAACCTAAAATCCAGCCTAAGCATAAATAGCAGAAAAAAACAATAAATAAAAAACAATATCAATAAAATCTCAAAGTAGGCAAAACAAAAAAAACTGTAGAATTAAATAGGCTTATAAGTGTTACTGCACAACTTTGCAGTGTGGGCAAATAATGCACTTAAGAGTCCGTAGTGTGTGGCTACTGTTACAGTCTTTAAAAGGGATCTATTTAGCAAAATTCACGTGTTTGAACATTAATGTGTGTCCACAGTGTGTGTGTAAACAACCAGCCTATAATGGTAACAATCCAGCCACTCCTTTTTTAGTCTCACCAAACGAGCAGTTCTAGATTTCCCCCAACTCTTACGTAAGCCATGATCTGCCTTATTAGCATAGATCCACATGAGTGAGCCACATTCCGTTCGCCATTTCAGTTTCCTTGCTGTAGAAGCTGGAGGATACAATGTCTGACCAAAAAACATTACACATTTTTTGTTGGATGTATCAATGAACATAAGAGTCTCCATAGACTCCTGGTATCTGAGCCACTGAGGACACCATGGATTAATTTCATTTATGAAGTCGAGGGTCAGTTCAACACTGGATTTGCACAGAAGTTGTTTCTGAAAGATATTTAGACACATTAATATGCTAGTCAATAGCTAGTCAATAAGTCCTCAACAACTATATAAATGTATCCACTAACTGTTCAAAAATGTCCAGCTGCATTCGAAACATTGTAACTTCTTCCTGAGTCTTTTTTATTAGTGTTCGACTCCAGTTAGAACATGTAAGGCTGAGCACCGCTACTGACATTTTAGCTGCGTGAGATTGTCCAGTTTAGTTTACCGGTAGCCTGGATGCCAGCCGAATTTAGCCCCGCCCACAACATTTGCGGTCAGGAAGTTCAGTCTTGACTTCATCTGTTGTGGAGCATCTATGCTCGAACCAGAGCTGTTCAACCAATCAGATTGAATTTGAGTATGACAACATCAGGCTAGTTGCCAGAGTATCCAAAGCAAAAGCTGTAAAGGCTCCACTCGCTTCTGAAAAGGGGGCGGGGAACAGCAGCTCATTTGCGTTTAAAGGGACAAACACAAATGGCGTGTTTTTGCTCGCACCCAAATAGGGGCAAATTCGACAAGCCATTATAAATGATATGTGATAAATGATATGATATGATATGTTAGAGCTGAAACACTCTTGGGACACCAGAGACATTTAATTTTGTGAAAAGGGGCATAGGTCCCCTTTAAAGACTATATATTTTTAGGCTTGTTACTGCTCATGAAAGAGTCTGTGAGAATGAATGTTACTGCACATGGGAAGATTTTGTAAGGCCGCATTTACACAGCAGGTCGATGCCCAGTTCCGATTTGTTGACTGTATATAATTTTTTGATGACCAGTTTACATCTTCTTTTAAAAGCGACCAATTTCCGAAATCTGCATTTACACTAAACACTTGGCAAACAACCATGGATGTACTGACCCGGAAAAAAGCTTAGCCCGAAAAGGAAGTTAAAACAGTGTGATTTGCAATGGACTCAAACAAAATGATAATACATGCTTTTGCTTTCCGATCCATCTTTAAAGTTCAGCAAGGAATTGGTTTAAAACTTCATCCTCCATTGCTCCATTGAAAAGAGTTATGTGATCGTGGTTGGTGTCCATCTGAGTTGACGTCATTCGCCACCGTTGCTTTTTCAATGATGTTCAACTCGCATTGATGGGGGAATATCTGATCTTAAACAGCAGACGCAAATGCACATATTTGATTCATATCAGATCTATTTCCACATGTGAATGAGGCCTGAAACCGATCAGAGAATATCTCAATCCATGTTCTTTTTTCCTGCTTACACATTCGTAAGTCATATCCAATCTGTCCCACATGGGAGGAAAAAAGATCCGAACTGGGTCACTTAAACCATGAAATGGGAAGTCTGAAAAGAAGCTGTTTCTGAGTCTGGTTGTTCTTGCCTTCTTCCTGAGAGGAAAGGGGTAAACTATCCATGAGAGTAGGTAGAGTCCTTAAAGGGTTAGTTCACCCAAAAATGTAAATCCTGTCATTAATTCCTCACCCTCATGTCGTTCGACACCCGTAAGACCTCCGTTCATCTTCATAACACAGATGAAGATATATTTGTTTGAAATCCGATGGCTCAGAAAGGCCTTCATTGACACCAATGTCATTTCCTCTCTCAAGGCCCATAAAGGCACTAAAGACGTCGATACAAAGCCCATCTCACTACAGCAGCTCTACAATCATTTAATGAAGCGACGAGAATAGTTTTTGGTGCAAAAAAACCCTAAATAATGACTTATACAGTGATGGGCTGATTTCGAAAAGTTTTAAACCGTTATGAATCAGTGTATCGATTCATGATTCGGATCGCGTGTCAAACTACCAAGCTGCTGAAATCACGTGACATTGGCGATCCGAATCATGAATTGATACGCTGAGTTGTTATTTAGGGGTTTTTTTGCACACAAAAACTATTCTCGTCACTTCATTAAATGATTGTAGAGCCGCTGTAGTGAGATTGGCTTCGTAACGACGTCTTTAGTGCCTTTATGGGTCTGGAGAGAGGAAATGACATTGGTGTCAATGAAGGCCTTTCTGAGCCATCGGATTTCAACAAAAATATCTTCATTTGTTTTCTGATGATGAACGGAGGTCTTACGGGTGTCGAATGACATTAGGGTGAGGAATTAATGACAGAATTTTCATTTTTGGCTGAACTAACCCTTTAATGATCCTGCAGCCCTGCTACTTCATCTGCTGATGTAGATGTCAAGCTCTATCTGGAAATGGCTGCCAAAAATCTGCAGCAGAGCAGTTTCTGTATCATGCAGTGACACATTTTTTTGCGATGTGTGGACTGATGTTCCCAAGCCAGTCCACTTCAGCCTTCTCAAGAAGCACAGGCATTGTTTCTTCTGGCCACACAACAATAGAAAACAGTAAGACACAATACACCAATCAAAAAGCAACTCTCAAATAGTGTCAAATGCCAGACAAAAAAAAATACGTTATGCTAGATTTAAAAACAGCAAGTTTTGAGCCTGTCTAATATAGAGGGGCAAACTATTCCAGAGCTTTAAGCCCACCACTGCAAATGCTTAGTCACCCCTGCTCTTTAACTTTGCCTGTGGGACACCAAAAAGCAAGTGGTCAGCAACCCTAAGGGCTCTTAGCGGAGCATACAGCTTAATCAGGTCCGAAAGCAATTTAGGTGCTAAACCATTAAGAGATTTAAAAACAAGCACCAAAATCTTAAAATGAATCCTGAAATGGACAGGTAGCCAGTGAAGAGAGGCGAGAACAGGTAATATGTTCACGCTTTAGTGTAACCATGCAGGCGAGCTGCCGCATTCTGAACCATCCGCAGTCTGGAGAGAGAGGCCTGACTAATACCAATAAAGAGGCCATTACAATAATCCAGAAGAGTTGAGATAAAAAAATATGGACAATTTAAAGGATTAGTTCACTTTTAAATAAACTTTTGCTGAGAATTTACCCACCCCCGTGTCACCCAAGAAGTCCATGTCTTTCTTTCTTCAGTCGAAAAGTAATTAAGGTTTTTGATGAAAACATTCCAAGATTTTTCTCCATATAATGGACTTCATTGGGCCCCAAACGGTTTAAGGTTCAAATGACAGTTTCAGTGCAGCTTGGGCTTTAAACGACAGACGATAAATAAAGGGCTTAGCGGAACGATCAGTCATAAAAAAAAAAAAAAGATTTAAGTTTATAAGCACAAATGCTCGCCTTTCTTTGTTTTCTGATGCACTTTCGAGATGTCACGTAACACGCAATTACATTGAAAGGGTCACGCTTGACTTAAGCCCTATTCGGATGGGATTAGTTTAACATAGGGAGGTGGGGGTAAAGTAATTTTACCTCAGGACGTCTGTAATATTAATGGCTAATTCGCACGGGATAAGACATCTCAGTTAAACTAGCAGAAGTGGGAGGAGTAACTCGCTTTACGCACCACATTAACCTCCTTGTCGTCATGTGCGTATGACGTTGCTGTTATCACGTGAGCAAACACACAACATGAGCGCCAGTCTGAACTCCTACATATAGCCTGTATACGTTATATAAAAAAGTTAGGTCCAGTCTAACGATTCTGATTGGATTGTGTTGGTAATAGTCACTTACCTAGAGCTAAAATAAGTGTTGTGCCTCTAATAAGTGCTTTTGATCTTCTTTTTGCTTTAAGTGATATGCGTAAAGTACTGGAGCTTTGCCACAAATTTGTCTTTATATTACAGCTCCACTCTAGTTTTGCTTTTTATAGAAATAAAGACAATGGGCCCTATTTTAACGATCTGAAATGCAAGTGTCAAAGCGCGAAGCGCAAGTAACTTTGTGGGCGGGTCTCGGCGCTGTTGCTATTTTCCCGGCGGGATAAATGGCTCTTACGCCCGGCGCAAATCTAAAATGGGTTGGTCTGAAGTAGCTTCATTATTCATAGGTGTGGTTTGGGCGTAACGTGAATAAACCAATCAGAGCGGCATCCAACATTCCCTTTAAAAGCAGCTGTGCAAGTTCCCTTATGGATTGATATTATTATGGCGTATTTACCAGGCGCACGCCAGGAGCGGTTCACAGCCGAGGACACTGATGTTCTTCGAAGAGCAGCCCTTACGAAACAAAAATATATTGCAGTATATTGGAAAATTTCATGCAATACATTAGGCAATATATTCACATATATGGGAATTAATATTTATATTTTTCAATATATTGCAATATATTGAAAGCGGCAATCATTTGTATATTTTGCAATATATTACATGAATATATCATATATTTTATAATACTATGAATATATTATTCCATATATTTACAATATATTAAAATATATTTCAAGTAATGTATTGGTAAATATATTTTCCTTTCGTAAGGGAGTGAAAGACAGAGAAGTTGTGTTGTATGGGGATGGGAGAAACCCACCCAAAATAGCGTCGGTTTAACAGTTTTTTCAGTCGATTTTTTTTCCTGGTTCTTGACGGACAAACCAATTTGTCAGATGTCCTTATATACATATATGTCTTGCCACTATTGGGCAAACAGGTCTGATCCTTAATTACTACAATTAGCCTGAATAATTTGTAAGGTAGATTTATGCCTATTTTTTCACATCTTCGTGGCACACCACAATGTGTTAATATTTTTTTAGTGTAACAATTTATGATTTGCAAAAATAACTGTTGCATCTATGTAGATTACATGAGCAAAGTGTATGCGCGTTGTGCACGGTATACATTATGGTCAAGCATGCGCCCTTAAAATAGCATAATGAACAACGCGCAACGCGCCACTGACTTTAGACCAGGTTTTTTCTGGTCAGTGGCGCAACTGTTTAATGGAACAGCAAAACAGCACCAGGGATTGTTTGCGCCAGAACACGCCTCCTTTTTTGCGCTGAACCGCCCCGGGAGCGCAAGTTCATTCACTAGTTTAGCGACGTGCTTCTGTGGAGGGAAAAGCGCGCTTTGCGCGGGTGCAAAATAGGAATGACCCATGCGTCGGTGTACAAAGTCAATTGCGCTGGGTGCAAGATAGGGCCCAATTTCATTCATGTGGATAATCATAACAGTCAAGACAGAACTACCGAATCAATGTTTACAAATGTGCATAAGGAGGATCATATACACATATTCAAATGTTTTTGTGTCAGTTTATCTTTTAAAACATTTTTACGGACACTTGTAAACACTGACTCGGTACTTCCGCCTAAGTCAAGCGTGACTTTTTCAACATTGCGTATTACGTGACGTCACGAACGTGCATTACAGAACAGAGCAAGGCCAGCATTTGTGCTTATAAAACGTTAATTTTTTTATTTTTTATGACAGATCGTTTTGCTAGATAAGCTCTTTATTTATCATCTGGTGTCGTTTAAAGCCCTCTGAAGCTGCACTGAAACTGTAATTTGGACCTTGAACCATTTGGGGCCCAATTAAGTTCTGAAACTGTAATGTGATATCTCTGTGTTGTCTAGTTTTCACTACCTTTCCCATGATGCTTTGTGTTCGCCTAATGACCTTATGTCCCTGTGTTAAGTGATTAGTCATTATGTTTCACCTGTGTTCATTCATCATTTCATTAGTTCCTTTGTTTGCCCTGTCCATTTAAACCCTGAGTTCTCACCCATTCTCTGTTCGTCCTCATTAATATTAACGTTTGGCTGTGTATTTCTATGGTCTACTTCAAGTTTGTAATTAAAAGTGGAGTTAGTGTTATTTCAAAACCGTTTTACAAAATGGACTCGGGCTGAGTGCAATAACAAACTTGTTGCCAATCAGTAGGTAAGGGGCGTCAGTGCAAGTCATTATTATTCAAAACATACACACACACACACACACACACACACACACACACACACACACACACACACACACACACGACAGACATTTGCCGAGAACTAATATATGCTGGCTTTGCTTGAATATGCTCGTGTTTCATGCTCGTGTTTCATGCTTGTTTGTCTATTTGCGATCGTATTGTGTCTCACTTCAGCGATGATAAAGACCCGTTCATTTCCACACCGTATAAAGCATCTAAATCTCCTCACTGTTTCAAGCGCCAGCTCACAAAATGTGTCCGACAAGTAAGATACTATACTCCTAATATATGTTTGTTTCCTCTTTTCATCTATACAGATTCTGCCATAGTCGTTGCCTGGGTTACACATGTGTGGGGCGGAGCTATCAAAATAGGGCCAAAAACCTTTTGGGGGAAGCGGCGTGTTTGTTTTGGTGTTTTGAAATATCAACAACGGTTACCATTCAGAACTCACCCCACCTTTAAATTCAGTTCCTGTCTATTCCTATTCATTGTGCACTTTCATTACCAAACCATAACATACACCATCCTAACCAGAAGCAACACGTATGTAACGAAAATGTCTTTTCCATGTTAATCAGAGTTTTTCATATTAACCAGCTGCAACAGTGATTTGCAATGATTCTATTTTACAAACAGATTGTGCAGCATAGCCCGCCCACAAGCTCATGTGATTGGCTGTGATTTTTGGTTGATTTTCTTGCGTCCTGGGTTGAGTCTGGTTTGGACAGATAAACTGCTTGCCACTGGAAATCTTATCGCGTTACATTGCATCACGTCTGGTTAGGATTTAGCTGTTTAGATTTGCTCTTCAAAGCTGCAATTTCTGCCAAAGGCCAGCTAAAGCAACAGAACTAATGAGAAGCATAATGAGTTGTTTATTTACCTTGTTTTGTCTGAATGTCAGGGTATGGCAACTGCCATACGTAAATGCCGCCCCTGGTTCATGGGCTTTCTTAGGCTGACAGAGTTGTTGTGCCAGGTAGTTGATGTGTATCCGCAAGTATTTAAAGATAGAAACGACCTCAACAACTGCTCATCAACGGCATTTTAATTTAATATGTACTAAAAGTACAATAGTAAGTCATATTCTAAATCAGAGTTTAGTGGTCTGTCGATAAAACATGGCCAATGGTCTCATATATAGATGAGGATAACATGACACTAAAATTATGCAGTAAACATGTGCTTGTAACATGTATGTTCTGTTTGTTTTGTTTTCACTGTTTGCTCTGTTCTCATTTTCCTTAGTTCCCTAGTTAGTCTCCTTGGTTGGTAATCAGTTCTATCACACCTGGTTATGTGCTTTGAGACATGAGATAATCTCTCGTGACACTTTTGTTTGCTTCCTGCTGTACGCAGTCATGTGTTTTGAAGAAGGCGTGGCTTTTGAGACGCTCTGTAGGGAGGGTGGAGTCTTATGCTTTCAAAGCTAGTTCGCTATTGCTAGCCTCTCTGAAAATTACCTACCCTAATTTTAAAGGTGCACTATGCAACTTTCCGTCCACTGGAGGGCGCCTATTCAAAACAAATGCGTAGTTTGATGGCGGCAAGTTTGAGCGCAGCATCTTGGGACATGTGGTCTTCACCTCACAGCCGGTGGAAAAAAGGACACGGGCAGAAATCACGTTCATGAATGCGGTTATTAACGTTACTGTAGTGTGAAGCAGAGCAGGACCGAGTGTTGTGGAGCTGAGCACAGCCGCTGGAGCGATTGTTATACAAACACACGACTCGTGAACACCGGGACTTTTATTATGACGGGACAAGAGACATTCGCCGGGCGCCCACACTGATCCGCTCTTCCTGATCCGAGGTAAAGCAGCTCTGTTTATCATATTAGATACATTCAAGTGTGTTGAAAATGATGTTATGACGTTACTCCGTGCGTACACTTGTTCACACTGCTAAGAGTAAAGCGCTCCTGACAAATAAAACCCGAAACCGAGGGTTGCACAGATATGACGCAATTGACAGGCGACCTCCTCAAACACTATGCTGAAACGTCCCGGCTAGGGCTGGGACAACGCGTCGACGTCATCGATGACGTCGACGCAAAATATGCGCGTCGATTCGTCAGACTCAAAATAAAGATGGCGGCGCCGGAGAGTAGTAGCAACCATAGATGTACATAATAAAGTATATTATGTAATTAAGTATATTATTTATTATGTATATCTATGGTAGCAACACGAGTGGCTCCTCAGACTTTCAGAAGTGCAAGGCTTGCGGGTTGGCCACAGTCTATGGGGTTGGCGCGCGGTGCACACGGAGCATCACAGGCATGCCCGCACGCGTTTTGTTGTCACGGCTACATAAACAAATTTCTGCACACAGGAAGACAGATGTTTTGGTAATATTTGATGTATTTTAATCACAAAAACAAACGTTTGCATCAAGTGAAAGCATCGGACACATTGACGTTACCTACATAATAAGCTGTTTTAAATTTAAAATGTTCAATGTCTAATCGCGCTGATGTGACCGAGGGTATCCATCCTCTAAGTGAGCAGTTTCATCCCAGGACTATTCCGGTTTTAAACGGAATATTGGCGCCCATAATGCACTCTACATGTAACTTTTTTCACTGTCATGCCGCGGATGCGCGTGGCGTTTCTGTTGCGGATCATCCACGGGGCTGCGTGGCGTTTTCTCTGCCTTTGCACACTAGAAGCGTGTCTGACGCGACGCTGCTGCTGCTATTGATGCGGAGGGAAGCCCTATCCCTAATGTTAAACATAAATAGCCTACTGATACAGCAAAGAAAACGTCGGGAGTAGCCACATATCTATGGTATTGACGGCAAAATAGGCTACAGAATATTTCGTTCTGTATTGACAGTTGCAATATTTCAAAATCGATAATTGACGTTTTTTATTATTACAATTAGGCCTATATCTGCATTTATGTAAACCTACAGACTTTCAAACATGAAAATGTAATTTAATAATATGTATTTGTGTCAAAATGATATATAAACATCTTTTCCTATTCTATTTTGCCCGGAGACGCTCCCAACACACGTGAAAAATAGGCGCTCTTCTATTTCCAGCATGCACGCGTTTTCCGCGCGTCACAGGCAGTGTGCAAACTCCAACCTGTTAACATGTGAGCCGAAACAAAAACGGACACGCCACGCAGCCGAGACGCTCACGCTTGCAGTGTGTCCCCGGATTTGATTAACCAACTTTTTGATATTTAATCGATGGGCATAGCCTGTAGGCTGAGCTGCATACATAGAAAAATCATATAATATGTTTCTTTGTTGTAGGTTAATACTTATTTATTTGTGTGTGTGTGTGTGTGTGTGTGTGTGTGTGTGTGTGTGTGTGTGTGTGTAGCCTACTTTATGTTTTCAAGGTTTTATTGAATGCATTGCTCTTGTATAGTCTTACTTTGGAATTTTAAGAGCAATAAACATATATTGCAATGTTAAGGAATTCGTTTTTTCATTCAGATAATTAAATCAACATGTATAAATTGCTATTAGGCAATTAATGGGGAGATAATCGGTAATCGAATCGAATCGTAACCGAATCAGACAGGGAAATTAATCGTTAGATTAATCGATGCATCGAAAAAATAATCGCTAGATTAATCGTTTAAAAAATAATCGTTTATCCCAGCCCTAGTCCCGGCCCTTAGTTAAAATAGCAATTTTCTCACAATTTACAAATAGTTGGAAACATTTGGGATATTGTAAGTACTCAACTGAACAAAATATATAACACCGGCCAGTGGTTTTTGGATATTTTACTGCAAAAATACTACATAGGGCACCTTTAATGATTAAAGAAAGGGAGAAGAAACTAAATTATGTATATAAAATGTAATCATATGTGACGTGTGTGATGGAAATATTTAATATAATGGCCTCAGAAGTGGTAAAGGGGTTATTTAACATTAAACTACAGAAAAACGCAGACTGAGGATGTTCAGGTCAAAGACCACCCAAAAAGATGCTTAACACAAATAGAAGTCATATGATAGAACATTATAATCCAATCACCAGAACCAATCACAGTGAAGGAAACTTGAGTGACATTGATTTTCACCCAAGCTGTATTGTTTAAATGTACATGTTTCTTTCTGTTCAGAGAGACTCCTTTGGTTGTTGTGACCAGTAATCTCCCGGCCGTGAATAAAACTTCAGCAAAAAGCAACTTGGGAGTGGTGTCAGTTTGCTACGTAGCTGAGGAATAGAAGTACTAAAGATTCTGCACTCAATAGATCACAGCAGAGACAGTGATAGTGTTGGAAGACTATAGAGACGTCCTCCAGGTGAGGCTGTAATATGTTAGTATTAAGGATCCTGCAGAGACCAGTGTACGGCTGAGAAGGACGTGACGGTGTATAGATGCTAAAGACCTGTGTGCTCGTGTGTTTGAGTAAACGCTAGTGATAGTAGCTTCTCGAGTCTCGACGGGACGCCATCACCTTACTTCAAAAGGCGAATTACCTCGAAGTATTGAAATTGTGTTAATGTATTAAAAAAAAAGGGGATTACCTCGAGATACTTTAGTTTTGTATTAACAGCTGGGAGTTGTTTTGAATTGTCCGTGGTGAAGTCAGATATTCGTATTGAGAATTTCCACGACAGTTTGGCGAGCCAGCCAGGAGGCCTGAGGATCTGCTCCCTTCATCGGTGGGAAAAGGCAATTGATTTAAAATCACAAGAGGAGACATTTTCCATCACATTTTTCCGTGGTGAAGTCAGATATTCGTATTGAGAATTTCCACGACACGTGTCATGCAGGGAATTTTTTTTTAACTGTTATTCACTGACAATTATATGGTAATTCAACGATTTTACAGTGTACAAATTCAGCTTAAATGGATTTCTTTTCTTTAATTTTGAAGTATACTCGCTGTACAGTAATTTCAACAATTATTATTATTGTTTTTATCTTGCCAAGTTAAATCTTGTATTTTAAAGTGGTGGTTGCATGCGGTTTTCACTTTTTTAACTTTAGTTAGTGTGTAATGTTGCTGCTTGAGCATAAACAGTGTCTGCAAAGTTACAGCGCTGAAAGTTTAATGCAAATAGAGATATTGTCTTTTAAAGTTATGGCAGTTTATTGCCTACAAAAACGGCCGGTTTGAACTACAACGAGCTTCTTCCTGGGTTGGTGACATCATAAACCCTCACTAGTCTCTGCAGATGTGACTTCTGCCCGTAATGGTAAGGGGCGTGGCATTTCCGACACCCTGTGCTTGGCACTTCAGCCAATAAAAATACAGGAAACTACATTTGGCCAGCTAACCAATCTAAGACCATTGCGTTTTTCAGAGGGATGGGCTTCATAGAAGCAGGAAGCAAACGAGCCGTTCAAAGGACAGTGAAGACAGCGGTGTGGAATAAAGGTCAAATATAAGAAAAATACGGTGTTTAAAAAATAAAAAAAAGTATTAAGACATGTTATACTGTGCCCCATAAACACAACCAAGCCTAGAAAAAAAACATGGAACCACCACTTTAACATAAAGGGCCCTATCATACACTCGGCACAATACAACGCCAGGCACGGCACAAGTCTTTTTTGCTAGTCAGCCCGACGCAGTTATAATTTTCATGTCCAACGTCACATTGTTTAAATAGCAAATACACTGGCGCCATCTGTTCAACCATCGGTGTGCTAGTCTGAAAACAAGGTATGTTCAGGCGCATTGTTGGTTTGTTGCTATTTTGAGACACTGAAGACACCATTGGCCAACACAAACCTGCTCTAAAGTCAATAGCACAGTATTTTTTGTTATTTAAAGGGTGTATTAGAAATATGAGCCTGTATGTGCCTACACAATGCGTGTACACTCTGCTTATCACATACACAGCAATGCGCAGCAGCACACACAGATTTTTAAATATAAAACATTAAAGGATTCAAATGTAAAAGATTATTGTGTGCATAAAGATAAAATTGCCTACATGTCATAATGTATAGTCATTGCATGAATATTGAATGACCTATTTGCAGTAATGAGGAGCATGCATGCGTCATTGGATGAGCAGATCGGTATCCTCGCTAGAGAAGCGTTCAGACTTCCTGCTTGCAAATTCCTCCATGTAAATAGCGAATCCGCCATTGTGTGAGCACAACTGGCTTATAAAGGGAATGGGAGATGCGTCTCTGATTGGTTTATTGCACGAAATGCCCAAAACAGACCCATTAAGAGACGAGGTACAACCCTTTTAAACAATATGCCTGGAGCGCTGACCGTTTTTTTTCGACATTAAACTAACAAAAATGGATTCGGACACACCTCATGTGTACCTGCGCTTCGGACCACAAGCTCAGATCGTTAAAATAAGGCCTAAACAAATCATTCATTTATACAGTGTACTTTCAAAAAACTATATATTTAAAAGTGTTTGATAGTAAAAGTACATATGACGCAATGCATCTACAATTTGCAATGAATGTACAGGCAACTTATAGTTAATTAACCATTTTTACTGTCTCATTTTTACAGTAATTTTCTGTAAACATTACAAACATCTTCTATATGATATATGATATTATTGCTGCTTCATTCTATATGAAATGTTTTACTTGCGCACATGCAAAACTAAGAAAAGAAAAGCAAAGACCTGGCTTCGATATTTGCTGCAGAAATTGTTGTAATTTAATTACATGGGAAAACTTTAACTTTTATTCCACTATATTTAAAGCATATTGAATACATTCCAGAAAAACAACAACAACATGATCATTACAAAATGAAGTGCTGAAATATTGAATTTAATTATTTGCTCCCTTGGTGAACACAATATATTCTTCAGTATTTACAGGATTTTTCAACTGTGATGAAATATTTGAAAAATAATTATATTTTGTTACGTAAATAGTTACAGTTTGTTAATGTATAGAGTAATATTCACTGCATGGTAGATTTAATTCTGCAGTTCTTTTGTCCTAGTAAAGCTGTTGAAAAGCCTGTCGCTGGTGTAGTAGAGCACAGAATCAGCGCTGTTCTCAGATCAGATAATTCAGCGCTCAGCGCAGCATAAGGTGGAAGGCGGGGGTGATGATGGAGGCAGACTCTGTGCCGCCCGGCTACTCCATTAGCTTGAATGTCACGGTAATTACATTCCTCTTTTGAACTCCACTATGACATCTTGCACATTGGCCTCATCATAATGAAGATGGAAGGAGAAATGAAAAAAAAAATCATATCCAAGTTTTCACTCAGAAAAGAAATGTTCCCCATATGAGAACTGTCAGTGACCAGCCCAGGGCGTCAGTCTTCTAAACACGGGATTTAATTAAATTTTTTACTTTCAATTGTTTCGTCATGTTTGTGTACGATTTTTAATTGCCCGGGGGCGAGTGCAAGAATGTGTCATATCCTGCATTAACAGCCTGTGTGACATGACTGTGTGAGTGAACTCACTGCACATATAACCACACATAAAGTCTTCTGTGAACTGTCTATCAGCCACGATGTTACAATCAAACAATATTATTAACAAACAGAAAAGCAAGTTCAAAACACTTGTAGCGGAAGATAGCACTGGATCAAATCTCGATCGGGCACACGATTTGAAGTATTTTACGACACCAAATCAAACATTTTAAGACATCACAGTCATGCTTGTGATAAGCTGTTCAAATTAGAAGACAACTAAATTAAGCTGCCATCTAAGAGGCGATCTCAGAATGCACTGCGAAGAGTTTACATTTTTCAAATTGACTTAGTATTATAATAACCTACCCCTTCCATTAAATACTGGCGTAGTGTATCCCGATCTTCCAGCGGAAGGAACTGGCTGAAATATTCTGAATTATATCAATCCATAAAATGACTTGTAATGAAGCCTGGAATGAGCCTGGTTTCTTCCAAGGTTTCTTTCTCCATTATGTCACCTGATGAAGTTTGGGTTGCTTAGTTGGAGACACTTAGGCCTAGTTTAACAGACAAGGTTTAGATTAAGCCAGGGTTAGGCCTTAGTTCAATTACTGGTGTGCATCTTGAGACAAAACAATGGCACTGACATATTTTAAGATATTTCAGTTAGAGCTGCATGATAAAATGCAATTAAACCGCACACGATTTGGCAAAGACTGATTATTTAATGTGCAGCTTCTCAGTGAAGCACGGCTGTGATCAGTTGTAAATGCTGCTCCATCTTCAAGCCAGAGGACGCTCTCACGCAAGGCACTCCAAATGTGTGCCGCAGATGTACAATAGTGCATGCAAGTCCTGAAAAGTGAACCCAAAGCGTCTGAATCGCCCCCAGGTGGTTGGTCCCAGTATCTGTGTGACGTAATGGGACATGAGACAAACTAAACAATCAAATTACACTTCAAATCATTTTGTTAGTAGTCACTGAGGCACTAGCAGACTTTTTTTCTGGATTTTTGAGAGGAGATTTAGCTTAAATTTCTACATTTCTAATAATAATAATAATAAATAATAATAATGTGTTCGAATTATATAGCGCTTTTCAAGGCACTCAAAGTGCTTTACATTGAAGGGGGAATCTCCTCAACCACCACCAATGTGCAGCATCCACCTGGATGATGCGATGGCAGCCATATTGCGCCAGAACGCTCACCACACACCAGCTGATTGGTGGAGAGGAGGCCGAGTGATGAAGCCAATCAGGAAAGGGGGAAGATTAGGAGGCCATGATGGACAGAGGCCAATGGGCAAATTTGGCCAGGATGCCGGGGTTACACCCCTACTCTTTTTCCAAAGGACATCCTGGGATTTTTAACGACCACAGAGAGTCGGGACCTCGGTTCAACGTCTCATCCGAAGGATGGTGCTCTTTGTCAGTATAGTGTCCCCATCACTACACTGGGGTGTTAGGACAGGGGGTGCGCCACAGGTTGAGTGCCCCCTGCTGGCCTCACTAACACCTCTACCAGCACCTGACTCGTTTTCCCAGTTGGTCTCCCATCCAGGTACTGACCAGGCTCAGCCCTGCTTAGCTTCAGTGGGAAACCAGTCTTGGGCTACAGGGTGATATGGCAGCTGGTTCTATAACTTTTGATATCGCAGCTCTGCTTCCTGCTCTCTACTGCACAGACTCTATCCCAAATCAGCGCAAGATGTCAGCACTATATTTCGGACATTAGCGGCTTCACTTTTCTTCAGTGGAAGGTAGTGAAGACACGTCGTCCATCTTTTTTTATGGTCTAAGAGCACACATCATTCCAAGAAATCGACATGAACGTCATACTATCGGAGCTGAATCAAAAGAAGATTGAAAGACTTTGACTGATTAAACGTGACTAAATGCTTCTCATGTTTGGGAAGATGTTTGACGTGTTTCTCTTTTTCAAATGCACATTATAACAGACTCAGACTCACAGCGCTTTCACATGGAGCTGCATAGCCGTGCTTCACTCACAAGCTATGCATAAAAAAATAATCAATGCCTTTGCGACATCATTATCGCGATAAGCCAAAACGGCTAGACTATTATTTTTGAATTACCCTCCCCCTAAGATGTACCTTTGGAAAAAGGCTTTTTGAGGACCAAACCTTGTCTTTTTATAAAGAAAATGGTTTTATTTGAAAATAAATTTCCTTTTGCATATTTTTCATATTTTACATTTTATATTGAAAGTATGGTAGATAATGGTGAAATGCATTTAAAAATTCACACTTTATGGCATACCATAACCTGTAGTTCTCATTTCCAGTAGATTTCACAATGACTGATTTCTCACCTTTATTATGTACAGTGACAGATGTTTGCATGTTAAAAAAAAACAAGGGTGTTTGATTGGCATTTCCAATCTGATCCAGGTGGGATATGAATGTTTTTTTTTCCTTAGGCCGATCACAGCGTTGGAAAGACAGCAGTTTCTTCCTAAAGTCGGAGGTAAAGTGCTGGGAGAGACTTGTTCTGTGGTGTAATGCTAATCCATTACACTGCATCAAATTGGCCACTTTGAAGATATTGACAGGCAAGTGTTTCAGTACAGAACCGAAATGAGAAATGATGGGTTCAGCTCTTTGGTGATATCCAGTGTCTTCAGCTTGACGACGGCTCTGGTTATAGGCAGCCCATCGTTTCTTACATCGGACACAAACTAGTGCTTATTAGTGTACAGTCATTATAGTCAATACAACAGAGTATTCTTCTATTCAAACAGGAGAGTGTGCCACTAACAACACCAAAGGAATGGGTTTGATTCCCAGGGAAAAACATGAACTGATAAAATGTGTATCAATGCAACCATACCTTGAATTCAAACTAGACGGAATTTTTTTTTTATAATTACTTGTACTGCACAGCCAATTTAATCATGCAGCCAATTTGATTATAAAAATGTGGCAGTAACTTAAGTTAAGTTTCATTTGGTGTAATTTTTAAAGCTAAGTGCATCTTTAAAGCTAAAATGAAAAGGCATTCACAAGCCATTTGGATTCTGTAATGTGACGTCTGTCTGAGAGGAAAAGAATATTTAAAAATGTTCTTTAATATAACATGCTGTTAAATTGTGTATAATAAGACTAGGAATCTTCTCTATATCAGTGTCAGTGTTTCTGTACTCTCTGAAACGATTCCTCCATTGTAGTCTTGAGTTTTCTTATGGGATCGAACATGTCACAATATTTCTTGTTTA
This sequence comes from Pseudorasbora parva, assembly GCF_024679245.1. Classification (NCBI taxonomy): domain Eukaryota; kingdom Metazoa; phylum Chordata; class Actinopteri; order Cypriniformes; family Gobionidae; genus Pseudorasbora; species Pseudorasbora parva. The sequence goes on from NC_090181.1 coordinate 43,722,984, forward strand.
AATAATTAATACGCAGAATAAGGGGGGGGGGGCTGTTGAGTGAGTTAGTAGTGGGTTGAAACTGGCGGTTATGGTAAGGGGCGGGACATTTACCAAACACACTGGAAGAGCTTGACCAATCACAACACACTACTCCAGCCAACCAATCAGAGCACACTGTGCTTTTCAGAAGGAGGGGCTTCAAAGAGACAGGAACTAAACAGAGCGGTACTGACAGACTGGGAAGAAACGAGCTGGAATAATGTCAAATATGAAACAAGTATTTTTTGACTACGAACAAGACTGAGTAAAGTAAAGTAAAAAGTCCTAACGAAGTGCCTTGAAACACACAGTGTTATTCAGTGTGTTGACATAATTTACACTGAAATAAAAACATATAGTGGACTGTCTGATCGTTCCCTATCCCCTATATAGTGCACTGTCTGATCGTTCCCAATCCCCTATATAGTGCACTGTCTGATCGTTCCCTATCCCCTATATAGTGCACTGTCTGATCGTTCCCTATCCCCTAAATAGTGCTCTGTCTGATCGTTCCCTATCCCCTATATAGTGCACTGTCTGATCGTTCCCTATCCCCTATATAGTGCACTGTCTGATCGTTCCCTATCCCCTAAATAGAGCACTGTCTGATCGTTCCCTATCCCCTATATAGTGCACTGTCTGATCGTTCCCTATCCCCTATATAGTGCACTGTCTGATCGTTCCCTATCCCTATATAGTGCACTGTCTGATCGTTCCCTATCCCCTATATAGAGCACTGTCTGATCATTCCCTATCCCCTATATAGAGCACTGTCTGATCGTTCCCTATCCCCTATATAGTGCACTGTCTGATCGTTCCCTATCCCCTATATAGTGCTCTGTCTGATCGTTCCCTATCCCCTATATAGTGCACTGTCTGATTGTTCCCTATCCCCTATATAGTGCACTGTCTGATTGTTCCCTATCCCCTATATAGTGCACTGTCTGATCGTTCCCTATCCCCTATATAGTGCACTGTCTGATCGTTCCCCAATCCCCTATATAGTGCTCTGTCTGATCGTTCCCTATACCCTATATAGAGCACTGTCTGATCGTTCCCTATCCCCTATATAGTGCTCTATCTGATCATTCCCTATACCCTATATAGAGCACTGTCTGATCGTTCCCTATCCCCTATATAGTGCTCTATCTGATCATTCCCTATACCCTATATAGAGCACTGTCTGATCGTTCCCTATCCCCTATATAGTGCACTGTCTTATCGTTCCCTATCCCTTATATAGTGCACTGTCTGATCGTTCCCTATCCCCTATATAGTGCACTGTCTGATCGTTCCCCAATCCCCTATATAGAGCACTGTCTGATCGTTCCCTATCCCCTATATAGTGCTCTGTCTGATCGTTCCCTATCCCCTATATAGTGCACTGTCTGATCGTTCCCTATCCCCTATATAGTGCACTGTCTGATTGTTCCCTATCCCCTATATAGTGCACTGTCTGATTGTTCCCTATCCCCTATATAGTGCACTGTCTGATCGTTCCCCAATCCCCTATATAGTGCACTGTCTGATTGTTCCCTATCCCCTATATAGTGCACTGTCTTATTGTTCCCTATCCCCTATATAGTGCACTGTCTGATTGTTCCCTATCCCCTATATAGTGCACTGTCTGATTGTTCCCTATCCCCTATATAGTGCACTGTCTGATTGTTCCCTATCCCCTATATAGTGCTCTGTCTGATTGTTCCCTATCCCCTATATAGTGCACTGTCTGATTGTTCCCTATCCCCTATATAGTGCTCTGTCTGATCGTTCCCTATCCCCTATATAGTGCACTGTCTGATTGTTCCCTATCCCCTATATAGTGCACTGTCTGATTGTTCCCTATCCCCTATATAGTGCTCTGTCTGATCGTTCCCCATCCCCTATATAGTGCACTGTCTGATCGTTCCCCATCCCCTATATAGTGCTCTGTCTGATCGTTCCCTATCCCCTATATAGTGCACTGTCTGATTGTTCCCTATCCCCTATATAGTGCACTGTCTGATTGTTCCCTATCCCCTATATAGTGCACTGTCTGATTGTTCCCTATCCCCTATATAGTGCTCTGTCTGATCGTTCCCCATCCCCTATATAGTGCACTGTCTGATCGTTATCCCACTATGTGCCATTCTCCATGTAGAAAACAGTAAATGTGTGATGTGAATGATTTCAGTCGCAGCTTCAGCGTGTAATGTGTGTTCTGTGTGTAATGTAGGGGGTGGGGCTTCAGATTCTAGAGAGCCTGTGATTGGATAGAAAATCTGATGAGAAGCTGAAGTGCAGAGTGATGTCATCAAAATCATTGATCAATATTGGTGGAAGTGAGAGACTGTAAGTTTTGAATGATAATATGTTTTAAATGTTAATTTTGTCATTGTTTTGGAGCACACTAGCTTATAGATACTAAGACTAACATATTCATACTAAAAGCCAAACAACTTAAATTTTGATTCCATGGGGACTTTAAGAGTTCAAACCTGTCTGTCTCTTGGGTGCACATTTCTATGATTGTTTGCACAGGAAACCTTAAAACACAAACTGTGCGAGAGGAAGAGAAAGACTCACTCTTGTTGTAGCATGTGGTCAGCACCGCCTTGTCTGCAGGGCTGCCGCTGATGTGCCATATCTCGCCAGCATCGTGCAGGAGTACGCTCTTATTAATCATATTATTCTCATCATCAAAGTCAATGATGTGAATCTGTGGAAGCGAAAGAATAAAAAGCTCAGCGCTGAGGAAAGCGTCCGGATGGCAGTTCAAAGAGCTGGGACTTCACTCGCAGATATTTACTTTAATATGACAGCAAATGAAATCTCAAACGCTTTATAACTTCACACACTCCTGACACTGATTTCCCAGCTTTTATTTCAACTTTGAAGCGACTGCATCTTTTAAACCTGCGTTAGATGCATAAATGTTATGCAAAGCATCATACATTTGAAGAGTTATTATTATTTTACTGAGAGACGGCTGACATGTGCACTGTGGGAGATATTCGACTGGAAGTGATTTTCATTATGTACATAGTGTAATTATGACAACTTCACAAAACAATTCTAAACATCCTTAAAATAAGATCAATTCACTGAAGAAGCAAACGTTCTAAATAGATATCTTGAATATTTTTTGGGATAAATACATTTATAATCTTTATAAGCTTAGACAAATAATTTACATTTACATTTAGCAGATGCTTTTATCCAATTTAGATTTTTTTATATAAGTTCAGTGACATTTTTAAAGTAATTTAAGTATTACATATTTTATTTTAAAGCAGTACTGTATGCATCAACAAATAAACCTATACCCTATATTTAATGCTTTTACTGATTTTTTTTTTTACCTAGTTTATATGGGGATAGTTTTGTTGCATTATTCCAAACAAATCGATAGTTATCCACAAATAAATGTAAAGAGATTCACACAAATTGAATAAATTCACAAATAAATAGAATGAGATCCAAAAATATATGCAGGAGTTTCACAAAAGTTAATTAGATTCACAATTTGTGAATAACAAAAAAATCCAAACATTTATTTTTATGTCAAATAGAACTTTATTTGTGGATCTCTTCTTGCACATTTGTAAATCGCAGCACAGCGCGTGGATTCTGAAACATTTCTAGCGTCTAGACTCCACATGACATGGGCTGAAATAGTGATGTAAGAATGATCCTCCACCTATACTGATTTTAGTATCTGAATGTCATACTAACTACCTGTATGCAAAACTAGACCAAAAGGTATTAGTCTTGCTGACTTGTGTAGGTGTATGAAGTCAGGGGGTAATCTAGCGCTCGGAAAGCGTTCCACCCATAGGGGCGGCCGTTGCTAACCAAGCCATCACCTGCTGTTAGCATCCCATTGACTCCCATTCCTTTTTGAGTCACTTTGACAGTGAATAACTTTACATCTGAGGTGTTTAAAGACTCCATTTGTCCATTGTTTATTTCTAAAGAAACACGACAATGCATAAAAGCTTCATTACCTTGTATCTTACACTACCGCCCGTAGAAGCTGTTTTTGTAAAAATAGGCTAACGATTGCGTCATAACCAACACGACTCTCGCACAGTTGAGAAATTACCGTATAGACAGGAGGAGACGCTCAGAAGCAATCTTTTACTGTCTATGAGACAGTCGGGGGGACGTGGAGACATAAAGTCTGATAAAGTCAAGGGAGAAGAATGGGGAGAAGCCCATAGTGAGCCAAAAGCAACGGGAGAAAATATTTAAACAACGTGATTCAGATTTCACTTTCCACAACTACTAGAAGACCTACAGCTGTCAGACAGGAGGCTCACGTCACATCTACGTCCTCAAGCTCAGTCTGAGCCGGCGCAGTTCGCTCAGCCATCAGGAAGTGAGTGCTTCTAATTGACTTCATTTTCCGCCGTTGAAGTCTATGGGGTCGCTGTGTCCATTTATTTTACTGTCTATGGTATGAAGTGAGCATGTTAGTCTGAGAGAGAGACAGAGAGAGCGCATGCATACGTGAGGGCATCTCTGCCTTTCAGGCTGCTGAAAGTTGGAGAGGAAGCCATTAACCTTGGGTTGGACCGCAATGAAGGAGAATTATTAGGCAACGTTATAATTTTATGGAGGGAAGCAATACAAATAAATTCCAATGGCTGGACAGGATAATTGGAGGCGTTGGAAGGTTCTGTAATGAGCGCTGGGGTTGGAGAGACTTGCTCGTGATTTATGAGAATGGCTTGTGAATTATCACATGGGCCTCGTCTCTTGCCGTAGACATAACGTGAAGGAGGGGTCAGGGGCTCAGGTAGAGAATGGCCTCCACTTTAGGCCCATTCATGCCCAGGACGGAAGTGAAGTGTCACTTCAGTGATGACACACAGGCCTCAGGACAGTGTGTATCGCTCTGCTGCTCGAGGGCGGAAGGAAATGACCTGCTGCAGGGTAAGTTTATGAAGTTTTTTGATCACAGTAAATAATAATGTTCTTACCATACAAATCATTTTGATACTGTATATGTTTGAACAAGAAAAAAATAAACTAGTTAGCAGCTGCCCAGTGAGAAAATTATCTTAATACAGTTATCCAATCAGGCATAACATTATGACATTAACAATATAATATTGTGTTGGTCCCCCTTTTACTGCCAAAACAGCCCTGACTCATAGAGGCATGGACTCCACTGGACCCCTAAAGGTGTGCTGAGGTATCTGGCACCAATATGTTAGCAGCAGATCCTTTAAGTTCTGTCAAGGATCGGACTTGTTTGTTAAGCACATCCCACAGATGCTCGATTGGATTGAGATCTGGGGAATTTGGAGGCCAAGTCAACACTTCACACTCGTTGTTGTGCTCCTCAAACCATTCCTGAAGCATTTGTGCTTTGTGTCAGGAGCATTATCCTGCTGGAAGAGCCACAGCCATCAGGGAATACCGTTTCCATGAAAGGGTGAACATGGTCTGAAGCAATGCTTAGGTAGGTGGAGCGTGTCAAAGTAACATCCACATGGATGAAGGACCCAAGGTTTCCCAGCAGAACATTGCCCTAAGCATCACACTGCCTCCGCCGGCTCGCCTTCTTCCCATAGTGCATCCTGGGGCCATGTGTTCCCCAGGTAAGTGACTCACACGCACCCAGCCATCGACGTGATAAAAAAGAAAACGTGATTCATCAGACCAGGCCACCTTCTTCCTTTGCTTGCAGAACCAGCATTAACTTCTTGAGCAATTTGAGCTCCAGTAGCTCGTCTGTTTGATCGGACCACACGGGCCAGCTTTCGCTCGCCACGTGCATCAATGAGCCTTGGCCGCCCATGACCCTGTGGCCGGTTCTCCACTGTTCCTTCCTTGGAGCACTTTTGATAGATACTGACCACTGCAGACCGGGAACAGCCCACAAGAGCTGCAGTTTTGGAGATTCCCTGACTCAGTCATCTTGCCATCACAATTTGGCCCTTGTCAGAATTGTTCCAATCCTAACACTTTCCTATTTTTCCTGCTTCTAACACATCAAATATGAGGACAAAATGTTCACTTGCTGCCTAATATAACCCACCCACTTACAAGTGCCATGATGAAGAGATCATCAGTGTTATTCACTTCACCTGTCAGTGGTCATAATGTTATGCCAGATCAGTGTATAGGCAGAGTCCGTGGGACTCAGAGATCCGGTGACGCCGAATGACTAGGAGGCCAATGCCCGACGTGGTGCCCGGGTGCCAAGAGTCTACGGCAACGATGGATTGAGGACTGCAGTGGAGCCTGATGCCCGTTTCACAAACTCCGTTTGCAGTATGTGGTGCGTAATTTTTTTCCATACCCATGTTAACGGATTACAGCTTTCAGACTGTGCTCGGATTTGGTCCGCCGATCCATTCTAGGTGCGTGCCTATACAGAAGTGACTGTGCGGCGATCGTTTCTGCACCAAGTCTATTTTTTGCTGTGCTGGATGAGCTGAATTAAAGGGACAGAGCATTGTTTGCATTAAAATAAACATGTATTGACACGAAAATTTAGTAATTTCACCACAGATCCATAATATTTAAAATTATACTCCGTTACAAAGTCATCACATGGCTTTTGGATAGCACTCATCCTTCCTCCTTTCTTGGAGGAGGAAAAAAAAGTTATTTATGACCTGCTGAAATTTTTGTAAAAAAAAAAAAAAAAGTAAAAAGATTTACGAAATAAAAGACAAGATTTTTTGTCTATTGTACTGATTTTAATATTGGCTATAACATACGTTTAAATGTTTTGCCACTTGCGTTGCATGAGCAACGTAATATATAAATCTAAAGGCTATATAAAGTAAATGGAATAAAGAAATTGAATAAAACTTTGTTTATATTAAGTGCTTTTAAACGTTTCGTCTATGACAGACTGTATTCAAGTGAATTGCATTTATGACAAGCCATGTTCAGTAGCCTAACAACTTTTAAATGTGAAATAAAAATTATGAATAAATGCTGTGTTTGTGGTATAAAGCAGCGGATCAGTCACCGCATACGAACTGCAGACGGAGTATGTGTGAAATGGTCGTTACTGACCAGGGCGAAGCCAGAGGAACAAGGGAAGCCGGAAGGACGGTGGTCCAGGGTGAAGCTGATTGGTCGATAGGCAGAGGTGGAACTGAGGGCTCAAGGCGGAGCCCGGACAAGGCGGAGCCCGGAGGTAAATGGTAAATGGACTGCATTTATATAGCGCTTTTAACAGACCCTATGGCCATCCAAAGCGCTTTACATCTTGCCTCACATTCACCCATTCATACACCGACGCCGATGTCAGCCATGTATGGCGCCATCCAGCTCGTCGGGAGCAGCTGGGGTTAGGTGTCTTGCTCATGGACACCTCGACACTTGGTCAGGTGGAACCGGGGATTGAACCACCAACCTTTCGGTTTGTAGACAATCTACATGAATCACTGAGCCACTGCTGCCCCAATGCCAGGACAAAGCTGGACTGGAAGTCCCAACGTGGAACAGGGTTGCTTGGCAAATATGATGGTGGAGCTGAGGTTTGAAGGGATTCAGCGGAGGCAGAGCTGGGGGAATGTCTGAGGGAATGAGTGGCAGTGGAGCATGCAGGAGAGGAAGAGTGGGTGTGGGAGCAATTACAAACTTGGGATGGACAGGACCAATGACAATGATTTGCTCCGCATCATGTTTAGGGGCGTGAAAATGTAAAGGCAATGTCCCTGCAATTACAGACTGACATGCATCTATAAATTATTCATTCAAGAACGTTGCGCACGTTTACTGTGACAATGGAGCCGCGAACTTCACATACGACCAGTGTTTAGACGATCCTGCAAAGCGCTCGTTGTCACAGTTGTAAACACGACGGCGTTCTTCTTCCACGAAACTTAACATCAAGAACATCCAAGTAAACAAAGACTTCTGAACTAGGGGTGAACGATTATTTTTGTTATTTTAATTTATCTTTGTTATTAAAAATAAGAACTAAAAACAGTAGTCTTCACATGGATTAAACATACACTGATACATAATTAAGCTAAAAAGGTTATTCAGCCAAGAGCAGGTATCCAGACAGACAGCGGCAGGTATACTGTATTAGCCGCCTGTCACTTTAAGACCTAATGCATGAGTTTATTAACACACATTTTGTTTTCTTTCCCCAACTGATATCATTCACTTAAAGCATAACCAACTGTGTTTACATGAATACTCATCAAGGCAGCCATTTTGACATAACTGCGTGTATTTGACAGTCTTGAGTGTGAAACAAGATACGCAAGACTGCAACGGAGTTGTTTTCGCAAGTTATGTTATATACTCTATTTAACATCAAGCAAGTCACATAAGTAACAGTGGTCGTGTGCCCAGTCTATTCTCTGCTATATGCGTTGACTTAAAACGTAAACCTTTCACAATGTTGAAGTAGCCTATTAAAATCATTCAGATATTGTGTGCCGTTGTGATATGCATATCGCAATATACATTTGCAATATTTTGATAATTTCGATATATTGCACAGCCCTATTATGAAACAAACCAAATTAATCCACAAACGAGCAGGTAACGTGACAGTGTGCAAAGAAAGCAACACAAAGAATGAAAGGAAATGAGGAACTTAGACAGTGATGAACCAACTACAGTACAGACATGTGTACGCGTTAATAAATGCCAATGGTAACTAATGACTGGAGGGAAACTAGTACAAAAGGAACACTTCACCTTACATGTTAATTTGTAATTTGCTCCTAACCTGCCATGACAGATTAAAATATTTTGTTGTGCTGTATTTCTGTGGTATTGTCCTAACTAACATTAGTGTTTTATGAAATTATAAATTAACAATAAATATGAAACAGACTCATTCAGAAACCTGCTCTAAAGAGTCGTGAACACTTTTTGCCATTGAGAAAGTGTCCCAATCAACTTGAATTCACCCCATGTAACATGGGCACTGACATCATTATAGAAAATATGAGGACTCAAGATAAAACTACAGCATACACAATCCCATGTGTACATTCACTCACCTGGTTATCAAATTTGAGTGACTGTGTGCCCACTAGAAACCTGATGGCATCTGTCTCAGCTGTCTGAGCTGTCAGGGCACGCGCCTGAAAACATGCGGAGAAGATGACAGCCGATGCATTAATCATACACAACCAAAATAAAAGAAAATGCAATACATATATGACACAAAATACCTGAGAGCTAGTCCCTACCTAGACTGCATTTTTGGGGTGTCATAGTTGAGCTCATTAATGTGTTATGTATGTGTGGTGTGGTGTGGTGTGGTGTGTGTGTGTGTGTGTGTGTGTGTGTGTGTGTGTGTGTGTGTGTGTGTGTGTGTGTGTGTGTTTATATAGTGGTATCATATAGTAATACAATCTCTTTTATTTTTGCCATGGCTTATGAAATATGAATATAGCAATAATTTATCCATGTATACTTACATTTAAGTGTTATGGTATATTACCATGTGATTCCATACTTATACATTGTTTGAGATAGATATGGAACGGAAAATATCTCTCAATTTGTCATTTTTAATACAAAAACATGTTTTAATAATCATTACAACACTGAAGCACAGGTCCTAAATATGAAAATGTGATGTGTGCAAGAATAACAAAATAAACCGTGCTACAGTACCTGAAACTCCAAGCCATAAATAACTGGTGCATCATCCTCCATCTTCAGTCTTTCGTTTATTTATCTATGATTTAATTTAGAGTAAAACATTCTCCTGTTTATCAAATACTGATGGCATACACAGCAGTTCCGCGAACGTAAAATGGAACTTACGCAAACGGCGTACGGGATCTTACGTAACGTTGTTCTCTGTGAGTTCGTGTGCTGTGCTTTGTGAACGGAAATGTTGTTCGAGAATACAAGCCTCCCCCGTAGCGAGGATGTTTGACAACTATCGCACACCGTAGATCTCTTCTTACGTCAATGCGCATGCGTGTGTTTACACTGCTGTCATCACAGCGTTCATTTCACTGAAGGTAAAATCATGTTTTAACTGTTTTATCATAATGTAATTTTCTCTCTCTGCGTAAGTGTTGTGGAGAACATGACGGTCTCCTATATGTCAATTCAACAGTTATTGCATTTTAGTCTAGATTCGTCATGTTGTTGCTACAGTGCTCTTCAGACTTGCAGCATATTGATAATCAGGTATTTTAGTCATATTTCTGTTCTAATTTTCTCCTCCAGAAGAATGATTTCTAAAATTATTCATATAATTAATCCATGGAGCTTATTTGACATTATGTAATGTTTTGAAACGATAAAGGTTCAAGGGTTTTATTTATTTAAAAAGGCTTAAATCCTGGTTGTCAAATCATAGTATTTAGTCTTTTGATTTATATTATCAGTAATGCGACAGTAATGATATTGTATTTTTATGTTATGCTGTCCTCATAAGTGGACACTTGGACTCAGTTGTTTTAAAAATGAAATGACATGTATAGGTGAAAACAATGGGATTTTTTTTTTTCAGTTACCAATCAATGTTTAGGTTTCAGGATTCAACCAAACTTTGTGTAAATATGATTCTCAACTATGATATAACAGAATTAATTGATATACAATTTTACTAGGCATAATGTGTGGGTTTTCCCATTCAATGCAATGGATCCTTTCTATCCTATCTCTCTAATGTGTTCTGATGTGAAGTGTAATCATGGAAATAACAGTTGGCAACATTTTCATAATAGTATCTAATATTTCATAGGAATATTGATATATCATTTCTTTCCTTATTCACTTGTTGTGTCTCCAAAATGCCTGATAAACATGAGTCCTGGGGCTAGCACGATATGTTTAAGCTTAGTTTGTGCCAATCCTGGGTTTTAGGTACCATTACAGTGGTTTGGCTTTTAGCTGTGTTCATCTCGATAGTAACTAACGCTCCACAGCTAACCTGCTCTGGGGCAGCTTATGTTCTGGATACGAGATCTCAAAATGAAATTGGTCCAATCAGCTGAGAGCAACGGGTTGCATCTCTTACTCTCTACTGCAAATTAAAGGACATGACATAGCAAATGATTTCTAAAGACTAAAGCGTCTGGCTTTTAACAATCTATATATATATATATATATATATATATATATATATATATATATATATATATATATATATATATATATATATATATATATATATATATAATACTAATTTTGAATGATTTAGAATTCTTAATAATTTTCAATCATGTAATATTCTGCAGAAGAGAGAAATTAATCTCAGTTCCACTGATCCACAGCATGTGATTGGCTGTTCAGAGTGTGATTGGGTGTTCACTGCTGATGTCACAGTGTGTGATTGGATGTTCACTGCTGATGTCACAGAGTGTGATTGGCTGTTCACTGCTGATGTCACAGTGTGTGATTGGATGTTTCTCTGCTGATGTCACAGCATGTGATTGGCTGTTCACTGCTGATGTCACAGAGTGTGATTGGCTGTTCACTGCTGATGTCACAGAGTGTGATTGGCTGTTTACTGCTGATGTCACAGAGTGTGATTGGATGTTCACTGCTGATGTCACAGAGTGTGATTGGCTGTTCACTGCTGATGTCACAGAGTGTGATTGGCTGTTCACTGCTGATGTCACAGAGTGTGATTGGCTGTTCACTGCTGATGTCACAGAGTGTGATTGGCTGTTCACTGCTGATGTCACAGAGTGTGATTGGCTGTTCACTGCTGATGTCACAGAGTGTGATTGGCTGTTCACTGCTGATGTCACAGAGTGTGATTGGCTGTTCACTGCTGATGTCACAGCTAAACTGCTGAACTCAGGATCAAAGTCTGAGTTAACAGAGAAAGTTGATGATCAGCATCATGGGACCAACAAAGCCTGAATAGTTTGGTTTGGTTTTGTCAACTCATAATTAATCCTGTGACCCTGAGTCTGTTAAACTACCATCATGGTACAGGCCACTGGTGTCCTCTATAGTGGACATTCATGAAATCAAAATTTTGTAACAGACAGTCATAGTTTTATTGGAAACCCCATAACATTTTCCTGAGATGTTGATTTAGAACAACCAATTTGAAAATTAATCAGATATAAATGATAATTACAAACTATTACTAAATATTATCCATCCAATTCAGTCATTTATAAAGACCCAGGAGAAGTCCGGTTGTCCTGGTAAAACCTCAAAACATTTGGTATCTCTGAAAAGCCCTGAATGTGCTCTTTACAGGACATGAAAGACTGAAAACTATGACATGTATGGTGTCAGAGAAAGGCATTAAAATATAATGCCCTTGTACAAGGACAGTGGCGCCCAGGAGGTTAAATATTATTTCACAAACTCCAGTGAAAATAAAAAAATAATATAAATACATCAAAAACTCTTGTGATACTTCAATATGAGAAGAAACCAGAGGAACACAGTAAGATTGACCCTGTGATAAAGAAGTGTGCTTGTAGTTGAATCTTAATATTAATGAAGTACCCACTGTTATGACTGTTTCTTAACACTCATAAGTATGCTTTAAAAAGTGCAGTTTGTAATGAATTATGTCACATTAAAAAATGTTGTACATTTTAAATCATTGTGCTTTAAGTGTGTGTGTGTGTGTGTGTGTGTGTGTGTGTGTGTGTGTGTGTGTGTGTGTGTGTGTGTGTGTGTGTGTGTGTGTGTGTGTGTGTGTGTGTGTGTGTGTGTGTGTGTGTGTGTGTGTCTGTCTGTGTCTGTGTGTCTGTGTCTGTGTGTCTGTCTGTGTCTGTGTGTGTGTCCGTGTCCGTGTCCTCCGTGTCCATGCATGCACAGGTCCGAGGCCATTATCTTTGTAAGCACACATGCAAACACTGATCATGCTCCTGAACACTAAATATTTCTCTTATTTTCGATCTTCCTCATTCATTTTCAGTGGATGGTCATTTTTGACCAAGCTCAGTTCAATGAGGCCTACAATCAGCTAGAAATAGAAATACAAAACCTGTCCTAATTGATAGAATGTTGACAAAAAGATTTAACATAATATTTGGTGATAATATAGCATAACGAGAGATTTATAAGCTATTTTTTAGGCTGCTCATTTTTGGCCAGGAACACCACAAGTATGACAAGGTGGGGGAATTTAAAAAAAAGGTGGTTATACCCTGTGTTAGCAAAGTCAGCAAATTTTAATCAAGTGGGAATAACGTTTTTAGTAACAAGAAAATCTTCTCTTGGTCAAAATGACCCGAGCACAACAGAAATGTACTAAAGTGCAATTTTGATGTAAATGTGTCATTACAAATACTTTTAATGTTTATTTAAAGGAAGTGTATGTAAGATTGCAGCCAAAACTGGTACTGCAATCACTTTCAAATGACTGTTTGTCATACAGTCATACATGTCACAATCAGTGAATCGATTAATGATTTGGGTCGCCAATGTCACGTGATTTCAGCAGTTCAGATCGCGGCAAACTGCTCAAATCACGTGACATTGGCGACCCGAAGCATTAATCGATTCATTGATTTATTAACCGTTTTAATCTTTTTGGAAAAACACGGGAAGAGAGGACAATGCTGAAAAATCAAAATGTATTTTTGATGCTTCAAGAGACTCTAATTAACCCACTGATGTCTCATATGGACTACTGTGATGATGTTTTTATTCCCTTTCTGGACATGGAGGACAGTATAGTGTGCATACACTTGCATACGCTCTCAGACTGAATATACAATATCTTAAACTGTGCGTGAAGATGAACAGAGGTCTTACGGGTGAGGAACGACATTAGGGAGAGGAGTTAATGACATCAATTTCATTTTTGGGTGAACTAACCCTTTAAGTCCTACTTAAGTGGGTCATAACTTAAGTACTAATTAACTCAGCTAATTGCATTTAATATAACTTTAAACTAATACATTTTCATTAAATTAAACATATGATGCAGTTAAGTGTCTGAAAGCATTATATTCAGTTCGCTTTTAAGTAAGTTATATCTGTAATAAGAATGCTAAAGTGTACTTCTTTTTCACAGGGGTGTTTATGTGACTATATATATATATACATATACATTCATTAGCTATTTAGCCTGATTCATTGACCTCTGTTTTGTTTGACTACGAATCACAGGGAACATCCAGGCTGGAGTCATGGACAGCAGTGAAGGTCCAGCTCAGAGGCCTGTTACACTGGATATAGATGGAGCAGATGAGATGCTAAATGAAGTCTCCATCCCACTCCAAACTGACCCAACAGAAGCATCTTTCCAAGAGGAGAGCATCGACCTGGATGCCGAAACGTTTGTTTCACCACGGGATGACAGCACTCACACTGAGAGCTTGATAGACAGGCTGAATGACCAGATGATGGAGAGCGTGATGATCTCAGACTCCCCCAACAGCGAGGAGGAGGACGTCGTTCCCATCGACTCACTTTTGGGGCAGAATGAAGGTGAGGAGGCGTTTGAGTTCAAAACACCAGATGGAGATAGAGAAGAGCAAAAAGATGACAATGCTGCTGAACCTGAGGAGACATCCGAGCCTTTATTGGATGAAGAGATTGAAGATGAGAAGATTGCACAGGTGGATGACAAAAGGGAAATTGTTCCTCCAGACGACCCAAACCCAGAGGTTCCCAAAGCTCAGGAGCCTCTGATGGTCATTGAGATGAATACGGATACGTCCCCTAAAGAGGAGCCTGTACCGGTGTGTACTATCTTCAGCCAGGCTGTGCAACCCAAAGCACAATCCCTGATACCTGACGGCTTTCAGCCCACGCTAGTAAAATCTCCAAGTTTTACCATTGGCACCACAGACACCCCTAACAAACTCATCCCTCAAGTGTGCCAGCCCAGTCCCAGCCTCAGTAAGTTCTTCACAGATAATTGCGTGGTCAACCCCGCCTCAGACTTCTTCGATTCTTTCACCACATCCACCTCTTTCATATCAATCAGCAACCCGAATGCAGAGCCGCCCAAGACGGCCACCACTCCAGAATCTCCGCCCCAGGAAGCTGTACCGACCAGCACATACTTCGCCCCGGTTGCTACAAAACCGCAAGTAAGTCCTGCGGAGCCCGTGAACAAGCTCCAGGCGGTGTTCTCCAGCGGAGACGACCCATTCGCAAGCGCTCTGATCACCAGCGAGCTGGAAAAGCGCTATGATGCCTGGCTTCCCTCAGACGACACCAGGAAAGTTCTGATATCAGTGGCCACACAGCAGATCAGTCCTGTTCAGATAGACAGAGAGCAGCTGGCCATGCCTGGACTGAAGTTTGACAACCTACAGGTCAGTGCAATTTCACAAAAACACTCAATTTTAAATTTGCACATTCTATGAAATGTAATGTGGTGCATGAAGATTCTTTTAACATATTTTTATTTAAAGCAAAAATAGCATGCAGGCTTGATACGAAATAAGGCCTGTTTATACTAGTGTGTTTTTGTTTAAGAAAGCATAACTTTTTCTGCGGTACGCCTGTCGTCCACTCTACTCCAGTGTTTTAGAACCTTGAAAACGGACACTTTTAAAAAAGCGCTGCAGATCCCGATTTAGTTTGAAAAATCTGGGGTTGCGTTTCAGTGTAAACGGACCAAAATGGAGACTTTTAAAACCGATGGCGTGGCTGCCCACATTACGCTCACTGAAGTACACACACTAAAAGTTTGTCCAACAGTGTGTGAGTACTAAACTAAAGCCCTATTCGGATGGGATTAGTTTAACATAGGGAGGTGGGGGTAAAGTAATTTTACCTCAGGACGTCTGTAATATTAATGGCCAATTCGCACGGGATAAGACATCTTAGTTAAACTAGCAGAAGTGGGAGGAGTAACTCGCTTTACGCACCACATTAACCTCCTTGTCGTCATGTGCGTATGACGTTGCTTCCTTTTATCACGTGAGCAAACACACAACATGAGCGCCAGTCTGAACTTGTGTGTGTATGTGTATACAGTGGGTACAAAAATTATTCAGACCCCCTCATTTTTTTCTCATTAATGTACACAAAGCACCCTAGCCTGACAAGCCAGACCCACATCAAGATGTTTGGTCTGGAAACTCACCATTGACAGGACTCAATCCGAGGGGCGGATAAACGGTTGTCTTTTAAACTCCCTCTGCACGCGATAGGATAGCGCTACCACCAACCAGAGCAACGAAGGTGAAGCAGAGCTTGTTGACAGATTAAACATTCGCCGTATCCGGTCGGCAAAACTCAGAACACATCTTCCCTTTTTAAGAATGACTTCAGTGCCGTTCTTTGTTCTTTTCTCAGAGAAAAGCTTAACTCCAAGTCTTCCAGAGTCGCGGTCAAAGCTGATTCGTAAAACCGCCGTTCCGCCTAACTCAAGAGTTAGGCGACTACAGCTCAGAAGGGTATTGAGAGTTCCTAGACGACACTCGCAGGCAGATTAAATTTGCTGCTGCTAGGGTGCGTCTAGATTTCTAGGCCAACAGCACCCCATATTGACAGAATTGTTGACATTTTTGCAGATTTATTAAAAAAGAAACACTGAAATATCACATGGTCCTAAGTATTCAGACCCTTTGCTCAGTATTTAGTAGAAGCATCCTTTTGATCTAATCCAGCCATGAGTCTTTTTGGGAAAGATGCAAGTTTTTCACTCCTGGATTTGGGGATCCACTGCCATTCCTCCTTGCAGATCCTCTCCAGTTCTGTTGGGTTGGATGGTAAACGTTGGTGGACAACCATTTTCAGGTCTCTCCAGAGATGCTCAATTGGGTTTAAGTTAGGGCTTTGGCTGGGCCATTCTTTACCTCCCTCACCAGGCTCTTCTCCCCTGATAGCTCAGTTTGGCCGGACGGCCAGCTCTAGAAAGGGTTCTGGTCGTCCCAAACATTTTCCATTAAAGGATTATGGAGGCCACTGTGCTCTTAGGAACCTTAAGTGCAGCAAAAATGATTTTGTAACCTTGGCCAGATCTTTGCCTTGCCACAATTCTGTCTCTGAGCTCTTCAGACATTTTCTTTGACCTCATGATTCTCATTTGCTCTGACATGCACTGTGAGCTGTAAGGTCTTATATAGACAGGTGTGTGGCTTTCCTAATCAAGTCCAATCAGTATAATCAAACACAGCTGGACTCAAATGAAGGTGAAGAACCATCTCAAGGATGATCAGAAGAAAATGACAGCACCTGAGTTAAATATATGACTGTCACAGCAAAGGGTCTGAATAGATTTTTAAAGGGATACTTCACCGCTTTTTCATATTAAACTATGTTATTCCCTTAACTAAAACGAGTTGATACACACCTCTCTCGTCTCAGTGTGTGCTCTTAATCTCTCTGACGTGCGGTGATGATTTGATATCATTTAGCTTAGCCCACTAAGCCCAGTTCATTCACTATGGTACCAAACAGAGATCAATTTAGAAGCGACCAAACACCTCCACGTTTCTCTATTTAAATACAGTTACACCAATAGTTGAACGATCAAGTATGGTGACATAAAGTAAAATGTGGCGCTTTTCTAAGCGGATTAAAAAGGAGAACTATAATGTATGACGGAATAGCACTTCTGAGAGTACTTCGGCTCGACGCAGTAAAAAGTCCCGGCTGAAAATCCTCCCTCACATCTCCCGCTCCCCCCATTGACAGAAAGGAGAGGAGGGAGGGGAGATGTGAGGGAGGATTGTTCAGGTGCTTATATACACACGTTATGTAAAAAAGTTAGGTCCAGTCTAACGATTCTGATTGGATTGTGTTGGTAATAGTCCCTTACCTAGAGCTAAAAAGAGTGTTGTGCATCTAATAAGTGCTTTTGATCTTCTTTTTACTTTAAATGGTATGTGTAAAATACTGCTTTTGCTACAGAGTTGTCCCACCACCTACAACGCAAGCAAATGCTTCTTCAAGCAACTACATGCTTGCAAAATGCGCCAAAAGATAATTTTAAACAGGAAATAATGGAATATTATTGTCCATTTTTACAGCGGATCTATTCGAACAGAATTAGTATTAACCAAGGTCATTTTTCCGGACCTTTCTACAAAAGGTAAAAGTCTCGGTAATCTTCCGCCGGTAATGACCCTCACCGCCCCATGTTAAACTAACCCCGTCCGAATAGGTTATCCTAAGTTATCTTTCATGTTTTATTGAGCTTAAACAGTCAAATACACAAAAGGTTTACATAAACACAGTCAGTAATGTCTTAAGCGAATGCAAACAGTTGAAAAAAAAACAGAGGACTCATTTAGTATACACTGATTCATGAATATGCAAATTAGCCCTCCTCCACTCACTCACTCCAGCTGAGATCCACTCTGTCTACTTTTACTCAAGTTACTGTAGTAAACGCTGCACAATGGTATTGCTCTCTACAACGTTAGACACATAACGGTAATTGATATGGTTAGTCTTTTGCTTTCTTGATTACGTTATCAAACAGTGATGTGTTGTTAATGTGACAAAAACCCATGTTCCAGTTTTCCATCTCAGTCTGCCTTCTGAAAATCAGCATCCTTAGAAATGCTTCGAACATCATAGAACGTCAATGGAGAAAGGCTTAATTCATCATAACATCGTAATATACATCAAACACATAATTCACCCGCAATATTGTTAAATGTACTCCATTTGTCAAGCCCTAGTTATGTATATTATATTGCATCTCTGTCAATAGATCCACATATATATTACACACTGCACCTTTAAGCTCACGACAAAAGGAATATATAAAAAACCTTTATTAAATCCACAGGAGATCACAGGAGGACACATTAAATAACCGACACTGATGATAGGACAAAGGAACTAGGGAAACACAAGGCTTAAATACATGGGGAGAGTTATCAAGATAAAACACAATAGGTGTGCAGAACTAATTAACAACCAGGGAAACTAACTAGGGAACACAAGCAAACCAGAACAGGGAAAACAGAACCAAATCACAATGTAACTAAACCAACACCAAAACATTTACATGTGGCACTGAAGACTGGAGTAATGATGTTGAAAATTCAGCTTTGATAACAGGAATAATTTACATTTTACTATATATTTACATAGAAAACTGTTATTTTGAACTGTAATAATATTTCACAATATGACTGTTTTTATTGTATTTATGATTAAATAAATGCAGCATTGGTGAACAGATGAGTCTTAGGGTGCGTTCACACTTGTCATGTTTGGTTCGATTAAAACGAACCCTGGTGCGATTGCTCGGTTAGTGCGGTTCATTTGAACATATGTGAACGCTGCCATCCGAACCCTGGTGCGCACCAAACAAGCGGACCGAGACCGCTAAAAAGATGGGTCTCGGTCCGCTTCCAAACGAACTCTGGTGCGGTTCGATTGATATATGAACGCAACACGGACCAAAGACATGTAAACGGACCAAAAACTGGACGTAATGTCACAAGATGCGACGCATAATGCAGCTGATTTGACGACGCGGAAAGATCAGTGTATCCAAAATGAGAAACTTTAACGTTAGAGGGCAAACGTAGAGCAACGAGGAAGTGCCTAATCAATATTTGGTCAGACGAGCATGTTTCGAAAATGCTAGAAAAAACACACAAAAAGCATACCTGGCTCTTCTCATCAAAGTTCCTGTTGCCCATTATTAGCAGGTGCAGACGACAGCGGCCGTCTCTGTTCTGCACAACGGAGCAAATCCTGCTGCTGTTTTGAATGTTTTGAACATTTTATGAGCTCTTCATGAGTTCTCAGCGGGTAAAAATAATGCCACATGTACACGCATAAAATGATTGCGTTGAATCCAGCACACAGCGTTGTTTTGAATGTTGTGAACATTTCATGAGCTCTTCATGAGTTCTCTGGTAAAAAATAATGCCATATGTACACGCATAAAATGCCCGCGCATGTAATCCGCACACAGCATTGATTTGAATGTTCGGTAAACAAGCTCCTACGTCATATAAGCCGACCAATCAGGTTGTGAGCGTCTCCCTGTGCCTTTGGTTCGGTAACTTTAGGTTCGCTGTTAAAAATGCCCGTGTGAACGCTAAGCGGACCAGGACTATAATGTTTGTTTTTGTTTTTTGGTCCGGACCAAACGAACCAAACGAACCGAACTACAAGTGTGAACGCACCCTTAGAATCTTACCAACCCCAAAACTAGTCCATTTCATGGTGTCTTTAAACCGCAGTAGATAAAAGTGAAGACATAGTGAATAATAATCTCTGTCAGTCTGTTTCATTGTCCCCAGTGTGGGAACGATCTGAAACAGGAAGCGAAGCAGAAACTTAATCTCTGTGATTTGCAGGGTGACGCGGTGAAAGATCTCATGCAGCGTTTTTTGGGCGATCAGGCAGCTATGAAGAGACAGGTGCTCTCGGCCAACTCAGTGGAGCAGAACTTCCTGGGACTCAAGCGACTAATTGTGAGTAGCAGATCATGATTGTTCCTTCACATGCTCTTAATTTTTGACTAATTTCAGACGAGACAGACACGTGTCTTGTGTGTTAAGGCTGGAATACAGTACACATTTTAATATGAGAGTTGGAGGTGAGTGGCATTGTTCACCGTTTCCATTTCTTTTTGAGTTTTATGACTGAAGGCTTATGACAATTTGTTCTGGACTGGAAGGACTGCAAAAATCAGAGCTAAACTGTGCTATTGCAGTGTTTCTCTGAGACTAGGGGTGAACAGATGATCAGAGTGTAGTATGACAGTACTGTTGAAGTCACTCACAATATACAGTGCCCTTCACTTATATTGGTAACCTTGGTAAATATGAGCAAAGATGGCTGTGAAAAAAATCTCCATTGTTTATCCTTTTGATTGTTCCACATTGTGACCACAATTATTGGCGCCCAATTACTGCTACGTCTTTTCCCCAAGATAACAGCTCAGAGTCTTCTCCTATAATGCCTGATGAGTTTGGAGATCAGAGATCATTCCTCCACACAGAATATCTTCAGTTCATCGCTCATCTTCTATAGGGTTCAGCTCTTCTCTTCAGTTCATCGCTCATCTTCTATAGGGTTCAGCTCTTCTCTTCAGTTCATCACTCATCTTCTATAGGGTTCAGCTCTTCTCTTCAGTTCATCACTCATCTTCTATAGGGTTCAGCTCTTCTCTTCAGTTCATCACTCATCTTCTATAGGGTTCAGCTCTTCTCTTCAGTTCATCACTCATCTTCTATAGGGTTCAGCTCTTCTCTTCAGTTCATCGCTCATCTTCTATAGGGTTCAGCTCTTCTCTTCAGTTCATCACTCATCTTCTATAGGGTTCAGCTCTTCTCTTCAGTTCATCACTCATCTTCTATAGGGTTCAGCTCTTCTCTTCAGTTCATCACTCATCTTCTATAGGGTTCAGCTCTTCTCTTCAGTTCATCGCTCATCTTCTATAGGGTTCAGCTCTTCTCTTCAGTTCATCACTCATCTTCTATAGGGTTCAGCTCTTCTCTTCAGTTCATCACTCATCTTCTATAGGGTTCAGCTCTTCTCTTCAGTTCATCACTCATCTTCTATAGGGTTCAGCTCTTCTCTTCAGTTCATCACTCATCTTCTATAGGGTTCAGCTCTTCTCTTCAGTTCATCACTCATCTTCTATAGGGTTCAGCTCTTCTCTTCAGTTCATCACTCATCTTCTATAGGGTTCAGCTCTTCTCTTCAGTTCATCACTCATCTTCTATAGGGTTCAGCTCTTCTCTTCAGTTCATCACTCATCTTCTATAGGGTTCAGCTCTTCTCTTCAGTTCATCGCTCATCTTCTATAGGGTTCAGCTCTTCTCTTCAGTTCATCACTCATCTTCTATAGGGTTCAGCTCATCTCTTCAGTTCATCACTCATCATCTATAGGGTTCAGCTCTTCTCTTCAGTTCATCACTCATCTTCTATAGGGTTCAGCTCTTCTCTTCAGTTCATCACTCATCTTCTATAGGGTTCAGCTCTTCTCTTCAGTTCATCACTCATCATCTATAGGGTTCAGCTCTTCTCTCCAGTTCATCACTCATCTTCTATAGGGTTCAGCTCTTCTCTCCAGTTCATCACTCATCTTCTATAGGGTTCAGCTCTTCTCTTCAGTTCATCACTCATCTTCTATTGGGTTCAGCTCTTCTTTTCAGTTCATCACTCATCTTCTATAGGGTTCAGCTCTTCTCTTCAGTTCATCACTCATCTTCTATTGGGTTCAGCTCTTCTTTTCAGTTCATCGCTCATCTTCTATAGGGTTCAGCTCTTCTCTTCAGTTCATCGCTCATCTTCTATAGGGTTCAGCTCTTCTCTTCAGTTCATCACTCATCATCTATAGGGTTCAGCTCTTCTCTTCAGTTCATCACTCATCTTCTATAGGGTTCAGCTCTTCTCTTCAGTTCATCACTCATCTTCTATAGGGTTCAGCTCTTCTCTTCAGTTCATCACTCATCTTCTATTGGGTTCAGCTCTTCTTTTTAGTTCATCGCTCATCTTCTATAGGGTTCAGCTCTTCTCTTCAGTTCATCACTCATCTTCTATAGGGTTCAGCTCTTCTCTTCAGTTCATCACTCATCTTCTATTGGGTTCAGCTCTTCTCTTCAGTTCATCGCTCATCTTCTATAGGGTTCAGCTCTTCTCTTCAGTTCATCACTCATCATCTATAGGTTTCAGCTCTTCTCTTCAGTTCATCACTCATCTTCTATAGGGTTCAGCTCTTCTCTTCAGTTCATCACTCATCTTCTATAGGGTTCAGCTCTTCTCTTCAGTTCATCACTCATCTTCTATAGGGTTCAGCTCTTCTCTTCAGTTCATCACTCATCTT
Organism: Pseudorasbora parva; assembly: GCF_024679245.1. Lineage (NCBI taxonomy): Eukaryota > Metazoa > Chordata > Actinopteri > Cypriniformes > Gobionidae > Pseudorasbora > Pseudorasbora parva. The sequence continues at coordinate 43,745,635 of NC_090181.1, forward strand.
CTATAGGGTTCAGCTCTTCTCTTCAGTTCATCGTTCATCTTCAATAGGTTTCAGCTCTTCTCTTCAGTTCATCGCTCATCTTCTATAGGGTTCAGCTCTTCTCTTCAGTTCATCACTCATCTTCTATAGGGTTCAGCTCTTCTCTTCAGTTCATCACTCATCTTCTATAGGGTTCAGCTCTTCTCTTCAGTTCATCGCTCATCTTCTATAGGGTTCAGCTCTTCTCTTCAGTTCATCACTCATCTTCTATACGGTTCAGCTCTTCTTCTCAGTTCATCACTCATCTTCTATAGGGTTCAGCTCTTCTCTTCAGTTCATCACTCATCTTCTATAGGGTTCAGCTCTTCTCTTCAGTTCATCACTCATCTTCTATAGGGTTCAGCTCTTCTCTTCAGTTCATCACTCATCTTCTATAGGGTTCAGCTCTTCTCTTCAGTTCATCACTCATCTTCTATAGGGTTCAGCTCTTCTCTTCAGTTCATCGCTCATCTTCTATAGGGTTCAGCTCTTCTCTTCAGTTCATCGCTCATCTTCTATAGGGTTCAGCTCTTCTCTTCAGTTCATCGCTCATCTTCTATAGGGTTCAGCTCTTCTCTTCAGTTCATCACTCATCTTATATAGGGTTCAGCTCTTCTCTTCAGTTCATCACTCATCTTCTATAGGGTTCAGCTCTTCTCTTCAGTTCATCACTCATCTTATATAGGGTTCAGCTCTTCTCTTCAGTTCATCACTCATCTTCTATAGGGTTCAGCTCTTCTCTTCAGTTCATCACTCATCTTCTATAGGGTTCAGCTCTTCTCTTCAGTTCATCACTCATTTTCTATAGGGTTCAGCTCTTCTCTTCAGTTCATCACTTATCTTCCAAAGGGTTCAGCTCTTCTCTTCAGTTCATCACTCATCATCTATAGGGTTCAGCTCTTCTCTTCAGTTCATCGCTCATCTTCTATTGGGTTCAGCTCTTCTCTTCAGTTCATCACTCATCTTCTATAGGGTTCAGCTCTTCTCTTCAGTTCATCACTCATCTTCCAAAGGGTTCAGCTCTTCTCTTCAGTTCATCACTCATTTTCCAAAGGGTTCAGCTCTTCTCTTCAGTTCATCACTCATCTTCTATAGGGTTCAGCTCTTCTCTTCTCTTCAGTTCATCACTCATCTTCTATAGGGTTCAGCTCTTCTCTTCTCTTCAGTTCATCACTCATCTTCTATAGGGTTCAGCTCTCCTCTTCAGTTCATCACTCATCTTCTATAGGGTTCAGCTCTTCTCTTCAGTTCATCACTCATCTTCTTTAGGGTTCAGCTCTTCTCTTTAGTTCATCACTCATCTTCTATAGGGTCCAGCTCTTCTCTTCAGTTCATCACTCATCTTCTATAGGGTTCATCTCTTCTCTTCAGTTCATCGCTCACCTTCTATTGATTATTTTCTTTTTAGGTTTCCTGAGCTCAAGGAGCTCCTGACTCAACTTATCTCTGCGATTCTCCATCTGTTATCTTGAGTCTTTGTCCACTCAAGCCACTCAGCCACTTTCAATTTAGAGAAGCTCAACAATCTTTTTCTGCACATCAGTACTATATTCTTTGGTTTTACTCATTGTGATGATGATTAAGGGAATTTGTCAAGACATTAAAGGGTTAGTTCACCCAAAAATGAAAATTATTTCATTAATTACTCACCCTCATGTCGTTGGACACCTGTAACACCTTTGTTCATCTTCAGAACACAAATGAAGATATTTTTGTTGAAAGCTGATGGCTGAGAAAGGCTTCAGAAAGGCCTCCATTGGGATTTAGTACATTTCGACTGACCCACTCACATGACCCATAAAAGGCACTAAAGACTTTGTTACAAAGTCCATCTCACTACAGTGGCTGTACAATAATTGTACCAAGCGGCGAGAACAGTTTTTGTGCGCAAAAAAAATCAAAATAATGACTTTATCTGCCAAGATATTGTCTTCCGTGTATGTCTCGGACGTGAACTCGCGCGATAGCGGCGCTCCTCCTCTTCCGGGTCATGTATTTGCAATGATTCGAACGGCAGAGCTGCGTCATATTCTCCCGCATGCGTCAAGTTCACGTCAATAATTTGGTGGATTATATCGTTATTTTGATTTTTGTGCGCACAATAACTATTTTCGTCACATTGTAAAATTATTGTACAGCCACTGTAGTGAGATGGACTTTGTAACGAAGTCTTTAGTGCCTTTTATGGGTCTTGTGAGTGGTCTTTCTTGTGAGGAGGCCTTTCTGAAGCCTTTCTCAGCCATCAGCTTTCAACAAAAAAATCTTCATTAGGAAGATAGATATAGAACCCTATATATCCCATCACATTGCCCATCTCTATCTGAGACACTGTAGGATCTATCATATACCCAGTGCAATGCAGTGCCAGGCGTGACTGCTAGTTTCTGCTAGTTTCAGCCTGGTGCAATTATAATTTCCACGTTGTTTAAATAGCAGATGCACTCGAGCCATCTGTTCACCCATGGGTCTGAAAACCAAGTGTGTTTAGGTGCATTGTTAGAGCATTGCTATTTTGTGGAACTGAAAACGAATGCGCCATTGACCAACAAAAACCTGCTTTTAACGCAGTATATATTTAACGCAATATTAAAAATAACGCAGTATTTTTAGTGTTATTTAAAGGGCATGTTAGTGATATGTGCCTAGGGTGGGTGCAAAAAACACTGTTCTTATTACACACAAATATTTAAATATAAAAAATAAAATAAAAACGCTCATAAATTCCTCCAGGTAAATAGCGAATCCGCCATTGTGTGAGCACAACTGGCTTTTAAAGGGAATGCGAGATGAGACGCTGATTGTTTAATTGCACGTTATGCCCAACACACCCATTAAGAGGCTAGGGACAACCCTTTTGAACCATATGCCTGGAGCGCTGACCATTTTTCCTGTCGCTAAACTAGCAAAAGTGGATTGGACATTGAAGCGCATGGCACAGGTGCACTTCGGGCATGCGCTCAGATCGTTAAAATAGGGCCCTTTAAGTAACTGCAGTGTTCCCATTTGAATAGCTAAACAAACGTGTGTGTGTTTGTGTGTTGTCAGTTAGCGTGTGTTTGTGTTCTTGTATATATGGTTTAAGTGAACACAATTGTTAATCATGACATATTAAAATGTAAACATGGTTTATGAGAACACTTTCCTCTGTCCTCGTAAACCAAATTACTTAATAAACATACTAAACTGGTAGTTAGGTTTTTTTTATTATTAAAAAAAAAAATGCAGAAAGTTTTCTTTGCAAAGTATGTCTATAATGGAGAGTTACGCCTAAACATATACAAGTACGTGTGCGTGCGTGCATGCGTGTGTGCGTGTGTGTGTGTGTGTGTGCAGTCCAGTGCAGTGCTGTATCAGGGAGCATGAAGTGCCAGCTGTAGCCCTAGGGGCCTAAAATTACTGCCTCACTGATTTACCTCTGAACACAAGCGTCAGACACATGCAGACAGGCCTGAGACGCACAGCCTTGCCTGCTGTGCCCACGTCCTTCACTGGATGACAAGGATACACTGCGTGTGTGTGTGTGTGGTGAGTTTCTCTAGGTTAGTGAAGAGGCAGCCTGTAGTGTGGAAGCTTGAGCTTTAATCCCCAGATCCTGGACTTCACAGGCCAGATCAAGAAGAGAAACGTGTGTGAGGTTTAGAATCACTGACACACACACAGGATTAGTCCTCTGTGTATAGTGAGACAGACACAGACACTGCATTGTATCGCTCTTAAAGACCCAGTGTGTGTGTTAACAAAGACATTTACATGTTTGCATTTGGCAGGCACATTTATCCAAAGTGACTAAAATTGCATTCAAGGCATACATTTATTACACTGCAAACAAATTCTGCATGTTTGCCTTGTTTTCAAATTGCATTTATTTGAGAAACAAAATGACTTAAGATATTAAGTCTGAAAAATGTATCAGAATTAAGTGAATTAATGAATATTATTACACGGCTCTGTGAAATACTTGATTCTGATTGGTCAATCGCGCATTCCAGCGGTACGTTATTTCCAGATAACACCCGCTCATCCGGGTACTACGAGATATCTTGACCGATACTACTTCTATTCTTAACGCTGGCGCCATCTTGTGGCTTAAACAGCCGTGGGTTACAATGGAAGACAAGGCAGGTTTCCTTTATAACGTTTTTAATATAGATATGTCGGGGTCCTAATAGGGTCCTGATCACTCTGTCGGGGTTTATTCTGCGTTAACAACCGGCTGGGTGTACATTATCCCTTACTTATTCTCCCTTTAAATTAAGGTTATTTTTCCTGTCTGACAGATTACAAAGCTTGATATCTTAAGCCATTTTACTTCTGAAGGAAATGTATCATGATTTAAGAGCATTTAGATATTTGCTGCCTTTACATTTTTTTTAAGTACGATCAAATATTATACTTCAAGTGCGTAATTTTTAACATAAATTATAATAAACTCAATATAATATACCTTAAATATTAAAAAAAAGTGTAATTGCTGAAAGTAATGTAAAAACATAAGTTGCCACGACTTGCTGATTATATAATTTGTTTATGACCATGTGCCCTTAAAGGGATCCCATGGTGTTGAGACTTGTATGGCTTAATATAACATAAATGATGTCTCTTACTGAATTATGTGGTAGAAAACCCATGAAAGATCTACGTTATTTAAAAAATCGATTTTATATTTGGACCATGGGCGGCGCCATTTTGTTTGCGTTCTAGGTTGATGACGTAGAGTGGTTGCACTCCTCAATCAGCTGGCGTTACCCGTAGCTATTTTTACCACAACGCAACTCGAAAATTGTTTCAGAGTTAAACAAAACCAATGAATTGCTTTGTAATTATACTTAAAACACACTCAAACATACATGTGCACACAAACTCACCTACACAACACAAACAGATCGGCGGGCGCGCACACACACCTGACTGCTCTGTCTCAATCGCATGCATCATCACCAAAACATCCTGCCTCTCTTCCTCACGTTACTTTATCCCATCGTCCTACCTAGATATTTCCCTCTGCTGGTCACATTAGGCATTATAGTTAATCTACTATCAACAGTCTATCTAGGGAACAGGATGTGTTGAACAGGATATCAACACAGGGAATAGATTGAGGGTTATGTATGCGCGCGCAGTGCGTGCGTGTGTGTGTGTGTTCGGGCCGATCTGTTGGGGTGTGTGTGTGTTCGCGCCGATCTGTTGGGGTGTGTGTTCGCGCCGATCTGTTGGGGTGTGTGTGAGTCTGTGTGAGAGAGAGAGTTTGTGTGCACATGTATGTTTGGGTGCGTGAAGTCGGACAGCTGTTTGTAAATCGGCTTTACTCGTTATTGCGGTGGAACGTGAGACTGAATGACTGCACTCGAACATGTCCACTATGGTGTCGGACAACACTACAAATGTCCGTCCCTTCAAATAATGCCCTATTTAAGGGTATAGGGTCGATTTCAGATTCAGCCCCTGTCGTGGAGACTGAGCAGCCCAACATCTCGATTGAGACAGAGCCTGTCGTGTGCGCGCCCGCCGATCTGTTTGTGACTTGTGTAGGTGAGTTTGTGTGCACATGTATGTTTGAGTGTGTTTTAAGTACAATTACAAAGGAATTCATTGGTTTTGTTTAACTCTGAAACAATTTTCGAGTTGCGTTGTGGTAAAAATAGCTACGGGTAATGCCAGCTGATTGAGGAGTGCAACCACTCTACGTCATCAACCTAGAACGCAAATAAGATGGCGCCGCCCATGGTCCAAATATAAAATCGATTTTTTAAATAACGTAGATCTTTCATGGGTTTTCTACTACATAATTCAGTAAGAGACATCATTTATGTTATATTAAGCCATACAAGTCTCAACACCAGGGGATCCCTTTAAGCCTTGATAAATCCATGGCTGACAAAAAATTATATTAGGTAAAAATATTGGCAATTAAACGGTAATCTGACACGTCCCACCCAAACTCACTGTTTCAATAAGAAATATGGACTGGAAAAAAAAACAGACCTCATCATGCCATTTAATTTTTTAGTATGCTTGATTTACCCTTCGATAAGAAGATGTGTTTCCAAATATGGTCATTTTCTGCTTCACCACATCTGTTTGGCTTTTCTTTGTGCCGTGTTAAACCCGAGGAGGGAGAAACATCGCTGTGTGTTGACATGTTATGCTGATTTACGTCACATACTTGTTGAGGTCATGTGGTCATTTAACTTTAAACTTCACTGTAAATAATAATATAATGTGCAATTACGCATGTGAATTTGTCTGGTTGTTTAACTTTAAGCCAGGAGTACAGTGCTGATATTGAGCATTAAGATTTTATGTCGGGTCAAATTTATTTGTATAGCGCTTTTCATAATACACAGTTTCAAAGTAGCTTTATAGAAAATCATGATGTTACTGTTTCTAATATCTTAAATACAACTAGTAACTAGAAAAATGATTACTAAATAAATGTAATTGTTTTCACAATGAGCAGATTTATTCAGATTCTAAGCAATCTCAACTAATGGATTTTTAAAATATGACTTTAAATAAAATCAAATAGGTTTTATAAATAGAAATTAAATCGAATTCAAATAAGAGTTAATAAACTATGCTGTCGTTTCATTTATCTGTGACTGACAAATATAACTCTTTTTATTAAGTTTATTAGTTTGTTAATGTTAAAGGAACTGTATGTAAGAAATGTATTTCAATTAATCATAAAATGGCCCTGATATGTCACTAGACGTTCATTTCAAATATTTATATCACTGCCTACGGTAGTCTGGCCGGGATATTGTCATTTAAAAGTTGTTGTTGCAGCCCTCAACTGATGTTGATGTTGACATGTGTTTTGGCCTGAAGCTCCACCCTCCACCTATCGACCAATCATGAAGTCAGTAGTGTTTGGGCATCTGGGTTGCCAGATCTGCTCTAGTTACCACAGCTGCAAATCTACCAACGTTCCTGATGATCCTGCAGCCAATCTGGCAACCTCGAGTCAGGGGGAGAGGGAGAGGGATACACCGTTCTACAGCCATTTGAAAGTGATTGCAGTACCAGTTTTGGCCACAGTCTTACATACACTTTAAAACCATGTTATCAAATGGATGGGAATATTAATTCAAATACATAAATCTTAAAATTAACTTAATTGTTTTCTTCTATTGATTTATTTTTTCCTCTTTTTTATTGAATTTTTTTATTTGTTTGTTGTTTATTTTTATTTATTTTTGTATTTAATTTAATTGTTATGTTTTGTTTTATTCGTTTATTTATTTTTTATTTTTGTTTGTTTTGTTTTAAAGGGGTGATGAATTGAGAAATCAACTTTCCCTTGAGCTTTTAATATATAAGGTCATGGTGATATAAGAATATCCTATAAATTTTAGAGCTGAAAACTTCCTTTTTAGTCAAAGAAAAGCTTTTATAGACACCAGGCCCATAACACGATCGTGAGCTTCATTCTTACGTCATAGCGTGACGAAACACGCCTCTACAGAACGTGTAATTCAGTAGCCCCGCCCACCGACTCATGCAGATGATCGGCTCGCTAGCCAGCAGCAATAAACATGTGGAAGAAGATAGCAAGATATTGTGGAACGTTTGTGTGTTCGCTTCATTTCATGGCAGAATTGTTTGTAAGCAAGTCTCAAGTGCTGGATTTGCAGACAACGCTGTGCCTTCTATATTGTATCCGACAGGAATGGTGCAACACACTTATGTGAGTAACACTTCTTTTTTATATGTAATAGTACTAGTCCCGGGGCTGTACCAGACGGGCTAGCGAAACGTACGCCCATCGGCTGAAATTCTTTCTTGATCTGGGCACGCACGTGTGAGTGTGTGTGTGTGTGTGTGTGTGTGTGTGTGTGTGTGTGTGTGTGTGTGTGTGTGTGTGTGTGTGAGTGCGCGGTTCATGCCTTTATCAACCATCCGTGCAGGTGCGGGCCATAATACAATTGCGGTTGGATGAGAAATAAATGATTGTGTTTGTTTGATAAAGACAAATTGCAGTTGCCGCTTTCAAAATAATCTCTCCCTCATGTGAACTGAACTGACAGGGGCTAGATATAACAGTGGAGCTGAAGCTCATTAAATATGCAAATCTTCTCCAATCCTAGCCGTGGGCGTTTACTTCCAAGTCTCCAGTGCGTCACGCCCATCAGAACCCAGCGTTCAGGAGAGAGCCTCAAAACCAGTGTAGAAAATAGCTTATTACTGATTAGTTATGATGATTTTGAATGTAAAAACCACACGTGTCATTAGGTGACCTTTGACGACAGAATAAAAAAAGAAAAGCCAGTTCATGACACCTTTAATTTCATTTATTTTTTTATTTTCATTGATTTAAATCTGTGTGTGTGTGTGTGTGTGTGTGTGTGTGTGTGTGTGTGTGTGTGTGTGTGTGTGTGTGTGTGTGTGTGTGTGTGTGTGTGTGTGTGTGTGTGTGTGTGTGTGTGTGTGTGTGTGTGTGTGTGTGTGTGTGTGTGTGTGTGTGTGTATTATTATTCTTATTATTATTTTACACGTTTTACGTACAGGATAACTGATAATATGGTCTAGAACTAGGACCAGTGTCGAAGCACATACTGATCCAGATCTATCCTCCCCGAGTGAGAACTGCTCAGACAGAAGCACAGTCTCACATACAACACAACATGTGCCGTTAGAAAATCACTGAAGCCTCAGCCGCTCATTTCCCCTTGTCTGCTCATTTCTCTCTTTTCTTCTGGTCTGGCTCTTGTCTTCTCCGTAAGGGGTTCCAGTGATTATTTTTGGCTCTTAATCTTGGTCTTATTTCTCGCGGCACCATCCGGACTTCCTCTCCAGCTGTTCATAATATTGTTATCTATCTTATTTTCTTTGCCACAAAGGACTGACTCTCTCTCAGTGCAGCCCATACGTGTTCAGTGAGTGAGAGAGTTGCAAAAGACAGCTAACATTTACATTTACAATGACAGTTTTAAAGTGGAAGGATGTTGGTTTTCATCTCCATGGTTGTCGTTTCCATTTTTGTAGTTTTTTTTTAACAGTATCAGATACAAAAATCATTTATATAAATATATATAATTCTAGCATTTATATACAAAATGGTTTCAAACTGATTATCTACTGAAGATACCATAAGTATAAGCATAATTACTTACATTAAAATCACCCAATCTTGTGTGATTTTGTTGAACTAGCAGATTTAAAGTCACAAGACTGACTTTGATATTGATTGATTTTTAATAACGATTCTATAAATATCTGATGGTGTTGATGAAACCTTATGAACATTTTAAATGAGCCTCTTCCTTTTGCCAGACCATAGTACTGATGTTCCTTGGACTAAATCAGCCACTGTAGGAGTTAAAACGAAATCAGAATTGAGAGGAACAGAAACTGTACGGCCATATACCTTGTCACCGCTAGAAAATATCACACAGTGTAACTTTAACAGTAGGGGTGTGCATTGGCACTGCCTTCACGATTCGATTCGATTCGATTACGATTCACCAGGTAACGATTCGATTCAATTCGATTCTACGATGCATTGTGATGCATCAAAATTCTACTGCACACAAAGCAAATTTTTCATCAGTCATGAGGCAATACAAGCAGATATTAAACAACAGATTATATTGGCTGCTATGTGTCTCCTGTATCTTTGACATAAAAGTTATTAAATAAAATAAAATGTAATTAAATAAAATTAAATAAAATGCAATTACCCTTAAATGCATGACTGTTTCACCAAACATTCTTACATATTCAGGTCGTTAGCGACCCAGATCTATATTTAACATGGATAGACCTCTACCTGTCGTGATAATATATAAAACTCCTGATTTTAGAGTAACAGCTACAGAAGAATAAAATTAAACCTATTTCGTTACCTTTTGGAGCTTGGAAGGATTCAGTTTGAGCAGATGTTTAATACCATCATCATATGACCTCGTCAGAGCTCGTTTACCAGTTTACCAGCATCTGCCTCATATTCGCGATCTCCAGCATATTCTCCAAACTCATTTTCAACGTCTTCAAAATCAATATTTTGATCACTGACAGCTTCTTGACCACATCCATCATCAAGAGACAGTGACACTAACATATGATTGTGTTTAGTACTTGCTCTCTGAAGTAAATTACTGAGTCATTTCAAGTTTTGCAGATTATAATTATTGTTTCGTTTTCTGTCAGAGGTAACTATGAGTGAAACGTCACTTCATCATTGGGTATCAGACATTGCCACCTTGTGGAATAAAGGTGAATTGCGGCATATTTCGTCATAATAGATTAATTTATTATTGTGCAAAAAATATATACAATCCTACACATCGGGTTGTTACCGCGTTAGCGCGTTTTTAATAACCTGTCTATCGCGGTCATCTCCCTCCGCCTCAGCCATCTTCCTTGTTGTTGTTGTTATTCTCCCGGAACCGGAAGTATTTGAAACTTCACAACTTTATCGTCTGCCAGAAAATAAACAGTGACATAATCGATTATGGCACTTTGCCGCATCGATGCTGAATCGTTCATGCCCCGCATCGCGATGCATCGCCGAATCGATGCTTGAATCTGGTTGGCTGATGAACGTTCTGAGGTGTGCAGTAATTTTCAGGGAAACGTACGGCTAAAGTAGTTCCAGCAGGTCTTGACCGCATTACAGCTCTTTATACTACAGGGCCGTTGAATGCTTGAATCTGATTGGCTGATGAACATTCTGAGGTGTGCAGTTATTTTCTGGGAAACGCAGTTAATGTACAGCAAACGTAGTTCCAGGCAGCTCTCTTGACCGTATTACAGTTCCATTTCACTTCGCATAGTTAACCTTAATAACGGAAATTTCAGGACTAAAAAAAAAAAAAAAAACTTAAAGCAACTTAAAGGATACGCATGACATTTTTTTGACTCTGGGCTGTTGATCTATTGAAAAATAATGCACACCGTGGAGGCTAAGAACCACCGGAAGCGTTAGCGAAGGGCATTCAAATTGTTTAATGCACATCTAGCCATGTACGTGGATTATCCCGCTTATATCATGGTCATTTGCCAACATTGAAAAGTTAAAGTTTTACTGGAAGGGTAAAACTGACAGTTATTTTCTTCAGTTACAGCTGATTCATGACCGTTTGAATCTTTATTTGAGGGTTGAAAACAAACGCGGAAGAGAAGACTATGCTGAATAAAGTCGTAGTTTTTGTTATTTTTGGACCAAAATGTATTTTGGATGCTTCAAGAGACTCTAATTAACCCACTGATGTCTCATATGGACTACTGTGATGTTTTTATTCCCTTTCTGGACATGGACAGTATAGTGTGCATACACTTGCATACGCTCTCGGACTAAATATAAAATATCTTAAACTGTGTGTGAAGATGAACGGAGGTCTTACGGGTGAGGAACAACATTAGGGGGAGGAGTTAATGACATCAATTTCATTTTTGGGTGAACTAACCCTTTAAAGGTGCACTATGCAGCTTTCTGTCCACTGGAGGGCGCCTATTCAAAACAAATCGTAGTTTGATGATGCAAAGTGTGAGCGCAGCATCTTGGGAGATGTGGTCTTCTCATCACAGCCGGTGGAAAATAGGACTCGGGCAGAAATCACGTTCATGCATGCGGTTATTAACATTACTGTAGTCTTGTAGTCACTGTAATCTTTTAGTAAAATAAAGAAAAAATATTGCAAAATCTCCTTAACCTTTTTCTGTTCCTGTCGCCTAAGAATAGAATGGCAAAAAACCGAACCAAACCAAAAACCGTGGTTAAAAACCGAGGTATGTATTGAACCGTGGGCTAACTGTATTGTTGCATCCCTCTGAAGTACGAGCTAATTTAGTCCCACCAAAAGGCGTACCTATAACTAAAAATCACTCCCAGTTCCTGTGGTGCGAACACACCAGAAAGCAGGTACTTCAGACAATAGTTATAGAAACTATAAAAACATTCCTCCAGTGCGGAAGCCACTAATGATGACAGGAAACTGAATCTCTGATCTGTTTTGCTTGTGCATTTGGAGTCCCCAAGTGTGCAGTACATCATAAAGGACCCTCGTTTCCCCTGTCATTGACTTCTGTTATGTTTTATCTCAGGGGCAGCCGCTGCTTTTGCCCGTTTTCCTGCCAGTGGTTTTAGGCTTCATTTGCTCCTCTAATGAAGATTTAGAGGCTGTGGGATCTCTAAAAGACGACAGAGAGAAAGGGAAGGACAGAAGGAAAGCACTGGGAAAACATAGAAACGAGACTAGACTCAGGATCAGAAATTGAGCACAAATGAAAACAAACGGCATCCCATCTAAGGCACATGTCCACACCATGGGCAAAAATCGCCACAAAAGTTTTCTCCTTAAATCCAAAGTTAGAAAGGTGTAAATATTTCATGCATGTAGCCAGCAAATTGAACAGTGTCAAATTGTGAATCTGAATGAATTCACATTGTGAATAGGATCTTTTTATATTCCCTTATGTTTAGATTGTACAGTATTGGCCTTGATATTAAAGCGTTGATGTATAAGGGACGTTTGTGCTAAATTAACCTTTTCATAGTTTCTATTGGCAAAATGGCTTTTTTCCATGTTCGCACCACAGTAACTAGGAACCATTTTAGTTAGGGGGAACTAAATTAGCAACTACTTCAGAGTAGTGTGTAACCCAGCACAATGCTAGCTACCAGTGACGTAAGTGTACGCCTATGCTCATGCAAAACACCAGCACTCACCATATTTACACTGTTAAAGCTGCAGTAGGGAGTTTTAAAAAAACGTTGACTTAGCCTGAAAATTTGAACAAGTACAACCCACAGGTCACTCCCCCTCCACAGCTCCTTCCCATCACAGCTCCTCCCCCTCCACAGCTCCTCCCCTTCACAGCTCCTCCCCCTCCACAGCTCCTCCCCTTCACAGCTCCTCCCTCTCCACAGCTCCTCCCCATCACAGCTCCTCCCTCTCCACAGCTCCTCCCCTTCACAGCTCCTCCCCATCACAGCTCCTCCACAGCTCCTCCCCCTCCACAGCTCCTCCCCTTCACAGCTCCTCCCTCTCCACAGCTCCTCCCCATCACTCCCCATGTGTGTATATGGACCCTTTAAAACTTAGTGTTTATCTTGAACTCTGTCATGGAAACTGTTTAAACATTTAAACAATTAAATAATCAATTAAAAAGGAATGTATGCATGTATGATATTACACTGTACCCACATTGGACCAGAGGATTGGAAAATGCATGGATGGATGATTGAACTACGGGCACCATTGTCTGGTCAGAAGCGGGAATCATTTGACGTGCGACTCTCAGTGAATTATGGGTATTCTCTAGCTGTTGAACATACATCAGTCACTCGTTATTGCTTTGCATTGTGGGATTGATTAAATGCACTCGAAATGCATCCACAATGTTTTCGGACACCACTACAAATGGCTGTCCCCTCAGATAGTGCCCTATTTAAGAGGAATGGGGATGGTTTATGACTATAACCTATATATTTACTCCACAAACTAACTCTACAAACAGTGATAGATGGGCCTCTCAATCCTTTACGCTAAGCAGAAAATCCGACACGACTTTGAGGGGACCAAGCTAAACAGTATTATGCATTTCTGCTCAGCTAGAGACATTAGACATCAACCACACAGCAAATGCTAATACTTTTTAATATACGGTCTACTTTCTTTGTATAACAGTTCTATCTAATTGCGTATTAGACAGGCCAGTTAAACGGCTCTTAAACTAATGAAGATGGAGGATGGGAGCTCTCGGTACTCAGGCGTTCTCAGTGTCATCAAAATAAAAGTCCGCCACACTGTCAAAAAAAAGGCATAGATAACGTCATTCAGTTCCTACTTCCAGTGCGAATGTAACCAGGAAAAGGGCCCCAAAAGAACAAGAAGTTCTTGGGACACATCCTGGTGGCGAGTTCCTGGAACAACCTGGTGTGAAAACCCCCCTATAGACTTTAGGGCTGTTACTAATAATGAGTTGATTAATCTAGCAATTTAACACCAAATTGAGTTCTCTTTCGCTTGGACTTGCACAGACTAATATACAAAGAAATATGTCAAAATACCTGTAATTTGTTTATTCATGTTATTACTGACGTCTTTCCTAATGTTTGAACTTTATATTAGTCTGCGTAGTAAATTTTACTGTGGTAAAAATTTAAAAAAAAAAAAAAAATGAAATTTCACTGGTATCTTAAATTCTGGTGTCATAATGTAACGGATCCACTGCAGCCAAGTTGAGGTTGAACACAAGTCCAGTTTATTGTCTCCAAACGTGAACTTATACTAAATAAAGATGTGGACTTGGTTTGACTTCACACCAGAAACTTAAACATGAACATGGAATACGCGAGGGCTGGTTATACAGGACTAGGGGAACACAGGACTATGACAACCAATGAACAACCAGAACTCAACCGCATGACAGGACAATGAACTAATGACAACTTTGGACACATGACTAGATCAACCAATGAGAACATGACACATAGACAAGGGAACCAATCAGAGAACAAGACGTTTGAAACTACAGGATCACATACAGACAAGAGAATCACATGGCCATGCAATTTAATTCTTAGGCCAGATATTGACTTCACTGTCTGAACAAACAGATCAAGATTTCATCCAATTCAAAACAACTGAAGATCAGATCTGGAAAACAAATTGGATGTATCTGCAGAGGAATGTGTCTGTCATCCAAAAAACAAATCTACAGTATGCCATACGGGAGGAAAACTTTGGTGTGTACATGAACAAGCCTAATTTGTCTGTCCCAAGTTTGTATTGCAGTCATTTTTTTTCTTTTTTGTGCAAAATATGCACGTTTTGAAATGGAAGCCTCGCTGTACCAAATGCCAGCGCCATGTAAAGCGAGTGCTCACAGTGACCTTGTCGTCTCTCTCATGCCTCCTCCTGAGCGAGCAGCTGTTTGTTTAATGGCTTCATCTTCTCTCTCGGCACACAGAGCACTAAGAATTGGAGGGCGGCCGTGGACCTGACGGGCAGACTGCTGACGGCTCACGGCCAGGGCTACGGCAAGAGCGGCCAGCCCACCAGCCACACCACCGACTCCTTACAGGTGAGCAGAACGCTGGGGTCTTCTCCAGTTTAGTATGAATATGTTAGTCTTACTGTTATCTATAAGCTAGTATGTTGCAAAATAATGGAATAAAAAATCACATTTAGAAGATACTAGCATTCAAAAGTGTCTCTCACTTCTGCCAGTATAGCTCAATGATTTTGATGACATCACTCTGCACTTCAGCTCCTCATTTTCTGTCCAATAAAATGCTCTCTAGAATCGGAAGCCCCGTCCCCACATTACACACACACACTGAATCTGCGACTCAAATCAGTCACTTCACACATTTACTGTTTTCTACATGAAATTACACATAGTGCACCATATAGGGAACAATCAGATGGTGCACTATATAGGGGATAGGGAACAATCAGATGGTGCACTATATAGGGGAGAGGAAAGGATCAGACTTAAGTTGTGTGTAAGTTGTGCGTTACCTCATGCTCATGACCAGGAAAGCGAAAATGATGCCGGCGACTGTGTCCCATCATAATAAAAGTCCCGCTGCTCGCGAGGCGTGTTGTTCATCTCATTATCAATCGCTCCAGCGGCCGTACTCAGCTCCTCAACACTCGCTCCTGCTCTGCTTTATACTACAGTAACGTTAATAACCACATTCATGAGCTGTGAGTCCTATCCCGATTCTTTCCCACCGGCTGTGAGGTGAAGACCACATGTCCCAAGATAATGAGCTCAAACCTGGCATCTTTATTTATTTATGTATTTATGATTAAGTGATAATAATCACTAAATCAGTGTTTCAACCACAAAAATAAATCAATAAAACAGCTTGTAAACAATGTCATAGAACACCACATTTTCACAAGGAATGCAATTCAAAGACCACAAACTTGATAGTCTGCTAGAAAAACTTCTTCATTTAATTTATGTTGCAATGATTCCATCATGAAGGTTTTTTATGTTTAAATAAAAAAATGTTTAAAAACGTATCATTAAAATGCTTATAGAAGAAAATTTATGACAAATGTCTTTCAAACATGTTGAATTGCAAAATTCCTTTTGAGTTTTTAGCATTTTTTTGTCTTTGAGAAAAAATGAAATGTAATGTACCTGATATATAATTAAATATTGAATCTACTCAGAATTGAAATGAAAGATGAAATTTGTGTCGATACCCAGGCCTAGAGTTTAGTTCCATTCCCCACACTGATCCGCTGTACGTGTAAAGCGGCGCAGAGCTGTCAGTGTTTTAGCTGCCGTCCCGACTCCCACTCAGTCCACAGTAACCCGCTGACGGGCCCGCGGCTCACATCACAGCACACGCTCGCTTTGATGTGAAGAGAAGAGCTCGTTTGTAATACATGAAGATCAGAACGCATTGCACAACTAAGTTACAGAAAGAACAAAATGTTGAATAGTTTTGTTGAAGCAGACGCCTCTTTTGTCTCTACAGCTGTGGTTTGTGCGTCTTGCTCTTCTGATGAAGCTCAACCTTTTCCAGAACGCTGAACTAGAGTTTGAACCGTTTGGGAATCTTGACCATCCAAACCTCTACTATGAATATTACCCGACGGTTTACCCTGGAAGACGAGGTAAAAGTTTTTTCAGGTGCAAGAGAATATTATGATATTCTGAAACAGCTTCCCATACACTACTGTTCACAAGTTTGGGGTGCTTTTATAAAGCAATGATGCATTCAATTGATCAAAAGTGATTTACGCTCAACAAAATTATCAATGCAACACTTTTGTTTTTACCCCCATTTTTTATTTAGCTGAACTCAGACTTTTTTACACAAAATGCTATTTCTCTCAAATATTGTTCACAAATCTGTCTAAATCTGTGTTAGTGAGCACTTCTCCTTTGCCGAGATAATCCATCCACCACACAGGTGTGGCATATCAAGATGCTGATTATTGCACAGGTGTGACTTAGGCTGGCCACAATACAAGGCCAATAACATTTACACAGAAATATGAAGCAGCACAACTGTTTTCAACATTGATAATAATCATAAATGTTTCTTGAGCATCAAATCATCATATTAGAATGATTTCTGAAGGATCGTGTGACACTGAAAATTACATTTTACAATATATTCAAATATATCATCTGTTGCTCAATTGTATTAACGCATAGCTATCTGTCATCAATGATTGTGTAATTAATATTGTTCCTAAAGTCTTATTAGATGGCTGACGATAGTCAGGATGATGAACTTTAGCTCTTTTTTTTGTGCCTGTTACCATTTTTTATTATCATTGTTATAATGGTAGTAAAAAACATCTATTTTGTTACAGCATTACCTGTACAATGATATATTGTCTTTGTATGTGTTTTTCCTTCATATATTTATTTATTTAAGTTTATGTGTTTGTCACAGTAGTTTTGTGTTCTGTGAGAAAGCAAAGGCATCAAATAGATTAAAACAGTTATCTTAAATTGTAATTATATTTTACAGTAGTACTGTTTTTGATCAAATAAATGCAGCCTTAGTGAGTACAAGAGTCTCAAAAACATTTAAGTCAACCTTACCAATCCCAAACATTTGAATGGTACTGTAAATATCTTTCAGCTGGGAACTGGCAAAATTTGGCAAATCCAGCAATTAGTTTTTTTCTCAAATGCAATTATAATATCAGCCTATTACCAAACAGAGCTTTATTTCCAGTCATACCAATATATAAAATCCTTCATGTGAAATTTGAAGGTCTTCAGATGCCGATGCAGCCCTTGACTCAGGTCGGCATTACAGGATCCATCCTGATATCAAAGAGCCGCGTGATCAAAGCTTACAGCCCCTCGTTTCACCAGCACAGAGGCTGTTTCTTCAGTGTATTTCTTGACAGAAAAAGAAGCAAGAATGGAAAATTTGTGCTTGTTAATTTTTGCAGAAGAGAAAGAGTATGCATCAGTGTAATTATAATCACCGAAAAGTGTTTTATATGCCTCTGTCTTGGATGGGCTAGGCTCAATGGTGCCATTCTCCATGCGTGTTTTGCATGCCGAGCTCCCTCAGTATTTGCAGAAGCCTCAGGAAACTCTGGACCGCCTCCACAGAATAAAGAGCGTCTGTCAGAAGGTGAGCTGAACTTTACACCTCGCCGGCTGCACCTGCTCCGCAGAGCTCTGAAATTTAATTAGCGTAGCTGTAATTGGTGCTGTAAAACTTCTGTTCTTGTCCTTCTACAGATCCTGAGTAACCTGCAGGAGGGTTTAGCTGAGGACGGGAGTATGGTCAACCTCACACAGGACAACAGACTCGGTACAGACCCACTGAAATCTCAAATACATTTATGTATATCATAGTTGATCATAGTTTTTGTTTCCCTTGAAATACATTTAGCTATATATTATGATATTTATATTCAGTGTGTAAAAATACAAATACATTCTTTTCACATATTTAGAAAAAAAAAAATTCTGGAAAAATAGATATAAAATATGTATTTTATATGTACACTCATCTAAAGGATTATTAGGAACACCACACTAATACTGTGTTTGACCCCTTTTCTCCTTCAGAACTGCCTTAACTCTACATGGCATTGATTCAACAAGGTGCTGAAAGCATTCTTTAGAAATGTTGGCCCATATTGATAGGATAGCATCTTGCAGTTGATGGAGATTTGTGGGATGCACATCCAGGGCACGAAGCTCCCATTCCACCACATCCCAAAGATGCCCTATTGGGTTGAGATCTGGTGACTGTGCCGGCCATTTTAGTACAGGGAACTTGTGTACTAAAGTGAAATTGTCTTGCTCAAGAAACCAATTTAAAATGATTCGTGCTTTGCGACATGGTGCATTATCCTGCTGGAAGATGCCATCAGAGGATGGGTACATTGTGGTCATAAAGGGATGGACATGGTCAGAAACAATGCTCAGGTAGGCCGTGGCATTTAAACGATGCCCAATTTGGCACTAAAGTGTGCCAAGAAAACATCCCCCACACCATTACACCACCACCACCAGCCTGCACAGTGGTAACAAGGGATGATGGATCTTTGTTCTCATTCCAGTCTTTAACTGTCCAATTTTGGTGAGCTTTGGTGTGCAAATTGTAGCCTCTTTTTCCTATTTTTAGTGGAGATGAGTGGTACCCGGTGGGGTCTTCTGCTGTTGTAGCCCATCCGCCTCAAGGTTGTGTGTGTTGTGGCTTGACAAATGCTTTGCTGCATACCTCGGTTGTAACAAGTGGTTATTTCAGTCAAAGTTGCTCTTCTATCAGCTTGAATCAGTCGGCCCATTCTCCTCTGACCTCGAGCATCAACAAGGCATTTCCGCCCACAGGACTGCTGCATACTGGATGTTTTTCCCTTTTCACACCATTCTTTGTAAACCCTAGAAATGGTTGTGCGTAAAAATCCCAGTAACTGAGCAGATTGTGAAATACTCAGACTGGCCCGCCTGGCACCAACAACCATGCCACGCTCAAAATTGCTTAAATCACCTTTCTTTCCCATTCTGACATTCAGTTTGGAGTTCAGGAGATTGTCTTGACCAGGACCACACCATTAAATGCATTGAAGCATCTGCCATGTAATTGGTTAATTAGATAATTGCATTAATGAGAAATTGAACAGGTCTTTAGGTGAGTGTATATATTTAAATATTAAATATGTAAATATTCCTCCAGCCAGAGAGAGATCACTCTCAAATAACCCGAGAAAGAGCTGTGGATGGCAGCGATCCATCAGAACAGATAGCTGACACGTTCTATAAGTCTTGCATGCTCGATTGACTTGCTCACATGTTGTTTTGGTGAAGACAGAGATAAATACATGCTTCAGCATAGCTATGAGGAGAGTCTGTGATTTCAGCAGCCCCCCACCGATCCACCGCCTGTGCGCCTGATGTGGTTTCAGCGGGACGGACTCCCTCCGTCATGGGCACATGTCTCTGAGGGAGCTGCCAAGTGCTGACAGACTGCTGCCGCCCCCTGAGATTTGTGTGGCTGCGCATTGCCCTAGTTTGCCTCTGGCTGCGTGAGGGTTTTTTGGTGAGGATGAGAGGTTAATCCGAGGAGGATGGGTTCAGTTTGATGGCAAACATCCTATAATGTGCGTTGAAAGTGCAAATTTTGTCTGAGCTGTGGGTGGCTCAGGTTCAAAGCAATATAATTTTCAATATAATCAATGTAATTTTCTATCCTCCTTTTAGTGTACAGATAAAATGGCAAAAGATAATGTGCTACATGAACCAGTTCTGATGCTCACATGCCACTGTTGGTGCTTTCGGCGGTGGACAGGGGTCAGCATGGGCACCTTGACTGATCTGCGGCTATGCCGCCCCATACGCAACAAACTGCAATCCACTGTGTATTCTGACACCTTTCAATCAGAACCAGTATTAACTTCTGGAGCAGTTTGAGCTCCAGTCGCTCGTCTGTTTGATCGGACCACACGGGCCAGCCTTCGCTCTCCAGAGGTGGACAGTAACTAAGTACATTTACTTGAGTACTATACTTGATGATTATTTTTTCTGGAAACTTATGACTTTAACTTCACTACATTTGAAAGACAAATATCATACTTTATACTCCACTACATTTCCATCAAGGTCCTTAAAGTCAAAAGTCATTTCTGTAGCAGCTTTGAAAGTCAGTGGATGATTTTTTTCCTTTTCTTCAAAAGGTCTTTGTGTTTTTGCAGAAAGCCTTTCAGGAATCACTCTTGTAGTCACGTTAAGTTCAATGATTTCACAGCATTTATTAATTACTGATCAGTTTATAGCAAAATGGAAGAAGACGGATGTCAAAATGGTCATTTTGTCGAGTATTTACATAAACAAAGTTGATTATGTCTTAAGATGAAGGTAAACAGTTGGGACAATATCAGATGTGTATCAGTGTATTGGATCCGTGCATTTGGCCTTAAAGTGACAGCAGCTTTGTAAAGAGCTTTGTAACTTTTATACAAGTATTTAAATGAGTTTAAGTTAGTCGTATGCTAATATGTCGGATGGAGTATCACTGACTGGCTTAAATCACCATGATGGCATAATGTGCATTCATACAATAATAATAAAATAATGTGTTGACAAAAAAAGGAAATTTACTTTTGCTACTTAAATACTTTTGAAAAGAAATACTTCTATACTTTTACTCAAGTACAAATCTGTGTTTACAACTTTCACTTGTAACGGAGTAGTATTTAACCAGTAGTACTATTACTTTTACTCAAGTAATGAAGTGTACTTTGTCCTCCTCTGTTCGCTCCCCACGTGCATCAATGAGCCTTGGCCGCCCATGACCCTGTGGCCGGTTCTCCACTGTTCCTTCCTTGGAGCACTTTTGATAGATACTGACCACTGCAGACCGGGAACAGCCCACAAGAGCTGCAGATGCCAGTCGTCACAATTTGGTCCTTGTCAAAGTCACTCAAATCCTTACGCTTGCCCATGTTTCCTGCTTCTTACACATCAACTTTGAGGACAAAATGTTCACTTGCTGCCTAATATAAATTATATATATTTTTTCATTAAAAAAAAAATCCTGACAATTTCTTCATGGAGTTTTAATTGATTGACAATCCTATTTTTTACTTTGCATGCAGTTCATAATTATCATTGTGTGTTTATGCGCCATGCGTGATGGCGTGACACTCCCTTTCTTCTGCTCTCATCAGTACTGAGACACACGCTGAAGTCTGGTCACACACGCACACGCGCACACACACACACACACACACAGATCTGAGATCAGATCTGCTTGCTGATGGGGGTCTACAGTGAGCCAGAGGAGGGAAATAAATGTGATTGTCACTGTGTCTTTTCCTCCTGCACTATAATTCCCACCAGCAGACAAATAATTGATGGTTTGTAGTCGGTAAAAGGAGGGAAAGACTGCAATTTCCAATTCCGTTTCATTTGCTCAGTCAGTCTCTCTCTCTCTCTGGTCTGTTTTAGCCTCAATCCAGCTGTGGAGGTCACGTCTGAGCAGGGTGATGTACTCCATGGCCAACTGTCTGCTAATGATGAAGGTACGTGGGCGGACAAGCATTCAGACGCCTAGCACACATACTCAGTCAATCTGATCTGAATCATATCTGTATGCATACAAACATACTCAGTCTATGGAGATAAATCACGGTTTCCTTCAAGCAGTTGGCGACTGGAGAGTGTTGAAATGGGATAAAATAGGTTTTCTGATTATTGTTCTATTGGTAAAAGCGTGTATATGCACACACACTGTGCACTTAGATTCAGATTGTCAGTAGCTGAAATAATATGGCTGTTTTTTTGCAAGTTGTGATGGTAAATGAGTGCCATCTGCTGGCTAAAGACAGTAGTGACTGACATATAAATTGGTTACCAGACACACAACAAAGAAACTCAATCACACACATCATGAAATACTTGGATTGCCTGACAGTTTTAGCAATACCAACATAAGGGTTTTATGAGGTGAAAACTATTTAAGATGTTTGAGTCCTACTGACTCAGAAACCTCATAGGAATAGTTCATCCACAATGAATGGATCCTTTATAATAATCCTTTATTTTAAGGTATCCTTGTTAGTGTTATATGGTAATTCTTTACAATAAGAGTTATTTTGTTAACAATAGTTAACATTAAAGGTACACCACGTAACGCGTGGGCCTCTAGTAGTTAAAAACTAAACTGCATGCGTTTCGGCTCTTCGTGAATATGGTCCGACAGCTCATAAAATACTCACTATTAGAGATATAATCAGTTTAGAGTGAAAGGATGTCAAGCTGACCCGCTGAAGACCTTACTATAGCGTTACCCATTAATATACACTGTACTAACGTTAATAAAGATGAATAAATACAGTAACAAATGTATTTCTTACTAATAGTTAATGTTAGTTAATGCATTAACTAATGACTCTTAGTATTACTGCTAACACTGTAAAGTGTTAGCAGTAATACTAATTAATAATAACAATTATAATAATAATAGGTTTTATTTATAATGCATTTTTAACTCTGAAGAAACTCAAAGTGCTACAATGGAAAAGGAAAAATAACAAAAATGAATAAAAAAACTAAAAAAATGTAGAATAATAAAAACAATCAACACAAAAAAAGCCTTTCTGAACAGTTAATTAACATCTTTAGGGTTTGGAAAAGGGTTTGGTTTAGGGTTAGTTGCATGTAAGTATGCATATTTTACTATTATAACTGTATACTATTTAGCATGTAACAAGGACAATAAAATAAAGTGTTACCCAATCATGTCTTTATTTACTGAGCACAGTTGTTCAAAATCCATATGCTGTATTTTTTCTATGTAACTCAAAAGGACAATTACGGGTAGTGAAGAACCTTCACACAGGCTTCTCCGTGACCACGTATGGCAAGCACAAAAATAGAGGCGATGCTTTATGATTCTTACCCTCGAGTCGGTCCAAGCCTGTGTTCGTTTCTTTCTTCTGCTGAACACGAAAAAATATATTTTGAAAAATGTTGGTAATCAAACAGCTGGTGAGCCCAATTGACTATTAAAGTCTTTTTTTCCATACTATGAAAGTCAATGGCGGCTTATGGATGAACTATCTCTTTAAATGAGGAAGCTCACAGTCTTCTTCTCAGATCTCATTCTCCATCCCGCATATTCAAACGGACATGATGCATTTGGCTTGTTCCTCACACAGCGCTATCAACTGACTTCAATGTAGTCACATAAGCGTCTTTCATGGAACGTTTGTCGTGTTTTTGTTCTTTTGGAGCTGGACAGTCACTATGATTTGTTGTTGAATGGAAAAGAGCTGCATGAAGAAATGAGTGTGGAAAGTTACATATACACCCGGCGCAATGCGACGTCAGACCAGCAAGAGTTTTCAGTCGAAGTTTTGGAAACGCTTGTGTTTTATTTTTGTTAAGGCATGATAGTTGTTTTACATGTTGGGTGTGTTTTAAAAATTTTACCCTGAATCCAGGTCCATTCTAGCTCCTTCATTGTATTCATGATATATATATATATATATATATATATATATATATATATATATATATATATATATATTTTTTTTTTTTTTTTTTTTTTTTTTTAAGGCTGATGAAGGTTAAAATATACAAAAATAGCACCTACACCATAAAACAGTCTAAACACAAATAGCAAAAGTAATTGCATCTATCAGTCGTGCACAAACTTGTTCATTGAGAAATTGCTAAAGTATTTGGTTTCCAGTAGATGGCAGCAATATCCCACTAAACTATGCACATTCATGTTTTCCCCATAAATTAAACTGATACATTTCTCAGATATCTTCCCTGTATCAGAGGGCTTCTGTCTTTTTCACACGGTGAATTCGGCCATCAGTCATAAATAATCAGGAAACTTTCACTGTGTGGCGCGAGCGACCAAGCAGCCTAAAAAACGAAAGCAATCCTGTCTACATTAGATGCGCTGGGCGGGGAAGAATGATGCGGCGGGCCGGGAAAAAAAACATGCGTATATATTTTGTGGTAATACTTTGAATGAATATTAATAAAATAGTACCAGTAATAAAACCGGAAAAATCACTCTTTTTGGTGCCCTCTATCACTCTATTTGCCTATTCCACCTGATGCTTTAGACAATGTGCTCAGATTGTTAAAATAGGGCCCAATGTGTTTTTAATAGAAGCTCGTTTTATTGAAATGATTTCCCCTTCTTGTCACATTAAGGACTACGTGCTGGCGGTGGAGACGTACCTCTCCATCATCGAGTATGAGCCGGAGCAGAGCGTGCAGCTGCTGAGCGGAATCGGACGCGTTTTCCTCCAGGTGAGAGCAGAGACACCTGACGTGCAAAACTCACCTGACGTCACATGACATACAGCAAAACACACCTCAGGGCGGCGTTTTCTGAAGGAAGTGACTGCACTTCAAATGTCAAATGATACAATTTTAGCATGCGTCTTGTTTCGGGGAAAATAAATTATTGCTTTTATGCATTAACTAGAGAAAAAGTGACAATAAAGACATTTATAATGTTACAAACTATTTTGTTTTAAATAAATGCTGTACTTTTGAACTTTCTGTTCATCAGTGAACCTTGGAAATCCTCCATGATTTGAGTAAATGAAGACTGGAGTAATGATGCTTAAAATTCAGCTTTGATCACAGCAATAAATTACACTTTACTACATATTCACATAGGAAACTGCTATTTTAACCTGTTATAATATTTCACAATATGACTGTTTTTCCTGTATTTTTGATTAAATAAATGCAGCATTGGTAAGCAACAGAAAGTTTTTTTTAAAACATTAAAAGATCTAATGATCCCAAACTTTTGAATGGTAGTAGTGTATGAAAATGAGAGGATGCATCTGAGGGGGTTTATCCTAAAGAATGAAATTTGTTACAAAATTCACACGCAATGTTGTCGGTCTATCACTAGACCAAGCTCAATTTAAAGGAATTGTTTGTAAGATTGTGGCCAAAACTGGTCCTGCAATCACTTTCAAATGGCTGTAGAACGGTGTATCCCTCTCCCCCTCCCCCTGACTCGAGGTTGCCAGATTGGCTGCAGGATCAGCAGGAACGTTTGTAGATCTGCAGCTGTGGTAACTAGAGCAGATCTGGCAACCCGGATGCCGAAATCACTTCAGTATTGGTTACATTTTAAATGTTGAACAAACTAAAGGTTTGCAAAAAATAAAAATAAAGAAATAACCTTGCAAACACTGTAATAGTCAGTATTCACTATAGAAAGATTCTTTCCTTTTCAAATGCTGTTGGTTTTACCCATACCAGGTTGATTTTTTTTAGTTTGTATATGCAGTATTTACCTGTAAGAGAAAAGCAAGTGGTTGTTGCAGAAAAGCGCCCGTTATCACGTCTACAGGATGTGTCAGCGATGCGTCTTTTCTTCACAGAGTTACTTGTCTTTGAAGAGAATCAAAGTCTGTTTTGCTCTTCATGTTTTATCTTCACACAGAGACGGTAATTAATGTTCTGTTTGTTCATATTTTTAGATTGGAGACATCAGAACTGCTGAGAAGTATTTTCAGGATGTGGAAAAAGCCTGTCAATCAAAGGGAAAGACACCTGATGAAGACACGTCAGTTCTGATGAACAGGTGAAGCTGATTTCTGCTCAATAACAGCAGCATGACAGCACTGAAGTCGGATTCAACTGTGATCTTTCACTGTTTTTGAAGTCTCTTTGCTCATCAAGGCTGCATTTATTTGATAAAAAATACAGTAATGCTGTCAAATATTATTATGATTCTTAAATATTATATAGATAGATAGATAGATAGATAGATAGATAGATAGATAGATAGATAGATAGATAGATAGATAGATAGATAGATAGATAGATAGATAGATAGATAGATAGATAGATAGATAGATAGATAGATAGATAGATAGATAGAAAATATGTATCATGCGACACGGGGTGTGTTTACATGCACGTTCTTAAGCCGATTATGCATAAGCCGACAATGAACATGATCATATAAGCGATGTAACACGTTTTCTTTTATCGGAGTAAGGTCATAAACGGCGTGAGCATAAACCGGTCGGGTCAGGTCGTTTTTTGCCTCTTACCCTGATTTCGTGCTGCATGTAAACACATTAACCTGCTTTCTGTCGGCTTATTGAAGTGCGCATGTGTGATAGGTGACAAAAACGCAAACTTAGAGCAGATTTAAACGCATCCAGACAGAGCGAGCGTTTAACATGAACTAAGGACATATATCACAAACGCAGACTCTTTTAAGACCCAGAAAACTGTAAAGATGTGTTCTCATCTCAGTCAGCAGAAGTAGAAGTGGTTCAGTCAAAATGCTGCATCTGTTACTGATGAGGGATAATATGAGCCGTAAATCTCCCACTGACACGGCGCACGCTTTATTTAATATCACAACTGATGTAACATTCGAAAAACTCTGAGTCAGATACGGACATTATTATTTTTGACGTCACTACAAGGAAATAACCCGGTTTATTAATCGAGTCATGTACACGCGGTTTACTTGCGTTGTCAGCTTACTGGTGTGCATGTAAACGTGCTCATTGAAGACTGGAGTAATCACAGAAATAAATTACATTTGAACAAACATCACAATAGAAAATGGTTATTTTAAATGATAATAATAGTTCACAATATTAATGTTTTTCCTTTATTCATGATTGATTAAAAGCAGCCTTGGTGAGCAGAAGAGACTTCTTTCAAAAACATTTCAAAAAACACTCAACTTTTGTTGGGCAGTGCACAACACAATCTGTGCTTGTTTAATCTGAATGTGATGTCGTCGACAGGGCTTTTGTTTATCTGAGTCAGAATAACTACGCAGACGCACACGTGTGTTTCTCCAGCGTTTTGAAGCTTGATCCAAAGAACCCAGTGGTAAGTGCTCATTCTCCTTCTTGGACACTTCTTCTTTCTCATCTTTTCTTCCCTATTGTGACGTATATCTGAGTGAAGCAGTTTCTGGAACAAGAGCTAATGTAGGGCGGGCGTGATTTTGTGTGTGGGGAATTGATTGGTTGGTTGTGGTTTGCTATTGGTGGATCTCGTGTGAGTGACAGGTTGCCCCGCCCTCGTCATCACAGAAGAGATGAGATGAGCTGAAGAGGGAGGGGAAGTTTTTCTGATGGCAGATTACAAGGCACATCAATTAAAATTAAAATATGTGCACGGATAAATAATGTAAAATACACACTGCAATATTCCATAAATAAAATAAGAATTGGTGACTTTAAAGGGTTAGTTCAGCCCAAAATGAAAATTATCATTTATGTCATAAATTTCTCTGCTTCATGTCGTCAGACCTCCGTTCATCTTCAGAACACAAATGAAGATATTTCTGTTGAAATCCGATGGCTCAGAAAGGCCTTCATTGACACCAATGTCATTTCCTCTCTCAAGACCCATAAAGGCACTAAAGACGTCGTTACAAAGCCCATCTCACTACAGCGGCTCTACAATCATTTAATGAAGCCACGAGAATAGTTTTTGTGCGCAAAAATAAATAAATAAATAACGACTTATATAGTGATGGGCTGCAGGGCCGTTTCTAGCCTTTCTGGCACCCTAGGCAAGATTCATATCTTGCACGCACCCCCAGAAAACCATGTCACTCGGCACCGCTGCGGATTGAAGAACACAGTGACACAAAGACTAAAAGACGGGACGAAGCCGTAGCCGAAGCCTTGCGCCAGTTTTATATGTTTTAAAGATTAATCACATATTTTTTTAGGGGGGGCTGAGGCATAAGTTCATAAAAAAGGGCCTAGTGACGCCCATGGTTATGACAGTATTACTTGATCAATTTACACTTAACAGCTATCTCTGATGTAATGTTTTTATTTATTTAAATTAACTGCTATAATGTTCTGCACCTGAAATAAATGAGCATGGCGTGTGGTCTGTCCAGTACTAATATTCAGCGTAATGTTTTGCTCAACATTATGATAGAGCGACCAGCTTAGTAGAGAACAAGTAACCAATAAGTAGAAACATACCTGTGTATTTCGCTTTCTTTTTAATATTTCCTCTTTTTTCTTTTTACGATACTGAGCCCCGATGGCTTTGACCTTTTCATGATGATGAAACTAAAGCACGGATGACGACATTCCCTGCCGCCCTCTACATGATCTCATTTCATTACAGCAGCGCCACTATCACCATGGCGATGCAACTAATCATAATGCCTCGAAATAGCAAAAGTAAGAAATATTAATAATAAAATATATGAAATAACAAAAAATCTTGTTGGGGCAGGGGCTCACTGGCGCCCCCCAGCTGTTGGCGCCCTAGGCGACCACCTAGTTTGCCTATGCCTAGAAACGGCACTGATGGGCTGATTTCAAAACAAAGTTTCAAACGGTCACGAATCAGCATATTAATTCATGATTCGGATCGCCAATGTCACCTGATTTCAGCAGTTTGACACGCGATCCGAATCATGAATCAATACACTGATTCGTGACCGTTTGAAACTTTGTTTTGAAATCAGCCCATCACTATATAAGTCGTTATTTAGGTTTTTTTTCAAACAAAAACTATTCTCGTCGCTTCATAAAATGATTGTAGAGCCGCTGTAGTGAGTCGACTAATCGACTAGTCAACCTTAATGCTCTGTCATGACGCTTTAAGCTTGACGTCGACTAGTCACTGGCCTATAGAGGGCGCAACAGGATAAACAATTTCCTGAAACACAGGCTCTGTTTTTAACAGTTAAAGATGACAAATAAATGCATACTCCGAGAGCTCTCCACAAGACATGTTTGACTACCATCTGGATGCTCAAAATTGATCAGGAGAATGCACGCTTATTGTACACGTAAGTTAATCATCACGCTAAACTGCGTGCTGCATTGCAACACGCACACACACACACACACATAGCCTGATCACACAGAGATTGCGCGCGCCTCACACAAAACCATTCAGTAGCGCAGAAATGTATTGTCAACACTGTTCTGTGATTTATCAGAAAATAGCTTAGAAACTGAAACGTTCTAGCATATATTTCTTGATAACTAAAACTCACAACTTCATTATTAGTAGAGAGATGCTGCCAGGTAGAGTTAATTCACACGCAATCACTCACTAATGCATTCATATCTTTATTGTGCTACTTTATCGGTATCTTATTCAGAACGTCAGAAATCTGTGAGAAATATAACGACCATAAGACAAAAGAACTGATACAGAAGCTGTTATGTAGGATCAATAACCTTATGGGCAGCGCTGTATCATATGCGAAAGCTGTCCTGTGCACAAGAAGACCCGAGTTCGAGTCTCAGCTCGAGGCTCAGGCTTATTTGTTTATTAATGACGTCATCAGCAACTAGTCGACGTCGACTCGACTTTCATCACATAAATGTCGACTTTAAAAAAAAAAGGAAGTCGTTCAACCCCTACTTTGTATCGACGTCTTTAGTGCCTTTATGGGTCTTGAGAGAGGAAATAACATTGGTGTCAATGAAGGCCTTTCTGAGCCATCGGATTTCAACACTAATATCTTAATCTGTGTTCTGAAGATGAACGGAGGTCTTACGGGTGTCCAACGACATGAAGGAGAGGAATTAATGACAGGATTTACATTTTTGGGTGAACTAACCCTTTAAAAACGTCAGTTTGTGCATATTGGACGCATGTGCCAGTGCTAACAATTTCAGCTTTTTTTTCCTCAGGCAAACAACAATGCAGCCGTGTGTCTCCTCTATTTGGGAAGGCTGAAGGAGTCCCTGGGCCAGCTGGAGAGCCTGGTGCACAAGGACCCGGCTCTCTACTTGCACGAGAGCGTGCTGTTCAACCTCACGACCATGTACGAGCTGGAGTCGTCCCGCAGCACGCAGAAGAAGCAGGCTCTGCTGGAGGCCGCGGCCTGCAGAGAAGGAGACAGCTTCAATGTCCAGTGCCTCAAGCTAGCATGAGACGCTCAGAGCGAGAGCTAACAATTACGCGTCAGGGGGTAGGTTTGAATGAACGAGTCTTACAGTGTACAGACAGGACCAAAGTTAACTTGATATGTCGATATTTGCTCCGCACAGGATAGAAAAAAGGGTTACACACTTTTACCCCTGTTTCAGGAATCAAGAGAAATGCTTTTAATCACATTAAATGATTGTTTTCAACGAGTGTAAGCTAATTACAACCGTACTGTGTATTTCTGAAAATGAGAACATCAAATCTTGTTAATAAATGTATGAAAATCTGTTCTGATGTTGAGATGTGCTTTATAAATAAAGTGTATATGTAGCTCCGTGGTTTCTGCTGTTGAGCACACAGGAGAAGAAATCTTAATGCACGACACTACTGACAAAAAAAATAAAAATAAATCAAGCATTTTGAGATTTTGGGCTGTTTGACTTTACATAACGTCGTTTCAGACTAGTGTGGAGATCATTTATTGAATTGTTTTAAATCTTCAGCAACTTTACATACATCAAACTTTACATTCATATCTATATTCTGAAGGCTTTTACTGAGGGGTTTGTTCATATAAAAATGATAAATATAGCTGCAAGCAGAAATTATGGAGAACAAGCACAACAGAAGTAGACAAGGAAGCTTGCAGGAAACCAACGGCAAATATGAGTAAAGACATTTGGAGACATAAATACATTGGAGAGCCAATTTCATGTTTTGTTTAATTATAGCGCCAATAAAGCCCCTTTCACACTGCGATTCCGGCAAATACACGGATAATGCGACCCGGCATTTGTTCCCAGGCCGCTAGATTTGGTCCATTCACACTGCCAGCGAAATACCGTAATATGTGCGCTTTCACACACAACCCGTAACGGTCCCGGATCGAGTTGACACGTGACATCCTGATGTGACGTATAATGGCGAGCGATCTCAGCTTCAGCGCGGATAGTAAGGAGCTCCGTGGTCTCGACTTGTGTCCAGTTTGCGCACATTTCTGCTTGTTTAATTTTAGGCCTAGTCCACACGTACACGGGTTTTTTATTACCGGAGTTTTTCCTCCTCCGTTTTAAAAAACAATCGCGTCCACACAAGCACGGTTTTAAAAAAAAATCTGTCCACATGAGAACGCAAAACTACGCTATGATTGGCTGCCTGATTTCCACATGGGTCCCATTCACTGCACCGATGCACATTGCACTGACTGAGGGATGCCATGGGCTCAAGTGAAACCCTTCCACAAGTTCCTTTACTTTGGACTCAGTGACAGGTAACTGACACAGGTGCAGGGCCGAAGTGGACTGTAATAGCTTCACACACTTGCTTTACTATTTTGTATTATTGCATTCTGGCGCCTTTGTTCTGCAATACAATGAAATAACTGAACATGTATCTGTAGGATATACATTTGATAAGCGCTGTTAGTGGAGTCCACCGCATAGAATCGACTCACGTAAATCAAAAGGAGATGTGGATAATCTGACGTCAAACAAAGGAGAGAACGGCGCGCACTTCAATTTAAAAAAACGAAATCTCCGGTTTCACCATCTACACGACAACGCTGTAACCGGAGTTTCTAAAAATCTTCACCCTGGCCGGAGTTTTCAAAAAAGTCCGGTTTTAGTAACCGGATACAGCGTTTGCGTGTGGACGAACAGCCAAACCGCGTAGAAAAAGCTGCGGTTTTGAAAATACCCGTGTTCGTGTGGACAGGGCCTTAGTTTCTTTTGTATACGAACACTCTCTGCGTTTTAACACCGACGAGCTCTTCTGGCACTGCAGGGTTGTATTATTGAAAAAACAAGCTCTAGGAGTCGCACGATAACTACGTACACGTTGCGGCATTAGTTTTGGCTTTTGTTCACACAGCGCTCGTCCCGGGTTGAATCCCGCAATATTACTAGGTCCCCGACCCGGGTCGAATTCGGTAATCAATGCCGGGACGTGGTTGCTTTCAAACAGAAGGCGACCCGGCAATGTTCCGGGAATATTGCGGATCCGACGTGCAGTGTGAAAGGGGCTTAACTGGCACAGTCCTACAGCTTTATATGTGTAACACATACGCGTCAAATTTGGTGAACATATCTCATTTCGTTTAGGAGTTGTAGACATCTGTATGTATGAACATATAAAAAATAACCTACAACTGACTTTGATTGCATTTTTTTTTGCCACTTACAATTAAAATTTGGACAATTATGCAGTCACATTTCGTCAACCCGCTAAAAGTGTTTAAAGGGATACTTCACCGCTTTTTCATATTAAACTGTTATTCCCTTAACTAAAACGAGTTGATACACACCTCTTTCGTCTCAGTGTGTGCTCTTAATCGCTCTGACGCGCGGTGACGATCTGATAGCATTTAGCTTAGCCCACTAAGCCCAGTTCATTCACTATGGTACCAAACAGAGATCAAGTTAGAAGCGACCAAACACCTCCACGTTTAATTATTTAAATACAGTTACACGAATAGTTGAACGATCAACGATTGTGACTCAAAATAAAACGTGGCGCTTTTCTAAGCCATCTCTCATTTCTGTCAATAGGGGGGAGCGGGAGATGTGAGGGAGGATTTTCCAGCCGGGACTTTTTACTGCGCCGAGTCGAAGTACTCTCAGAAGTGCTCTTCCGCCATACATTATAGTTCTCCTTTTTAATCCGCTTAGAAAAGCGCCATGTTTTATTTTATGTCACCATACTTGATCGTTCAACTATTAGTGTAACTGTATTTAAATAGGGAAACGTGGAGGTGTTTGGTCGCTTCTAACTTGATCTCTGATTGGATGCTCCAGGTTGGAGCTCTTTATCTTGGGACATGTGGTCTTCACCTCACAGCCGGTGGGAAAGAATCGGGATAGGACTCGGGCAGAAATCATGTTCATGGATGAGATTATTAATGTTACTGTAGTATAAAGCAGAGCAGGAGCGAGTGTTGAGGAGCTGAGCACGGCCGCTGGAGAGATTGATAATGAGATGAACAACACGCCTCGCGAAAAGCACAGTCGGCGGCGCCATTTCCGCTTTTCCGGTCATGGGTTTGAGGTAACGCAACTCTGTTTATCATATTAGATTCATCTGAGTATGTTGAAAATTATGTGATGTTACTCTGTGCGTTCGCTCAGCGGCTGCTGTGACACTTGTTCACACTGCTAAGAGTAAAGCGTTTCTGCAGAATAAAACCAGAAACCGAGGGAAACGCAGATATGACGCCAATGACAGGCGACTCCCTCAGACGCTATGCTGAAACGTCCCCGGTCCTTAGTTAAAATAGCAATTTTCTCACAATTTACGAATAGTTGAAAACATTTGGGATATTGTAAGTACTCAACTGAACAAAATATATAACACTGGCCTAGTGGTTTTTGGATGTTTTACTGCAAAAATACTACATAGTGCACCTTTAATAAAGAAGCGCTAAATCACAATGTTGAACAAACCATAAGGCAAAACCTAGCATGGTATCGCTGGACTCCGCAAGGATTCAGGAATCTAAGGATGTGACTCCTGTGAAAATAACACAAGCAAATGTATGCACACTTAAGGGATGTCACATAAAAAACACTGGATGGAAACGCCACAATGTTCATTAAAAAAAAATTGTATCCGACACTGCAACAACTTCCATTTTTGTTATTTTGCACTAGTTTATCAGGAAGTGCTGATTTTGTTCTCTTCAACTTTGGATGCGGTGCTTTATTCACTCATGTTTTATACAATATTCCAGTTGAGCACAAGGTGAATTCGCAACTTCTGATGGAAACATAAAACATGAAAACAAGTTTGTAGATGTTCCTAACATATTTTAATAGAAAGTAATGAATTAATGCAACAAAATGAGAGCATTAAAATCTACAATTCATCATCATAATTATCTAAAACTAAATGATCCTGTATAATGTGTTTAACGTTAGTAATGACACATTAGATCTTCTACTTATGATTGTCAACAGTGTTCAATAAAGGCACTACAGAGTTTCATTGTGAGGAAGATCCCGTCTGAATCCTAGGATTATCAGGAGCATCTCAGGGAGTTGACGTAGGCCTTGCGGATGTCAAATTCATCTGCCGGACGGTTATAGGCCTTCCACACCGGTTCACCCACGAACAGACGCATGGCTTTAGTGTAGTTCTGAGGAGAGAAGTGTTTCTGATGAAAGCGTCTGCTAAATGAATGGACTCAAAAGCTTTAGTGACTTGTGAAGACACGTACGGTTTGATCAACGGTGAATCTGTGGTAAATCCCCGCCGGTAGAGTGATGAGGTCGCCTTTAGACACGGCCATCCGGATCCAGCGGTCATCTTTGTCCCTCACATCAAAGTACGACGATCCGTCCAGAATATAACGGATCTCGTCGTCAAGATGAAGATGCTCTTCATAGAACATTTTCACCTGGAAGAGATTTACAGACGGATTTCATTATTTGCTGAAAATTATTCTCATTTCATACGAAATTAATCATGTAGATATGAATGACCTACTTTGTTCTCATAATCAGGGAGTTTATCCGGGTGAATAGTTATAATATCCATAAAGGAATAACCCCTTTCCTCACGGATCTTCTCCAGTTCAGGGTCATTTTCATAAATATCTGCATTTAACTGAAAAAAGAGCAGAATCATTAAAAAACTACTGTAGTATGCTTGATATACTATTATAGTTTGTGTTAATATTTTGAATTAGAAATTATTTTCTTTTTTCACTTTTTTGACATTTTTTATAAAGTATTATTCCTTTTTAGTTATTAGATATTTTAATACTTCAACTTCAAAAACACAATCGATTAATTGCATCCAAAACAAAGTTTATATACACGTACACACACACTCATTCATGTATATATTTAAGAAATATTTGCATGTAAACACTGTGTGTATATATAAATATAAAAACATCTTAAATATATACGAGTTACTCTGTACTTATACAGTATATTCATAATAAGTCTACACACATTTTGACACACTGTTTGACAGCACACACAAAAACGTGATTAATTAGTCAAGAAATTATTGATTATTACTATAAATTATTGATCAGGAACATACTAATACTGTGTTTGACCCTCTTTCGCCTTCAGAACTGCCTTAATTCTACGTGGCATTATTTTAACAAGGTGCTGAAAGCATTCTTTAGAAATGTTGGCCCATATTGATAGGATAGTTGGTATTTATTGTTGGTATATAGATACACTATGGTAACTGAAAAGGGATGTATGATAGTACCAAGATACATAAAGTAAAACTAAATTATATTAAACATTTTGTCATCAAAACAATGGGAAAAAAAATCTTTAAAAAAGCGTCTTAATTGTACTTAAATGCCATTCCATATTATAATTTTACTGTATAAAGTAATGTTTGTGTAAAAGTGGATCATGCCAGTTATTGCTGACGATTTGTCAGAAATCTTTAAGATTCCATGTTTGTTTTTTTACGGTCTATGATTTACATTCATCCTAAAGCGCACAGTTTCTTCTCGAATGCTCGTATCACGTGACAATATGAATGTGTGTGTGATTCCAGCGCGAACCTTCCAGTGGTAGACTCCAATCTGCTGCAGCTGCGCGAGGGTCACGGGCTGGTTCGGGCTCAGTGTGTGAGGGAGTCTCTGGTCCTCACTGGACTCATCCATGTACCATGCCTCCATCCCACCCATGTCCACTTTATTATTCTACAATCGACATGCACGAGCCCAGAAACCACCAAGGAAGGTGTGGTTTTCAAAATAAAAGTCTTATAATAAATAAATAAATAAATAAATAAATAAATAATATATTCCAGCTGGTATTTCTTGTAATTCTAGCTCTTTTTCCTCACAATTTCTAGTTTATATTTCACAATTATGATTTTTTTTCCTCACAATTTCTAGTTTATATTTCACAAATATTTATTTATTTTTCCTCACAGTTATGACATTTTTCCTCACAATTGTGAGTTTTTTTCCAATTTTTTTAGTTTATATCTTACAAATCAGATTTGTTCCCCTCACAAATATGATTTATTTCTCACAATATCTAGTTTATATTTCACAATTATGACCCCCCCCCCCCACACACACACACACACACAGAGAGAGAGACACACACACACACAATTATGAAATTTTTTCTCACAATTATATATATATATATATATATATATATATATATATATATATATATATATATATATATTTATTTATTTTTTTATTTTTTTACACAATTTCTAGTTTATATCTGTTAATTCAGATTTTTTTTTCTCACAAATTCTGACTTTTTTCCCCTCATAATATCTCACAATTCTCACTTTTTTTTCTCGCACTTCCGACTTTTTTCCTCAGTTTATATTGAGAGTCTAGTCTCCAGACTAGAAAGTTTAAAGGAACTGTATGTAAGAAATATATTTGAATTAATCCTAAAATGGCCCTGATATGTCACTAGACATTAAAGGGGGGGTGAAACACTCAGTTTCAGTCAATCTCATGTCAATCTTGAGTACCTATAGAGTAGTATTGCATCCTTCATATCTCCGAAAAGTCTTTAGTTTTATTATATTTATAAAAGAAATATGGGCTGTACCGAGTCTTTCCGGAAAAAACCGAGCGCCTGGAGGCGTATCGAGTGGGCGGAGCTAAAGAATGACGAGCGCGAACAAAGCGGTGACGTCCTCAAGCGTGGAGAAGCCCATCGCTATCGATCTCAGCTAATAGATATATGATCCAGAATCATCCGGAGGCTGAAATAAATTGAACAGGATAAACAGCAACAGCAGGACGTCTATGGCGTTTAGATAAAGTCAAAAGTCGCGCGCACGAAAACCACGAGCACGCGAATAAACCCAAGCGTGCAAAACAGACCCACGAGAGGAAAATAGCAACGCGAGAGCGCATCTGTGCACCCGCGAGAGCGCATCTGTGCAGCCGCGAGCGCATTTGTACACCGCGAGCGCGCATTTGTACACCGCGAGCGCGCGAAACAGTATTTAGGGGCGGAAATGAATATTAGCGCAAGCCCCTGCTGCCTAGCGCGCACAACTGCAAATGAGCGCTCGCGTGACTACTCAACACTCGCTCGCTCCTCGAGTTGACTTTTGACACTTTGAGGGCGGGGCAATGACTTTTGTCTTCCCACCTGTGATTGGTCATTTGTTTAATCAGTTTTACTCTTGTTTAAACATGTAGCAGGACTAGGACAAGGCACGTTTTAAGGAACCATTATGTCGGACCCTGAGTAGGTAATTTAATTTTTAAGTCTTTGTGTTTCGAGTGCAATATATTCAATATATGAAATTGTATTGTACAATTTCGAAGGTATTTTGTTTACAATCATCTTGAATAGTTTGTATAGGACCTTAACACTTAAAAAAGATAAGCTAATTTAAGATAAAGCTGACTAACCCATAAATGTAGGATGTTAAAGGTTAGTTTTGACCTACATTGACAATATACAGTAAATAAATCATCGCATTAAGTACATCAATAATGTACTAAACAAAGCAGCGTAAATGCAATCTTTGTGATTTATTCAAACCACAGCACCGACCCCTATTGCTATTATTGTAATGCCGTTTATAAAATGATTAGAACACATTACAAACGGCATTAGTGAAACTTAAAGGTTACATCACTGAAAGCGTTTTTCTGCTGATGGTCTATGTGACCCTGTAAAAAGTGTAAAACAAAAAAAAGTGACGTTTTGATGTTTTCTGTCATCCTATTTGCAAACAATTAAGAAAATAATTTTGATAGATTTACTACTAAGACCATGTTTGAAATAGGGAAATTAGTAAGTAAAATCAAACTTTGATGCTCATTATCTATTTTTTTTAAATACTTTCCTGAACTCAAAGGATGAGTAGAGATAATGTAACCCTTTCAACTTTTGAAGTGTGTTTATCACAAAAGTGACATGGTATCTTAACATCTCATTAATTATTCTTTGTTCTGTCAATAGCTAAGACACCACTTTTTGGCAAATCTTTTACACAAGTTGCAACAGGCCTTCAGCACAATACCACTGGATTTAGATTATCTGGAGTTTCTGTGTCGTCAGGAGCTGTATATTCTGGAGGCCCTGTCCAGTCACATACAAGTACCCCCTGCTATCATTTACATTTACATTTAATCATTTTACAAAAAAGGGGAGAGTAATAGAAGCAACGAAACAGACAAGGCCAACAACCTGTAAGAGCTGTAAGAAATCTCAATTAATTAGCACAGTACATTTTTTTAATTTTTTAATTTTTTTTAATAGACATGTACAACAAAAACTCACGTACGCAAAATACAAAACACTGGATTTTGATAGCTATGATAACAACCCATTAGGACTAAGGCTGTTGCCCCAGCTGTTGTCGTTAATGCAGATTCAGTGGCCCAATGGGTGGTATCACCCAGGCTTTGCAAGAGCTCTTTGACCTTATACGGGCACAAGCGGAACATCCAGCACCATGTGTCAGATAAATAAATCACCAAGATGCATTTACGCTGCTTTGTTTATACATTAGGATACTACCTTTGTTAAGTAGCTAGAAATGCTACTCAGCGATGATTTATTTACTGTATATTGTCAATGTAGGTCAAAACTAACCTTTAACATCCTACATTTATGGGTTAGTCAGCTTTATCTTAAATTAGCTTATCTTTTTTAAGTGTTAAGGTCCTATACAAACTATTCAAGATGATTGTAAACAAAATACCTTCGAAATTGTACAATACAATTTCATATATTGAATATATTGCACTCGAAACACAAAGACTTAAAAATTAAATTACCTACTCAGGGTCCGAC
Source organism: Pseudorasbora parva (assembly GCF_024679245.1). Taxonomy (NCBI): domain Eukaryota; kingdom Metazoa; phylum Chordata; class Actinopteri; order Cypriniformes; family Gobionidae; genus Pseudorasbora; species Pseudorasbora parva. The sequence continues at coordinate 43,784,760 of NC_090181.1, forward strand.
ATAATGGTTCCTTAAAACGTGCCTTGTCCTAGTCCTGCTACATGTTTAAACAAGAGTAAAACTGATTAAACAAATGACCAATCACAGGTGGGAAGACAAAAGTCATTGCCCCGCCCTCAAAGTGTCAAAAGTCAACTCGAGGAGCGAGCGAGTGTTGAGTAGTCACGCGAGCGCTCATTTGCAGTTGTGCGCGCTAGGCAGCAGGGGCTTGCGCTAGTATTCATTTCCGCCCCTAAATACTGTTTCGCGCGCTCGCGGTGTACAAATGCGCTCGCGGCTGCACAGATGCGCTCTCGCGGGTGCACAGATGCGCTCTCGCGTTGCTATTTTCCTCTCGTGGGTCTGTTTTGCGCGCTTGGGTTTATTCGCGTGCTCGTGGTTTTCGTGCGCGCGACTTTTGACTTCATTTAAACGCCATAGACGTCCGTCTCTGTGGTATGGACTGTATTTAGTGGCCTGTCAACATTTGTTAAACCTTAGCAGTAGCAAGCAAAACGGTTTTGCACGTCAGACTAGTGTAACGTACACAGAACAACAATGGAGTCCATTAGCGCATTTGAATGACGAAGCACGCGATCGTGTCGTTTACTGATGTTTACTCACATGACAATAGCCAACAGCACAGACATGTGAAGCAGTTTTACTCACCGGCTGCTTCCAAAGCAGGACCGAACCTTTATCGCTGGGACCGCTCCGTCAAAAACACACTTCTTTGATATGATTTGGTGAAGTCCTGTGACAGCAGTGAACGGTGGAGATCCACTTTTAGACGCGACTGATGCGATGTTGTGAAGCTTCCCGTCATTTCTGCGTTCAAATGCAGCGCTGCCTTCCCGGAATGCTGTGCTGAAGCGTTGAAGTCGCTCGACATCACTCATAGGAATAAAGTGGAGTGCGACCATAGGGCGCTTCAGAAGTGTTCACGGATGACTGGATCTGCACCTTGAAAGATGCTCCTTGTTTATGGGCGTGCATTTCCTCTCTCGCTCTAGTCACGCGCGCGCACCCTACCGGGAGAAGAGCCCGTACGGCCCATACAAGGACCTTCCGCTCTTATTAACGTCAAGCCGAGCCATACTCGAAAAAAACTCTCCGAAACTTGTGAGAAACCGGAAGGAGTATTTTTAACACAGAAATACTTAATCAAACGTTCAACATTAGTTTTTGAAACTTTGTCTATGTTTGTCTTTAACAGTGTAAAAAGCTCAGTATGCATGAAACAGCATTTCACCCCATCGTGATCACATCGTGTATAGAGTCGGTGGGCGGGGCCATAATGACGGCCGAGTTGTGCTTGCGTGCTTCTAGTAAACACAGAAACTGGCGAACGGCGGTCTTTCGAGTCCGCTTTGACCACGACTCTGGAAGACTTGGAGTTAAGCTTTTCTCTGAGAAAAGAACAAAGAACGGCACTGAAGTCATTCTTGAAAAAGGGAAGATGTTTTCGGAGTTTTGCTGACCGGATACGGTGAATGTTTAATCTATCAACTAGCTCCGCTTCACCTCCGTTGCTCTGGTTGGTTGTAGCGCTATCTTCGCGTCGCGTGCAGAGGGAGTTTGAAAGACAACCGTTTATCCCGCCCCTCGGATTGAGCTGTCAATGGTGAGTTTCCAGACCAAACATCTTGATGTGGGTCTGGCTTGTCAGGCTACCACCCTCCACCTATCGACCAATCACAAAGTCAGTAGTGTTTGGGCATCCGGGTTGCCAGATCTGCTCTAGTTACCACAGCTGCACATACAAACGTTCCTGCTCCTACAGCAAATCTGGAGGGGGAGAGGGGATAGTGATTGCAGTACCAGTTTTGGTCACAATCATACATATACGTCCTTTAATATATTTAATTTCGTTGACCGGGACTTGTATTTTGAAATCCCCCGTCTCGCCCTGTCGCAGACCCGCTGTGTGACCGCGCCTTGCTTCACAGTATTGGGCTTCTATCAGTGTGAATTCAGATTCCAGGTTTGTCAGGCATTCATCTATAAAATATTTTTTTTGAACAGTTCCCTTTCGGCATTTTACATAAACTGGTGTATGACTATAGGGCTGTTTCCTTTTAGTTGTAAAGTTTTTACTTGGACCTCATTCGTGTAATTTATCTAGAGCCACAGTAGATAATCAAACGGCTTTCAGATGCGCTAACTAACTTAGCCTGAAGCTATCATAATGAAAATAAGTAAGCGCTGCCCGTTGATTTAGTTCAAACGTTCTTTGCCCAAAAGGCAAATATATATATATATATATATATATATATATTTACTCGATTTGACGAGCAAAGGGAAATGGTGTTTCCGCAGAATCAGATATGAGGAAACTATTTGTGATTTGTGTGGGTGAATCAAATGCCATGGTGAAACCACAGGCTCCACCACTGGAGAGAGATGTAGGGTTAAATAACACACATTTTTAGAACATAGTCGTTATCCATAATATTAAAGTACAGTAATATTGCCATCTGAGACAGTCACAATACCCTGGAGCAACCAGTAACGTTACTTCCCTTTACTATCAGATCTTCTTTCTTAAAGTTATTAGGCTGAAACTTAAAAAGGTAATCAATCTGAGAGGTACTTTCACCTCAGTCATAAACATTATGATGTTGATATTAATGTTATTATGTGTTCTCAGTCCACAGGTCCAGGTGTTTCTATGATCCTTGGGTCACTTCACAGCATCGATGGCCGATTTAGTGGAATATGCTGTCAATAATGTGGTAAGTCTGATTCAAATCGATTAATCACATCTATAATAAAAGTGTGTGTATGTACACTACATATGTTTGTAATACACACAAACACTCACACATATTATATCTTTACAAACTTTTATGTTGGATGCGATTAACCACGATTAATCGATTTGACTGTTATAAACAAGAATGTCTTTTAGTTACCCTTTAAGGCATTGGAAAAGTAAATGTTATAGTAGTAATCTGGGGCCATATTCACAAAACATCTTAAGGCATCTTAAAGTAGCTCCTAACTAGGGCTGTGCTATTAATCGAAATCGTAAAAAAATAGCGATTTCAGCATGTGCGATTTCTAAATCGCTATATAGCATGATTTTTTCTGCTCCTGGCCCCAACCTCCCAGTATGCTATCCGAACCAATCAGAATGCAGCGTGCCTAAATTGATTGCGAGAACGGAACAGAACGGACATAGCCTAACACATCAACATATGAAATAATTTTTTTTATTATAGGCTAATATTTAAACAAACCCTAATTAAATAAGCTAGATTTTCTTTAACCCATTGCCGACAAAGTCGGGGCATTCTGATGGACATTGTCTTTTAGCCTATGGCAGCGGATATAACTCACAGTACAATAGACATTTTTTAGCCAGATATTTGCAAGACATAGGCTAATTATAAACTATAAACTGTCTACTTTTATTTGTGTAGCCTACTTTCACAAAGGCCGTTGATTCAGAGAACGGATTATTTTGCATGCACTCACTCCAAACGGCGTCTTCATTTCAATAATTTATTTTGTTTATAAATTCAGTTCATGCTTCTAAAAAACAACAACAACAACAAAAACGAAATCTAATGAAATTCCAAGCCAAAATAACGGAAAAAAAAAAAAAAAACTTTGAGTTAGCCTACCACCATGCAAAATCAAACATTTTGTTCTTCTAATTTTAATTAATATGTGGATAACAGGCCTATCCTTCCATTAAAAATAATGTCTATTGCGGCGCTGGGAAACATACCAATTTTATAGTAGCCTACTAGACACAATTTACTAGGCTATGAAATCCATTGATGAGGAGGATCCTCTGCGTTCCAGCATAAGTGCAGCCAGCTAGCGCACATTCAGCTCCGCAGGTCGAGTCATAGAGGTGAGAAGTAACCGGCTCAACCCAGGGACGGTCGATTCAATATTATTTCTACACAGCGCGAGGAAAGCTAAAAATAAGTAGGCTTATCATTCTGTTTTAGGCCACCAACGGCACCTTATAGCCCTTTTAACCCCTTTTCTGATGCGGTACAAAATGCCCGATTGGCCATATTCCACGTTGCAATGCCATTGTACCATTTGAATAGGCTACTTTTAAACGCATAGCTCAGTAATGTCATCTTTATGTATTTTCTTAGAGGGGGTTGGATTAGAGCCTTGCACGAGCCCGAATAGACCCGCTGTAAATATGTCTGTAAATATTCCGTCATTTCCAGTTTTAAAGTAGTTGTTTGCTGTTTTTCAAGTATGGAGGCGCTTGAAAAAGCATTCAGTTGCGTCCTAGGCAGCGGGACAAGTCTGTGGCAAACCTCAAGTCAGAAGCACTTGTTAGAGGTGCAGAACTTCTTTTAGCTTTGGATGAGTGAATCCAATCAGAATTTAATAAATTGTTCATCCTGACCTAAATGTTATAAATAGATTATATGTGTTTGTTTGCTCGCTTGATATCAGGAAGCAACTTAATGACGGCGGTGTGTAAATCGAGGTACCCCTCCCACTTCTGCCAGTCTTACTGAGATATCGTATCCCGTGCGAATTGGCCATCAATATTACAGACGTCCTGTGGTAAAATTACACCTACCCTTGTAAAACTAATCCCATCCGAATAGGGCTTACGACTAAATCACTAAACAATCCTAATGACTGTTGCTGGCAATCCTTATTCTAAAGCCGCTCAAAGACACTGAACACCATTGAGGCGGTAGAGCCTTGGGTGCTGAACCTTTTCTTCATAAATGCAAGAAATATTTTGATTTATAGATTTAAATCTGTGATGACATCAGATAGAGGTTCATTTGTGTACAGGCAAAATGCATTGAATGATGGAGAGTTAAATGATGGAGATGGTGGTATGGCCTCGTGGGCAGCTCGTGTGAGCCGAGTTTAAGTTCTGGCCTGTGGACCTTTCCCAATCCCATCCCCACTTTCTCTCAAAATGACTTTTTGAAAATAAATAAATAAAAACATAATGAAAATAATGTCCAATTACCTGTGGTAAATGTTTCACGAGTTCACACTTGCAGATAGAGTAAAATAAGAGTATTTGGCATGATGTCCGAGGGGATGGAGGGATTTAGCCCAACCCTGTAGTTTTCAAACCTGTAAAAGCTGTCGGCTGTGTGTACTGTATACATGCTCTCAAGCTGATCACATAATGCTTCTCTCCAACTTTGTTTAGAAAACATCATTTGCTGCTTGAATCCTCTCGACATGCAGACATGAACGAGGCTGACGATTAGCTGAACATTTACTTGTTTAATAGGGGTGTAACGGTTCACAAAACGGACGGTTCGGTACGTACCTCTGTTTTGAAGTCACGGTTCGGTACAGCAGGGGAGAGAAAACTAAATATAACACTATATAGGGAGCCCTTACTTGCATATTACTATAAATATAACAAAATAGCACAAATTAGCCTAAATTCAGTTCAGGGTGTCCGCAGGGTTTTAAAAAGTATTAAAAAGTGATAAATCCAAATTGTCAAATTTAAGGCCATTAAAAGTGTTAAATGTGGTCTCAGAGGTATTATTTTTCTCCAAATTAGGTATTATTTTTTCAGACTATCAGATGTCCTATTCTGATTGAAATTCTATCTGCGTTCGCGTTAGTTTGTTTAGATATGGGCTTTAGCATATCTGGGCACATAATCAAAGATCTTTCGTCTCCGTCTCAACATATGTTTGATGCTGACGTCATATTCAGTGGTCGTTCGGCATCATCTCAGAGCACTGCGCGCTCAACAGAAGTGGCTGGCTTACGTTTTATTTTAGACTTGCTTTAAGGCATAATCTTCAATGACTATCCTCATAATTCTTATCACATAAGAGCAATCTTAAATGATTTATATAAAGTCTAAAATGAACAAAAAGAGTTGTGAGAGAATGAGGCGCGATCCATAGACAGTATATAAACAGTGAGATCCGCGTGTCTGTCTGCTCTTAAAGGGACAGCAGCCAATAAAGCTTCCTGTCAGGGAACGGAGAAAATGACTCGCTGCTCTTGACTAAATAACTTTTGTAGCTTTAATAAGGATTAACTATTTAATTTATAGTTTATGCAGTGCAGACTGCATATAACTTTGATAACTTTATTAAATTTCTGTATATTTCCTAACTGTTAAGACAGGAAGGGCTGGAGTAAACATGACATTTATTATGGGTTTATGTTAGCATTGTTTTAAGTTTACCTAAATTAAAAACTGTTATATGTTTGAAGCCTAATAATAAATGTAAAAAATTAAAAAAAATACTAGCCTTCATTCATAAAAAGATGCCATTTAAACAAGTATTTAAAATATACTGTCTTGATGTTGTTTCTACAGTAATTTGATTAACTATGAAATTATTATATTAAAACATATATTAAAAACGTACAAAAACATTTCTTTTTTTATTGCGATTAATCACAGAAAAAAAATGTTTTTAATCGATTGGCAGCACTAGTTTTTAGTATTTTGTTAAATTCAACAACGTATCACAGTTATAGAAATGTAATATTTGGCTCAGGTTTTGTTGTTGGAAAAAAACCACTAAATAATTTAATTGCTGAATTACCAATTATTAATGTAAATCAGATGTGTGTGCAGTAATGCTTCTCCTTAACCAACCTTTGTGAATGTTGAGATGTATTTTACTGTGTCTGAATGATAACTTATAACAGATTTCCTCCTGGTGTCGATTCTAAATCTATTCTTTTTTGTATGTTATGTATGTAAAAATCTGTGTAAATAATAGAAAGGTCGCTGATTAACACTTGCAATTCAGTGTCGTGATGGTTTTAAAAAATATTCTGAAGGTAGTAAAAAAGGTATTAAAAAGTAGTAAATTTTACTTAAGGATTGCTGTATATACCCTGCAGTTGCTATTTATATTTAAATATAATAATCAACACTCAAATAACACATTGTATGCAAACTTTTTTGTATTAACTTCCAAAATCTAATTATAAAATCATGATTTTACTCCAATTCGTTGTTGAAATATAATCATTTATACACAGTGGCTGTCGTTTTCATGACAGATTCGTTTAAACACACATTAAATAATCAAGAAATCACTAACAGTAGAATATAATGATTATATCGGCTAATATAGGTCATGTATTTAGTGAAAGAGTTTGTCTCTGTTGAACTATCAGTTGTGGACACTGAATGACTTCTGAGGTAAATGTGATGCTACGGGACATTGTTCTCGAGCTGTTTTATTGACGTCTTTCCGCCGGTGAAACACTGATTGAGCAATTACACAACATATAATGTGTCTCAGTGAGTTGTAATGTATCCTCAACATACCTTTATGATTCATGTTTATCCTTTAGGAAGAGATGATCGGGTTCACTCGTGCGGCCGCTTGAACAGATCCGATACAGTGATCAGTCATGTCACATTAAAAAGAGAAAAAATTACATTTATCTTTTGAATTTTGTGATAAAATGGACAAAATAAATATGTTCATAAGGGAACTCAGATTAAAATCTGTTCCCTGCGTAAAACGAGCCGACTGTTAACTGCTAAAGACTGCGTTCAGTATTGTTTGGTACACACACATGCACTGTACCGGAAGCCCTGAACCGAAGCGTGTACCGTTACAGCCCTATTGTTTAATTAGTGACACTTAGCCTACATTTTAAAATCTTTATTTGAATTTTTCTACGATTAAATCACTGACAGAGACTCCTCCCCCATCAGCCAATCATTGTGGTCATAGTTAGGAAGCGTGATGACATCAATAGCAACGAGGTCAACCCCGCCCTTAATCTCAGCTTAAGACCTCTCTCTGTTTCTTAGTAAAAGTTGCTCTCAGCAGCTTTGAGTATAGGTTTTAAGAGGAAACTATTAACTAAGAACTTTTTGCATTTTATTTTATTTGGGATTCTGTTTTATGACTTAATACAAATGTATATAAACTTGAATAGTTTATTCAAGCTTTTCAAATGGTGTCAGACGAAAATAAAACAATTAATTAATAACCAAACGTTGCATTTTAACTTCTGGCATAAGATGCTACACAACAGAACTGTATAAATTAAAAGATGGATGAAGAAATATCTTGGTTGTATGATATCCTTAGAATTAGAAATAATAATATTAATTTGAGAAGTATAGTTTAGTATACAGTAGTGATATATTTCTATCATCATTTCTTGAAGTTAAACCAGATGGTTACACTTGTTAAGTGTAATTACACATATAAGTACTGAGTAGGGCAGTGTGATATTGAAGAAAAATGTGATATGCAATGTTAAATAATGTGATATGCGATACAATATTGCTATTCGTGTGTAAAATCTATTTAAAAAATGAAAACCTGAGAATGATAGCATTTGTTTCGCATTTTTTTCTGGGAAAAGAAAGCATCGCTACAGTACAACTAATGAAAGTGACCAGCAGTGTTTTAGCAAAAATTCTGTAAAAAAAAAAAAAAAATATGTGTATTTGATAGTTCGAGTGTGTAACAAAACACGAAACAGAACTGAAGGGATCACACGCTTTCAGAGAGGTGGCTTGTGTGCACAGTTTGGTGTGTGTGTGTCAGACGGCAGACAGCGCGAGACTGCAATGGGCTGGTTTACACAAATTATTATGTATAATAACTCCTTTTAACGTCAAGGAAGTCACATAAGTAACAAAAGTTGTGTGCCCAGTCGATTCTCTGCGTCCACCTAAAATGTACACGTTTCACAATGTTGAAGTAGCCTATTAAATGGACTGGTAAATGGACTGCATTTATATAGCGCTTTTATCCAAAGCGCTTTACATTTTTGCCTCACATTCACCCATTCATACACCGACGGCGATGTCAGCCATGTAAGGCGCCATCAGCTCGTCGGGAGCAGCTGGGGTTAGGTGTCTTGCTCATGGACACTTCGACACTTGGTCAGGTGGAACCGGGGATTGAACCACCAACCTTCTGGTTTGTAGACAACCTACATGAACCACTGAGCCACTGCCGCCCCAGTAGCCTATTAAAATCATTCAGATATTGTGTGCCGTTGCGATATGCATATCACAAGAAATTTGCGATATTTCGTTATATTGCGCAGCCCTAGTACTGATTAATATTGATTATCATGTGCTTACTATATGGTTAAGGTAGGATTAGGGGCCGGTTGAGGGTTTGTTGAATGCAAATGTTCATAATTTACTATTATTACTGTCGAAAGTACGTGTAGCATATGTAACAAGGACGCTGTAAAATAAAGTAGCACCAACCAGACTTTTATTTTGACGTTTGTCGTGAAGATCTTATAGTTTCAGTGTGTATTTGACGGTAGTTTTTCCCAAATGAAACGGTGAAAAGCTCGTGAAGTGACTCTCGGAGCAGCTCTGGAGATGAAGTTCATGTGTTCATATCTCCATATTGAGACGCAGGCGCTGAAAACTGCGTTGTTCATTCACACAGAGATGTGTAGAAATCGCGTATTAGCGATTGTTACTTATGCGGCTGTTGTTACTTTTATTTCTGCTGTGAAAATAAAGATGAAAACCATCTCTAGTAAAAATATCAGAGCTTATCATCTTATGGACGTAAAGTTTAATCGCAATCTCGATATGATGTTGTTTATCACACTAGCTGGCTGCATTAAGATCTGATTTCCCTGTGACAACACCAGTGTGTAGAGTAAATCAGAAGAGGTGTGTTCATTGAGGTTGTATAAGAGTGCACCACACCCATGTGAGATAACGCTATATGAGCTTGAGGTATTTATCACTGTTTGTAGCTGCAGGCGTCCCTCTCGCACTTATCTGACTTTCTGTAATCACAGCTGGAAAACTGGCACTTTTTCAGTTTTTTGTTTCCTTGTCACAGAGTGTTTGCTCTCCGCTCGCGTATTAAAAGCCCTATGTCACATTCAACAGATTACATACATTGTTAGTTCTCTTGATGTTAATGTCAATTAATGTTACTGCAATGGGTTGCAATTAATGTTAATGACGATAGCTTTCCTATAGCTCAAACAGTAGAGCATGGCGCTAGCAACGCCAAGGTCATGGGTTCGATTCCCAGGGAAAGCAAGAATTGACTAAATGTAAAATGTGTACCTTGAATGCAATGTAAGTCGCTTTGGATAAAAGCGTCTGCCAAATGCATAAATGTAAATGTAATGTCTTTTTCCACAGGTTCATGACATTGTCTTTGAACGATTTTTGTTAGAGGCACTTACTAGCAAGGAAACAAACAGACATTGAGATTTGTGTATTCACCGTGGTGTTCATCACAGCACCAAATACATAAAGACATAATAGGTGTTTATTTTTGCACATTTGTTTAAACGTAAAACATCTTTTACATTGTAATGTGGGGTAAAACATGCCCTAGATATTGATTGAAAATGTTCTGATTCTTTATTATAGTTCTTTTGCACTTAAATTTGTTTACTTTACACATATTATTGTATTTAAAGTTTCAAAGTTCTTGTTGAAACAAGTTATTAAAGAGGTCAACACATAAGCTTGTGACACACTCTGCCGTTTCATTTGAGAAAACGGTCATATCATGAACACAGACACTCAAAGCTCTTCACGCTTTTCACTTGATTTTTTTATTTATAAACAATGTTTACTTTTAAACCGCATAGCCTTTAAATGTTTAAGTAATATTTACTTATAATGATTATCAACATAAATAATAAACTGAATGAATGTTTTTTTTTTTTTTTGTTAAATAAAATAAAAATAAAAAGCATTTTGCTGTGGTACCAAAATTGGTACCGAGTACCAGACAATTTCTATAGTATTGGTACCGACTACAGGAACTACTACACTCTTTCAGGTGTATAAAAGTTTGGATAGTTGTTAATATGAGAATTATGATGCATTATTTAAGAGTTTTAAGTATTGTATAACATGAGTAGCTCTCAGCAACTTTCATTTTTAAAAAGTGGCGCTCAAATGAAAAAAGGTTGGGAGTCCCCTGCTCTGCTAGAACAGACATTTGTATTCTCGAGATGGCAAGAACGAACAAAGTTCGTTATGGCCTGTACATTCATACTTCACGAGAAGCAGGTGCCGATCGTGTTCGTTTCTCTGCATTAACCACGCCTACTTTAAATGTCTGACCAATCACACAATAGTTCTCGGACACCCGCAAGAAAAAAGTTCTGCTCAGGCGATGTGTCGAGAACAAGCAGCGAGAACAAATCCTCACATAGACCCATAATAATAATACTTTAAATTTGTACCTGTGCTCTTCCTACCTGTATAACAACTTTACAAGTGGGAAATATACATAAATTGTTATTAGTTTGCACTGCATAAGTTATGAATTATATATAGATTAATCCTTATTAAAGATACGGAGGTTATTTAGTCAAGAGCAGAGCATATTTAGTGAGCAATTACTTTTGTTCTTTACATTGTCATTATAAGTGGTTACTGTCACTTTAAGAGATTCTCCGCTGTTGCACATGATATGGATGTGAGATGCTGAAGTCGCAGTTACAAAACTTACCAAACGCGTGACTGTCCCCCACCTGCTCCTCTTCAGAGAAATTCAATTCGCTGTCCCTTTGATCACGGTATTTACACGAGGGTTTTGTTTTTGTTGGCAGGAGTGCCTTCCGTCTCTATCGTTACGTCCATCATCCGTCTCTGTTTTGTTTTTGTTTTTGCGTTGTCACTCGTCATCTTACCTCACACACCGGCCACCTACAGTACTGTAGGCCACTGCAGATGCCAGTTATCGCGAGGCTAGTTACAGAGCTCAGATTGGAAATGTTTTTGTTTTTTTCCTCCGGTATTATTATTTTTTAATAACGCAGGTTAAAATACAGGACTTTTCCGGCCAAAACGGGATACTTGACACGTATGCAAATCATCATCTGAGAATGATTTCTAAAGGATCATTCAGCTTTGATCATGGAAATAAATGACATTTTACAATATAGTCACACAGAAAACATCTGTTTTACATTATAGTAATATTTCACAATATTGTATGTCTCTCTCTCTCTCTAGTCAAATGATGGGACAGAGATCAACCGGCACACTGAGACGGCAGGCACAGCTGCTCCTGGCCGAAATGAGGTGGAGCTCAACGGACAGCCACCCACCCCACGACCCCCACAGGTGGTCACAGACGCCGAGGAGGACGAGGATGAGGAACTGACTCTCAAATATGGAGCTAAACATGTGATCATGCTGTTTATTCCCGTCACGCTCTGTATGGTTGTGGTTGTGGCAACGATCAAATCCGTCAGTTTCTACACGCAAAAGGACGGACAGCAGCTGTGAGTATCATTACTGGAACCAGGTTTTTCTATTATGCACTTTGACAAACTTGATTTAGTTTTTTTGGGCTCTGCTAGATAAGGTTTCCAAGCTTGAATGTTGATTATTTCCCCCATATTCTCCATTGTAGCAGCTCGTCTCTTCCCAGTCAGTCAGTAATGCTCTGTTTAGCTCCTGTCTCTATGAAGCCCCTCCTTCTGAAAAGCACACTGTGCTCTGATTGGTCAGCTGGAGCAGTGTTGTGATTGGTCAAGCACTTTGAGCATGTTTGGGAAGTGTCCCGCCTCATTACCATAACCTCCAGTTTCAACCATATATAGACTGTATAAAACAATGGACATGCTGTCCGTGACGTCACCACGACTAATTTACTCAACCAGGCCCCGTCCATTTATTCTGTGTATTAATTATTTAAATGAGGAATATTGTTTGTTCCCAGAAGAAAACTCAAGTCTCTTAAGCCCCTTTCACACTGCACGTCGGACCCGAAATGTTCCCGGAACATTGCCGGGTCGCCTTCTGTGTGAAAGCAACCACGTCCCAGGATTGATTACCGAATTCGACCCGGGTCGGGGACCTAGTAACATTGCGGGGTTCGACCCGGGACGAGCGCTGTGTGAGCAAAAGCCAAAACTAATGCCGCAACGTGTACGTAGTTATTGTGCGACTCCTAGAGCTTGTTTTTTCAATAATACAACCCTGCAGTGCCAGAAGAGCACGTCTGTGTTTTAAACGCAGAGAGTGTTCGGATACAAAAGAAACTCAAATTAAACAAGCAGAAATGTGCGCAAACTGGACACAAGTCGAGACCACGGAGCTCCTTACTATCCGCGCTGAAGCTGAGATCGCTCGCCATTATACGTCACATCCGGATGTCACGTGTCAACTCGATCCGGGACCGTTACGGGTTGTGTGTGAGCGCACATATTGCGGTATTTCACTGGCAGTGTGAATGGTCCAAATCTAGCGGCCCGGGAACAAATGCCGGGTCGCATTATCCGTGTATTTGCCGGAATCTCAGTGTGAAAGGGGCTCAATGGAGGCGTTTCAGGGAGTTCAGCAACACTGACACTGATCCCATTGGAGAGACTCAAACAGCAACATTACACACTTAAGATGAACAAAAATAAAAAGTTTTAGTCTCTTTAAAGTTTTATTCCTCCTGCACCAGTGATTTTCAGTCTCTTACCCTACAGGCCTGCTTGACATAATTAGTTTGTTCATGTCTAGAATCAGCAAAATATTCATATACGCTAAATACTAATCAGCCATCATGACCTGACTTGAATCACAGATGTGTTTGTTCAGGATAAAGCCAGAATTATTCCATGTAGTCCTCAATGTGAGACATATCACAATCTTACACCATCTATTTTAAATCATGACGCTTTTTGAGTTGATAAGATTTGTCTAGCTAATAATAAAATATCCTCTGTGCGCTGCAGTTTAGTCATCTGTGCATGAGTGTCCATTGTCCAGTAATGCAGTGGCAGTGACTGTCCTCTAGATAGCGCTAATGCCTCACTTACACCTTCATTACTCCAGAACTTATCCCAAATAGAAAGATTTTGTAACATTATACTCTACTATTCAAATGTTTGGGGTCAGTAAGAATGAACTAATACTTTTTTTATTCTGCAATGATGCATTAAATTGATTAAGAGGGACAGTAAAGACATGTATAATGTTACAAAATATTCTATTTAAAATAAATACTGTTCTTTTGAACTTTCTATTAAATAATCCTGGAAAAAATACACGTTTTCAACATTGATACTAATCAGAAATGTTGCTTGAGCAGCAAATCATCATAGGGTCATTCTGTGTCAAATCAAACCACATTTCAGAAACTTCCTCGTCTCAAATGTTTTATTTTTTTATATATATATTTTCTGTAGAAAGACAAACATAAACAGTGATGAAAGCCAAAATATTAGACCCCATGGATGTATATTGATCGAGTAATTCAATGGCAATGACAGTTTTCAACCGCAATTTGGAGCCAAATTACTGGGGGGTAAAAATGACTTGAGAAAGATGGCAGCAGCATTGTTTTAGTTTTACTCTGAGATTGGCTGCTCTATTAGTAACATCTGTTGACTTTAGCAATCTTTGTTGCATTATATGCCAACGGTGACGGTTCAAAAATGAGCAAAAAACAGCTCTTGTGTTTTCTGTCTCAAGTTTGAATGCCTGTAACTCAAGGAGTATTAAAGATATCTTAATATCCTTTTAAATTCAGGTTCTTAACACTCATTCCTTTTGGTTTCCATTTTAAAGGCCCTCGATGGTTCAGTCCCAGAGATGTGGAGGTCTTAATGTGGCTCCATGAGTAAATTGATCCATTGTACACATTTTCAGTGGTTAAAATTAAACCAAACTTATGTCTATATTCCAAAGCATACTTGAATTGCAACCATTTAAGTTGGGATAGTGAATTTCCGTGTATATTTTCAAAAAGGGGGGTGAGAGTTAACAGGTTAAGCCTCAGTTTAATCCTGAAGTAGCTCTAGTCTTCCTCCAGGAAATCATGGTCGTCATCTGTTATTTCTCTAAAGGTTGCTGGATCTCAGTTATCTCTGTCAGGGGCTCATCCGTCAGGATCTTAATGTGCAGGTTCTCCAGTCTTTTCCACAACACCTGTATTGATTAACTACTGTAATGTCAACACACAGATTTCAGCAAACAAGAAGTGGATGAATCTTACCTGAAGTTGCGTTTTTCTTGTAGCTGTGTGTTTGTTGGCATTTTAATTGTTCTGCTGCCTTTGTTTTACCTTGGATTTGCTTCTCAGTTCCACACAATTGTTGTAAGTTTTCTTGATTCAGTCCATGTTTTATAGGCAAATCCGGTCCTGCAAATTCATATTAGCACAGTTGACTTGAAAGTAATCTTGTTTATTTTAGTTCAGGGCTTCAGTGAGCCATTTATTAAGCCATGATTAACTATTCTAGATAAAGGCCTAATCCTGTCTGGGAAATGATGACACCTGTCCTGTGTTCAAATGAAAGGTTTTAATGCTGAAAGAGCACCATTATCTCTTAAAGCTGATTGTTTTCTATTGAAATATAATTGCTTTAGAATGAAGTGTGTGTGTGTGTGTGTGTGTGTGTGTGTGTGTGTGTGTGTGTGTGTGTGTGTGTGTGTGTGTGTGTGTGTGTGTGTGTGTGTGTGTGTGTGTGTGTGTGTGTGTGTGTGTGTGTGTGTGTGTGTGTGTGTGTGTGTGTGTGTGTGTGTGTGTGTGTTTAGGATCTACACACCCTTCCGCGAGGACACTGAGACGGTGGGTCAGCGCGCCCTGAACTCCATGCTGAACGCCACCATCATGATCAGTGTGATTGTGGTCATGACGCTTGTGCTGGTGGTGCTCTACAAGTACAGATGCTACAAGGTCCAGTCACTAGTGTTTGTGTCAACTGTTTCTTGCACTCATGTTGCAGACTTATGATTTTTTTTTGTTTGTTTTTTTGCAGGTGATTCAAGCCTGGCTGTTTTTCTCCAACCTTCTCCTCCTCTTCTTTTTCTCCTTCATTTATTTAGGGTGAGATCCGTTTCTTGTATTGCTGTTAGGACTAAATAATGGGGGGAAAGTCGTTTAGGCATCATAGGGCTATTATTGAAGTGCAGTTTTCTTTTTCACAATATATATATATATATATATATATATATATATATATATATATATATATATATATATATATATATATATATATAGTTTTTTTTTTTTAATTTTAGTTGCAGTGTACAGTTACAGTTACTAGTCTTGATTTTGTCTCTGTTTTCTTATAAAACGTATACAAATCTTATCTGTTTTTTAATAGGACTACATACTTTTTTATTATTTTTTATTTCAGTTTTAGTTGTTAATTTAGTACATCAATTTAAACTAAATAAAAAGGAGAAGAAAAACAATATAATATTTAATTTATTGCAAGAAACAGAAATTTTTATTTTAATGGATTTAGTATTAGTTAACTATAATAACCCTGGCCCTATGTTATACAATATATATTGGATTGCAATGGGTATTGGGGTTGGGAAGAGCATTTGATTGGAGGACTATTATTAATAATATTATTATTGACAATAATGAAGTACACTGCAAAAAATGTCACTGTTTGGATTTAATTAGGCAAATGCTTAAGAGTCTATGATTGGATGATTATTATGTTTCTAGCATGTTATGTGTTAGGCAACAGTTCTTCTAACCCTCACTGATGAAGTGTGTAGCTTTTCATTTCCTAACCATGTATGAAGAAACATCATGGCCATAATCCAGGATGACAATGTCAAGATTCATCAGCTCAAACTGAACGAATGGTTGGGAGGGAGCATGAAGGATAATGTTCACCTCTGAGTTTAGTCCTTAAATTCATTGAAAGTCTTTGGGATGTGCTGGAGAAGACTTTACAGAGTGCTGGACTCTTGCATTGGCAATACAAGATCTACCAAAAATTGATGGAAATAACATTACAACATTCATTTCCATCAAGAGGTGCATCATTTTTGAAGAAATGAAAAGCTACAGATTCCATCAATTAGGGTTAGAAGAACTGTAGCTAAAACATATAACATGCTAAAAACATGATAATCACTGCAATCATACACTCTTAAGTGTTTGCCTATTTAAATCAGACTTTTTTTGGCCAGGCAGTGTAAAATGCAGTATAAATGTAGGTAAAGGGTTAGTTCACCCAAAAATGAAATGTATGTCATTAATGACTCCCCATAATGTTGTTCCACAGCCGTAAGACCTCTGTTCATCTTCACACACAGTTTTAAGACATTTTAGATTTAGTCTGAGAGTGTATGCAAGTGTATGCACACTATAGTTTTTGTTATTTTTGGACCAAAATGTATTTTCGATGCTTCAAGAGACTCTAATTAACCCACTGATGTCTCATATGGACTACTGTGATGATGTTTTTATTCCCTTTCTGGACATGGACAGTATAGTGTGCATACACTTGCATATGCTCTCGGACTAAATATAAGATATCTTAAACTGTGTGTGAAGATGAACATAGGTCTTACGGGTGTGGAACGACATCAGGGGGAGTCATTAATGATTTAAATTATATTTTTGGGTGAACTTACCCTTTAACGATAATCAAAGCAATAACCGTGTGTGATGTTGATTTTATGGTATGACAGCATTGTGTCTGATGACAGATGTAATGTGTTTCTTCACTCCAGGGAAGTGTTCAAGACGTACAACGTGGCCATGGACTACTTTACTCTGGCATTGATCATCTGGAACTTCGGTGTGGTGG
The DNA here is from genome assembly GCF_024679245.1 of Pseudorasbora parva. Classification (NCBI taxonomy): domain Eukaryota; kingdom Metazoa; phylum Chordata; class Actinopteri; order Cypriniformes; family Gobionidae; genus Pseudorasbora; species Pseudorasbora parva. The sequence continues at coordinate 43,802,223 of NC_090181.1, forward strand.
GAATGATCTGCATCCACTGGAAGGGTCCGCTGCGGCTCCAGCAGGCGTATCTGATCATGATCAGCGCTCTCATGGCCCTGGTCTTCATTAAGTACCTCCCTGAGTGGACCGCCTGGCTCATCCTCGCTGCCATATCTGTCTATGGTCAGTATGGTTGAGTTTATTAGAAGTTCATCCAGTTCATATTTACAGTTATATAAAGCAGGGCTCGACAATCAGGATGTTCATGTGCTTGTCCGAGTAAAAATTTGCTTGTCCGGAAAAAAACACACTGTGTGTGTTGTAAATATAACTTATAAATATAAAATATTATTCTGAAGCAATATTCCCACCAGTGTTCAATCAGCTTTGCTGTGTCCCCACTTTTCAAAAGGCTTATACATCATACTAAATGATGTTTTTTTGAGAAAGTAAAAATGCTTAATGTTTCCTGTGATGGGTAGGTTTAGGAGCAGGGACGGTGTAAGGGGATAGAAAATACGGTTTGTACAGTATAAAAACCTTTACGCCTATGGAATGTCCTTACATTTCACAAAAACAAATGTGTGTGTATGTGTATTATACATGTATTATACATATACATGCAGGGCTTTACATTAACTTTTTTGCTCAGCAGTCACAGTGGCTAGTGGTTTTCTAAAGTTACTTGCCGCTCAGCATTTTCACTGGCCACAATTTGACATTGAGACCATCGTCTGGCATATAGATATTTTTAATATTACCTGGTCATTTGACTGCAGGTATATTAGGCTGCTGTCACTTTGAGCTGACGCAACTTTTCTTTCTCAACTGTTTGTTCACTTAAAACAGAACTGACTGTGTTTATGTCAATACTCGATTGTATTGAAAAATCTATATTTTTTGGCAACATTACATTGCACTTAGTTTATAAGTTCAGATGCCTTTTTAAAAGATTACCAATAAAGATTACCACCAAAGTAGCTAGTAGGAGTGACTGCATTACATGCCACTGCTGAAATACACACACATTTGGTGGGTGTTAATGTCAAGCCCAGATGTTTTTTTTGTTTTTTTGTGTGTGAACTACTAAGACTTGACCCCTTTATCCTGCTGTGTGAATTAATGCTGTGGTGTATCTGTTCTTGCACTACTGTAGATCTGTTGGCAGTGTTGTGCCCAAAAGGACCTCTGCGAATCCTCGTAGAGACGGCTCAAGAGAGGAATGAACCCATCTTCCCAGCTCTCATCTACTCCTGTAAGAAAAGACCTCTCAGCACTTGTCTTCTTAGCCTTTCCAGTCTTTTAGTTGAGTATTTAGTTGTTACTGTCGCATTCACATGTGTGCTCGTTTGATTTGTCAGCAACTATGGTGTGGCTGTTTAATATGGCGGACGTTGCAGAGACCAGGAATAATTCTAGCCATCCAGTTCCTCAACAGGAGAACCAGGGTGAGTGTTTGGAAGAGCTGTACAATCACACATGCTCATGTACATGACACGCTTTCCTTCACAGAAGAAATGTTAAAAGATTAGTTCACCCAAAAATGAAATTTGTCATTAATGACTCAACCTAATATCGTTCCACACCCACGTGTCAAACTACCAAACTGCTGAAATCATGTGACATTAACGATCCGAATTATGAATCAATACGCTGATTCATGACCGTTTTAATCTTTATTTGAGGTTTGAAAACAAACGCAGAAGAGAAGACAATGCTGAATTAAGTCGTAGTTTTTGTTATTTTTGGGACCCAAATTTATTTTCGATGCTTCAAGAGATTCTGATTACTGTGATGATGTTTTTATTCCCTTTCTGGACATGGACACTATAGTGTGCATACACTTGCATATGCTCTCAGACTAAATATAAAATATCTTAAACTGTGTCTGAAGATGAACGGAGGTCTTACGGGTGTGGAACGACATTAGGGGGAGGAGTTAATGACATCAATTTCATTTTTGGGTGAACTAACCCTTTAATGTCAGATCTATGTCTTAAAATGTCTCTGTCTCAACTTTTTTCATTGTTGAGGAGAAACCTTTTGGCCAATAATATGTACACTACTGTTCACAAGTTTGGTGTCTGTAAGATTTTTTTAGTTTTTTTAAGAAAAGGCTCTTCTGTTCACAGAGGCTGCAGTTATTTAATCGAAAACTGTAAAAACAGTCATATTGTGAAATTTTATTACAGTTTAAAATAACTCTTTTCTATTGTAATATATTGTAAAATGTAATTTATTCCTGTGATCAAAGCTGAATTTTCAGCATCATTACTCCAGTCTTCAGTGTCACATGATCCTTCAGAAATTATTTTAGTTGTTTATATTGTTGGTCACTTGTAGATGGTCTCGGCTCGGTTGGCTTTAAAGGGGTCAGTTACACATTGTCGGTTAAAAACAGGAAAGTGGCTGGTAAAACCATTGAGTGGCTGGTAGATTTTGAAATCCACCAGCCACAGTGGCCGGTGGACAAAAAAGTGAATTTCCATCCCTGCTGTAAATCGCTCTGTTTTAACAACACCCTGTGCTGTCTCTCTGTCTCCTGTAGTTGCAATGGCGCCCACAGCTCAACCGGAGGATGATGGCGGTTTCACGTCAGCGTGGGTCGATCAGCAGCAGCACCAGCTCGGCCCGATGCAGTCGACTGATGAGAGCAGGAGAGAGATCCAGGAGATGCCCAGCGCAAGGCCTCCACCTGCGGAAGACGACGAGGAGAGTGAGTATCAGCAGGGGTACAGCTGGAGATGCAGCTCTTTCTGCTCAAAACATCACAATCATTTCTATACGATATAGTTAAAGGAACTGTATGTAAGAAATGTATTTCAGTTAATCCTAAAATGGCCCTGATATGTCACTAGACATTAAGACAACAGTAGTCCGGCCAGGATATTGTCATTTAAAAGTTGTTGTTGCAGCCCTCAACTGATGTTGATGTTGACATGTTGTGTTTTGGCCTGAAGCTCCGCCCTCCACCGATCGACCAATCACGAAGTCAGTAGTGTTTGGGCATCCGGGTTGCCAGATCTGCTCTAGTTACCACAGCTGCAGATCTACAAACGTTCCTGATGATCCTGCAGCTAATCTGGCAACCTTGAGTCAGGGGGAGAGGGATACACCGCTCTACAGCCATTTGAAAGTGATTGCAGTACCAGTTTTGGCCGCAATCTTACATACACTTCCTTTTTATCCAGGACATAAGCAGATTAGCCCTGGAGCTTAAGTTAGTATCGAGATGATCACTGCTAAAAGCCAAACCAATTTAATAGTACCTAAAACCAGGATTGGCACAAGCTAAGCTTAAACATATCTGGCTAGCCAGCTAAACCGGCTTCATGGTACAGGCCCCAGTAGTCAGATGTGAACAACAGTCTTAAACCCCACACTAAAACAATCTCAGATAAAGCGAAAATATCCTTATGTAATTTTTGTCAGTATCACGCACCACTAGTGCTGAGATTACATTCAAATCTATTTCTGATTCAAGTGCTCGATCAACATGCAGTGACACGCTTCTATAGCAAGTGATAGAGACAATCATTAGTCATGAATTCAGAGGAAAAACATCTGCGATGCATGCTAATGCCTGGTGTGAACTGGGCCATATGTGTACACACACCCCAGCTGTTTTGTAGCACTAGTGATCTAGTGAACACTTGTGTAATTTTCAATCGATAAATCGGCTGGTATTTCAGTTTTAATTATCAGCATCAGCTGATTACATTTAGTCATAAGCGGGACTTTTATTTTACCAGCGCTGAGAACCTAGTGTCATATTTCTGTCATGCTTACTGTGTATATCAGTAAAACTACCAATGCCTGGTCACAGGTCAATGCCTGGTCACCCATAACAGGCAGCTTTCACGACCAATCGACCAAATGCACGTTTTCAAATCCTGGTTTTCAATTAGCCAACTTTGGCATTTCCGGTGAACTGTTAGCTGTCATTCCGTACTTGCTGTACAGCGACACAAAACCACCATCTTTTCTTGTAAACGAATGACTTAGAAATCGAGCTCACTGATTTCAGGCACACTCCTAGCTTGGGAAAATTTACTGGCAAATTTAGATTTACTACTGAAAATTGTCTGGTTTTAACCCAGGCTAGAAAACTCCCATTTTGTGGGAGTTTTAAATCTTACTTAATCACAATAAACCTTTAGTTTTTAATTTTGCTGAGGAGGAATCCTGAGGGATGCGTCTTTTATGTAATTTTACATTTGGAAAACGAAATGCTGTGCCTGACTATTAAAGTGACTGTATTCTGATTATAAACTAAGGATCAAACAGTTGATGCTGTTAAAGCTAAATCAGAGATAGAAGATACTTCTACACTGAAGATGCTGACACACCAACACGTGACATTTGACCGGACGTTTTCCAGCTGGCTTATATTATTGTGGAAGTTCTTAAGAATGTAGGTGTGGTCAATTGTAAAGACCTCTTGGTACGGCCATTACTCCAATGTGCACTTGGCATTTACGGTGAACTCCAATTCTAATAAAACACTGGATCATTAAAGTAAACTGTTTCGTTTTGCAACACAACAGACTATATACATTTTTAAAAACTGCCTTTTGATTTGATAAGCGCACTAGGCCTATACGTTTTTATTTTAGTTCGACTGACTGAGTCTTTGCCAAAGTCATGGCACAAAATTCATCTTTTGATTCATCATCGATCTTTTGTTATTATGAGAAATTAAAAATACTTTGGGTTCGTTATGACGCTGTGGAGGGACAGATAAGACCTGCAGAATCTAGGTGTTTAATGGGAAACACTGCATAACAGGATTACTGAATCCAAGTCTTGCTTTCTGAAGTATATCTGTTTGCTATATGCCTGTGCCTTTGTGATATGGAAAATTAAACTGTAAATTATGGCTATTATTTTGGATATTTTTTGAAAATGTGGTTGTTGAAGTTGCATATTTTTAATGGCAAACAAAACCCTCACTGTGTGTGTGTGTGTGTGTGTGTGTGTGTGTGTGTGTGTGTGTGTGTGTGTGTGTGTGTGTGTGTGTTTGTCAGGGGGTGTGAAACTGGGGTTGGGAGATTTCATATTCTACAGTATGCTGGTGGGTAAAGCTTCAGCTACAGCCAGCGGTGACTGGAACACGACGCTAGCCTGCTTTGTGGCCATTCTCATCGTAAGTATCCCACAGAAAACTCACTAAATAAGGCATATTTCAGGAACTATCTAGTCATGCACCCAAATGATTAGCACACTTATAGGGTTAGTTAACCCAAAAATAAAAATTCTGTCATTAACTCCTCCCCCTAATGTCGTTCCTCACCCGTAAGACCTCCGTTCATCTTCACACACAGTTTAAGATATTTTATATTTAGTCCGAGAGCGTATGCAAGTGTATGCACACTATAGTGTCCATGTCCAGAAAGGGAATAAAAACATCATCACAGTAGTCCATATGAGACATCAGTGGGTTAATTAGAGTCTCTTGAAGCATCGAAAATACATTTTGGTCCAAAAATAACAAAAACTACGACTTTATTCAGCATTGTCCTCTCTTCCGCGTTTGTTTTCAATCCGCAAACAAAGATTCTAATGGTTATGAATCAGCGGATTGATTCATATTTCCAAATCATGAATCATACTTCACTGTAAGGAGACCTGCGGTGTATGGAGATAGAAATGGCTCATTCTAAGGTACTAAAAACATAACGGTTCATTATGTATACTGTCCTTATACTCCACTGAAAACATAGTTATGTATATTATATTGCATGTCTGTCAATAGATCCTCATATATACTACAAACTGCACCTTTAAAACAAATGTCATTTCCAAACAAATAATGTTAGATTAATATTTAATCAAGAATACTAATAACTGCATCATTTTTCTGCATCATTGCTGTTTGTTAGCATTTACAATGATTTTTTTTGTTCTTCCCCTCAGGGTTTGTGTCTAACTCTTCTGCTCCTGGCGATCTTCAAAAAGGCCCTTCCAGCTCTCCCCATCTCCATAACCTTTGGCCTGGTCTTTTACTTTGCCACTGATAACCTGGTGCGGCCGTTCATGGATCAGCTGGCCGTTCATCAGTTCTACATTTAGAGAGGTCACTTTTCATGCACTCCACTCTACAGCTAATTCCCAGAACCCTCTTTCAGGGAACGTGAACCCTGTAGACTAGCACACCTTTCCTCTTCCTCTGGACACATGACTGGAATCGCTGGCATTTTGGCATTGAATGACTCTTTATTAATTACAGTGCCTCTCTCCAGTGACTCGTATGATCCTGATATTTGCTTTGGTAACATCTTTGTTGAGTATGCCGAACATTCGTTTGTTTGGAGAAAACACAGAGACCATCTAAAGTCATCTTACATGAATGAATGCATTACCGTTAGTGGATGACCGTGGTTATGACTTGATTCGGAGTTTGATGAACTCTTGTATGAATGGGACCAGAGCTTGCTTCGCCCAGCAGATCTTGGATTCACTCTCTAGGCATTTTGATAATTCCAGCTCTGATATAGCGAGCATTAACCCAAAGCTCTCTGAATGATAGGGCTGCTCTCACACAGGTAGGTACTGATGCCTTTTATTGGTCTTCTGAGGGTGCCTGGGATGCTTTGAGTTTTCTTTCTTTAACACCAACAGAATCACGTTCTGGTTTACTCTAGCATTAAATCAAGTGCTGATCCAAGCTACTGTTTTGCTCTCCTAGAGAGTATGGGAGCATAATTTTGGAATGTATAAACTTTCTCTTAAATTTCCTTCATGTTTGGACAAGTTGTCAGGAGACTGTGCAGGAGCTGTTTGTTCAAATTGTTTTTGTTGTTTTGTTTCTCTTCTTTTTTTATTTACCAGCAAAACGGTTTATGAATGACTTTTACCCACACCTTTTATCATTTCAAGAAAAAATTTTGTTACTAAATTGAAAAATTCACAAATAAAGGGTTGCTCGTTTGAGCAAATGTCAGTCTCCTGCGTTATTTTCTGTGTTTTTCTTCAGGGTACAGTACATGCCATGTAAATGAAGGAGTCCAAACCGTTTTGTGATCCAATCATTCACATCACGTTTTGAGGCAGTCAAAAACACAGTGGGTCTCATTCACTAAGACCACATCCACACAAAGCCAGAGCTTTCCCCATCCAATCTTGTTTCTTCCCTCGTCTCAAGAAATATTCGTACACAAGAGCACTGAAACTGACTCAAAACGATGTAGTGTGAATGCTAGACCAGTGTGTGGGTGCTGTAATTCTGCGAAAGAAATACAATAAAAATGGAGACGAAGAGGCTAAGAGGTACAGCAACAGTTGGAAGAGAGGCAAAATTTTACGATATTTTACGAAAATCTTTACGATTTTACTTACCAGATTGTTTTATTAACGCCTACCTACCCCAACACTAAACTACCCTTATAATAATGCAAATACAGTCATTTAATGACCCAATTTTGATGTGCGCTGATACAATAAAAAAAAATTCTCTCTATGTGGATGGGGCCTGAGTATGTGCACTAGAGGATGGATACCCGACCCGAGCCCGACGGGTTCCGACGGTACCCGACGGGTCGGGCCGGTTTCGGACAGATATTTAGATATGACGTTCGGGTTCGGGGGCTCGGTCACGTCAGCGCGATAAGGCATTGAACCTTTTAAACTTAAAACTGCTTATTATGCAAGAAGCCAATGGGCCTGTTTAACTTGATGCAATGGTTTGTTTTTGTGATTAAAATAAATGTAAAATATAACCCTAACATCCGTCTTCCAGCATGCAGAAATTTGTTTATGTCGCCGTGACAACAACGCAACACGTGCGTGCATATTGCCCGCGGCATCCTCATCATTCCAGTGAGCGCAACTTCAGCGCTGCTGGCAGCAGGACAGCCTTGAAGCCATCCACAGTTGATGCAATCCTTTTTCTGCATAAAACCTCGATTAGCCTAAACTTTGATGGATAGATTATGTAAATAGATCCCATGTTGCAGTTTAGGAACCACAGTTTGAGAAAATTGGTAAGATGACTTTCATTTCGATAAGCATTTCAATTGTGTTACGTTAATGTTTTGTTCTGTTAGCTTGGGCCATTTTTAGCAGACCTTTGTTCATTTAATTTCAGCTGTCTTTGATTGGGCTCTGTGTAACGTTTAATGCCCCGTGTGTGCGCTGATGCGCTCGTCTGTAAACATTTCAGAATGCCTTCCTTATGTTGCTTAATAAAAGCGGGCTTTCCACACAAACAAACGTACGTGTCATTAGTATATGAGGGGAAAAAATAGATTTTAACTGTCGGGCTCGGGTCGGGCTCGGACATAAATATTTTAATGCCTGTCGGGCTCGGGTCGGGTTCGGTTACTGCTCTGTCGGACGCGGGTCGGGCTCGGACAGAAAAATGCGGCCCGATCCGCACTCTAATGTGCACGCACAAATTTGTCTGTGAAATGTGCGTACGAACATTTTTAAGAATAAATCGCAATTCACCAAAGATTTCTTCATAATTTTTATTTTATTTTTGTAAGGTATACATTCAAATTTTGTATCGTATCAGAATTTCGTCCAGACGGATCCGGCATTTTAAGAGCCTGAACCCGTTATTTTTTTTAAACCGGGTCCCAGAGTGTGTAAATCTGAAAAGGACACCCTTGTGTTTTCGTGTGTACAGTCAATCCGTATATTTTGTGAAACGGTGATATCATCACACCACATCCCGCACAGGAAAGACTAGAACATATTTATCTATAGCGCACATCAATATTGCCTCGTTTAATTACTGTATTTGCATTATTATAAGGGTAGGTTTAGGGTATGTGTAGGTGTTAAAACACAAATGTATTTATTGTCATTTTATCGTGAGATTTTGTCTTTATATTCCGACCGTTTCTGTACCCCTTCTAGCCACAACTCTTCTTCTCTGTTCTGTATTTATAAAAGCTGTTTATTGTGAGAATGGCACACTTGGCATTGCTCGAGGATCCGGACAAGAGCGCGTTTGTAAAAAGCAGCACATTTGGCAGGAGTGGCTAAAGGCTGTAAGGAAAGATTGTGTGTGGAAAGCCCTTATATGGAGATGGTTAGGGCGTGTGTTATGCAAATGACTAACCTTGTGCACGCGGCCACTTATTCATAAAACTCCACATTCACTAAAATCAGAACAAGATTAAGAACAAAGCCATGTGCGTACGAACATTTTGTGAATCAGGTGGAGATTTTTTATTAGAAGTTCTGTGCGTATAAATAAGAAAGAATCCACGCAATTATTAGTGAATGAGACCCAATTTGTTTTGCAAGGCCACCAAAAGAAAAAGAAACATTCCTCCAATGCACTCTGACTTCGCCGTTTGCTGACCAATGAACATTCAGTTTTTAGAAGATGTTTGCTCTTTAACATGGCAAGGACAAATTTGTGAACCATTTTTAAAACCATAATGTGTTGCCATCAATTCAGTTAAACGCTAATAATATTTAACCTTCCGTATTACTTAACAGATTTGTTTACCTGTCGTAGATCTGTAGCGTTCTCGTGTAAGGCTTTTCTGGACTCTTGAGGACATTGTGTGTGACTGACTCTCCCCTAATCTCATGTGATTGTGGGTCACTGTGGGGGCTCATTGTTTTTGACCTATTGTTCAGTCTACCTGGTGCCGAAGAGCCTCAAAATGGTGGGAACATTTCAGAAATTCCAGAATATTGTAGGACTGTCGCCCCCTTTACCAAATCCCTGACCTTCTGGAACTGGCATGTTGCCTAAAACTCTGGAGGTAGTAGTAGTTTCTATGGGAACCACATAGCATGATATGCTGGGATGGCCACTCTCCTTTGTGATTGGACCTCTGTGATTAACTTCAAGCTGAGCCTTCACGTTCCACCTCAGCGTCTCACCTGAAGTCTTGTTCATCAAATTGGCAGATTATTTTACAAAAACACAACAAATACTGGCACATCATTAATGCTATTTACTCAGGCGGTTTTCAAAGCCCGGCACTCATGCTTCAGCGCTCCAATCTAAAACGGATGTGATAGCTCATATTGGTATCCCAATCAGTATATAAGTTTTACCATTGAATGAAGATACTAAGCCAGAGCTTTTCAAGTCCAGTCCTGGAGGGCCAGTGTCTGGCAGACTTGTGTACTAATCTCAATTTAATCCTGTCTGTTATTTGCTAGTTCTCAAAATCTTGGCGTTTACACCTGGTATTAAAATGTTAGTTTTGGTTGATCGGATCACAGGTAGATGAGGGAGACGAATTCCCATTTACACCTGGTTTTAATCCGTCTCTCATCCACTTTCAACCACTTCTGTCCCGATTTTTTTGAGGGGAAGGTCTATGGGCATTTTCAACTACCTCTGGAAGTCTAAAAGTGGACAAGCTCAAAACATTTCAGGCTGCATTTACCACATCCACTCGTGATTCGATCGACCAAAACACTTCTTAAAAGGGTCCTATAATGCCCTTTTCACAAGCTGTAATATGTCTCGGATGTTAACAGAATGTGTCGGTGTCGTTTCAGCTCAAAATACACCACAGATCATTTATTTTAGGATGTTTTGAAAGCCCCGATTTGGGTGGAAGCAAAAACACACTGTTTTCGTGTGTGTCACTTTAAATGCAAATGAGCTGCTGATCCCCCCCCCTTTTCAGAATAGGGCGGAGCCTTTACAGCTTTCGCTAGTTTGGATAAACAAAAACAACTGGAGTCTGGAGAAACTCACACGAGTAGCATTCGCAAAGATGGATAAATACCAACTGCCTGACCAACTTCATTTTCAGAACATTACGTTTTGGTGAATGTGCTGGTTAGGATGCTATACGGTGGCTAAAGTTACCATTGTCTATTATCATTAGTTTTATTTTTAAGAAGTAATAAAAATGCACTTCTGAATTGTACAGGTGGCGAGCATTTTCGGGTTAAAAATAACAAGCTCTGGACTCTGTGAATACGCAAACACACATTATAAAGTACAGTTCTTACGTGTTCTGGGTATGAAGTTGGATCACAAGGAGTTGGATTTGACCCATCTTTGAGAAGCAACTTTTGTGCAAATCCTGCGTTTACTGACCCTCCTTTGCAAACCGGGAGTTTATTATTACAGCCAAAAACCGAATGATTATAATGTTTAAAGAGATGTCATATGATTTTATGACTAGCTCTAGCGAGGGTCTAAACATGGTGGACTGTAAAAGAGAAATAAAACCGTTTTGACAGCATGCCAACAACACACAACTACAACAACAACTCAGACCAACATGGCCTCACCCCTTTGCTGTGTGTACCAGGGGGCGGGGTTTAGGGTTTGTGATATCACCAACCCAGGAAGAAGCTTATTGTAGTCCCTCCCAGCTGTTTGTTGTAGTCCTTAAAAAGCCATTTTTTGTAAAAGTAAATATCTCCCTTTGCTTTGAACTTTGAGCGTTGTAACTTTGCAGATGTTGTTTATTTTTAAACCAGCAGCCATATCTCCCTGTAGCCCGAGACTGGTTTCCCACTGAAGCTAAGCAGGGCTGAGCCTGGTCAGTACCTAGATGGGAGACCAACTGGGAAAACGAGTCAGGTGCTGGTAGAGGTGTTAGTGAGGCCAGCAGGGGGCGCTCAACCTGTGGCGCGCCCCCTGTCCTAACACCCCAGTGTAGTGATGGGGACACTATACCGTCGTTCGGAAGAGACGTTAAACTGAGGTCCTGAATCTCTGTGGTCATTCAAAATCCCAGGATGTCCTTCGATAGAGAGTAGGGGTGTAACCCCAGCATCATGGCCACATTTGCCCATTGGCCCCTGTCCATCATGGCCTCCTAATAATCCCCATATAATGATTGGCTTAATCATTTGAGTGCCTAGAAAAGCGCAATATAAATGTAATGAATTATTATTATAATTATTATGCTTAAACAGCATAAACTGGATACCCCTGCTCTAGGTCAAACAGTTGAACTGGGTTCCTCAAATCTGACCCTTGAGGTCCACTGCCCTGCAGAGTTCAGCTATAACCCTCATCAAGCTCATAATAATAGTAGTACTCAAAGCGCTTTACTTTGAAGGGAGAATCTTCTCAACCATCACTAATGTGCAGCACCATCTGGATGATGCGATGGCAGCCATATTGCGCCAGAACGCTCACCACACACCAGCTGATTGGTGGAGAGGAGACCGAGTAATGAAGCCAATCAGGATAGGGGGGTGATTAGGAGGCCATGATGGACAGAGGCCAATGGGCAAATTTGTCCAGGATTCAGGGGAGTACTCCCCAATCTTTTTTGAAGGACATCTTGGGATTTTTCGTGACCAATGAGAGTTAGGGCCTCAGTTTAACGTCTCATCTGAAGGACGATGCTCTTTGACAGTATAGTGTCCCCATCATTATACTGGGGTGTTAGGACCAACACAGACCACAGGGTGAGCGCCCCCTGCTGGCCTCACTAACATCGCTTCCAACAGCAACCTAGTTTTCCCAGTTGGTCTCCCATCCAGGTACTGACCAGACTCAGCCCTGCTTAGCTTCAGTGGGAAACCAGTCTTGGGCTACAGGGTGATATGGCTGCTGGCTGTAATGATAGCTCATCTACCTGTAATCTTCTAGTATCCCCAAAGACACCTTTAGTTTGCTCAGGTGTATTTTATTAGGGTTGGCGCTAAAGATAATAGCCCTCCTTGGTCAGATTTAAGGAATCCTACAGTAGAGCATGGTTCTAGCCACAGTAAGGTTATGGGCTTGATTCCCAGGGAATGAGATGCACAGTATACCTTGCATGCAATGTAAATCCCTGCCAGCATCTGAAAATATGAAATTAGGTATCAGAACTTTACAGAGATTTTGAGAACAATCCCCCAGAATACCTTACATCAAACTTGTTGGTTTCATTCAATTTGGTCTTTAAAATACATATTTATGCCAGTGTGTGGAAGCAGACCTAAATTTGATTACTTTTTTTTTTTTTTTGATACCCTGTCCATTCACTTCCTGGTAAGGTATTTAGCTGGCTTACGTGAGGCCATGCGAGGCTGTAAGACAGTCTAATCTCTGGAGGTAAGTCTTGGGCACCTATACCACCAAGACTACAGGAGATGTGGCTAAGGATAGCTCCTCTAAGAGGATTAACGCAAGTGTGAGGGAGTGTCCTATGTGAGGCCATAAATGATTAGTCTGGACGCATATCCTGAGCAACACCGCAGGCACCAAGGACACAGCCGCTCTTTACTTGTCTCTTACACTTTGCATCTTAGTCCTGCGCTGCATTCTCACAACCATGTCAAAGGAAAAACTGGAGGCTTTGGTGAAGCGCATGGAGGTGACCCTCGTGGAGATGGAGCAACTGAAGCTGCACTGTGGCCGGCAGAGTGAGGAGCTGAGCCAGCTAGTGGTGGAGCTCCGCCGGGAGAACCAGGAGCTCGCCGAGAAGTACAACCAGCTGGCCCAGGACATGAAGGAGGCTAAAGAAGTCATCGAACAGTTGCAGGACACCAAGTACGCCTTTGACGCAAAGGAGAGGCAAGCCCAGAAGCTCAGCCGACAACTCTGAAAGACGAAAAACTGAACTGGTGACCCAACGTTTACTAGTTGATTATGGCACGTCATTGGGCATATTGTTAATTACAGAGAGCTGCTACAAAAAAGTGAAGACAACTACATGGACATGGAAAACGTCTTTGTAATGATTACACACTGTGTGCTTCTGCTGGGGTGTTTTAGGCCTAGGTGGGAAACAATGTTAAATATGCCAATACTGATGTTGATTTAAATGAGCTCACCCTGTAAATGTATGGCATCGATGTAATGAAAGATGGACAAAACTGCAGGTTGTTATGGTTGAAAAGGGGACAGAGGTCAATGCAAAGCCTTGGTATTATGACATAGCTGCCAGTATTTGAAATGTGAAGTTAGTTGTGGAACTGTGACAATGACCAAACATCTGTTATTTAGTAAAATGTAAAATCACACTGTAGCTGATTAACTTCTGAACACGCGGTCAGACTCTAAAGGATTATCTAACCAAATGTAAACTCTAAATCCTGTGCATGTGCGGTCAGAAGTTTGAACCAACATGGAAACGCTCTCTACTGGGCCTTTATGGGCAGTGGTTAGGTTATAGATTGCGCCAACATCGGTATTGGTGCCCTGTATAGCTGCAAAGATTATATCCAAAAATATCCCATTCCAGGTAATTGATTGAGAAAAATGACTAGATCAAGCTTTGCCATCTGCATGGATTTTCAAAATGGCTTTGAATGACTTCACTTTGAATCATTGTTTCCTCATTCAGTACTCGAAACATTACAGTAATCACTCCTCTATTAAAGGGGGAAAAAACATGATACTTCTCTAATGCATTTTTGGTCCGTGTCACAATATGTAAATCCAGCTGTTTCAAAAAAACAGTCCATCTAAGCCCGAGGTGACCAGTAATGTGTCTGTTTCCAATCCCTATACCTTTTTTTAATGTCAGGGAAACTAACCACTTTATCTTCTTTAACACTGTAGCCACTGTTAGGACTGTGGTTTCACATTAAAAATGCCTTCTAAAATATTGGTATGAGTCATAATTTTAGATTCAAATGTGTATACTGTGTATCATTTCATCAAATCTCTTTTGGATCATTATTTTTCAAAGACTATGAATATGCCTTAATATGTCCATACAGAAATTCTTTTGAAATCACCAATCCCGTTGTCCATCCTCAGACACTGATACATGAATTATGCTATTGTAGACGCCTGCAGAGCATTGTGGGAAATCACTTACATGCCACCCTGGATGTCATTGAATAAGTAGTTGAAGAGCAATCTTTCCGTGTTATGATGTGTGTTATGATTTCTAATACTATAGAGTGCAGTGCGTCTCTGCTAATTTTCTGCATATGCTCATTTATGCAGTGTTGTGAAAAATGTCATTGCATGAAAACATGCATTTACATTTAAAATGTTCAACATTATTTATTATGTGTAGTGTGTTAATGTTTTTCAACAAAACTGAAAAATGACCTCTATTTAAAGACATTACAATTATATATATATATATATATATATATATATATATATATATATATATATATATATATATATATTTTTTTTTTTATACAAAACTACAATTTTGTATATAAATTAACAGAATGGTAGTTTCTCAGTGGCTAAAAAGTTACTAGTTACACCCCGGCCTTTATCAGAGGATCATGTCTAAAATTAGAATAAGGCGCACCCAAGATAGTGAAAGAATACATTCACCAATTCCGTCTCCATGAGCTATAATGAGACGTGGAGAACCCAAAGGGTCGCCATGCTGACATTAAAGCAGGGAGGATTGGATTTCATGGTGCTTTCTGCTTTCCTGCAGCGGTTTGTAGATGAGAGGATGAGGAAGGGAAATCCTGTCGATACCAGCTCTTGACGCTAGAGGGGGCAGAGCTTATTTGACCTCAGCAGAAAAATCTATATCTTGTTGAACTATCGTTTTTAATGATGAAAATTATTAAGATCCCGTCATTGAAATAGTTTAAACCATTACTGACACACTCAATTAAATTAAACAGGCGCATCTAGATCATTTTAATCAAAAGCACAATTATCTGGACTATATATATATATATATATATATATATATATATATATATATATATATATATATATATATATATATATATATATATATATATATATTTATTTATATATATATATTTATATATATATACACACACAAGTCCTTCTCAAAAAATTAGCATATTGTGATAAAGTTCATTATTTTCCATAATGTAATGATAAAAATTAAACTTTCATATATTTTAGATTCATTGCACACCAACTGAAATATTTCAGGTCTTTTATTGTTTTAATACTGATGATTTTGGCATACAGCTCATGAAAACCCAAAATTCCTATCTCAAAAAAATTAGCATATCATGAAAAGGTTCTCTGAACGAGCTCTTAACCTAATCATCTGAATTAACTAATTAACTCTAAACACCTGCAAAAGATTCCTGAGGCTTTTAAAAACTCCCAGCCTGGTTCATTACTCAAAACCGCAATCATGGGTAAGACTGCCGACCTGACTGCTGTCCAGAAGGCCATCATTGACACCCTCAAACCAGAGGGTAAGACACCGAAAGACATTTCTGAACGAATAGGCTGTTCCCAGAGTGCTGTATCAAGGCACCTCAGTGGGAAGTCTGTGGGAAGGAAAAAGTGTGGCAAAAAACGCTGCACAACGAGAAGAGGTGAGCGGACCCTGAGGAAGATTGTGGAGAAGGACCGATTCCAGACCTTGGGGGAGCTGCGGAAGCAGTGGACTGAGTCTGGAGTAGAAACATCCAGAGCCACCGTGCACAGGCGTGTGCAGGAAATGGGCTACAGGTGCTGCATTCCCCAGGTCAAGACACTTTTGGGCTACAGAGAAGCAGCACTGGACTGTTGCTCAGTGGTCCAAAGTACTTTTTTCGGACGAAAGCAAATTTTGCATGTCATTCTGAAATCAAGGTGCCAGAGTCTGGAGGAAGACTGGGGAGAAGGAAATGCCAAAATGCCTGAAGTCCAGTGTCAAGTCCCCACAGTCAGTGATGGTCTGGGGTGCCATGTCAGCTGCTGGTGTTGGTCCACTGTGTTTTATCAAGGGCAGGGTCAATGCAGCTCGCTATCAGGAGATTTTGGAGACTTCATGCTTCCATCTGCTGAAAAGCTTTATGGAGATGAAGATTTGGTTTTTCAGCACGACCTGGCACCTGCTCACAGTGCCAAAACCACTGGTAAATGGTTTACTGACCATGGTATTACTGTGCTCAACTCTCCTGACCTGAACCCCATAGAGAATCTGTGGGATATTGTGAAGAGAAAGTTGAGAGACGCAAGACCCAACACTCTGGATGAGCTTGCGGCCGCTATCGAAGCATCCTGGGCCTCCAGAACGCCTCAGCAGTGCCACAGGCTGATCGCCTCCATGCCACGCCGCAGTGAAGCAGTCATTTCTGCAAAAGGATTCCAAGACTAAGTGTTGAATGCATAACTGAACATAATTATTTGAAGGTTGACTTTTTTTGTATTAAAAACACTTTTCTTTTATTGGTCGGATGAAATATGCTATTTTTTTGAGATTTGAAATTTTGGGTTTTCATGAGCTGTGTGCCAAAATCATCAGTAATAAAACAATAAAAGACCTGAAATATTTCAGTTGGTGTGCAATGAATCTAAAATATGTGAAAGTTTATTTTTTATCATTACATTATGGAAAATAATGACCTTTCACACAATATGCTAATTTTTTGAGAAGGACCTGTACTTTAGTAGTAAAACGTGAAGCATTGTCCATTTAATTGGTGCAGAGATTAAGTAGTTTTGTAAAAACGTTTGGCGCACCTCAGTCTGAGCTGAGTTTGCTGATTGTAGCTCTATAGTTACAGTTAACAATTTTAGTCTCATAACAATAAAAATGCGTTTAAATAGAATAGCATTATCTTCTCAAGGCAACATAACACAGTAACTGAAGTTGTAAGGCATGGTATTTATAGTTATCATGGTATTTTTAGGGATCTCTCTCTCTCTCTCTCTCTCTCTCTCTCTCTCTCTCTCTCTCTCTCTCTCTCTCTCTGTGTGTGTGTGTGTGTGTGTGTGTGTGTAGGTGTGTAGGTGTGTGTGTGTGTGTGTGTGTGTGACGCACTGTGGACGTTTAACAGCAGCCTTCTCTCACGCGCCTCAGAGAGCAGATCCATCACCGTGAGATGCGAACACCAACTCTGTTTCCTTTCGACAGCCGCAAAAGTGAGTTATGTGTATATGACTTACTGTTCGCTTTTTTCAGTGTGTTTTCTGTGTGAGACAAAAACTTCTTGCCGTTCTCGCTGAAACATGAGCAGTTCATCACACTCTGTGTTGAGTGATAGTTTCATCGACCTCTGTTAACTGTGACTGGATTATTGATTAAAAAAAAAAGTCTAACTTAATCAGATCAGTTTTCTTCATCTGAATTGATGTCATTTTTACAGAAAAAATTACAAAAACGTAGAAACACTGTATGAAAGTGAACGGTAAGAATAACGGATGACATAAAACGTGTTCAGATTAATCAAAATAAGTTGTATATGTCCTCTCGTAACTTTTTTTGTTTTGTTTTGTCGCATTTTTTGTAATCACCCTTTGCTGTTGTTAGCTTCAGTCGTCCTGTGGTGTTTAATTAACAACATGCTGTTTAGGTTTAAGTGTGTCATATCCTGCAGTCTCTTAAGCAACTGGTTTATTGTTTTTATTTTTATTTCTTAATTTCTGGTATATTTTGACTGTAGCCTACAGTTTTTTGATAATATGATGTGTTAATGGTTGATATAAAGTTTCCATCTGTGGGCTAAAATCACATCTATACTTTCACATGAGTTCAGAAAATCTCATCTTGTGAGCGGTGTTTGGCAGGTGGCAGCATGTTTCTCATAATAAAGAACATTTAGCTTGTTTCAGGCTGTTGGAACATGCTTTGTGAGAGGGTTGCTTGATTACTCAGAGGTTTAATGTATATTGGCATCACTGAGCTGGTGGATATTGAAAAGCTTGCAC
This sequence comes from Pseudorasbora parva, assembly GCF_024679245.1. Taxonomy (NCBI): domain Eukaryota; kingdom Metazoa; phylum Chordata; class Actinopteri; order Cypriniformes; family Gobionidae; genus Pseudorasbora; species Pseudorasbora parva. The sequence continues at coordinate 43,820,671 of NC_090181.1, forward strand.
TGTTGGCTGACAGTTCCGATCATTTCCTCTTAACAGTAAGGCCACACATTCAGCACTGAAACCTCAGAGCCCTCAGATCACTGAAACATCACACCGAGATCATGAATTGGTACAGTGGGTTTGAGTGAACACTGGGTAATGATTTGGAGTTTGAATTTGGATGATGGGAAGAGGAATTTAGGTACTGAGGCCTCTGACATTTTCATATAGAGTATATTTTTCTCAAATGATTGGACATTTTTGTAAACTAAATTAAAGTTGAGTTGAAACTATGATTGGCCATCTGAGACAGAATTTGGGTGTTTGCACTTGGTGTGACGTCCACTGATTCATTGGAATCACATTAAATCTTAGCGTCAGAAATTCAAGCGGTGTCAGACATTTTGCATCAAAAGTTGTTCTTCTATGTGCTATAGGTTATTGAGACCAAAGGCTTGGTTACGATATGCATTGTACAATAAGATATACAGTGTGCTGTTTCAATACCATTCAAATAATTAACACACCCATCAAAACTGCATTCTGTTTGCTACTTCAGTTCTAATCAGTATTTAGGAATTTTGAAATATATTCAAGAGTTATAATGTCGTTCAGTGTCAACATAACCAGAGGTCCCCAGTTCAATTTAAAAAAAAAATGTGTTTATAGGTTTTCTGTAAAAAGACTTCTGTGAAAAGGGTTAAACTGTTTTTGTGGAGAATCTTTCATACTTCTTGAGTTACAGGCATTTTATCTTTGGAAAAAATAATAATTCTATGTTCTCTGTAATTGAGGTGATGCATTACGAGATACATTTCTAGTTTCAACATGATTTGTTCTTTAGATTTAATTATAAAAAGTATTAGCTTCAGCTGTATGCAAATACCCACATTTGGTTTTAAGACCTCCATATCTCTGGGACTGAACCATCGAGGGCCTTTAAAATGGAAACCAAAAGGAATGAGTGTTAAGAACCTGAATTTAAAAGGATATTAAGATATCTTTAATACTCCTTGAGTTACAGGCATCCGACCCGTTTTCCGACATGGAGCACTAATTAAGATTAAATCATAAGAACTGTTTTTTGCTCATTTTTGAACTGTCACCGTTGGCATATAATGCAACAAAGATTGCTAAAGTCAACAGATGTTACTAATAGAGCAGCCAATCTCAGTGTAAAACTAAAACAATGCTGCTGCCATCTTTCTCAAGTCATCGATCAGACAGTGCACTATATAGGGGATAGGGAACAATCAGACAGTGCACTATATAGGGGATAGGGAACAATCAGACAGTGCACTATATAGGGGATAGGGAACGATCAGACAGTGCACTATATAGGGGATAGGGAACAATCAGACAGTGCACTATATAGGGGATAGGGAACGATCAGACAGTGCACTATATAGGGGATAGGGAACGATCAGACAGTGCACTATATAGGGGATAGGGAACGATCAGACAGTGCACTATATAGGGGATAGGGAACGATCAGACAGTGCACTATATAGGGTATAGGGAACGATCAGACAGTGCACTTTATAGGGGATAGGGAACAATCAGACAGTGCACTATATAGGGGATAGGGAACGATCAGACAGTGCACTATATAGGGGATAGGGAACGATCAGACAGTGCACTATATAGGGGATAGGGAACAATCAGACAGTGCACTATATAGGGGATAGGGAACAATCAGACAGTGCACTATATAGGGGATAGGTAATGATCAGACAGTGGACTATATAGGGGATAGGTAACGATCAGACAGTGCACTATATAGGGGATAGGTAACGATCAGACAGTGGACTATATAGGGGATAGGGAACGATCAGACAGTGCTCTATATAGGGGATAGGGAACGATCAGACAGTGCACTATATAGGGGATAGGTAACGATCAGACAGTGCAATATATAGGGGATAGGTAACGATCAGACAGTGCACTATATAGGGGATAGGTAATGATCAGACAGTGGACTATATAGGGGATAGGGAACGATCAGACAGTGCTCTATATAGGGGATAGGTAACGATCAGACAGTGCACTATATAGGGGATAGGTAATGATCAGACAGTGGACTATATAGGGGATAGGGAACGATCAGACAGTGCTCTATATAGGGGATAGGTAACGATCAGACAGTGCACTATATAGGGGATAGGTAATGATCAGACAGTGGACTATATAGGGGATAGGGAACAATCAGACAGTGCACTATATAGGGTATAGGGAACAATCAGACAGTGCGCTATATAGGGGATAGGTAACGATCAGACAGTGCACTATATAGGGGATAGGTAATGATCAGACAGTGGACTATATAGGGGATAGGGAACGATCAGACAGTGCACTATATAGGGGATAGGGAACGATCAGACAGTGCACTATATAGGGGATAGGGAACGATCAGACAGTGCACTATATAGGGCAGGGGTCGCCAACTGGCGGACTCCGGTCCGGATCCGGACCGCGAAATACATCCATCCGGACCGCGAAGCCTTTTGACACACTGAAATAACTAAATGCCTGATGCGATTTAAAATAAATAAATAAATAATCACATTTATATCAGGCAGCTCAGTAGAACCGTTTTTCCTATGTTGCCACGGTTGCGTTGACAGTTAAAGGGGTCGCACACCGGACTGAAGCTCATGGGCGCGTCTCAGGATCTCACAGCAGATGCACACATTACGCGCGAGCTCAGTTTTGAATCGACTCCTGACAGAAGAACTTCACGATGAGTGTATCTCTTGTAGCACAGGGTGAAATCAGTATGTACATGGAGGATTTGAGGGAAATATAATATAAATGTAATACATCGTGCAGCTCTTCTGTCAGAAGTCGATTCAAAACTGAGCTTGCGCGTATGTGAGCGTCCGGTGTGAGATCCTGAGACGCGCCCATGAGCTTCAGTCCGGTGTGCGGCTACGTTACTATGCTCACTACATGTTTAGGCGCGCAGTGAAGAGACTGAAGAAAGCGGCGCGCAAAACAGAGGCTGAATCAGAAATTGGCCCCTTAACCCTCATCAACTTTTCCCTACGTTAGTCCACTATTACAGTTCACTTGAAGGAGTGAATGAAAACGAGTGCGTGAAGTCGGACAGCTGTTGTGTGTACATCGGCTGTACACTCGTTATTGCGGTGCAACATGTGAGTACACTCAAACATGTCCACTGTGGTTTCGGACGCCACTACAAATGGCTGTCCCCTCAAATAATGCCCTATTTAGGGTATAGTGGCGATTTCTGATTCAGCCATACACATTTTAAAAACCCCTTTATCCTCAGCAGTCTGAGGTAAGGGCGCAGAAAATAAATGAGCCAATTTCTCACATGCACTGAAGTTCAGACAATGTAGCTATATTAACTTTATTATTATTATTTATTTATTTTGGAACAAGGAATGTTTATGTTTCCATTCCATCTTTAAGTTCAACTCAGCTCAGCCTTTTGAGAGGTTATTTACGTTTTTCTGGATTTAAAGGAACAGTTGAAATAAAGAGATAAAATATTTTGTGGACTTTTTCATTTTTCCAACACTGGTGGCACCTTATTTTTGCCTGTTTGTGTTTCTGGATGATATTGCTAATGATTTTTTACCAGTGCAATTTGAAGCACAGAGAGAGCAGTGCTGAAGATAGTCTCTACCTAACTAAATGTAGGCTATACATGTGAATGAACAAAACATTATGTTATGAGATTTCTGTTTTGTTTTTTAACCAGGAGGGTTTGTGTTCATTGATTGTTACTGTTTATCTCAGTTCAGCAGAAAAAGCACTTTAGTTGCTAGTAATGTTGAAATTAATGTATTTTCAGTGCAGATTTAGAGATGAAGGCATTTTTTCATTCATCATATTTTTGTCAGACATGGCTACTGGTTGAAGTAGATATTTTGTACCAAAGCAAACAGAATAACCTCAAAATTAAATACATTTTTTGAAGGATTACCTATGTTTGCTTTAAAAAAATGAAAAGACATACTTTATCTATATGAGAACATATTATATTTTGTTCAATAAAGACATTTTAATCTACACTAATTTCTTTAGTCTGGCAAAAAGACATCGATTCATGTTTTTAGGTATATAACTGTCTCGGACCTCGGCCGGTGAGAAGGTTTTTTTTCTGGACCCCAAGCTATTTTAGTTGAAGACCCCTGATATAGGGGATAGGGAACAATCAGACAGTGCGCTATATAGGGGATAGGGAACGATCAGACAGAGCACTATATAGGGGATAGGGAACAATCAGACAGTGCGCTATATAGGGGATAGGTAACGATCAGACAGAGCACTATATAGGGGATAGGGAACGATCAGACAGTGCACTATATAGGGGATAGGGAACGATCAGACAGTGCACTATATAGGGGATAGGGAACGATCAGACAGTGCACTATATAGGGGATAGGGAACGATCAGACAGTGGACTATATAGGGGATAGGGAACAATCAGACAGTGCGCTATATAGGGGATAGGTAACGATCAGACAGTGCACTATATAGGGGATAGGGAACGATCAGACAGTGCACTATATAGGGGATAGGGAACGATCAGACAGTGCACTATATAGGGGATAGGTAATGATCAGACAGTGGACTATATAGGGGATAGGGAACAATCAGACAGTGCACTATATAGGGTATAGGGAACAATCAGACAGTGCGCTATATAGGGGATAGGTAACGATCAGACAGTGCACTATATAGGGGATAGGTAATGATCAGACAGTGGACTATATAGGGGATAGGGAACAATCAGACAGTGCACTATATAGGGTATAGGGAAAAATCAGACAGTGCGCTATATAGGGGATAGGTAACAATCAGACAGTGCTCTATATAGGGGATAGGTAACGATCAGACAGTGCACTATATAGGGGATAGGTAATGATCAGACAGTGGACTATATAGGGGATAGGGAACGATCAGACAGTGCTCTATATAGGGGATAGGGAACGATCAGACAGTGCACTATATAGGGGATAGGGAATGATCAGACAGTGCACTATATAGGGGATAGGGAACAATCAGACAGTGCGCTATATAGGGGATAGGTAACGATCAGACAGTGCACTATATAGGGGATAGGTAATGATCAGACAGTGGACTATATAGGGGATAGGGAACGATCAGACAGTGCACTATATAGGGGATAGGGAACGATCAGACAGTGCACTATATAGGGGATAGGGAACGATCAGACAGTGCTCTATATAGGGGATAGGTAACGATCAGACAGTGCACTATATAGGGGATAGGTAACGATCAGACAGTGGACTATATAGGGGATAGGGAACGATCAGACAGTGCTCTATATAGGGGATAGGTAACGATCAGACAGTGCACTATATAGGGGATAGGGAACAATCAGACAGTGCACTATATAGGGTATAGGGAACAATCAGACAGTGCGCTATATAGGGGATAGGTAACGATCAGACAGTGCACTATATAGGGGATAGGTAATGATCAGACAGTGGACTATATAGGGGATAGGAAACGATCAGACAGTGCACTATATAGGGGATAGGGAACGATCAGACAGTGCACTATATAGGGGATAGGGAACAATCAGACAGTGCGCTATATATATATATATATATATATATATATATATATATATATATATATATATATATATATATATATATATATATATATATATATATATATATATGCTACATGTTTTAAGGCACTTCAGTGGGCCTTTAAAAGAAAACATTTATATAGCGCTTTTCTAGGCACTCAAAGCGCTTTACATTGAAGGGGGAATCTCCTCAACCACCACCAATGTGCAGCGTCCACCTGGATGATGCGACGGCAGCCATTTTGCTCCAGAACGCTCACCACACACCAGCTGATTGGTGGAGAGGAGACCGAGTGATGAAGCCAATCAGGATATGGGGATGATTAGGAGGCCATGATGGACAGAGGCCAATGGGCAAATTTGGCCAGGATGCCGGGGTTACACCCCTACTCTTTATCGAAGAACATCCTGGGATTTTTAACGACCACAGAGAGTCGGGACCTCAGTTTAACGTCTCATCTGAAGGACGGTGCTCTTTGTCAGTATAGTGTCCCCATCACTATACTGGGGTGTTAGGACCCACACAGACCACAGGGTGAGCACCCCCTGCTGGCCTCACTAACACCTCTACCAGCAGCTACCTGGTTTTCCCAGTTGGTCTCCCATCCAGGTACTGACCAGGCTCAGCCCTGCTTAGCTTCAGTGGGAAACCAGTCTTGGGCTACAGGGTGATATGGCTGCTGGTATGTGATGCCCAGTTTTGTTTTCTGTAAGTATTTACACAGTCAGCAGAAAGTCTTGTGTCATGCTTGTTTGATGGCTGTTCAGGAATGTGGATGGCCATTCTAGGGTATCTTAGAAACAAAATTAAATTTTGATTTAGCCACTTTAAAAGGGCTGTTTGTCAGGCGTTCCCACTAATATTGTTTTTTCTTCTTCTCTTTTTCATAATTCATGCTTTCAGCCGAGGGGATGTGTCTTGTCTGTTTGAGCATGCACAGCTTCAGGGGCTTTTCTAATCAACAAAAAACTAACACACATCTTTGTCTGTTGCAGCACGCTGGGTGTGTGAGGATTAATTTGGCACAAATCAGGTATGGTTTACACACAGGTCATGTGGGCATAATATTGTATGGCACAGCTGTGTTTTCAGCATGTCTGCTGTCTGCTGTGCCCATCAGTGAGGATTGATTTAAGTGATCAGGATGCTGTCGGTTGTGGTCTGTCTGCAGCTGTTACTGGCCTCTGTTTTTATGGTAAGTGAAATACTGCAGTACACTATAACCAATGATGGTTCAGCCAAAAAATTTCACTTGCTTCACTTTGCAAGATAGATTACAGCTATGAAACCTGATAAAGAGAAATGTAACTGTTAATGAACACATCCCAGGACAGATTATTATAGAACAAACCTTATCTACTTTAAAGTGAACCTATTATGCAAAATTCACTTTTAAATGGTGTTTGAAACACTGTTCCACAGTGTGTGTGTAAACAAACACCCTATAATGGTAAAATCCATCCACTTCATTTATTTTATAAGCCAAATAAATTAGTAGCATTGTCTGAAAATACACTTCCAGATTTTGAAATCAGAGTAGGGACAAGCGCCCTGACAATCTGCCCTATTAGTATAGATCAACCTTGAGGGAGCTGCACATAGTCCGCCATGTTTATATCCATTCAAACCAAGCCATGAAGTCCAAGGAATTGTCTGTAGACCTCAGAGACAGGATTGTATCGAGTCACAGATCTGGGGAAGGGTACAGAAATATTTCTGCAGCATTGAAGGTCCCAATGAGCACAGTGCCTCCATCATCCATAAATGGAAGAAATTTGAAACCACCAGGGCTCTTCCTACAGTAGAGCTGGCTGCCTAGCCAAACTGAGCGATCAGAGAAGAAGGATCTTAGTCAGGGAGGTGACCAAGAACCCAATGTTCACTCTGACAGAGCTCCAGAATTTCTCTGTGGAGAGAGGAGAACCTTCCAGAAGAACAACCATCTTTGCAGCACTCCACCAATTAGGCAAATCAATAGAGTGACCAGAAGAAAGCCACTCCTCAGTAAAAGCAAAAGGCACCTGAAGGACTCTCAGACCATGGGAAACAAAATTCTCTGGAAACAAAGATTGAACTCTTTTGCCTGAATGATGAGCATCATGTCTGGAGGAAACCAAGCAGCGTTCATCACCTGGCCAATACCATCTCTACAGTGAAGCATGGTGGTAGCATCATGCGGTGGGGATGTTTTTCAGTGGTAGAAACTGGGAGACTTGTCAATATCAAGGGAAGGATAAATGCAGCAATGTACAGAGACATCTTGATTTAAAAAAAAAAAAAAACTTTAAAAAAAAAAAAAAAACTTGCTCCAGAGCGCTCTGGACCTCTGACTGATGTGAAGGTTTATCTTCCAAAAGGACAATGACCCTAAGCACGCAGCCAAGATAACAAAGGAGTGGCTGCGTGACAACTCTATGAATGTCTTTGATTGGCCCAGCCAGAGCCCAGACTTGAACCTGATGGAACATCTCTGGAGAGATCTGTGAATGCTTATTTTACTTACTTTTATTTGTTTTATTTTTTTTATTTTGAATAAATTTGCAAAGATTTCAAACAAACTTCTTTCATGTTGTCATTATGGGGCATTGTTTGTAGAATTAAGGACAAAAAATGATAAATTAATCCTTTTTGGAATAAGGCTGCAACATTAAATTGGGGAAAAGTGAAGCTCTGTGAATACTTTTTAGATGCACTGAAGTCAGGACAAAATCAGTGCTTGGTAATCGATTAATCACAAAATAAAAAGAATTATCCTAAAAAATTATCCAAAATAAAAGTTTGTGTTTAGATAATATATGTGTCATGGTTCTGTCACTTCGGTCTAACTTATTCTTGGTTTGGTGACACTCCTGTATTGGTCTTGTCTTTGTGTGAGACATTGGCTGGTAATTTGTCTTTGCTGGCCATGTGCTTGTATTTGTCATGTTTGGTCTGCGCACATTGCCTCACCTGTCTTCCCTCATTACCTTTTTTGTTTTTTCCCTATTTATTCTCCTTGTGTTTGCTGTCCTGTGCTAAATCGCTGTCATTTGTTTCCCATCTTGCTTTGTTTCCTGCTCCTTAGGTTTAGTTAAGTTTAGTCAAGTTTGGTTTTCCCCCTTGTGGGTTTTTGTTTTATTTTATGCTCCAGGTCAAGGCTGTGTGTTTCCTCCGTCAACAGGGGGTGGATATCAGAAGGTTTGCCCTAGAATTCCGAAGCACGGCTCAATGATGGGGCTCTGGGGCTCAATGATGGGGCTCTCATGGACCTTTTTAATTATACCCTTACTGAGCCCTTCCAATGGGGTGTTAAGAGAGGGCCAGGTCACACCATTTGAAGCAGCAGTGGAGTATTTCGCTTGTCAGCTGGAGAAGGCTACATGAGAGGCACCCTCGTTAGCACAGAAGCAGGACTCCTGTCATTCACACAGGTTCAGTGGTCCAAGAAGACCCAACTGTAGTAGTTCAAAGTCCGGTGGTCCAGGAGGACCTGATTTTGATAGTCCCAACTCCAGTAGTCCAGGAGGACCTGACTTCAGTGGTCCAGGTCCGGCGGTTCAGAAGGACCTGAATGAGGGGGTCCAAGGTCTGGTGGTCTAGGAGGATTTGAAGGTGGTGGTCCAAGACTCCTGCAGGACTCCTGTCATTAATCCAGGTTTGGTGGTCCAAGAGGACCCGACTGCAGTGGTCCCAAGTCCTGTGGTCCAGGAGGACCCAACTTTGGTAGTCCTAATTCTGGTGGTCCAGGAGGACTCAATGGTAGAGCTCCCAAGCCATTGGTATTAGAGCAGTCTGCTGTCCCTCATAGGGCAACAGAGACCATCACCAAGCACCTTGCCCTGCCTAAGCCGCCCAAACTTCTTGCCTTGATGGCTCCAGCCCCTAAACAGTGTCTAGAGAGGGCTCCAGCTCCTGTCTCCAGTCTAGAGAGGATTGAGCCTCCTGTCCCGAGTCCAAAGAGGACTCTGTCTCCTGTCACGAGTCCCGAGAGGACTCCGTTTCCGATCAAGCCTCCTGCCAGCCAGCCACAGTCAAGCATCCAAACCCGCCTGAACCAACCTGGCCTCCTGCCCGGGATTTAGAACCGCCTGAACCACCCTGGCCCTCAGTCAGGACTCCAGATTTGCCGGAGCCTGCCTGATCCATCTCTCCAGTCCTGCCCTGGCCCTCTGCCAGGACTCCAGATACGCTGGAGCCCGCCTGGTCCATTCCTCCAGTCCTGCCCTGGTTGTCTGCCAGTGTTCTTGATCGGCTGGAGCCACCCTTTGGCTCCTGCCTGGCCTTCTGCCAAGACTCCAGGCCCACCTGAGCCTCCCTGGTTCAACTCTCCCACCCCTCCCTGGTCCCCTCTAAGGACTTTCGGGGCGGTCCCACTGGCACTGACTTTGTTCCCCTCCCGCCCCTCATTGTCTCTGTGCTTTAATGTTCCTGTCTTGTTTTCGTTCTATCAATAGGTGGCGTCCCTTTTGATGGGGGATGAATCAGGGTTCTGTCACTACAGTCTAGCTTATTGTTGGTATTCTTACACACTCCTGCATTGGTTTTGTTTTTGTGTGAGCACATGGCTGGTAATTTGTCTTTGCTGGCCATGTGCATGTGTTTGTCATGTTTGGTGTGAGCACATGGCTAGTCACGTGTTTCCATTCACGATTAATCAATTGCCCAGCACAAGAAAAAATAGTATAAATCCTACTTCTTTATTACATGACATCTGATAATAAGCATTGGGCCCAAACAGCATGTGGACACATTTGAAGTCTTAAGTCTTACTTGCTATGAAAAAGTAGATATTTTCTTCCAGACTGTAGTGGAAACAGATGAGCGTGCCATTGCAGGGCCAGAGTTTAAGCACATTAAATGATTGTCTCATTTAATTTCCTTGTTTTTATTGTGTTTATATATCCCACAATTTTAATGTGGCATAAATATTTTAAACTGATCAAGAAAAAAACATGCTAGTAAACACTAGTATCAGATTAGTATCAGTATGGGTATATACTCAAGATTGTGGTTTTTGTATCGGTATCGGACATGAAAAGGTGTTCATCCCTAATCTCTCCATTCATTATACAATTATCTATTATATTTGGATGTATATCACAATGAGGAAGGAAATATCTCTTAACTACTTCTGTTTCATTGCAACTTTATTTGATGGAAACATATGATTTCTCAACTGTGTATAGCAACCCACTGGTGATTTCTGGGATGAGTGGGGCCCGTACGGTGAATGCAGTCGCAGCTGTGGTGGTGGGGTCACCGTGAGGACCAGGCAGTGTGTTACCCAGCGGTAAGTCTTCACTTTCACAAATGCCTCATGTCATTGAGAGAGACTTTTATTTACTATAATTCTAATAACACTTGATTTGTGTCACCCAACAGTCGTTGAATAGTTTAACAGTTAAAGTAGTACTTCAGCATTGGGAAGATGAATCTGTATTTAAACTGGGTCATTAATGTAGTAGAAATGTGAAATTATTTTTTAATTTCGTGCTTTCAGAAAAGACAGAAAATGTATTTTTGTCTCATGGGGATGAAAGACAACACTTCCCAGAATGCTTTGCTGCCCTGTGAGGCCATTCCCAAAGCCACCGCTACTAGATTACTGGATTACTTTCACTTTCCCATCGCGACCGCGTTCATTTTCATAAAATCAATTCAGTTAGAGAACAGACACTACAATTAAAAACTGAACGTGTCTGTTCAATATAATGTGATTTAGCCGCTGAGGGAGTCTCACAGCCCAAACGCTGCAGTAGTAGGATTACATTGACAGTCATGAATGAGCTTGTGAAGAGAGCTGAGGTAATGTTAATGGCATAGATTCACAGCGCATGTTCAGTCTGGAGCGTTTGTAAGCTTAACTTTCATAGGAATTAGTTTGAGAAGTTAAAACACTCACTTTACTCCGCCGGCTGCACCGTTTACATGAATGCCTGCAGCTGCCCGATCAGAGCGCTGTGAGTGTGATCCCATCCCCCATGCAAGGATTGAAAACATGCGGAAATGGCTCCCTCTGCTGGCTGTAGTCTTTAGCCTCTGGCCAAAAATTCCTCCGATGACGTAAATTGACGATATTTGCGTCATCGGAGGAATTTTTCCAGAAATAAAATGCATAAATCTCTCATCTCAGGGGGATATGAGAGGAGGGAGCACAATCATTTGAATATACTCCAGGGTTTCTATTGATACAAAGCCATATGCTAATCACTGAAGTAACCCTTTAACTTGTGTAAGTTCAAGGGTAGAACAGATGTCATGGAGTTTTTAGGTATCTAATAGTTCTTTAAATGCACAAGAGAGAGGGAAGTTAGGGGCCGTTCACACAGAACTTTGCATCTAAAAATGCTCAGGAATGGGTTAAAAAAAGCTCAGAATGTGACGGTACCTAGACAAGCTTTTGAGACGTGATCCAATAATGGAAATAACAGAAATAGCTAAATGGCAGAATAGATAGCTACTATTTTTGACATGGAAAAAAGAGAAAATAGTCACACTGGCTATGGCATCTGACCTCGCTGCTCAGACAACGATATTGCTGTGTTTTTCTAGCCTGACGTGGTCTAGTCAGAATTTGAGTCTGAAGCTGCTCCACTGGGCTGTAATTATGGGGCGTGTTTCAACCGAACCTGGAAAGACATCAATTGGACAGACCTACAACCAATCAGAGCAGCGGAGCGACGCATAACGTTAGTTGTCAAATGTCAACAGAACTCAACTGCACTGTGTTGCCAAGTCTGCGTTTTTTTCCGCGGGTTGAAGCGATCTCAATTTTGTGATATATAGACTCATGAATGCGAATTTTAGCAGGCAACCTTCCCAAAATAACACACATTTTACCTCCCAAATGCCATTTTTTTTCCCAGAGAACTGTACGTTACTGTTTATCATCCCTCCGTCATCGTCTCAAGTCCGCCCTGATGATTTCATTGGTCAGTTTCTGTTCAGGCATAATTACTCCTCTATGGATCGAGTCCAGACCGATCTGCCCGAGCTCAAATGTTGTGGGTGGGGCTGAGTTCGGCTGGCATCCAGGTTAATGTTTTTCACTACTGATATTTATTCAAATGAACACTTTACAGTTGGTTAAGTCATTCTCTTCAAATGCTATTGAGCTTTAAATTATGGCATAATTTGTATATGATCCCATACAGTAGTTGAAAACATATTATATATAAACATATTCCTAAATTTGTTAATATTGAACATTCAATGTCAAGCCAACTTTATGCCAGTAGGAAGAGCCCACAATTGAAAGTATAAATTTGCATACGTCTTCTGCTTTTTATAAAGCCTCATGGGAACCATGCCTGTCCTCAAGGTCTGTAAAACTCCTTCAGTCTTAGAGCTCAGCATATAAATCAAAATTGCTTTTGAAAAGTTTCAGAAAAAAATGTCAAACCCACGAAGAGGTTCGAACCTTTGCAAGCTTTGGGGTGTTGATGGACTCGACCTCTGATAATTGTTGTTATGATCATCGCACTGAATCCAATCAGGACAAAGTCTTTATCAAAAATTATTAAATAATTTTTGTTGTGCCATTTTTCTTTTCTTTTCTTTTTTTATTATAAAAAAGACTGACTAAAGCTAGAATAAAATGTGTTGTTGATGTTTTAAAATAGATTATTCATCAATTGCATGTTCATACAACAAAATATTCTGAGGGTCATGAAAATTTTGTGAAATTTAATAAAAAATACTGGTGCTGTCTTGCAAGTTGAAAAATCAAAACGCTGATGGGGAAAGGGTTAACGTTTCCATAAATCTATGGTAAATTTCAAATGCACAAAAGGATCGTCATAGAGGACAGTTTCAGTAGATTAAAAAATATTCTTTACACTGAAAGATTCTTTTAGGAACTCAAAATGCGGTAACACTTTATGGGGAATACATATTCAATATTAAATATGATGTTTGCTTCAATAAACTCCTAATTTACTGTTTATTAATAGTTAGTACTGTAGTTGTGAAGTTTAGGTATTGGGTAGGATTAAAGGATGTGGAATATGGTCATGCAGAATAAGGCTTTAATATGTGCTTTATAAGTACTAATAAACAGCCAATAGCCTAGTAATAGAAATGCTAATAAACAACTAGTTAATAGTGAGAATTGAATCCTAAAATAAAATGTTACCCAAAATGTTTCTTCTATCAATGTGGAAACAACCTTTATCCTCTGGTCATTTTACAAAAGTAACACTGGTTTAGTCAAGTATATGCTTTAAGTGGAACATTGTATAACATTACATTGTATAATTATGTGTTTAAGCGATAGACACTTGGCTGGGGAAAGTCTTCACCAGGACATTGAGCGCTTTGGCCATAAATCTGGGTGTTGGAATCTGGTCTGCTTGTCCTGTCTTGCATTTTTCTCTGTGAACGGTGCTCAGGCAAACAAGACAGATTGTCTATCACCTTACCACTCCTCTAGATTATTTGGCTAGTCCCAATTTAGTTAAATGATACTGTGGTCTAATACAAACCCTTGCATTTTGCCCCTGCCTATAGAAACTGAACAATACAACGTATTCCTGACTGATGTTATTATGAATCCTTGATGCATTGGGAAATCTAGCAATCCATGTATGACTCATAGTTACCCAGAAACATTTTTGACATTGAACTCTGTGACTTGCGAGAAATTTGAGCTTTTAAATGCACTTCTCGCTCAAGACTAAAACATCCCCCTAAGGCGATCTTTCTGAGACTTTGAGACATCTCTCTTCCAGCTTGGTGCAAGTGTTTCTACCGGTGTGTACTTCAGTCTCGCCGGGTGGATGAATCAGGCACCACACCCTGACTTCTTTCTTTCAATGTTACTGTCTGTCATGTGCTGACTTATCATTTAGAAATACTGGAAACGCCATGCAGCTGTATCCGCTCATTAATAATGTTATACATGAGTAAAGGAGAACAGGATGACGGGTGAGGTATGATGTAATGCAGATCTTTTGTTGTGTCTCGAAAGAGATTGAGGCATCAGCCCTCAACACACCCATCAGCACTTATGATCTCTGTGCATATGTGTGCCTGTGTGGGTAGAGACCGGCCAGAGACCGAGATCAGACGATTTTCCTCATGCTCGGCCCAGACGGATGACTGGGTCTGTTTTGTTGCCAGCGACACAGGCAATAACGTCAGCTGCACATTCTCGCTCTCTTCTCTCGGTCGGTGAAGTGCCACACATCCGCCTCCTCTCACTCGCTCGTCTCATTGGCTTCGGTTAAATAGTGTTTGTATTCCTGCAGGTTTCGCTCTTACACCACTGAACTATATTAATGGCTCTTGTGAGTTTCAAGTACCAAAATGAATGGCTCACTGCGCTTAAATGGTCAAATACACACAAAATGATGTCAAAATGACCATCTTGGCGCATATTCAGTTAAACATAGCCCAATATTATAAGCTGATATTTTGCAGTTTGTAATTATCGGCTTCAGCCAATGTTTTCTACTTGGCTAGTAAGTTTTGTGAGCCAGACTTTTATTTTGACAATGCTGTGCTATCATTGTAGTATTTAATGGTAATCATCGTCGCCGGGGATCTCCAGTTTCATTAGCCCTTGTGTATTTACACCCATGTATTTTGTGCTTGGTCAGTCATTGCTGTTGTAACGACTTTGTTGTTTTTGTTTAATTGAAATGGCCATTTCACTACACTTCTTCCACTTTGAGCCAGCTTCTGCATGCTTTTTTGATCCTGCCTTCCCACTTGTTACATATATTCACTATCTTCAAATTAAAATGGTGTGATATCATGTATATCGGCCACCCTGCTGGTTACACTTAGTAGACTATTTTGTAAACTATGAAGACTATTTTGATAGTCTACTTTAGAGATTCTACTAACTATAAGTAACTTTATTAACTATATGTAAACTCTCAATAATTTGCAAATAATTGTCAACTATCTCTCATTAGAGTGTTTGTAGTTAGTAGTTGTTAGGTGTGGATTAGTTATATGTATACATTAGTGTTTGTCTGTTGGGGAGCATCCAAATAAAGTGTTAGCAGATGTTAAGCAGACAATCTACTAATACTCTAATGAGAGTTTGTTGACATGTAAGTGCAAAGGTACTTATATTTAGCAGAATGTCTAAAGTGGACTATAGAGATAAAGTGTAACCACTGTGCTCTATAAGAAACCAGTCATTAAAGTCTGTATCAGTCAATCACCAATCACAAACACACGAATGCCAAATTTGCCAAATATTTTCCATAATTGCCAGTTACCATGCTAAGCTACAGTCATGTATTTCATCTATCCTCTCTCTCTCTACAGGACTGATGGTGGTCACAGCTGTGTGGGTCCAGATAAGTCCTATCGCTCGTGTAATATCCAGGTACACACTGAAAGCTCTTCTGCTCAATGACCCTGTGTCTGAGGAAATTAACTCTTATACCTGATCAGTATATGGCATTTATATCTTTCGTTCTTATTTAGCATTGTATCTAGATTATTATTATTTTTTAAAATTATTATTTACTCTACTGTTCAAAACTTTAGGGGCATTTAGGGCGTGTTCACACTTAAGTCTTTTCTTAAGCTGCCAGCATCTGTTTTACATTATAATCCTATGGAGTAAACTGTGTTTTCAAAAAACCGACATTCTCCTCCTCGTTAACTTCGAAAGCTAATGCAAGATCCATTTATTTAATCAAAAATACAATAAAAAGAGTAATACTGTAATATATTATTATTATTTAAAATAACTGTATTTGAATATTGGCCTGTAGTAAAATGTAGTTTATTCCTGTGATCATTACTCCAGTCTTAAATGTCACATGATCCTTCAGAAATCGTTTTAATTTGCTGATTTGCTACTCAAGAAACATTTCTTATTATCAGTGTTGGACATTTTACATTCATATTAACAGTTGTGCTTTTTCATATTTGTGTGGCAACAGTGATACTTTTTATTTTTAAGGTTTCTTTGATGAATAAAAAGTTTTAAAGAACTGCATTTATTTAAAATAAAAATAGATTTATAAATGCCTTTGCTCTCACTTTAGATAAAAAAATGCATTGTTTGCTGATTAAAATGATTAATTTCTTTTTAAAAATCTTTCTGAGCCAAACGCTTGACCAGTAGTGTATGTAATCTGAATGATCTGAGTTTCCAGGACTGTCCTGAGGGCTCCAGGGATTTCAGAGAAGAACAGTGCTCTCAATTCGATGGCACTGACTTTCAAGGAAAGCGCTACAAATGGCTGCCGTATTATGGTGGTACGTACAGGCAGGAAGTGACTTTGTGTGTCAGAACTGATAGTTCTAAATGAAATTATGGAATATTGTACAACTGGAAGTTCATCCTGCTTTTGGCTTTTTTCATCATACAGTGACCAGGGACTGTCAATCAGCAAACGCACCAAACACAATAGCGATGCACCTAAATTGTTTTCACTAATATTTACCTGAAAACCAAAAGGTTTATATAATAATCAAATGTATGTAACAATCAGCACTCAAATAATTAAATTACACATAAGACAGTTTTTATATAAACTTTTTAAAGATTTAATTAAACATAAATGAAGAAGACAGCAGGTTAAATAAAAATATAATGAATATGTAACATTGCGTGACAGTGTTTACAAGCTTTTTTACTGGCATCTTTACGCGGTTGAAACACTGATCGATCGATTACATGAGATATGCTTCATTTCAGTAAATTATACTGTCTCTTTCCACATGTCTTCTGATACTCATTCACGTATATTTGCTGCTGTAACTAGTAGTAAAGAAGAAGAAGAGATGATCAGTTTACAAGCCTCTTGATCTGAAGCAAATACAGCGATCTGTCACGGCACATTAAAGAGTGGCAAAAGACATTTATTGTTTGAATTTCTTACCAAAATCTACAGAATTTGATAGATGAGGCTTTGTTTCATATCAAAAGTAACAACGCTTATAATGATCATTGGATGTGAGGCGCAACTAATAATGTTTAATGAGGTTTTGTTCACGCATCGAACAGCATAGACTAGATCTTGGTTCATCAGAATGAAGGTAGATTAAAATTGAGAAATCGATCAACTTAGCCCTAGTGTCCACTCAGCTGACATGTTGACTTTTTGTAGCTTATCAACGTTGTTCACAAAGTCGAAAGTGCTTATTAAACATTACAATGATTTCAGCCCTCCAAAGATTTCGGTGACTAATATAAAAGTAGCCAGTATGACGTGTCATGTGCTATATTCCATGATATTTATGCTACAGCATTTACAATGAATCTAATATATCTTTTTTTAATGTTTTAGTTTTAGTCTTTGTTATTATTCTGTACAGGAGACAATGCTGATGTTAAGCTGTATTTTCTTTCTTCTGTTCAGGAGAGAATCCTTGTGAGTTGAACTGCATTCCCAGAGGAGAGAACTTCTACCTTCGCCACAAGTCTGCTGTGGTGGACGGCACACCCTGCCACCCTGGAGGAAAGGACATCTGTGTGGACGGCCTCTGTAAGGTTAGCACAGCAATCTTCTAGGACACATAAGACCAGATTTACTTAATATGGCAAATCAGAGTGAGAGCGCAAAAGCTCAGATGGGAGTGGACAGTTCAGCACGTGATCCACTGACAGCACACACACATTAAAGAACACAGGCGCAGCCAGATCATTTCCATAGACCTACACAATCTACCAAGAGCAGCGCAAATTAGCGTCTGGTTTAAGACGTGCTTTTATTGGGCGGTAAATAATGGCGCAAACACCAGTGAACTGACGAACACAAACCTTAGTAAATCACCTCACATGATTGATTTTAATACTCTCCTCCCATAAATACTGCGTCTGAAAGGGAAACTCCTACAAATGCATATGCAATAAGATCAGCCGCAAACATAACCCTGTCCACACCTTTTCAGCGCTAGTTTATCACTTTTTAGTTTATCAGTTTATCCAGTTTGTCATCCTTTAGGTGAGTGTAGGTGAGTGTATATATATATATATATATATATATATATATATATATATATATATATATATATATATATATTTATTTATTAAATGACTGGTGATGGTTTCACTAGATCAGACCCTATTCCTCGTCTGGGATCGAGCAGAGCCTCTGAAGCTCTTCCTTTCAAACTGCATCGATTTGGACCTTCAACTGCTGGTTGCCATTGAAGTCCACTTAGGGCTGGGCGATATCATTCAGGAGCGAAAATATACCTTTAAACCTTAAAGAAATACAGATTTTATATTTAACTTGATATTTATGGATATCGACTGATATGGAAAATTATATAATATTGAATTTTTTGGGGTCCAGCCCTAGACTTGATTAATTTAGGTAAGTTGTGCTCGCTGTGAGCATGAACCTCAAGCCAGAGCCCACCGCAGACCCCGAGCTGAAGCCCGTCGAGTCTAACTGGGTGTGTGAGCCGATATTGATGTTCATCCCTGAGGGAATTTGGCATCGTGGAGTGGAGTTCCACTCATGCTCCTGAAGTCTGTTCCTCCACATGTGAACTCCTGGATTGCCTGATTCCCTTCTGTATTCAAGCCCTAAATTAATCGCCTGTTTGAAATTTCTCCGTGGACCTTATGGCCATGGAGTTAAAGGAACACTTCATCGTTTTTAGAAATAGGGCTTATTCAACTACATTTAGATATGTGGGCAAATGCATTTTTGTCTCAGTGCATGCATTGTTTTAGTTTGGCAAGGTCGCCGCTAGCTTAGCTTGGCATAATGAATGGAATCCTATGTTGCCAGCTAGCATGTCCCGAGTAAAAGGGATTAAAAAAACCCCCACCTAATTACTTCTTGTGCAGATAGGCAGATATTGATTTGGGACTATATTATGGGGAAGCACAGGTGAAGCACTGCTACTTGGGCGTAGAGATATCACGCAACACATTGTGATCGCTCAACATCCAGAGGACGTGAGGATGAGAGCCGTAATATCTCAATACTAATGGGCAACACAGGTCCTTTGATAAGAAGAACCAGGTTTGCTTTTTGTGTGTTTTTTCTAGCATTTTCGAA
Source organism: Pseudorasbora parva (assembly GCF_024679245.1). Lineage (NCBI taxonomy): Eukaryota > Metazoa > Chordata > Actinopteri > Cypriniformes > Gobionidae > Pseudorasbora > Pseudorasbora parva. The sequence goes on from NC_090181.1 coordinate 43,840,211, forward strand.
ACATGCTCGTCGGACCAAATATTGATGAGGCACTTCCTCGTTGCTCTACGTTTGCCCCCTTTGGTTACACAATGGCGCGTTGTCAAATCAGCTGACTATGTGTTGCATCTTGTGACATTACGTCCGGTTTTTGGTTAGTTTACATGTCTTTGGTCCGTGTTGCGTTCATATATCAATCGAACCGCACCTGAGTTCGTTTAGAAGCGGACCGAGACCCATCTTTTTAGCGGTCTCGTTGCGCACCAGGGTTCAGATGGCAGTGTTCACATATGTTCAAATGAACCGCACTAAACGTGCAATCGCACCAGGGTTCGTTTTAATCGAAACAAACATGACAAGTGTGAACACACCCTTAATCTGCATCACTATTTGTACTTGTTGTGAATACGCAGGCCACAAGAAGTAATTAGGTGTTGTTGTTTTTTTGGATAACTTTTACTTGAGACATGCTATCTGGCAACATAGGTTTCCATTCATTATGCTAAGCTAAGCTAGCGGCGACCCTGACAAACTAAAACAATGCATGAACTGAAATAAAAATGCATTTGCCCACATATCTAAATGTAGGAAAGAAGTTGAATAAGCCCTATTTCTAAAAACGGTGGAGTGTTCCTTTAAACAATAGAATCTTTGTTAAAAAGCACAGCCTCAAAGCACGTTTTACTGTATTTTGCCTTGACTGTGAAGGGTGTGTTCTGAGAACTATTGCTCTGTGTTTTTCCTTTCTCTGCTCACAGCGTCTCGGCTGTGATAACATGCTGGAGTCGCCCCAGGAGGAGGACCCCTGTTTACAGTGCGGTGGAAATGGACAGTCATGCAATCTAGTCAAAAACTATTTCTCAATGCGCAACCTGCCCAAAGGTAAACTCAGCCAAAGTACAACCACATTTAGAATTATATGGACAAATATCCCTAAAAAAAGTCGTTTTACCCCCTACTTATAGGTTACAATCAAATGTTTATCATCCCTGTTGGGGCTACCACTATTAGCATCAAGGAAACTGTTCCAACACGCAATTATCTTGGTGAGTGTATGAGAATATGATCCGAATCCTAATCTGTCAATCATTAGAATTAACCCTTTTATCATAACATTTTTGCCTCAGCAATCAAAAATCTACGTGGTGAGTACTATCTTAATGGACACTGGGTGATCGATTTCTCTCGTGCCGCTCCCATTGCTGGCACCGTGCTGTACTACCAGAGGGGAACCGAAGGGGAACGGACCCCCGAGATAATCACTGGCCGTGGCCCTACAACTGAGCCTCTGGTGATAGAGGTGAGAGCCAGTTTAAAGAGCCTTGCTTATTTGATTTCTGTATTAAGTAATGTAAATGCTGCTCAACATGAACTCAGCATGAGTTTGAGTCACTTTAAAGTGGATTTAGGAACGCAAACCATCTTCAGAAACTTGTGATGAGAGGTGCATATCAACAAAAGAGAAGCCAGGGCTTGACGCTTACTTTTTTCCCAAGGATCACCTGCGCGCATTTAGGGCCACAACTAACCATTTCTGCATATACTGTATAAAACACAGTATAACAGATTTGACCAATTTAATTCTGCTTTCATTTTAATTTTAGTTCAAAGTTTTAGTAATTCTGTTGTTTTGATTTTTGTTTTGTTTCTGTTAACTACAATCTATATATTTAAAGGGTTAGTTTGCCCAAAAATGAAATTGATGTAATTAATGACTCTCCCTAATGTCGTTCCACACCCGTAAGACCTCCGTTCATCTTCAGACACAGTTTAAGATATTTTATATTTAGTCCGAGAGCGTATCCAAGTGTATGCACACTATACTGTCCATGTCCAGAAAGGGAATAAAAACATCATCAAAGTAGTCCATATGAGACATCAGTTAGTTAAGCCCCTTTCACACTGCACGTCGGACCCGCAATATTCCCGGAACATTGCCGGGTCGCCTTCTGTGTGAAAGCAACCACGTCCCGGAATTGATTACCGAATTCGACCCAGGTCGGGGACCTAGTAACATTGCGGGGTTCGACCCAGGACGAGCGCTGTGTGAACAAAAGCCAAAACTAATGCCGCAACGTGTACGTAGTTATCGTGCGACTCCTAGAGCTTGTTTTTTCAATAATACAACCCTGCAGTGCCAGAAGAGCTAGTCGGTGTTAAAACGCAGAGAGTGTTCGTATACAAAAGAAACTAAAATTAAACAAGCAGAAATGTGCACAAACTGGACACAAGTTGAGACCACGGAGCTCCTTACTATCCGCGCTGAAGCTGAGATCGCTCGCCGTTATACGTCACATCAGGATGACACGTGTCAACTCGTTCCGGGACCGTTACGGGTTGTGTGTGAAAGCGCACAGATTACGGTATTTCGCTGGCAGTGTGAATGGACCAAATCTAGCGGCCCGGGAACAAATGCCGGGTCGCATTATCCGTGTATTTGCCGGAATCTCAGTGTGAAAGGGGCTTTGGTTAGTTAGCAAATTCAGGCATTTCGCTCTTCTCTATATGCGTCAACCTGGCGCGCATAAAAGTCGATCATTCTTTACAGATGAAGGTTTCGGTTTGTTTGGAGAGAAGACGAGACGGAGTTCTTTATTAAACTCATAAAAGACAATAGGATTACAGTAATACTGGATTCTAAACACAGAAATGCTACATTATCATGAAGACCTTGAAGCAGATCTGACACACACACACACACACACACCTCATATCTGTGCCGCTTAAGTAACCTAAGGGGCTTTCCTTGCCATTAATGCTTGGACATTGGACACGTCTCCTTCCAATACAAATAATGGCTAGAGCGGTGGATGGTATATAGAAACCTACCAAGTGCCATCATTTTGGACTGACCTATCACGAGAGGAAAATAATAAGTTTTAGTCGCATAAATGCAGCTATGGAAACGCTGTCATTTCGCAATAGTTTTTTATCGACATTTAAGAAATATCGCAAAAGTTTTTTGCAAATCTGTAATGGAAACGCAGCTGCTGTAAGCTCTCTCTCAAATGTCAACAGACTGAGGGATATAAGGCGAGAAGTAAGCATGGTGCTCCTATTTGGTGTTATAATTCGGTTGACATTGGAAAAGATGCGTTCAACTGTACATGAAGTCATTGGCAGTGTTATCAGTTATCAGGCAGTGTTGTGTCCTGCTGCCCTCCTTTATCTCTTGTTTGCAGCGATGACTCCGATACCGTTCGTGGACGTTTAAGGTACATAAACAACGACTGCTGCAACATCCTTTACTGGAAATTATTTTCATGTTCACAAATATCCGATCTCGAATCTCAATGTCTGCTGAACTTGCGCAGAAACATCAAAATAGACACAAACAACTGTTTAAAATGTGTTAAAAACAAAACATTTATACTAGCCTCAACCATTTTTTTGACTATATTCAAAGTTTGTATTTTTTTTAAAGAAAAGTTTTGGGTGGGCCTGTCATAAAAGTGTGTGGGCCTAGGCTTTAGCTTTTTGAGACATGTTTTACATTGAATTCTGACCATCAGTGTTTATCTACAGCTAATCACTCAAGAGGCCAATGAGGGCGTGGAGTATGAGTATTATCTGCCTAACGGACGCCTGACAGAGGGCTACTACTGGAGCTATGGCTCCTGGTCTGCCTGCAGCAAGGAGTGTGGCTCAGGTCAGTGTCGACATAGGAAGTGTGTCTGTGTTTCATTTCATGCAAGACACTACAGGCAAAACCATTAGTTACTGCTTTGGAGATTTTGATGCTTAAAATTTTACTTTGCATCACAGGAATAAGTCACATTTTACAGTATATTACAATAGAAAATCGTATATTACACTTAAAAATCGCATATTACACTTTGAAACTGTAATAATATGTCACAATATTACTGTTTTAAGAGCATTTTTGATCAAATAAATGGTAACATTTACCAATAATTAGCAATATATTTGTTACAGTATTTATCAATCTTTGTTAACATTAATAATCTTATTGTAAAGTCTTACCAATAAAAGCAGCCTTAAGCTGGGCATACACTGTGCAATTTTCTTCCGATTTTGAGTTGAATTCTGACTTGTGCAACTACTTTTTTTGGTTGCGCCGATTTCAGGTTTATCGTACGTCGTTTGTCGTGAGGTGTCCGTGCAGTGTACAGGGGGAAACGGGAGGCGACAAACCTCTCCCAATTGGGAATCGGATGGTCGGATGAATATCTGGCGTGTCAGATTTGTGGATTTTGAGAAGGCTTTTGACAGCATCCACATGTGGAGGGGGAGTAGAGTACAGTCTCGACCGGCCAGTGAGGGGCAATAGGGGGTATGTGGCAAGCAGGGCGGGGCCAAGAGCCGTTGAAACGGAGTGAGGCAACTGATGCGAGAGCTAATGAGTGTCACAAGCATCGGCCTTGAGTCTCTGAGAGGAGCTCCGGACGGATAAAAAAGGAGTGACGACAGAGAGGACCAGGACCAGAGAGGAGAGGAGACAAGACGAGAAAGGACCAAGCCTGGGACATTTATGTTGTGTTTTATTATGTTTATATGCATCAGTCATCCACGAGGGGCAGCTGCTTTACTTTCCTTTGGGTGTTTTTTTTATTTTGTCATTAAAATTACGTTGATGGTTTGCGAGTTCACGCCGCCTTCTCTCCCTGAGCCTTGGTCATTGTTACAATCATCATGAGAAGGGGATGGAGATGGACTGGACATGTAATCCAGTGGGACCAAGATGACATTCAACAACAGTTGAAGCAGAACTGAACGCCCTGAACCACACTTGTTTTGGGCCAGAAGCTGGCCTAAAGCAGACTGGAGCTTCGAACCATGTCACTGGGCATAAAGGGCAACAGAACTGAACTGATGAAAGTATGGTGAAATATATTAGTAGTTTTACCCTATTTATATATTGTCCCGTCGCTGTAATTCTGTGAATTTGGAATTACTGTCATAAACAGTCAGGCAGGCTTTTACATGAGCTTTTTTGTGAATTCTGTTAAAAATACATGAATTGGTTTAAGATTTGTGTCACCAACACACTGGACTGAACTGAACAGGACAGCCAGGGTGTGTATCAAGACAAACAGTTACAGCTCAGCCAAGCGTTACATCCTAAGGTATTTAAGATCAAAAGTGGCACTGTTTGAAGAACTTGAAGGGGATGCTTAATTTCCAGCATATTTCATTTCTGATGAAAGGCCTGACTGCATGAGGAATGTCTAGGTAATGTGGAGGTTGTTTTCACTAAAGGGGCATTAGGAGAAATTGCTTTTGAGAAGCGTATCATCACAGCTTGGAAGGACTACTCTTATGTGGCTTCAAATAAGATAATCCAATGATGTATAATAATAGCCTTTATGAATATCTAGGAAAGATAAAGGCTGGGTGCCAAGATATAGCAGCCTATCCTTAAGGCATGTTCACAAGAGTAAGATAACTATAAAGTTTTAATGAATAATTGTTTTAATTCTATGAAAATAGGGAGGTCCACACAGCTATAACGACACAGAAGAAAGATAATTTTGGAATCACTTTCAGAACAGTTTCTTTCCCAGCTAATGAATATTAAACACATTGACAGCCAAACAAAATTCACCTGACTTTAAAGAGCTTGAGCCATTTATAGTGGCAAATGACAAAAATGTTTTTTAATGACAAAGCTGCTCATTTAAAAAAAAAAAAAAAAAAGTCATAATTTTGAACCGTCTTGCTGAAGCCCCCTGGTTGAGAAAGGCTACTAATATTATGTCTCTCATAAAGTTGTAATAATTGGGTTTTCTTCACAAATTTGTAGCCTAATGCATTTATTCACGATTGTGTTCACGAGTATTTCTGTAATTTTATATATTTTTCTTCCATATATTTTAGGTTACCAGTCCCGTCTGGTCTTCTGTACCATTGATAATGAAGCCTACTCTGATTACCTGTGTGCCGCCCTCCCTCGACCCCTAAGTAACCGCACATGCAATGAACAGCAGTGCCCACAAACCCGCAGGTACATCAACACGCCACATACAGCTAAGAGCCAACTGTAATGTAGATGTGTTCTGTGCTTTAACACTGTACAGTTTTTATTGAATATCAGAAAATGATTCCTGCCCACAAATGTGTTATAATTGTGCGGTTGGTGTCTGACTTGTGGAGAACCATTGGGTCTCACAGCTTTGGCTGTACTGTTCCTGTTCTGTAAGGATGGCGTATGTGTACGAGCCGCGTTTGTGGAGGCCCATGGAACCACCACGAGTCTATGTACAAGTGTACAGGTAACAGCCTTCAGAGGCTGATAAACTGCAGCGCATGACCTCAAACACATTTGTGTCCAGTCTATGCAATCTCTCAGGAATCTCAAGTGTTTTATGTGTCCGGCTCACAAACTCTGGGCTACATTGAGATTTTCTAAAGAATTTTAAGAGTGTAACTGTTTTCCCATCCCCTCCTTGTACGTATATCAAAACTGGATCCCCAGTATAACACTGATGTATGTCTTTTTAAGACCTCTAAGGCAGTTTGAAAGTAAAACGGTTTGCTGTCATCAGTGTTATTTTAGTAACATTGAGATACAACAATGGAAAAAGAAGAAACCTAAAAATTATAACATCTAAATTAACAGCTTTTATTCAAGTCAAAAATATTATTTATTATTCCCAAATCAACCAAAATACATTAATTTCTAACAGCAAAATACATTTTTTATGGGTTAAATCAAGTAAAGCATTATTTTTTTTAATGTATATTTATTTGTTTATTTTGTGTATTTTCTATTTTGGTACTTTCGTTGTGGTATTGACATTTGTATTAGGTTTTACATTTTAAAACATGGCTATATATATTTTATTAATTATTCAAGTTAGACTAAATGAAAAATGTCTGTATATTTTTCTAATAATTAAAGAAATAACCCTGGCTGGCACATATAAGAGATTGTTCACATCCGTAATATGTGTTTGAGTTCAGTATGCACCAGTTTTGTACATGTTTAGTGCGACTCTTATTTGTAAGAGTCTGGTTAGCTTTTGTTCCTTCACATGTGAAGATGAACCAAGGCCTTGGGCAACTGTTCAGCTCAGAGCGTCACGTCTCTTTGATCCTCCTACGTATGTCAGAGGAGCTTTTTCTCTTTTGCTTTATAGACACCGCAGTAGTTTCACCTCAGTAAATATTTCACTGATTCCTGACATTCACATGACATGAACTGTGGAGCTCTGAGCTGAGCTGCTGTCTGTGTTCTACGTAGGGAATTGTATGTTTCAGTGTCGATTTTGTAGATTTTATATACATGATGGCCCTGATTTACTAAGATCAGAGAGTAGTAATTAGTGTGTGCACTTAGTTGAAGAATAATTGCACAAATGATGATACTTGCAAAATAGGTTTGATGCGTCCTTTAACACGAGGCTATTGCATGTCCCAGTACAAGGATGCAATAAATTGATCAAAAGTGACTTTTAAATTGTCCCCAAACGATTTATATATATAAAAAATGCTGCTCTTTTCTATTAATCAAAAAGTCCTGAAATATCTAAATAGAAAGCAGCACAACTGTTTTTAAAGGTCCCGTTCTTCGCGTGTTTTTGAAGCTTTGATTATGTTTACAGTGTGCAATATAACATGAGTTCATGTTTTGCGTGTAAAAAAACACACAATTTACTTATCTGTACAGCGCTGTTTCCTCTGTCCTAAAAACGGCCTGATGATTTCCTTGTTCTATGAAGTCCCTCCTTCAGAAATACGTAACGAGTTCTGATTGGGCCAGCGCTTCCCGTGTTGTGATTGGACAGCAGCTTAGCGCACTTTGCCCGGAAAGGTCCCGCCTCTTACCATAACGGGGCGATGCAAGCGCTGAATGCGCGCTCTTCTCCACGTGGGAGAGCAACAAGACCACGCCCCCTATTTTGCGTGCTCTTGTGGGCGGAGGGTTAGTCAACAAACGGTTCTAGTGACGTCATTCCTGCAGGAAGTGCAGCGGTGTAGTCCAAACCAGCCGTTCACTGTAGGCTTTGAAAGGGAACTTCTGTTAAATAAAATATCTCGCTTGGCATTGAACTTTGAGCTTTATAATTTTACAGGTATTATTTATGCTCTGACAGCAACATTACACACTAACTAAAGTTTGAAAGATGGAATCGCGAAGAACGGGACCTTTAACGTTGATAATAAAAAAGGTTTCTTGAGCATCAAATCAGCATATTAGAATGATTTCTGAAGGATCGTGTGACACTGCAGACTGGAGTCTGTCCTAGTTCATGTTTCCTTTGTTCCAGTAACTAGTTTGCCTCCACAGTTACTAATTAATATTCACCTGTGTCTCGTTTTGTTGCCAATTATCTTATCACCCTTGTGTATTTATGCCCTCTTAGGTTAGACTTCAGTTGTCAGTTACTGTTTATGCCAATGTGCTTGCTGTTTTGTTGCCCTTTGTATTTTATCCTCTTTTTCTTGGATGATCTTCTTTTTTTGGATTAAATAAACCTGCAGCTGTATCTAGATTCTGCCTCATCTGCTCTTTGCCTGCTACAATGTGACAGAATAACCGACCACAAACATGGATCTAGCAGCAGCATTAATAATATTTGATCAAGAAGGTCTCAGCTTATTGGAATATTCAAGTTTTTGAGTTAGCAAATCTAACTACCGTTGACGATTTTACTCTAAAATCTATTTATTGGATTGGTGTGAACCATTGATGGATGGTGGATTTGCCTGAGATGGGGAAACTTACATGGAGGGAGTACATCCTTGCCTATGTGGAGCGTTTATCAACAGTGTAAGCTTCACAGCAAATCCCATGTCCTGCCCACCACAAACTTGTCCCAGAGCCAGTCGCCTAGTCTGACCAGGTGCTAGAGCCGGCAGCCTTGTCTGTCCCAGTGGGAATTTTGATGGAGGTGGATTGCATGGAATGGAGTCCCACCTAGACCTTCGCACCTAAGGAGTTTTTGCCTTTCTGGTCCTATCGGGATTAGATGACTTGCTAGTCCCTGACATTTCCCAAGCCCTCCCTCCTCCACTGAACTCACCTAGCCTCCTGTCTCCTTTGCCACTGCAAGTCCGGCCCAGCCTCCTGTCTCCTTAGCAACCACTGGTCCCACCCTGCCGCAAGTCTCTTTCACCACTGCTGGTCCTCCCAGCATCAAGTCTCTTTCATCACTGCTGATCCCCCAGTATCAAGTCTCTTTCATTGCTGCTGATCTCCCAGTATCAAGGCTCTTTCACCACTGCTGATCTCCCAGCATCAAGTCTCTTTCATTGCTGCTGATCTCCCAGCATCAAGTCCCCTTCACCACTGCACTTTCCCCCAGCATCAAGTCTCTTTCACCACTGTTGATCCCCCCAGCATCAAGTCTCTTTCACCATTGCTGGTCCCCCCAGCATCAAGTCTCCTTCACTTCTGCTGGTCCCCCCCGCATCAAGTCTCTTTCACCACTGCTGGTCCCCCCAGCATCAAGTCTCTTTCACCACTGCTGGTCCCCCCAGCATAAAGTCACTTTCATCGCTGCTGATCCCCCAGCATCAAGTCTCTTTCATCGCTGCTGATCCCCCAGCTTCAAGTCTCCTTCACCACTGCTGGTCCCCCCAGCATCAAGTCTCTTTCGCCACTGCAGGTTTACCCCAGCTTCAAGTCTCCTTCACCACAGCTGGTCCCCCCAGCATCAAGTCTCTTTCGCCACTGCAGGTTTACCCCAGCATAAAGTCACTTTCATCGCTGCTGATCCCCCAGCATCAAGTCTCTTTCATTGATGCTGATCTCCTCAGCATCAAGTCTCCTTCACCACTGCTGGTCCCCCCCGCATCAAGTCTCTTTCACCACTGCTGGTCCCCCCAGCATCAAGTCTCTTTCACCACTGCTGGTCCCCCCAGCATAAAGTCACTTTCATCGCTGCTGATCCCCCAGCATCAAGTCTCTTTCATCGCTGCTGATCCCCCAGCTTCAAGTCTCCTTCACTTCTGCTGGTCCCCCCCGCATCAAGTCTCTTTCACCACTGCTGATCCCCCCAGCATCAAGTCTCTTTCACCACTGCTGGTCCCCCCAGCATAAAGTCACTTTCATCGCTGCTGATCCCCCAGCTTCAAGTCTCCTTCACCACTGCTGGTCCCCCCAGCATCAAGTCTCTTTCGCCACTGCAGGTTTACCCCAGCATAAAGTCACTTTCATCGCTGCTGATCCCCCAGCATCAAGTCTCTTTCATTGATGCTGATCTCCTCAGCATCAAGTCTCCTTCACCACTGCTGGTCCCCCCAGCATCAAGTCTCTTTCATCGCTGCTGATCCCCCAGCATCAAGTCTCCTTCACCACTGCTGATCCCACAGCATCAAGTCTCTTTCATTGATGCTGATCTCCTCAGCATCAAGTCTCCTTCACCACTGCTGGTCCCCCCAGCATCAAGTCTCTTTCATCGCTGCTGATCCCCCAGCATCAAGTCTCCTTCACCACTGCTGATCCCCCAGCATCAAGTCTCCTTCACCACTATTGGTACCCCCAGCATCAAGTCTCTTTCACCACTGCAGGTTTACCCCAGCATAAAGTCACTTTCATCGCTGCTGATCCCCCAGCATCAAGTCTCTTTCATTGATGCTGATCCCCCAGCATCAAGTCTCTTTCATTGATGCTGATCTCCTCAGCATCAAGTCTCTTTCATTGATGCTGATCTCCTCAGCATCAAGTCTCCTTCACCACTGCTGGTCCCCCCAGCATCAAGTCTCTTTTACCACTGCTGGTCCCCCAGCATCAAGTCTCCTTCACCGCTGCTGGTCCCACCAGCATCAAGTCTCTTCTACCACTGCCATTCCCCCCAGCATCAATCCTCTTTCATCACTTCTGATCCCCCAGCATCAAGTCTCTTTCACCACTGCAGGTCCCCCCAGCATCAAGTCTCTTTCATTGCTGCTGATCCCCCCCCCCCAGCATCAAGTCTCTTCCACCGCTGCTTGTCCCCCCAGCATCAAGTCTCCTTCACCACTGCAGGTCCCTCCAGCCCCAAGTCTCTTTCATTGCTGCTGATCCCCCCCCCCAGCATCAAGTCTCATTCACTACTGCAGGTCCCTCCAGCATCAAGTCTCTTTCACCACTGCGGGTCCCTCCAGCCTCAAGTCTCTTTCGTTGCTGCTGATCCCCCAGCATCAAGTCTCCTTCACCACTGCTGATCCCCCCCCCCCCAGCATCAAGTCTCTTTCACCACTGCTGATCCACCAGCATCGTCTTCTTCACCACTGCTGATCTCCCAGCATCAAGTCTCTTTCACCACTGCTGATCCACCAGCATCAAGTCTCCTTCACCACTTCATCACTGCAGGTTACCCCCAGCATCAAGTCCCTTTCATCCCTGCTGATCCCCTTAGCATCAAGTCTCTTTCACCACTGCAGGTTCCACCCAACCTCATGTCACTTTCATTGTCGCTGATCCCGCCCAGCCTCCCACTCTCTCCCTCTGAGAGTGGCATTCAGTTCCTCAGCCCTACCGCCTCTGGCTCCCTTCAGCCCTTTGTCTCCTCCTTCAGTGGCTCCATCCAGCTGCTCAGATCTGCCTTGGGCTTCCATGTCTCCAGCTCTGCCCTCATGTGTCTTTCCCCTGGCTTTATCTCAAGCATCTGAGCCCTGGACTCCACCTCAGCCCTCTGTGCCATCGGCTCCACCTTGGCTCTGTGCTCCGCTTGGGTCTCCACCCTTTCCAGCTCTGTCTCAGTCAGTCTGGCTCCTTGCTCCTCCCTCCATCAGTTCCGCTGTGGACCTTTGTCCTAATGGCTCTGCTTTGGGTCACACCCTGGTTCCACCCTCCATCATCTACTCCCTAGCTTCTGACTCCATCATCTTCCTCTTGGTTCCTCCCTCCATTGTCTCCTTCCTGGCTTCTCCTCCAAAATAGGAGTGATGTAATGTTTAGCTTGAGTGAACATTTTTGTGTTCATAGACTTTTTGTGATCCTGTTTTCCTTTGTCCTATTTCCTGTTTCCTTTGTTCCAGGCACTAGTTTGCTTCCATAGTTACTAATTAACATTTCCATATGTCTCATTTAGTTGCCTGCAACTCTTACAGGTTGTTGGCCTTGTTTGTTTCGTTGCTTCTATTGCTCTCCCCTTTTTTGTAAGTCGCTTTGGATAAAAGCGTCTGCTAAATGATTAAATGTAAATGTAAATGTGCCAATTATTATTTCTTTTTTTTCTCTCCTATCGTATGAGCTTCTGTTGTGAGATAAAAGCTGGCACATTAAAATGTATATGACCAATAAGACACTGTTATGAAAGTCTGAAAAACACAATCCTTAGTAGCTCAGCTTTTATTTGCAATCCTAGTAAATCATGGCCTGCATGTATTATACAGATGTTTACAAGTCCACTATTTGGGTGTCTTCTGTCTTGTTCTTTTGATTTAGTTTGCCTTGTATATCTGAATATATTTGTGTGTGAAGCAGAAAGCATAATTATGTCTTTAAAAACAATAAAGCCTTTGACTTGTCATGGTGGTGCCCCCTGGGATTTTCCTGATGTTTATGTACAGAAACCTGAAACTGTCATGGCCCCTGAGCAGATCGTCCTGCCAGAGAACATGTGCTTCTGCTTTGTGTTGTGGGAGAGACCAAATTCTATTGTCACCCTGTGACTTATATCTTCATATTTTTTGTATCTTCAGGTTTCTGGGAGCACCTGCTTGACTTTGACAGGCAAAGTGTTTCTGTAGAACACTTGCTTTGTCCTTCTAATTTTCCAGAATGCACAAATCTTTGTGTTTGTTAAATGTATGTGTAGTGGTGTGTAGGACTCTTTTGTCCTTTCGCTCAAATATTCTAGGATAAATGCAATTTCTGTAGCATGCTATCGATTACCACAGGAAATCATTTTGACTTGTCCGTCTTTTTGTAAAAACAAACAACAATATGGGAAACAATTTACAATAAGGTTCCATGTTCACTTCAACATTTAATTGTACATTAATCAAAATCAAAAGTTGCATCTGTTAATACACAGTTCAATGGACCTGAGATGACAAGAACTTACTACTAATTTGAACAAAGATTAATAAATACCGTTAATGAATAAAAACAAATGTATTGCTCATCATAAGTTAATGGTAATTAATGCAACTAACTTTAACTTATTGTAAAGTGTTTTTTTTTTCTCCCACAAATGTCTACTGAAGGCAAATTAAACTCATGAGCAGTTTATTGAAAACAAACCAAAGTGAAATGTCTTTATATATATATATATATATATATATATATATATATATATATATATATATATATATATATATATATATATATATATATATATATATATATATATATATATATAAACTGTGTTACTGTGTCTGATGTGATACTCGGTTACTTTCGCTCGGTATATGTGTTTACACCAGAATGGGACATGGGAGGAATGTTAAAGTGCTGTTTACATGGAGCACACTATACTGCAATTACTTCTGTAATGCATAATCAAGAGTTTCATCTGCTTGAAAAATATTCCTACCTCAAAAGTATGAATTAGGCTTCGGCCCACTTGCCATTGCAAGTGCATTACTGTAAAATGCATTTAACAACTGAGAGACGAGTCAAAATATTCTTTGTGTTAATAGATCTTAAATTGTATTTAACCTAGAATATACATGTAGTCCATGAATGTAAATGACCCAAAGATGTAGTGGGTGGCTTCTTTGGGTTAGAACAGCACTGTAAATGCTATAACTCTCTGTGAAAGTCCTTGCTTTTTGGTGATGTGTGTATACGTGTCTTAGCTGGACGATTGGCGAGTGGAACCCATGCCCGGTGACTTGCGGCGGCAGCATTCAGGTGAGGAGAGTGGAGTGTATGTTTCACGACACTGCAGGATCTCGAGTGGTTGAAGATTCCCAGTGTGCTGCTTACGCTCCCAGACCTCTCAGCCAACAGAACTGTAATATGCAGAAATGTGCTCAATACAGCGTTTCCAGTTGGAGTCAGGTATGTGCAACTACATGTAAAACCATCTGACTGAATCTGAGTCTTATTTCACACCAAAATCAAAAGAAAATTAAGCCTATATTTGCATTGTGGTATTGTTTTTAAGACCATTAAACACATTCTTTAGAAATTATAATTAAAATCTGATTTTAAATTAAAATTCTGATAATATTTTTTATTCAGTAGGAATTCTTAATATTGTAATGTTAAAATTGTACGTCACTGTGCTCTTTGTTTTATTTGTTGAATGCTGGTTTAGATACAAATGACTGTAACTTAAATTTTTACGGAATTACAGATGAAAACATTTATTATAGTAATGTAACTGAGAATAATGAGAATTTCGGTTACATACGGTGCCATTACAGTGTAATTATACATTTGTACTGAGTAATATTAATTAACAGCATGTACTGTACTGTAAAGTTAGCGTTTGGTTTAGGGTTAGCTGCATGTAATTATGCCAGATTTACTGTTTTTACTACAGAAATGACATGTAACATACAAGGCAAGGTACTTTTATTTCTAAAGCACATTTAAAACAGCTACTGCTGACCAAAGTGCTGTACCATCTACCACTTTGGACAGTGAAGTACATCAACTTCTTCTTTCATAAAAATATTATATAATATAAAAAAGACATAAAACATGTAACATATATGTAACACTGTATGCACAAATAAAGTGTTACCAGAATTTCCCATAACTTGAAGGTAAAACATTAACTAGCTACATTAGTTAACATGAACTAACAAAGAAATATATATTTACAACATTTATCAATCTTAGTTCATGTTAATTAACATTTACTAATACAATATTAAAATCAAAGATTTTATCTGTTAATATTATGTAATGGACCTGAGCTGATATGAACTAACAATTAACAATTATATTTTTATTAACTAACTTTAATATAGATAAATAAATATTGTAACAAATGTTGTTCTTATTAAAGGGATAGTTCACCCAAAAATGAAAATTTGATGTTTATCTGCTGACCCCCAGTGCATCCAACATGTAGGTGTGTTTGTTTCTTCGGTTGAACACAAATGAAGATTTTTAACTCCAACCGTTGAAGTCTGCCAGTCATAATGCGTGTGAATGGGTAACAGTTCTATGAGAGTAAAAAAAAAAACATGCTTAGACAACGTGCACAAAAACCCTGCTGGTCCTGACGACACATTGATGTCTTAAGACACGAACCGATCAGTTTCTGTGAGAAACACAACAGTATTTATGTTATTTATTTATTTTTTTACCTTCATATCAGACGAATCTCATCTAGTGTTCCCATCCGCTATTACTTCCGTCTGATAAGTTCAATATATATATACCAGCGCGATCATATATATATATAAGATCGCGCCGGTTTGACCTTATCAGATGGAAGTACTAGCCGTTGGGAACACTAGATGAGATTCGTAAAAAAAAAAAAAAACATAAATACTGTTGTGTTTCTCACAGAAACTGATCGGTTCGTGTCTTAAGACATCAATGTGTCGTCAGGAGCAGCAGGGTTTTTGTGCATGTTGTCTAAGCATGTTTTTTTTTTTACTCTCATAGAGTTGTTACCCATTCACACGCATTATGACTGGCAGACTGCAACGGTTGGAGTTAGCCAACAGATAAAGCATAAAGCAGATAAACATCAAATTTTCATTTTTGGGTGAACTATCCCTTTAATAGTTAATATTAATGAATGCATTAACTAGTGGGACCTTATTGTAAAGTGTTAGCATAACAATTTAAAGAAAGTCACAATGTGAAAACAACTTAATGATTCTTAAGTAGGCTTAATGTCTTCATGCAAAATATATTTTTGTTTTCCTTTTGATATTTTGGAAGAATTTAGAATTACAAAAAACATTGCTAGTGTTTCATTTCTTCAAATTCAAACTTGCTGATGTTTGTGTAGTGTTCGGTGACATGCGGCTCTGGGAAACAGATGCGAGATGTAGCGTGTGTGGGTTCAGATGGAGCTTCCCTGGAAGACTATGCATGTGGGACTCAACCAAAGCCACCCACGGCACAGGACTGTGAGATGCCCGTCTGCAGGAGCCCCATTGGCTGGCATATAGGAGACTGGGGTCTGGTGAGGAATAATCCACACCTTATGTACAGACCAACCTTTGGAAATGCATACTCCCTCCCTCTTAATTATATATAACATAACCTTACCTGCTCTCTCTCTCAAGTGCTCTAAGAGCTGTGGCTCGGGGCTACGGGAACGGCAGGTGATCTGTTCAGACAGACAGAGGAACCTGTACAGGGTAGAGGAGTGCCAGGCCAATCCCAAACCTTCTACCGTTGAAAGCTGCAACGCCCAGCCTTGTTACAGGCCTCAGGGTACACAACACCTCTCCACATCCCACATGCGCCGCAGCACATTCATTTGAGCCTTGTATATGCTCCCCACATTTCCATTCATGATACCGGACAAATGTTTACCTAACTGTCTAAACGGGGACATTGCATTGACTTCTGTTGTTTTATGTACTGGTGTTTATGAATACTATAAACTAACCCTTACAGAAACCTTTCTGCATTTTTACTATTAAAAAAAAAGTAACAAAATAAAAGTTTTAAATGAGGACATCCACAAAGGGAGTTTATTGGATATTTTATCAGGTTTTGCTCACGTCTGGGTATAATTTGTCCCCAAAATGGTTTCATTTGTAAATTACTGAATAACAATCTCAATAAACACTTGATATATCATCTCAGTAATGATGTTGAAAATTCAGCTTTGATCACAGAAATAAATTACATTTTAAAATATAGTCACATAGAAAGCCGCTATTTTAAGCACATACTTCTTTTAAAATCATTTAAATTATCTTAATTATTCCAAACTTTTGACTGCAAGTGTAGAGATGTACAGAAATTTAGAAGATCTAATGTGTTTAAATTAGTTTTTTTCAGATTATCTATTAATTAAGATGATCCCAGAATGCACTGCGACAAGCTCAAGTTATAAATGTGATTTTATTTTTATTTTCTGCCTATTTTAGCTTGTAATCCAAAGCACATTATTATCTTAGAAGGCAACATGAGGCTGTCTACCCTTCTGGTGTGCAATTTCTATGACTCTCACCGGTTTCAAAGCAGGGCTACTGTGTCCTCAGATACACTTTTTCATCTGATGTGTTCTCTCTCTCTCTCTCTCTCTCTCTCTCTCTCTCTCTCTCTCTCTCTCTCTCTCTCTCTCTCTCTCTCTCTCTCTCCTCTCTCTCTCTCTCCTCTCTCTCTCTCTCTCTCTCTCTCTCTCTCTCTCTTTCTCTCTTTCTCTCTTTCTCTCATTCTCTCACTCACTCACATGAACAGAGGTGCCCAGCATGCAGGACCCAACAGGTTATGATAACACCATCCAGGGCTTCCTGCCGTATGTCCTTGAGGAACCCTCACTAGGTTTGTTTCTGAAATAGTTGTCATTTTTCCATTCATACACAACATACTTTTGTCTATTGTTAGGCTGATGTTGACAGATATTCAGAATATTCTGATCTAATATGACTTCTGACCTGTAATGTTGCCAGAATCATAATCATACGCTGTCTGTTCGTCGTGTAGGATACTGGCACAGACCAGAACAAAATTATTGAATAAAGTCATTATTTTTGTTTGTTTTTGCGCACAAAAAGTATTCTCAGAGCTTCATAAAATTAAGGTTGAACCACTTTAGCTGGCCGCAGACCCCCCCTGATGGTTTATGTAGGAGACCACCGATGTGTTGTCTGTCTGGACAAGCACGTGATGGCCCCTCAGGTCTGGGAGGAAGTGTTTCAGAGCTAGAAAGACAGCCATTATCTCCAGGCAATTTATGTGCCAAGAAAGATGATGACCCATCCGCAGACCTTGAGTTGAGCGTCCTTCGAGGATCGCAATCCAGCAAAAATCCAGCCAAAAGTCGTGTAGTGTGAGTTTGCTTTTAGACAACGTTCTGGCACAGGACTGAGCACATAGGGAGAATAAAGGAATAAAAGAATAAAGGAAATGAGGAGGGTAACAAGAGAGAGCAGGTTGGGTAAATAAATATATTCAGGTATAAAGAAGGGCGGGGTTAAAGGGTTAGTTCACCCAAAAATTTAAATTATTTCATTAATTACTCACCCTCATGTCGTTAGACACCCGTAAGACTTTCGTTCATCTTCGGAACACAAATGAAGATATTTTTGTTGAAAGCTGAGAAAGGCTTCAGAAAGGCCTCTATTGGCATTCAGTACATTCCCACTGACAAGACCCATAAAGACGGCGTTACAAAGTCCATCTCACGACGGCTGTACAATAATTTTACAATGCGACGAAAATAGTTATTGTGCGCACAGAAATCTAAATAACGACTTTATCCACCAAGTTGACTTGAACTCGACGCATGCGCAAGAATATGATGCAGATCCTGTCACATGCCTGTCCTGTCTTGTGTGCACATGTGGGTTTTGTGTTGTCGAGCATTTGCTCCTGTCATTGTCAGTTCCCTCCCCCTTGTTATCTGATTAGTGTTTATTGGCCCCACCTGTGTTCCCTGATTCCCTTTTGATTTCTTCCCTTTATAAGCTCCTTGTGTTTGTCAGTCTTGGTCGGATCGTTGTTATGTTATGTACTGTCTACGTATCCCGTTCCCGTTGTGACTTCTACGTGGTATGTGTTTAGTTTCCATTTATGTATTTTCTAGTTTATGTTTTCCCCCTCGTGGGTTGTTGTTTTGAGTTTGTTTTGTTTTTGTAAATAAATTATCATTTTTCTGCACTTGAGTCCTCGCACCACTTTTCCTTTATGTGTAACGTGACAGAACGATCCGACCAATGTCGAGGACTCAGCGGAAAAGGGTTTCGCCCCATCTACCTGCTCCTACGTTCTCGTGCCCCCACTATGAGCGCATCCTGAGGTTCCAGACCTTAGCATCCCTCCGCCAACATGGGACCGATCTGAGGAGGTTTGCGGTCAAGTTTCTTGAAGCGGCGGAGGGATTGAAGCTTAATGAGGGCCCTCTTAAGGACCTTTTCTTTTATGCGCTCGATGGGCCCATGGACTGGCTTTTTAGGAGCATGTATGATGGGGGAACTTTTGAGGCGATGGTGGAGGGTCTTGCTCGCCAGCAGGAACGAGTGGCCAAGGAGAGAAAGACAGTTCCGGTGGTCCCAGTGCCGGTGGGTCGTGTTCCGGTGGATCGTGTTCCGGTGGTCCCTGTGCCGGTGGATCGTGTTCCGGTGGTCCCTGTGCCGGCGGATCGTGTTCCGGTGGTCCCAATGCCGGCAGATCGTATTCCGGTGGTCCCAGTGCCGGCGGATCGTGTTCCGGTGGTCCCAGTGCCGGCGGATCGTGTTCCGGTGGTCCCAGTGCCGGCGGATCGTGTTCCGGTGGTCCCAGAGCCGGCGGATCGTGTTCCGGTGGTCCCTGTGCCGGTGGACGCCGCTGGGCAGGAGATGCCTCGCAGGCGTCCTGCTCTCACCGCGCCTCCCAGGCGTCCTGCTCTCACCGCGCCTCCCAGGCGTCCTGCTCTCACCGCGCCTCCCAGGCGTCCTGCTCTCACCGCGCCTCCCAGGCGTCCTGCTCTCACCGCGCCTCCCAGGCGTCCAGCTCTCACCGCGCCTCCCAGGCGTCCAGCTCTCACCGCGCCTCCCAGGCGTCCAGCTCTCACCGCGCCTCCCAGGCGTCCAGCTCTCACCGCGCCTCCCAGGCGTCCAGCTCTCACCGCGCCTCCCAGGCGTCCAGCTCTCACCGCGCCTCCCAGGCGTCCAGCTCTCACCGCGCCTCCCAGGCGTCCAGCTCTCACCGCGCCTCCCAGGCGTCCAGCTCTCACCGCGCCTCCCAGGCGTCCAGCTCTGCTCGCTCCTCCCTGGCGCCCTGCTCTTCCCGCGCCACCCCGGCACCCTGCTCTGACCGCGCCGCCCTGGGCACCTGAACTTTGTGGGCCACCATGGCCTCCGGAAAATTTTGTTTTCCCCATTCCTCCCTTGTTGACCCCTCCCTTATTTGTTCCTTCCTTCTCTGTTTCCCCTGTCCCTCCCGTCCCACCCTGGTCCGTCCCTCCCGTCCCACCCTGGTCCGTCCCTCCCGTCCCACCCTGGTCCGTCCCTCCCGTCCCACCCTGGTCCGTCCCTCCCGTCCCTCCCTGGTCCGTCCCTCCCGTCCCTCCCTGGTCCGTCCCTCCCGTCCCTCCCTGGTCCGTCCCTCCCTGGTCCGTCCCTCCCGTCCCTCCCTGGTCTGTCCCTCCCTGGTCTGTCCCTCCCGTCCCACCCTGGTCTGTCCCTCCCGTCCCTCCCTGGTCTGTCCTGCCCGTCCCTAGTGGAGCGTCTGGTAGCCGCTCCTTAAGGAGGGGGTAATGTCACATGCCTGTCCTGTCTTGTGTGCACATGTGGGTTTTGTGTTGTCGAGCATTTGCTCCTGTCATTGTCAGTTCCCTCCCCCTTGTTATCTGATTAGTGTTTATTGGCCCCACCTGTGTTCCCTGATTCCCTTTTGATTTCTTCCCTTTATAAGCTCCTTGTGTTTGTCAGTCTTGGTCGGATCGTTGTTATGTTATGTACTGTCTACGTATCCCGTTCCCGTTGTGACTTCTACGTGGTATGTGTTTAGTTTCCATTTATGTATTTTCTAGTTTATGTTTTCCCCCTCGTGGGTTGTTGTTTTGAGTTTGTTTTGTTTTTGTAAATAAATTATCATTTTTCTGCACTTGAGTCCTCGCACCACTTTTCCTTTATGTGTAACGTGACAGATCCGCCGTTCAAATACATGACCCGGAAGATGAGGAGTCGGAGACCTACACAGAAGACAATATCTTGGCGGATAAAGTCATTATTTTGATTTTTTTTCACACAAAAACTATTCTCGTCGCTTCGTAAAATTAATGTACATCCACTGTAGTGAGATGGGCTTTGTATCGATGTGTTTAGTGCCTTTATGGGTCTTGTGAGTGGGAATGAACTGAATGTCAATGGAGGCCTTTCTGAAGCCTTTCTCAGCTTTCAACAAAAATATCTTCATTTGTGTTCTGAAGATGAACTAAGGTCTTACGGGTGTCCAATGACATGAGGGGAGTAATTAATGAAATCATTTTCATTTTTGGGTGAACTAATCCTTTAAGACAGTAGACAGGAATGAGCACATAGAAACAAACATGACAAGCCAAGTGCCCACACAAAACATGACAAAACAACAGCACATGACCAGTGAACATACCGCTTGCTACACAGAACAACACAAGCAGGCACGTGGCAAATGATAAACACAAACCGACACATGTAACTACAACACAAGAACACTTGGCCAATAAAAACATAAACCAGGCGCTCTGCAAAACACACAAGACAAGATGATGAGTGACTGAACACTCAAAACGTGCGCTCTCATCAAGAGACAAAACATGGAGATTGACCGAACCACGACACTGAACAAAAACGTAAAACCCAATCTAGACAGAAGTGCATGTACTGTTTGCATGTCATTCTAACAAAGGAGTATACGGCTCGAGCGAGCTCGCAACTGCACTCTCATAATCACAAGACAGTAGGAGTGTCAGCGCTCTGTCACCAAACTGGAATAAACCAGATTGAAGTGACAGAACCCTGACACAAAAGAACATATTATTGGGTACGGCATTAGGTATTCCCACCATCACAATTAGTGTCACGTTATAAGGTGTTTAAAAGATGACATTCAAGTGACCCATGCATTTTATCAGACACTTTGTTTTTATGAAGAAGCTCTTTGTGTGCGAGAAACATTTAATAAGGTACTTGTTATTTTCTATTATCTAACACAACAGAAACCCCTCAAAACAATGCAGTCCACAATCCTCATGGCACAACTCTCACCCCTCACTGTAGCCAGACTCCCTATGGCTGCTGTCCTGATGGAAGTACCCCAGCCAGTGGACCACAGCACCAAGGCTGTCCCCAGGACCATGGCCTAGCGTCATGCACATGGAGCAGGTACACAATGACCTGGATGAGTTTATTACAGACACTAGTTTGAGATACACTTATATGTCTAAAAAAAAAAAAAGGGCTGATTTATTCATATAATCCCAATCCTTAACCATATTTGAAGCATAATGCTTATTATCTTCATGTATACTACATGAAATAATATGACTTTAGTACCTTACAACTATGTGTTTTACCAGAAATGTAATGCAAATGCATATGAACACTCCTCTCAGGTACGGCTGTTGTCATGATGGTGTGACTGTAGCCCAAGGCCCCAACAAGGAGGGCTGTCCAGATTCCTGGCCACACTGGTCTCCAACAGTGAGTGTTACATGTGCGGATAACTAATTGGGCTGAAATGATCCAGAACAGTGTTCCAGCCGCTATGTTCCTGTCCATTTATAGCCTGTTTCATTTTGTTTCCATTTAGCAATTGAACTAAGAAGCTCCTTCAGTTTTCATTATAGTAAGCATTATGTTTCCCTCTGTTTTCAAATAATACCAAACCTGTATAGATCTGCATGCTAATTGTTCCCATTAAACCATATAGATTTTTGGGTGAGTTTCAGGCAGAGATGCTCACAAGTCTCTGAGCTAGAATCCAAGTCAAGTCTCAAGTCTCTTTATTATAATAAAGCCCCTTTCACACTGGACGTTGGACCCGCAATATTCCCGGAGCATTGCCGGGTCGCCTTCTGTGTGAAAGCAACCACGTCCCGGAATTGATTACCGAATTGAACCCTGGTCGGGGACCTAGTAACATTGCGGGCTTCGACCCGGGACGAGCGCTGTGTGAACAAAAGCCAAAACTAATGCCACAACGTGTACGTAGTTATCGTGCGACTCCTAGAGCTTGTTTTTTCAATAATACAACCCTGCAGTGCCAGAAGAGCTAGTCGGTGTTTTAAACGCAGAGAGTGTTCGTATACAAAAAAAACTAAAATTAAACAAGCAGAAATGTGCGCAAACTGGACACAAGTCGAGACCACGGAGCTCCTTACTATCCGCGCAGAAGCTGAGATCGCTCGCCATTATACGTCACATCAGGATGTCGGGTCGCATTATCCGTGTATTTGCCGGAATCGCTGTGTGAAAGGGGCTTAAGTCTCTTAAGTGTTGCATCATGTACGGTGACCCATCCAGGCAGTGTAGAACACTGCAAAGCTATAGGAATTCAAAGCATGTAATATGTTATTTTGACACCTATCTCTATTAACATACCGTATCAGCTTTGATTTTGTTATATAACTGTAAACAGGGTATTGCAACATGACAAAAACACCAAGAATGCTTTACCTTTAAGATAATATCTGCATTTTGTCTTAGCATAAATACACAGTAGCCTTTACAGGTGCAGACCAAAAATATAGGTTCTGAAAAAAAGTACCCCCTTGTCTCTCGCTGAATTATAATGATAATGTGGATCTGTGAGAGCACCAGCACCACAACATACTTGGAGGAGGTCCATATTCCACGAGTAGGAATATAGCGTGGCCCCTTTAAGAGCTGCGTGTTTCCCCTTTGAACTGCCGGTATGTGTGTCTCTGTGCGCCGAACTGTGCCGCGATTCACGTGAACTGTGTGAAGAACACTGACTCGGGAGTGCTCTTGTTCAGAAAACTAACCTGCCTATTCATTCTAGCCGATTTAATGTATTTAGTTCAATAAAACACATGTACTGTAAGCGGTGATGGCGTTAATGATTTACCTCAGACATGAGCGAGAGTGAGCTTCAGTGCATCGCGCTCGGACGGCAGAGAATGTGCTCAGTGAAAAAACACACTTTTCGATCTGGAGTCTCATAAAGGTTAAGTAGAAAATATGGTATCTTGTGTAGGCTATAACTCCACTTGTTTCAGAGTAATGCTATTGTTAACCCTTTTCTTCCCCTATTAATGTTTGCTACTGCTGTACTAGCCTACGTCTATGACTGATCTCAATTTCTCCAACTACGGGCCACAGATCAAACAGAAAATGCAAACTGGGTTAATCAAATTAGTGCTGTTAAAAATAAATTGCGTTAACGCGTTATTAGCGCGTTAATTTTGACTGCCCTACTAAAAAGAAACATTGTTCACGAGTCCCGCAGCTCGAGTCTCAAGTCGAGTCTGAAGTCTTTCGAGGACGAGTCTCAAGTCGAGTCTGAAGTCACTGTGTGTACGACTTAAGTCGCACTCGAGTCCGAGTCTCAAACTCGAGTCCCCATCTCTGGTTTCAGGTGATCTCAGCCTGTGGAGGGAAGGGATTGAAGGGAAGGAAATGCAGATAAGACAATACTGAGGTGTGATCTACTCGGTGTGATTTTGTCTCAAATGAGGATGCTAATTTTGCAAAAGAGAGTTCAAAAGTTAATTTCCAGAAAAGTCCTTTGTTTTCACAGAGAGTAGTCCTCTCTGAGTCCACACAGCTCGGCACCAGCATTACACAATCTTCAATGGCAAACCATTCCACAGTCTAGGAGCTGAAAAAGCACAACCACCATTGCAAATCAGACAAGATCGAGAAACAGTAAAAAAGAGCAGGTCTGATGAGCAAAGAGACTTTAGAGGTTTATAAAAACTAATTTCACAAAATAACAAATGCACAAAAATACTAACTAATTGACACATAACCCTGTTTTTGTGATACACATTTTTATATTGTTATCCCAGCATTCCTCAGACAATAGTAAGGTGCATCCATGCCTATTTTCCCCAACATCTCGCTCCCAGTGAGTGACAATTACTGCCTGTTAAAAAGGCTGGAGGATTCGAACAACTACAACAGACACATTAAACACAAAAGTCATGGGTTGGACTCTATGGAGGGAAAGTGGGAGCCTGAATAAACGGACTGAAGACCTTGACAAAAGGGAACCAGTGAACCGTCATGCCATCTTCTGAGAGTATTCAGAGAGCCAGACAAATTGTAAACTTTCCTCTTGAGACCCAACTTGGCCACCAGCGAGGAGCCAATGCAGTTGACCTCAGCCCCGAAGTTCACAAGGACAGAGCAGTTGTGACATGATTTCCACCACTGTAGAAAGGCAGGGAAGAATGTATGAACACCACAAAGGACTTGATGATTGGAGTTATGCTCCGTAATCCTAGTCTTGGGCTCATGCACAGGATCAGTATTAGAGAAAAAGAGGAGGATTTCTTGTCCCCCAGAGGGCCAAGATAAGCAATTGCAACAACAAAAAGCCAGCAATCCATTAGCCGGCTGATTTTGAGCTGAGTTTAGCTCCTGTCTCAATTAAAAACAACTGAACAAGCTAATCAAGGTCTTCAAGGTCATTACAAACCTAAAGGCAGGTGTGCTGGAAGTAAACTCTGCAGGTTTTTCAACTCTCCAAGAATCCCTTAATAAGGAGGGTTAACCCCTACTCCAGATCATCATATTGCATCAAAAAGACATGGGTGTAAACCTTCTCCAGAATATCCTCTACAGGCCCATACAGGAAGTGGTCACAATGAGCTGCCAAATACCACCCTCAGGAAACCATCAGGGTGTAAATTCAGTGGAGTAATTGCAAAATTGCGCAATTAGATGAAACTAGATAATATGGCACCGAACTAATGAGATCATACTCCCAGAGAACACTTTTGAGTGTAGCCATGAATGAAACATAACCTCCCAGACGGACATGGCCCATGAGCAGGATGATAACACATCTTTGGAAGAGAAGTTGGCTGGCAGAAAGTTGCTTTAAAGAAAGCAAGCAACTTGACTGAATGCCAAACAGATCAGCACCTTCCAGCCCCTGTGTTCAGAGCAGGACAACCCAAAAAAACTACCCCTTAAGATGGTCTCAAAGCTGTTCTCACCATGTTATTTTTGACCCTTCAAGTTCAACTTCAAGTCTGTGACTGAGCTTCATTTTTTAACAGAGTTTTCACTTCCCTCCTTGTGTTCCTCGAGATCTTGCCTTCCCTGGCTGTAATTATTTTTGATGTTCTGGTGTACATGTTCAGGAGGTTGTTGGCTCTGTTTGGAGTTTGGAGATTTTGAGGAAATATGTCATGTTCTCTTGACAGTCGTGCTCTTAAATTGCCTTATGTAAAGTTTATAAGATATGTCTAAGAGCTTTCTTTCTTTCTTTCTTTCTTTCTTTCTTTCTTTCTTTCTTTCTTTCTTTCTTTCTTTCTTTCTTTCTTTCTTTCTTTCTTTCTTTCTTTCTTTCTTTCTTTCTTTAGTTACACTTATTAATGCCACTTTTTGATATGCTGTTTGCATTTAAATTTGTACAGAGGAAGCCCTCTGAAAGATATTCCCTAATATCTTGCTCTGTCTTTGTCTTTGTATTTTATCTATGAAGCCAGATACCATACCATCTGCACCCACAGACTGCCAAACATCCACCTACGGTTGCTGCTATGATGGTGTGACGGCAGCTGGTGGTACTCATGGGGAGGGGTGCCCGAACCCCCCCACCAATAGTAAGTCACAATATAGACAAAATAACTGATCGTCTCTCTTTCCAATACTTTACGAATGTTAATTAATAGTTTAGTATAATAATTTAGTTATTGTCCTCACTAGGGATGTTAACCGATGACCGTTTGACCGATGGTTGACCGTATCAACGTTAACCAATCAAAGTTGTCGTTTAAAAAAAAAAGTGATCTCTAAATTAGTCTATTATAGACAGTGGACTAAACGCTACTACAGTCAGCCATCTCATTCCAAAATCGAAGTGAAAAAATCCCTCACACTTAATTTTTCATAACTCTCCTGTTTGTACTCAATAAACCAATAAAAACATTTGGCGCGAGGTCACAGCGTTTGGGTTTGCGCGCTCAAGGTTTGCAAAAAGTCAACAGGCTAAAACACTCGAGGTTAGAGCCAGGGCTGGATGAAGCGTCATTCCGCATAACCCTGTGTGAATATTGATATTTTTGAGCAAAATGGGTTCTCAGAGTGTTGGAGACTGTGTTGTAGTCATAGGCGTAATTTGCGTGTGGGACATGTCCCCACCACTTTTTGCCAGGGTCGATATTGTCCCCAGCACTTTTTGAAACACTCTTCACGCACACTTGCACTTCAATCTAGGATACTCTCTATTCGTTTCCGGTGAAATCACAGAACAAAAAAGCACACAAGCATGTCCCTGCTCTTGATATACAATCAGTGATGAACTTCTTTGGTTTTAATGGCAAAAAATAAATTACAAGGGTGGATTAGGACCCAGACCTTTTGACACGCTTAACAAAAGTTTCACCACCACCCTATTTTAACGATCTGAATGCAAGGTCTGAAGCACATGTCCGAATCCGCTTTTGTCAGTGGATTAATATTGATTAACAGTTAACAGATTAACATTAACATTTTAAAAGTATCTCTCATTCCCTTTAAAAGCAAGTTGTGCTCGCACCATGGTGGATTTGCTATTTGCATGGTGAAATTTGCAAGTGGAAAAACGTAACGCTTCTCCAGAGAGAAATCCTTTTATTTTTAATATTCAAAAATGCGTGTCCCTGTGTGTGTAATAAACAGGGTGTACGCACGTTGTGCACCCGCCTATTTGCGCATATTACTAACACACCCTTTAAATAACACAAAAAATAGTGTGTCAATGGTGCAGTCATTTTGAGGACCAACACCATGAAAATATGAGTAAGTCCAAGACAATGTCTTGACTTGGACTTTAATGACCTGGGGTGTGTTTCCCGTACAACAACGTAACTCACTCCTTAACTACCATAGTATGATGCATCATTGAATAAATCAACTTCCCGAAACTGTATTTTTGGAAATCTCTCATTCAACCACGTTGGTTAATGATGTCACGCAGGTGGAAGAGTAATAACTGCTTTTAATAAATTATTTTGAGATCAAATTCATGCTAGATTTTTTCCCATAAATCATGGACATGTCACCTGAGGACTCATTCTTTTTTTTTCTTTTTTATTATTTTGCTTTATTAGCAGATTCAATCATAGGTTTGTTCTTACATACAAACGCATGTTTGCACATGCGCGCACTTCAAAAAACGTGATTAAAATCTCTTGACAAACTTAAAAGACATAAATGACATTTGTATGTATTCGAAATAAAATATATAGATTGTACTAAATGTCAGCTTGCTTATTTTGCTCAAGATAAGTATGTATTAAGGCCACATGTCATGCAAACAAGAAACTCTGCTTATAACCACAAGTTGAGATCTGTCATTGCAACCACACAAGTTTGCGATGCTGTTTGTGAACGTTCGTTGAACTACGTTGACAACGACGGAACTTGCGACCATAGTTGGCTTACGATGCTTTTGGGAAACTCACCCCATGACCACAACACTGGTGTTTGAGGAAAGTTGCTGACCTAACAGATCATTGTCATATTACATACTGTCTCTTACCCCTCTGCCCCTCAGCACAGCGTTCTCTGTCTTGTGATCTACCACATGCGGTCGGGCCATGCGATCAGTGGGTGTCCCGTTACTACTATGACCGCTCTGCCTCGCGCTGTCTGCATTTTTGGTACGGTGGCTGCAATGGCAACAGCAACAACTTCGCCTCGGAGGAGGAATGCCAGAAGATGTGCCTAAAATCAGAGCTAAGCCAGCGGGACCAGGCGCGCGTCTTACAGCATGGTGGACGTATC
This sequence comes from Pseudorasbora parva, assembly GCF_024679245.1. Lineage (NCBI taxonomy): Eukaryota > Metazoa > Chordata > Actinopteri > Cypriniformes > Gobionidae > Pseudorasbora > Pseudorasbora parva. The sequence continues at coordinate 43,868,603 of NC_090181.1, forward strand.
TTCCCTGCACGTATCCATCTCAGTTCTAGTGGTGCGACCCACGCACACCGGGCTCACCGACTGGCCCCCAGTGCCGTGCAGCAGAGCAGCCCCGCTGCCAGGTAAGATGATCCAACTTGCCCTGGCTCGCTCTACTCCTCTCCCAGGCCCAATCCCAAGCCCCTGCAAGTTCTCTTTTGCTGTCTGTCCTTCACACCCTGCTGAAGAGCCAAGAGAGGAGCACGCGGGACATGCACAGAGACTGCATATGCTTTTTACATGCACAAAGGTAGTGATAGTGAGCATTGCTTCACTAACAGCAGTTCAGCATATGTACACACAGGATCCAAAATTAACTTGCTACATCTTCCAGTGGTGAGTGGAAATATAAATCTTCATGATGGCTATGTCCATGACCAGACTTTTGTCCTCAATTTTGTCCATGCACCATCATTTACAGGCATGTTAGGAATATGTGTGTTTATTTATGTGCCATCATTTGGAGTACTGGAGAAAAAGAAAAACTTGAAGTATTCTAGATAAATGTACAGTATGACCTTTGATTGGAATCGCTCACTCAGCGAGTATTGTCCTATCATTCAAAAAGTTTGACTTAAAGCAGCTGTGATGTTAATTTTGGACCCTGTGTACACACCTGTAACACATCATCTAAAACACATTTGTCTGGCAATTTTAAGCCATTTGATGTATTATGACTTGCCTCACGCTTCTTAATCATACTAATCTACTCATCAACATATACTCACACACAACCTAAAGAACTTGACAGCCCTCACTGTGACGTTTTGGACATTGCTGTGCTTTTGGGACTGGCTTATTTGCCCTGACGCAGACTGTTAACCTTCTTTGTCTGTTGCTTTTAGTTTTATTTAGTTAGTTTCAGTTTACCTCCTCTTCCCATTCCCTGGTCTGTGTGTGGCACATGATTTCATTACAGTGTGTCTAATAAAATCTGCTGTGGGGTCCCAGTCATCCCTGACCATCTCTGTGTGTCTCTCCCAAGTCCTGCCCTTACAATGTAGCTGTAGGATGATACAAGTAGACTGTAAATACTAGAACACCTCACCTTTAAGGCCCTGCTATACTAATCATGAAGTTTGTTTTCCTTAGTTGCTTAGCAGTAAAACAGAAGCTTGAAACAAAAAAACATAAAAATGACATTGGTGAGAAAACAGCAGTTCAGAAAGCATCTGATCATGGCAATGTGGATATGTTTGCATGAGCTCTGCAATTCAGTTCTCCAGTCGTGTCTCGTCACATTTAGTAAATAGTACTTTATACAATAGATTGCTTTAAAGGTACACTGTGTGATATTTTCCCCCATCTAGCGGTGTAAAGGTATATGACCATCCAGTGAATAATAGTTTCTGTTCCTCTCAATTCTGATTTCGTTTTAACTCCTACGGTGGCCGATTTAGTCCAAGATTAACATGGCAATCCCCCTCTTCACATTCGACACGGTGCCATCGAGTGGTAAAACGCGAAAGGCGAAGCTTGAATTTACGGGTACGTCCCTCTTTGGCTAATGTACTTTCAAGATGGAGGAGCAACATGGCGACCGGCATTCAAACCCCTCACCCGTATGTGTTTTCAATGGCATATTATAAACTTACGAGAATACTTTATTACTTGAAAGAAGTAAATATACATTAATGTAAATATACATATATTTTTGAAGGAACTAAGTGTTTTTAGCTAAGAAAAAAAGTTACACAGTGTAGCTTTAAAGCAGCAGCTTTACAGTATTACACACACAAAAATCGTTTCTTTTTAAAATGACACTTTCTTCTATAAAGCAGCTCTCCAGTGTGTTCATGTTTTTACTTGAATCTGACCTCGACAGACTGAACAAAAGAAATGAACCGAAGATTTTAACGTCAAAGAAGTTAAAGAGCCACAGAGCCACGCCAACCTTTTATGTAAAAAAGCTGTTTACCAGCCAGAGCAAACTTTTCCAGGATGTTCACTTTGACAGGCTGTTTTGAACTCTGAATGAACCTTATTTTGACGTCACACCAGTTCATTTTTCGATTTCACTTGAAGTATATCAGGGCCTTAATTCTTGCTGTGGTTTCACCAAGTGTTCATCGATCCTTGTTGGTCCTGGAACAAAATTCCAATCAACCAATCAGATTTAGGGCTGATGTTGGGGCTTGATCAACATGATAATCAACCAAATAATTCTCTCAGAATGTTCCAGGCCCAACAATACGTGTGGAACTTTTGACTGCATTCTTGATTTCCTCATCCCAATACTAACACTATGGCCAGATTTACTAAACAGGGCAAATGCAGCCGGATCATTTGCATAATGACCAACACAATCTACCAAGAGCAGCGCAAATTAGCGTCTGGTTGTTTAAGAAGTGCTTTTTTTTGGGGGGGGGGGGTATATGGCACAAACACCAGTAAACAGACGAGCACAAACCTTAGTAAATCACCTCGCATGATTGATTTAAATACTCTCCTCCCATAAATACTGCGTCTGAAAGGGAAACTCCTACAAATGCATATGCAATAAGATCAGCCCAAACATAACCCTTTCCACACCTTTTCAGCGCTAGTTTATCCCTGCGTGTCTTTAGGAAATCCTGACAGTAGTAAAGCTGTTGGTAAATCTGGCTCCTAAATATAATTAAGCATGAAGTAATAAAGTAAGGAATTCTAGTCATCAAGTTTATGTCCCTGAAGGGCATTTCCAGTTGGCAACACTATTGCTTTCACAACAGCTGTTGGTGAAGTGGTCAAATGGTTCAATCACTTTGAGGAAGTCATTTTGTTGTTTCTTACCATCTTATCCTTAGAGGCTAAAACTTGATGCAACTTGCTAAAGACACTACCCAGGCTTTCAAAACGGTAATTTCCTCTTCTGTTTGCCATTGGGAAATATTCCGGGTTTTGTTTTGTTTTTACATACTAAAGTAAGCGATATATGGTAAATGAAATAAGGCACAAAGATACAATATTGGACTTGTGTACGTTTTGTCACATTTTTGCTGTCGCTTTATCTGCGTAACTAAAACATTTTTTCCGCTTCACACAGACAGAAGATTTAGGGGCCGTTTAGCATTTACACAATACTGTTGTTAATTTTTGGGAGCCATTCGTTTACACAACAACTGCATATCAGGGTCCGGAAAATGCAAACTTTTGAAAACAGGTTTTAAAGTGCAAGTTCTTGAAAAGAATACCATTATCGTCTCCAGGTAAACTACATGGAGAAAACTGTGATGTATTAGTGGATATAGTAGTGGATATTATCGAGTGCACTTGTTCTATACCACAGTGCACCACAAAAACGAGTGTCCCGCTGATGTACGTTCAACGGCTGTCTGAATTCACTTGCTCCTTCAAGTGAACTGTATTAGTGGACTAGCGTAGGGAACAGTGATTGAGGGTTTAGGGGGCGATTTCGGATTCAGCCCTAATGTTTCTTTACAAAGGAGCATCGCCAACTACTGGGCTTGCAGCAGAATGCAGCGTTTGTGTTAATTTTCACAGATCCTTGTGAACGAGCTCGTTTTGACAGTGTTGGTCAGTGCAAACGAAACACTTTTCCATTTTTTGTAATAATAATAATTAATTACATTCATGCTTTTTTGCTTACTTAGTATTTTACATATAGATTTTTTCTGTGCTACATTTTTTTCAGGATACTTTAATGAATAAAAAGTTCAAAAGATCAACATTTATTTAAAAGAGAAATCTTTTGTAACGTTATGAATGTCCTTACTGTCACTTTTGGTCAATTTAATGCATCCTTGCTAAATAAAAATATTTATTAGAGGCCAACACCAAATAATGATCATTTGTTACATTTATATAGTGCTTTTCTGGGCACTCAAAGCGCTTTACATGGAAGGCGGGGGAATCCCCTCATTCATCACCAATATGCAGCACCATCTGGATGATGCGACGGCAGCCATATTGTGCCTGAACGCTCACCACACACCAGCTGATTGGTGGAGAGGAGACGGCGTGATGAAGCCAATAGGGATAGGGGGATGATTAGGAGGCCATGATGGACAGAGGTCAATGGGCAAATGTGGCCAGGATGCCGGGGTTACACCCCTACTCTTTTTTCCTAAGGACATGGTTGGATTTTTTATGACCACAGAGAGTCAGGAGCTCGGTTTAGTGTCTCATCCGATGTCGTCTCACCTTTGTTGTGTAAACGTACCCTTAATCGACGACACTTAACGCTCCTATCTGAGAGATTGCATTAGAGTGCTGCAGTGATCTGTTTTTGTAGGCCAACCCAGACGTTAGCATTACTTTGGTTCCCTAAACAAAAACCAATATGTTTATGTCTGAATAGATTAGAAACGTGTTCTCCAGCCTCTTCCTGTGGTCTTTTGATTGAATTGTCAGCATGTTGGGCTGGTGTTGTTCTTTTGGGATCCTGATGTATATGTAGCCGGTCAAGGCTGATCTTTATGCTTGCTGTGGTGACTGCAACACACGCTTTGCTGATCCCAATAGTACAGCATAAAGTCATTTTTGTCTTTCTTTCTTTCTTTCTTTCTTTCTTTCTTTCTTTCTTTCTTTCTTTCTTTCTTTCTTTCTTTCTTTCTTTCTTTCTTTCTTTCTGCATGTCTGTCTCTACCCCATCCCTTCTGTCTCTATTTTCTCCATTCTGTTTCTGTGTCTATTTCCTCTTGCTCTTGCTCTCTGTACTCCTTTGCTTCAGCTGGACAGCTTTAGGTGTGAGTATAGACAAGTCGGATCCCTCCACGGTGGAGGGGCTGGTTGGTCAGCAGGTAGTGTTGCCCTGCAGGGTGACCCCACGGCCCTCCTCCACTGTGCTTGTGGAGTGGAGACGCGACGGTGACCCTGTTGACCCCGCCAGGTGAGTACCTCCATTTTATATCCTTCTACACTCTTAAAAGAAAAGGTTCTATATGGAACCTTAGAGGGTTCTTTCAGATGCTTTATATATTTTAGGGGTCCTATCATGGGATCATTTTAATTAATTAATTAATTTAGTTTTAATAAATGTTAATTTTTTGAATTAAGCAGCAAACTGTTAATACCCTGTTAAACATGAAAGATTTATTCAAGACATTTCTGCTAGCATAACATTTCCTCAAGAACCTCAGGACTCTTTATAGAACCCCTATCCGGGGTATGTGAGGTCACTCAATATGTGAGTCCTATTACAATGTTTATAAAAGCACCTTTCAGAATCTTAAATCAGATTGGGTTCATTCGGATTGATGAAAATCAGTGCATGTAAACATAGCTTTTGTGTCATGCATACTTTTTTGGAAAGGTGAAGACTGTAGCTTAACTACACACAAACCTGTAGTAGCTTTTTCACTTTTGGTTGAACTACTCCATTAATGTGTCTTTAGTTAAGTCAGATTTTTTTGATAAATAATTAATGGTTTACAAAAAGAAAAATGCTGGCAAACAACATCTCCATAAATAGAAAAAAAAATTATTGCACGTTCTCACTAAAAGAGACATGGCTTTCCATCAGACAATAAATCCAATCCTAAGTACACCCCTATACATCAGAGTATTCTCACATGACAGACCCCATGACCTCAACAAACATACAATAAATATCCATGTAGAACCATAATGATGTCAATGGCATCTAAACAAAATAGCAAAAGCAAACCACTAAACTAGATTGAAAGTAAAAATCTCAAATAACTTCTGACCATATACTTTTACCTCAAAAATAATATGTTCATGGTATATCGATCAGGCATAACACTGACCACTGAGAGGTGAAGTGAATAACACTGATGATCTCTTCATCACGGCACCTGTTAGTGGGTGGGATATATTAGGCAGCAAGTGAACATTTTGTCCTCATAGTTGATGTGTTAGAAGCAGGAAAAATGGGCAAGCGTAAGGATTTGAGTGAGTTTGACAAGGGCCAGATTGTGATGGCTTGACGACTGGGTCAGAGCATCTCCAAAACTGCAGCTCTTGTGGGCTGTTCCCGGTCCGCAGTGGTCAGTATCTATCAAAAGTGCTCCAAGGGAAGGAACAGTGGAGAACCAGCCACAGGGTCATGGGCGGCCAAGGCTCATTGATGCACGTGGAGAGCGAAGGCTGGCCCGTGTGGTCCGATCAAACAGACGAGCTACTGGAGCTCAAACTGCTCCAGAAGTTAATGCTGGTTCTGATAGAAAGGTGTCAGAATACACAGAGCATCTCAGTTTGTTGCGTATGACCAGTCAGGGTGCCCATGCTGACCCCTGACCCCACCGAAAGGACCAACATGAGCATCAGAACTGGACCAATGGAAGCAATGGAAGAAGGTGGCCTGGTCTGATGAATCACGTTTTCTTTTACATCATGTGGATAGCTGGGTGTGTGTGCGTCACTTACCTGGGGAACACATGGCCCCAGGATGCACTATGGGAAGAAGGCGAGCCGGCGGAGGCAGTGTGATGCTTTAGGCAATGTTCTGCTGGGAAACCTTGGGTCCTCCACCCATGTGGATGTTACTTTGACACGCTCCACCTACCTAAGCACTGCTGAGACCATGTTCACCCTTTAATGGAAACGGTATTCCCTGATGGCTGTGGCTCTTCCAGCAGGATAATGCTCCTGACACAAAGCACAAATGGTTCAGGAATGGTTTGAGGAGCACAACAACGAGTGTGAGGCGTTGACTTGACCTCCAAATTCCCCAGATCTCAATCCAATCGAGCATCTGTGGGATGTGCTGAACAAACAAGTCCGATCCATGGAGGCCTCACCTCACAACTTACAGGACTTAAAGGATATGCTGCTAGTAGAGGATATATTCATATTTGTATTTTTGATAGCGGGGTTCCTATTTCTCGGCCTTGGGATTGCCCTGACATATCGGAAGATTTGTAAGACAGCTGCCAGCAAATTCACCCAGCCGCTGTCTGTGGAAATTATAGGGTGCTTCGGGGTTGTGCGTGACCGACTGAAGATATTAGATCAGAGAGTGACACGGACCGATGATCTGAACCGTTACATCTCAGCTCGGACTGTGGAGACACAGAAAAGAGTGGACACCATCGTAGGACAGACTGGTGAACTTCTACGGATTATTACCGGTCTGGGTATGAAATTGGACAAAATGTCCAAGTCACTCCACGAACCGGACGTGCGCCAGGAACGCTGAGGATCAGTGACTGATTGATTGATTATGATCCGGACAAATAACCGAAGATCAACTAAATGGATTAAAATTGCTTCATTTCACCCTGTAACCCCCACCTTCTCTCTTTCTCTCGGTTGGGAGGTCAGCTTGACAGCTGGGTCTGCTATCGTTCCCCGTGCACTGCCTTATCTCCCCTCAAGGGCAAGCCACAGAACTGAACTGTAAACATCTTAAGTTATGGCTGACATTCTCACAACACAAACTCAGACTCTTACTAGCACCATACACACCCACCCCGATCCCATCCCCCCCTCCATCCATCTGCCTCCTTCCCTCAATTCCTCCCTTACCCAATCCAAACAAAAAATCCCATCACGTGACCACGTGTGCTGTGTTATGTTATGTTGAGTTTCTTGTATGTACGAATGCTATGCTTTGCAAAATCTGCATTTATTTTCTTCGGAGAGCGCGTGGCAGCACCGTAATTGGCTGCAGCCCGGAGGCTTACTCCAAACGTAATTTCGTTGCTGTGTACTTGTACATTTGTGATGACAATAAACTTCTATTCTATTCTAGTGGAGTCCATGCCATGACGGGTCAGGGCTGTTTTGGCAGCAAAAGGGGGACCAACACAATATTAGGAACGTGGTCATAATGTTATGCCTGCTCAGTGTATATCATTGTAGAACCATACATCATACATCAACAAATATGCTCAATACTTCACCCCCGCCCAGGAATCATATCAAACAATGAACTGCTATTGCAGAAAATTATTATGGCTCTGTGGTGTGCCAACTTTTCCCTTTTTGTGGGTTATTTTTGTTTTTGGTTGATGACCCTTATTGAGCTTCTTCCCTGCTGGATGTGTGCACTTTTTGTCTAACTCTTCATGAATAATGTAGGCATCAGCAGCAGTCAGGTGGCTCTCTGTTGGTGGGTCCTATCACACTGCAGGACTCTGGCTGGTTTCTGTGTGTGGCCACAAGAGACCGTGAGAGAGATCACCGCTACATTTACCTGTCTGTCTCAGGTTAGCTCTATCCTATCTGTTTATTTACTTAATAATCATTCGATGCTTGCAACCATCACTGTTACTATTAATCGCATTGAGGGTTAATGATTTAAACAATCCCTTGACCTATTAAACATAATCTTTTTTTCTTACTACTTTCTCGTCTGCCCTTATGAAAAAGAAGTTTATTCAAGTGTGCTATTAGTATAGTTCTTTTAAAAATAAAGCATACTTCCAGTCTACTTTTTATGAACATCTCAGAAATATACTTCAAATTGCTCTTAAGTATACTTGACTTATACTGACAGAAAGGTCTAAGTATTTTGGCCCATACTTGTACTCAAACTTTTGATCGAGATACACTTACAAGTATAATTAAAGTAAACTGTTGTTGTTGTGTGTACTCTTTTGATGTATTAGCCTATTAAATATACTTTTTTCACATAGTTTTACATACTGTCTTATAAACGTACATTGTTTTAGAATATTGATTTATCAAGAAAGCAGATTTGTTCCTTATTCTGAGTATCTGAATGTTTGTGTAGGCTAGTCCACTGGTGGTCGAATGGGATCAATGAATGAATGAGTTCACTTAGTGTACATAGGAATTTACTTCAAATCTACTTTACTGACTGGATCCCAAATGGCACCCTAAACCTTCACGGTCTTCCTCTGAGTCCGCACTTTTGTGACCTTGTGCCGCTTTGATTGCTGGGTAAAGTCCTCTGGGTAGATCGAGGGAACATAACGGCTGCAATGGTACACTCAGTGGCACTCAAGAGCACACTTCTGAAACCTAAAATGATGAATGGGACATCCTACGTTCTCATGGGCTTAACGGACATACACACGCGGCAGCCATTGTAAGTCCACAAGACCTAAAGTGCATATAAAGTGTGGCATTTGGGATTCAGCCACACTTTCCCCACCACTGTCTGAATTTTCCAGGTTAGCAAATTTCGTATTTCAGGGAAAGAAGGAAGGAGGCGGGAACCGGCTAACATTCAACCAAAATAATTTAATAAATAATAAACAAAACGAAAGTAACGCGGGCAGCCCCTCACGGACGACTGCCCACACACACATACTGTAATAAAACATAAATAAAACCATAACATAAAGTCCAGGCCTGGTCCTCTCTCGTCCTTCACTGGTGTCTCTATCCTTATATACCTCCAAGCTCCCTCATGAGAGGACTCGAGACCTCTTTCGCTATTTTCGCTACCTCGCTTGCCATATCCAGCTATATGTTTCACATGTATCACTGTTATATAGTAGGGGCGCTATTGCGCATCTTCTAGTACAGAATCTCTGGATCGACACACAGAAGAAGAAGAAGAAGCAGAAACAAGTGATAGAAGATTGCTCATGCAAATGTAAAATAATGTGATCATCAAACTTTAAACAGCATATAAATCAAAACTGCCTAATGTTACTCAATGAAAGTATACTTGCAGTATAAAACTACTAAACTCAGAGTTTACAGCGAGAGAAAAAAATATCTAAAAGTGGAAATAAAGCGCCTAGCGTAATGTTTAATATTAATAAAAGCACTTATTGGGTAGGGGTAGGTGTAGGGAGGGCTTTTTTGTCTCATTAAGGCAGCATCCATTTAATAATTTAAATAAATATAATCATTTACACTGTTATTATTGCATTCTGTTAATGTACAACAATATTGAGGTTCAAATAGTATGTATCTGTCAAAATAAAGTATAAATAAAAAAAAAATAAAACGCTGGACCAGGTCTACACAAATGTCCCTGGGGCTTATAAAACTCACCGTTCACCTCATCTCGGACAGTCAGACCACTTGTCCCTGTTTCTGACGCCAGCCTATAAGCCTCTTGTCAACAGAACAAAGCCACAAATCAAGACAGTACAGATCTGGACTGAGGAGGTTTCTTCAGCTCTGCAGGACTGTTTTGAGGATACCAAGTGGGAGCTCTTTGAACAGTCAGACCTTGATCTATACACCACCACAGTCCTGTCCTACATACAGTTTTGCACAGATAATGTAACATTGGAGAAACAAATTAAGGTATATCCCAATCAAAAACCTTGGTTTAACAACAGTGTGCGGAAGCTGCTCAGAACTCGGGATATAGCATTGAGATCACAGGATAGGGAGGAGTACGGGAGGGCTAGGGCTAATTTATACAGAGGCATCACTCAAGCCAAGCAGGAGTACAAACAACGAATTGAGAACAAATTCAATGAAAATAACCCCCGTGCTATGTGGCAAGGTGTAAGGAACATCACTGACTATAAGAAGAGCAATAACCATTCCATCTCCTCGGATCCCTCTCTTCCTGATCAGCTAAACACATTCTTCGCTCGCTTTGGGGAATGCTCCAGTTTCAGCAGGAGGTTAGACGCAGATGCAGACACCAGCTTTCCAGAGAGTGACCAGACATTCACTATCGAGAACTATCACGTGAAGAGAGTACTATCTAACATCAACTGCAATAAAGCAACAGGACCAGATGGCATCTCAGGACGAGTACTGAAGGCATGTGCTGATCAGCTCACTGTAGTATTCACACACATCTTCAACCTGTCATTACAACAAGCCACTGTCCCCATCTGTCTAAAAACAGCTACTATAATACTGTGATAAAGTTCGTTTGTGTAAGGAAGGAAGAGGACAAGGGGGTCGGTTTGACTGCTGACGCTTCTCTTTATTAGAACAAAAACTCAGTTTCTTCACACGGCTATTGCCAGTGTGTATTTCTCTCAGTCGTTCTTTCGCTCAACGTTCCGCTTCCGGGTCAACGTGTCTCACAACTCAATGTCCGTGGGTGTGTGTGTGTGTCGCGTCAGCAGTCCCTCTCTCTCTCCTCGATCTCCGGTTCCACCTAGGTTTTATCCCCTCTCCGCGCTCATTACTGGAACAAGAGACAGGTGTTATTAATCTGCTTCCAACCCACTCACTTACCGCTCGTCCCGCGGCTCTCTCTCCCGCTGCAGACCTCGCTGAACCACGCCCCCCTTGCCACATACCCCCACCGCCCGACTCAGGCCGGGGAGCCGTCCGGCCTGCAGCCCCCCCCCCCCCATTTCTGGAGAGGAAATCGGCCACAGCCATCTGAGCACCCGGCCTGTGGACCACCTTGAATTTAAACGGCTGAAGAGCTAGATACCAACGGGTGATCCGCGCGTTGGTATCCTTCATGCGGTGGAGCCATTGGAGAGGAGCGTGGTCCGAACAGAGGGTGAACTCCCGCCCCAGGAGGTAATAGCGGAGAGTGAGAACGGCCCATCTGATGGCCAAACACTCCTTCTCTATGGTGCTGTACTTAGCTTCCCTCTTGGAGAGCTTACGGCTAATGTACAGCACCGGCCGCTCTCCCCCCTCCACCTCCTGGGCCAGGACTGCGCCCAGCCCCCTGTCCGACGCGTCAGTCTGCAACAAGAAAGGGAGAGAAAAGTCAGGGGAGTGTAAAAGCGGCCCGCCACATAGAGCAGCCTTCACTTGGGTAAAAGCCTGTTGACACGGCTCCGTCCACTGGACCGTATCTGGTAGCCCCTTTCGAGTAAGATCAGTCAAAGGGCTGGTGAGGTCCGAATAATTTGGTATAAACCGTCTATAATATCCCGCCATCCCCAAAAACTGTCTTACCTCCTTTTTGGTCTTGGGCCTCGGACAGGTTGCAATTGCGGCAGTCTTATCAATTTGGGGACGCACCTGACCATGACCCAAGTGGAAGCCCAGATACCTTACTTCCACCCGCCCAATCGCACACTTCTTTGGGTTGGCCGTGAGCCCCGCTCCCCTCAGCGACCTCAGGACCGCCCTCACATACTGCATATGCCGCTGCCAATCGTGACTATAAATCACTATGTCATCCAGGTACGCAGCAGCATATGCAGCATGGGGGCGCAAAATCCTATCCATGAGTCGCTGGAAGGTTGCGGGCGCCCCGAACAAGCCGAAAGGAAGCGTGACAAATTGGTGTAATCCAAACGGCGTGGTGAAAGCTGTCTTTTCTTTGGACAATGGAGACAAGGGGATCTGCCAATAGCCCTTTGTTAAGTCCAGTGTCGAATAAAATCGAGCCGTGCCTAACCGATCAAGCAACTCGTCAACCCGCGGCATTGGATACGCGTCGAATTTCGACACAGCGTTCACCTTGCGGTAGTCCACACAGAACCTGACCGAGCCGTCTGTTTTGGGGACCAAAACTATCGGGCTCGCCCAGTCACTGTTGGACTCCTCGATTACTCCCATGTCGAGCATTGCGCCTAATTCTTCCTGAACTACTTTTTTTTGTGTTCAGGCAAGCGATACGGCCGGCTGCGAACTACCACGCCCGGCTCGGTCTCGATATGGTGCTGAATCAAGTCGGTACGTCCCGGTAGGGGCTAGAACACGTCAGCGAACTCCGCCTGCAATTTTGATAAATCAGTGAGTTGTAACGGTGAGAGGTGATCTCCCCCAGGGGCCAGCGCGACTGATTGCGCTTTAATGCTCGCCTCTGGCCCGAGATCATCCTCTCCCCCGATCACCGTTGCCAACAACACTGATTCCACCTCATTCCATTTTTTTAGCAGGTTGAGGTGGTATATTTGACGTGCGCCGTTCCTATCGGATCGTATCACTTCATAATCGAGCTCTCCTATCTGTCGTGCGACCTCAAACGGCCCCTGCCACTTTGACATTAATTTTGAGCTCGACGTAGGGAGTAGAACGAGCACTTTCTCTCCCGGTGTGAATTTGCGTAGTTTTGTACCCCTGTTATATGACCGGCTCTGGCGGTCCTGGGCTTGCAACAAATTCTCCCTAGATAGCCGCCCCAAGGTGTGGAGTTTTGTTCGCAAGTCCATGACGTACTGAATTTCGTTTTTGGCCAAAGAAGGTCCCTCCTCCCAAGTTTCTCGTAGGACGTCCAGCACCCCCCGTGGCTGTCGTCCGTAGAGAAGCTCGAAGGGGGAAAACCCCGTGGAGGCTTGTGGAACCTCCCGCACGGCAAATAAGAGGGGTTCTAACCACCGATCCCAATTTTTGGCGTCTTCCTGTACGAACTTACGGATCATGGATTTAAGAGTGCGATTAAATCGTTCGACCAAGCCGTCCGTTTGTGGGTGATAGACGCTTGTTCGAATGGATTTAATGCCCAATAATCCGTAGAGTTCGCTCATCGTGCGTGACATAAACGCCGTGCCTTGATCAGTGAGGATTTCTTTCGGAATCCCCACTCGGGAGATCAGACGAAACAGTGCGTCCGCAACACTCTTCGCGGAGATGTTGCGGAGAGCCACTGCCTCCGGATATCGTGTTGCGTAGTCCACGATGAATAACGCAAAACGATGTCCGCGTGCGGAACGCTCTAATGGCCCGATGAGGTCCATCGCAATTCTCTCGAAGGGGACCTGCATTAATGGAAGGGGGCGCAATGGCGCTTTTGGGGCGGCCAGTGGATTCACCAACTGACATTCAGGGCAAGACGCGCACCACCTGCGCACATTGTCATGAATGCCTGGCCAAAAAAATCGGGTCATTAAGCGATTCAGTGTGGCCGCCTGCCCCAGGTGGCCCGCCATCGGGTTCGAGTGAGCCGCCTGGAAAAGCATTTCCCGGCGGCTCTTTGGTACTAATAACTGGGTTGTATCCACTTTTGTCTGAGTGTCTTGGGTCACTCGATACAACCGGTCCTTAATTATGGCAAAATAAGGATACGTGACGGGCAATGCGGGTTGGAGAGACTGACCGTCGATAGAGCGGACCTGCTGAAATGCATGTTTTAGGGTCTCATCTTGAGACTGCTCCAGAGGGAAGTCATCGCGGTCCGAGAGGATCAGTCTCTCGACCCCGCTCGGTTCCTCTGAAGCTGTTCCCAAGGGTCCCGTATCAGTCTCGCCAACCTGCACTCGCACCGCCCCGTTCCTAGCCTTGTTTTCCCAAGCGGCATCCGCGCATAACGACCCCAATAATGCCGAAAAGGCGGGCCAATTCGTCCCCAGAATTAGCGGATGCCGGAGGTGGGGACTAACCGCCACCTCAACACTATGCTTTTTCCCCCTAAACTGTATCGTGACTGGGACAACCGGATATTCCACCACATCCCCGTGCACACACCGCACCTTAACCATGCGGCTTGTATCCAATGCCCCAGGCTGCATCAGGCTTTGATGGATCGAGGTTTGGTTACATCCTGAATCCACCAAGGCCTGATATGTACCCCCCTTGATACTTACAGGAATTTGGTACTCTCCTGCTTGATCGGGGGTGGTCCGCTGGACGTCCGGGATCCGGATCATTGTCCCGATGTCCATCCTCGGACATCGGTCCACAAAATGATCCGGATCACCGCACCGCCAGCAGGCCAGCCCAGGCTTACCCGCCACCCCTGCGGCGGGAGTGGGTTGGAAAATGAGCGCGGGGAGGGTGTGAAACCGGAGCCATTGTCGCCACCCGCCCCCAGCGGCCCCGCCCCCCTGGGCGGAGCCCGCGAACTCCCGGACGGTCCTGGGCCCATCCCACCCCGACCTCCGGGGGGAACGCGAGGAGGGCCTGGAGGACGGGACCTGGGGAGAGGGACAGGGCGAGAGGGAGAAACAGAGGGGGGAGAGAGAGAGTGAGAAGTTAGTGAGGGCTCGCCGACCCCCAGGCACGCCACCAGGTGGTCCTCCGCCAGCTGGATGGCCGTCTCCAGCGACGTGGGCCGGTGGCACTGGACCCACTCGGCGGTCTTTCTGGGGAGCCGAGTGATGAATTGCTCCAGCACCACCAGATCGATGATATGGTCCACGTCGCTTCCGCCGGCCAAGAGCCATCTGCGGCACGAGTCCCGGAGCTGTTGGGCCATAGCGAAGGGTCGGCCGGCCTCGCCCCCTTCCAGGGAGCGGAACCTCTGGCGGTGTTGCTCCGGGGTCCGACCGACCCGCTGTAGGATGGCCCTTTTTAGATCCTCGTACTTCAGGAGGTTCGCTACCGGCAGATGTTGGGCGGCCGCCTGGGCTTCTCCTGTTAGTAATGGAATGAGGCGCACCGGCCACTGTGCCCGGGGCCAGCCGGAGGCCTCCGCGGTCTTCTGGAAGAGGTCTATGAAGGCCTCCGGATCGTCCTCTGGCCCCATCTTGTGGAGGGGCACGTGGACCGATGCGCTAGCCCGCCCGGCGGCTTCGGCGCGAACCTCCCGATCCATCCAGCTCCGGAACCGCTCGCGGTCCTCTTGCTGGCCGCGGACAATCGCCTCGAAGCGGCGCTCCTGGTCTGCCCGCAGGTCCAGCATTGCCTGATGTTGGTCTTGGTGGAGGACCGCGAGGGAGGTGATGATGTCCGCAAATGGCGAGGCGGAGGGCGTTGTCATGGCGGCGGCGCTGTCCTACTTCCTTCCCGGGTTTCGGCACCAGTGTGATAAAGTTCGTTTGTGTAAGGAAGGAAGAGGACAAGGGGGTCGGTTTGACTGCTGACGCTTCTCTTTATTAGAACAAAAACTCAGTTTCTTCACACGGCTATTGCCAGTGTGTATTTCTCTCAGTCACTTCCGGGTTCCGGTTAAACGTTCCGCTTCCGGGTCAACGTGTCTCACAACTCAATGTCCGTGGGTGTGTGTGTGTGTCGCGTCAGCAGTCCCTCTCTCTCTCCTCGATCTCCGGTTCCACCTAGGTTTTATCCCCTCTCCGCGCTCATTACTGGAACAAGAGACAGGTGTTATTAATCTGCTTCCAACCCACTCACTTACCGCTCGTCCCGCGGCTCTCTCTCCCGCTGCAGACCTCGCTGAACCACGCCCCCCTTGCCACAAATACCTATACCCAAAACCTCTGTCATCACTAGCATGAATGATTACCGGCCAATTGCTCTCACCCCGTTGATTATGAAATGCTTTGAGAGATTGGTTTTGTCTCACATTAAATCATGTATCCCCTCTGATCATGACAAACATCAGTTTGCATATAGGAACAACAGATCCACAGACGATGCAATCTCAATTGCACTGCACGCAGCTCTTACACACTTGGAAAATCCCAACAGCTACGTCAGGATGTTGTTTGTGGACTACTCTTCTGCATTTAATACCATCAATCCAATAAAACTGGTCAACAAACTGCAAATACTGGGTCTGGGAGCCCCTCTCTGCCACTGGATTGAAAATTTTCTCACTAATAGACCCCAGCACGTCAGGTTGGACCACCACTGCTCTCATAACATCATTGTTAGCACTGGGGTCCCCCAAGGCTGTGTTCTCAGTCCAGCACTTTATTCTCTGTTTACCCACGATTGTGCCTCCTCCCATAATTCAAATACTCTCATTAAATTTGCAGACGATACAACTATAGTGGGACTTATAACCAACAATAATGAACTTGCATACAGAGAGGAAGTCCAGATACTAACTACTAGGTGTAAGGAAAACGACCTCATTCTTAATACAAAAAAAACAAAAGAAATCATAATAGATTTCAGGCGAAGCAAAAAAACATCCCACAGTGGTCTATGTATTAATGGAGAGGAGGTAGAGAGAGTCTCAAGTTTTAAGTTTCTGGGAGTTCATATTACTGAGGACCTGACCTGGACTTTAAACACCACCTGCATCGTCAAGAGAGCCCAGCAAAGACTTTTCTTTCTAAGGACCCTGAGACGCAACAAGCTTCCCCAGAGGCTGCTGATCAGCTTCTACCGCTGCACGATAGAAAGTGTTCTAACTTATTGCTGTACTGTGTGGTATTCCAGCTGCACCGTTACGGGAAAAAAAGCCCTGCAGCGGGTTGTGAAGACCGCCGAAAGGATTGTCGGCTCTCCACTTTCAAATTTGAGTGACATCCATTCAAACCGTCTTCTCACACGGGCTACAAATATCCAGCAGGACCCCTCACACCCTGGAAACTACTTTTTCACCACCCTCCCCTCAGGTAGATTAAGAACCCCGCGAACACATACCAACAGGCTACAGAACAGTTTCTTCCCAAGAGCTGTGGACAGGCTGCAGAAGTCATAGTAACTTTCACCAAAAACACTAACATTCAGTTACCCAAAGAACATGCAGACATATTTATATGCATGTATGCATACAACATTCATATACATACATATGCAGATAAAGCTGTCATACCTGGGCTATGTGCAATAACGGACTATATTGGACATTATTGGACCATGTGCATTAATGAATGAATGAATGAATGAATGAATGATCCCCGTGGGTAAAAATGTGTCTTAAAAATTGGTTAATGGGCTCGGGACACACATGATCTTGTGCTATAACTTGTGTTTTTAATGTATTTATTATATTATGGACTGAATGTATATTTTTGTATTCATTGTTTTTATGCTGCTAATTAGATTGTTCCGAACATAATTTCGTTGTATAAACATTTACAATGACAATAAAGATCTAATCTAAAATAGCGTGTCATAACTATTTACACATATTGCAAAGAACGGCTACTTTTACATGATTTAAATAGAATATATCACTATTTTCACTTAGTAAATAGCATCTACAGCTAATTGCACTATATATATATATATATATATATATATATATATATATATATATATATATATATATATATATATATATATATATATATATATATATATACTTGAACATTACTTAAGTATACTTCAAATGAACTTGAAGTGTAGTTCTTTTTCTTAAGGGTGGATAACATTTTCTGCTTATGATAATATAATATCTTTTGACTTGGGTCAGTAAGCCTCACCTAGCAACCCACAAATATTTGTTTTCTTACACAAGGACAATTTTCTTTCACTACCAAATACAGGAACACCCCAGAATGGTGCAGACATATCCGAGGGGGATTCTTCACAATCATTCACATCACATTCATCTTCCAGGTAAAGACATCAGTCATTAAAGGACACACTGCTGGTACAATGATGCAGCACATGTTGTCCCTCATACTTGCAATACTCATCATGGCCCGTGTTGTTTCAGGTACACCATTGACTATTCGCCACTGGTTGAGGCTCGAGCCGGTCAGACGGCCAAACTGCAGTGCGCGGTGCTGCCGGTCTCTGCCATGCATGCGGTCACCATTCATTGGAGCAGAGCCGGACAGCCACTCAACTCTCTCAGGTGACTTCATCTGCAGTTCTGTTCAAACCCTTCGAAAGCAGCATCCTATGCTCCTTATGGAAACCTACAGGTGAATGATTATGAATGCTAAAAATATGCAGTGGCATACAGACAGCAAAGTGCAAAGAGACTCAATTCACAATCAATTCCAATAGATTCTTCTGCTATTATATTATTAATAATAATAATAATAATAATAATAATAATAATACATTTTAAAATTAGCCTTAATCGAACATATTCAATTTTTTTTTTTATAAGATAAAATGAAACAACACTGCAATCATGTGTGGTTATTTTATTGTCACTGATATACTATTATAGTTTTTATTAATCATTTTGATTTTATTTTTATATATTCTGTTTTCATTTTAATTTGAGAAACATTTTCTGTCGTTTTGTTGTTTTGTCATTTTTATTCATTTTTAATTCAAAAAAAAAAAAAACTATAGTTTTTCAACTTAAACTAAACAAAAATGAGAAATGTTGCCTTAGTGAAATGGTTGGTTAACAAGACAAAGGTAAGACAAATGAACAAATGAAGGTAACCACGTTAACAAACAAGTGGCAGGAAACTAAGACAAAGGAACATGTGACTGGATGGAAATAACTGAAAGATCAACTAAACAGACCGACGTGACACTTAGCAACTTAGTTTTTTATTTTGCATTTTATATTTCAGTTCATTTTAATTTTATTTCAAGAAATAAAATGTTTTTCTCATGGTTTTAGTTTTAGTTAATGACAATAACCCTGTTCATTTGTGGTATTGTAGGAAATGCATTATCAACTTTTTTCTGGGTTGTCCTTCTCTGTGGTCATTATCTTTCCTGTGACGTGATAAGACGTTGAATGTTGTCTCCCAATGCAGGCATTCCCAGCACTCGGATGGCACGCTGATGATTAACCAGCTGACGGCAGATGATTCAGGGGTTTATACCTGCACAGTTACGGACGCACAAAAGTTTGAAGAACGTCAAATCCAGCTCAGAGTTTTTGGTGTGTTCAGCATACTCATTTTTGTTTTTGTGTATTTGAATAATATGCACCATATTAGGGCTCCATGATTTGGGGGGTGAAATCTTATTGCAATTTTTCCGTTAAAAATTGTGTTTTGTTTGTTGTGCTTGTTTGCTGGGCTGCACTGTCTGGCCAAAATTGTGTGGTTGTATGTCAACTTGACTATAAACTAATAATATTTTTATTATTTCGTTTTTATTATATAAAATAATAACTAAATAAATATTACTTTTGATATATTTTTACTTAGGAAAAATAATATAAATAATTGTTTATTTTAATTTCTTAGCATTAAAAGTTTAGGCCCTGTTTATATGGTATTAAGATTTTTTGGTTGATTGGCTCACAAGTGGATGATGCTAAATACAGGGGTAAATGCGGTCCGGTTTGAGCTTGTCCACTTTCGATCCCTTCCAGAGGTAGTGGAAAACACATTTGTCCGGATTGCTTTCGCAGTGTAAACATTTATGTGATCGAATGTGTTCGAACAGCTACAAAAGACCACCTACTCTCCGCCTACTGACCTAACGTGTAAACATTATGGTAAGTGCGCTATCCAGGCAGAATTTAAACTTTGACTGGAGACCCAAATTTGGTTTGAAGATGAATAATGTCCCAAACACAATATTCTCTCTCCATTCCTGATTTCTAACACACTCACAGCGTTCAGCTGGTCTTAAGGCTGTCATAGCAGAAACTAAAGGCTGATGCTCTCAGTGTTTTTCTTGTCTCCAGGCGAGTTCATATGTAAACTGCGTGAGCCTTTTTTGTCCATTAGATCAAAAGATCTTAAAAACTCCATACATTTACCCGAAGAACTCAGGACAGAAGAACAGATTGAAAGTGGACAAAAGAGTCTGTGTATTAAAACACCAGGTGTAAACATGTATGTGTCTCCCTCGTCTGTGATCCGATCGACCAAAATGCATCTTAATACCAGGTATAAACAGGGCTTTATTTTGAGGGAAAACCACAGGGACAAGCGCTTCTCATTCCAAGCATGTGATGTTTGGTGAGTGTTTTATTCCCAAATGTACATTAAAATAGTAGCTCAAACTCAGAGCAGCATTTACTGTGAATTGAGCCGCTCTGAGCCGCTGAATACACCGACGGATCAAGAGCTGAACACGTGTAAATTAACAAAGTGCTTCACTTCACTCTGAAACACGCAGCGCATATATTTATTTCATTAGATTGCAGTCTTTGCAATTTAATAAACGTACTAATCCATATCAAGATGATTCATCTATTTTGATTAATCATGCAGCACATCAACATACTCCCAGTTTCTGGTTTTCCAGTATGCTTGTAATGTTGTCTTCTTTCTTTAGGGGACCTCAGGATCACTAAAGCCCCCACAGACGTCGATGTCCCGCAGGGCAGCACTGCTCAACTGCCCTGTGTAGTAACAGGAGAAAATGTGAACGTTGGCTGGTCAAGGTCAGTTCAGAGAACATGGTTAATCTTTAAGTGTGAATAAAGCCTTCATTGCACATCTAACATGACCACCTCGTCTCTGGACAGAAATGGTGTGCCAGTGCGAGCGGACGGACTTCGTGTGCATGTGTCGGCAGACGGGACGCTCATACTAAATAATGTCCAGCCAATGGATGAGGGGACATATACCTGCAATGCTTACACTGGGACGTACTCTGTCAGTGCAGCGGCTGATGTACGACTGGCCAAAACCCCTCAACAAGGTTTGTGAAGCTGCGTTTATACAAATGTGCTGCACGCTTTCCTCTTAATAACAAAATAAACACACAACAAAAATGAGAAAACAGCAGTTCAGAAAGCATCTGATCATAGTGAGGTGGTTATGTTTGCATGAGCTCTGCAATTCTGCACTTAAGTCAAGTCATGTCATGTTTATTATACAGTATAGCACTTTATACAATATATTGTTTTAAAAAGAAGCTTTACAGTATTAAACATGAAATCTCAGTCATCTTTTTTAATTTCTACAATAGCAGCTCTCCAGTGTGTTCATGCTTTCACTCGTGTCTGACCTCGATGGACTGAACAGAGAGATTTCCATGCCTCTGAACCACACCCATTTATATCATCATCAACACGGTCCAGTGGTGCTTTGAAGATGTTTACCAGCAGTAGCAAACTTTTCTGGAAAGCTCTCTTTAGCAAACTTCAAACAAACTTTGTTTTGGCCTGTTTTGTTCAAAAGGACGTCACACTAGTTCATTCTTGAATTTTGTTTAAAGTATACCTATCTTAACTCAGTGTAACTGGTCCTACTCGACCCAATCTGCACAGGATTCAAATTGTGGTCTCTGGCGTGGGAGACGGGAGCGTTAAAGGACGCTAACGTGCCTCTTGAGGCCACGGGAGTGAGGTTTACATGCACAGCTCTCACTAGCCTACATCCGTTACACTCACCCCCTACACCTCACTTCCATCTAAGTCACGACACCAAATGTGATGGTGGTACTCGACACACTCAGAGCGGGATTTGAACCACAGTTTCTGGCGTGGGAGCCGGGGACGCTAACAAGGACGCTAAAAACCGCTGCCGCCAACGTGCCTCTTGAGTCCAGGCTTAAAAAGGCTTAAATGCACAGCTCTTAATATCTTACACGCCATCAAATGTAAATGGTGCTACCCGATCCGGGCAGGATTCGAACCGTCGTCTCCCTTGTGGGAGGCGTACGTACTAACTAGGATGCTAAAGAACTGCTAGTGTGTCTCTTGAGACCAGAGAAGTGAGGTTTACATGCACAGCTCTTATTAGCCTACGTCCATTACACTCACCCCTCTAAACCTCACTTCCATCCCGGTCATCATGGCAACAATTGTAACAGGTCCTACTTGAATCACTCTGAGTAGCATTTGAACCAGGGTCTCTGGTGTGGGAGCGCTTACAACGACGATACATAGTCATAGTAGACATAGTCACGGCACCAAAGACCGTGATCATGGCACCAAATGTTACAGGTCCTACTCGACCTGCTCCGAGCGGGATTTCAACTGTGGTCTCTGCTATAGGAGGCGGGAGTGCTAACAAGGACACTAAAGACCACAGCCTCCAATGTGCTGCTTGAGAGCAGGGGATTGTGGTGTACACACACAGCTATTACTGGTCTACATCCGTTACACTCACCCCCAAAACCTCATTTCCATCCGGGTCACGGCACCAAATGTTACCCGTCCCACTTGACCCTCTCAGAGTGAGATTTGAACGCACTAACAAGGAGTGAGGTTTACACGCACAGCTCTTACCGGCTTATGTCCGTTACATTAGCATCACAGTGTCAACTGTAAACAGCACATCAAATTAACTCACCTTATGATCACCTATACTGAATGCATTTTAATTTGCCACGTTGTTTCTCACTCTCTCTATAGATTTCGACGG
Source organism: Pseudorasbora parva (assembly GCF_024679245.1). Lineage (NCBI taxonomy): Eukaryota > Metazoa > Chordata > Actinopteri > Cypriniformes > Gobionidae > Pseudorasbora > Pseudorasbora parva. The sequence goes on from NC_090181.1 coordinate 43,891,156, forward strand.
GAGTCGGGGCTTGCCAGAAGACTGCGTGGATCAGCCTGAATTGGCAAACTGTAAGCTGATTGTGTACGCGCGACTGTGCTCCAGCCAGTATTACTCCAGTTTCTGCTGCTCCAGCTGTACCAGATATGCCAGGGACAAAGACAGACCTAGACAAATCAGATAGGTCATCTGCAATGAATCCAGCAGCCTCATTGATCGATTCACACTCACCTCATGATTTATCATCAGCATCCCCAGCTCAGATCAACACTGACCTCAGATCAGCTGCTAGTGTCAGACTGAACTTCACTAAGTCAAACTGGAGCATTCGGTTTCCCAGGCTCATTCATATCAGAGTTTATTTATCTTTGTGTATTATACATCATCTCTGTGTCCATTTTATTATGTATTGTGTGTGTTTTTGTTAAAGAATAAATAACTGTTCATTTATGATTATTAACAGGTCATTGACACAGTAAACAGGAACAAAACTAATAGCATACAACTTTAATAGGAAACCCTTTCCTGTATTTTAAATGTGTAGATTGTAGCGATGCACCGACATTTAGGCAACCTAAAATATTCAGACAAAAAAATTATTTTAAACATGTCAGCTGTGTGGATGTTAGGTTTATCAGTTCATCAATTTCAGTTTATTTTTTCAATCATGCCTGACATGAAGGAATCTCTTGACAGCTGTACGTGGCTGGGTTTCCTGTAGACCCGTTGATATTTTCTTGTTTGTTTGTTTTGATATTGATATTAGTTTGAATTTTGCTATTTAATAACAATGATAGCTCTGTTGAATGAAGAAATAAACATTTAGTAAATGCAAAAAAATTTGTGGACATGATTATATATATTCAAACTATTCAAATCTTACTCTGGAGGGCCAATGCGCTGTAGAGTTCAGCTCCAACCCTGATCATACACACCCACCTGTGATTTTCTAATGATCCTGAAGACAACGATAAGCATGTTCAGATGTGTTTGATTAGGGTTGGAGCTAAACTCTGTAGCACATTGGCCCGCCAGGGCAAGATTTGAATAGGCCTGCCATATATGATGACTCTCACTGAATAAAATAATTTTGCCATGACATTTTTAAAGGGGTGATGCACTGGCTTTAAAAAATGTATACTGTCAGCTTATGATGGTTGCGTGGGTTTTAGATTCAAAAGCATCATAATTAATACATAGTAGGCTATTTCCCTATTTAAGATTCACCGGCCTACTGGCAGGCTTATTTTTTGGTAGCCCGTCTGGAAAAAACATAGCCCCTGGACATTGGGCTTTTCGAATCCTGGCCTATACATGCCCGAGTCTGATCGCGAATGCAATGAACCAACAAATAAAGGATTCTCCAGCCTGTGACAGTGTGCTAAGGTATGTTCTGTTAGACATGTACACATAATCAATAAGATCTGTAATGCAATGCTATCACATAAAAACATGATTTTACTCACATAGGTATGTTGCACCATTTCTGTCAGATCCAATATAGAAGCACAGCATTGTGTTGTGTGGTGGGCATGGGTTTGATCTGGGAACACATATATGGGTCTTGAATGGTCTAAATCCTAAAGTTGAGGAGAGATCCCTGACACGAGTGTAAAACGCTTTGGGTGTACAGTACTACACACCAAAGCGCTATATAAATGACTCATTCATTCATTCATTCATTCTTTTATTCATTCAATTTTGTCTGTTATAGGGGGGGCAGTCGGAGCTTGGGTAGAATATCCTCTCTGAGCCTCTCTATAGCAGACTCCAAGCAAAATCTGTTTACCACTTTCACTAAGATTATATGGGCACACAAACTCGTGAATAACAGGAAAGTAGTCTGTACCCAGCCAACACACCCATGTGGGGCCCAAAGGGGTTGCACATGGGCTGATATCTGGGGCCCACCTGAGCTACCCAACTGGGACCCAGCTAATTTTGTCCTCTGTTTCCATGGAGGCCCTACATGGGTTAGCCCATATGGGTTGATGATGGGTCTCTTGATGGGCTCATACTGGGCCCACATGGGTAACCCAGGTCGCACCCATTTGGGGCCAACATGGATTAGCCCGGATGGGTTGATGATGGGTCTCTTGATGGGCTCATACTGGGCCCACATGGGTAACCCAGGTAGCAACCATTTGGGGCCTGCGTGGGTCTGCCCATAAGGGTTAATGATGGGTCTCTTGATGGGCTCGTACCAGGCCGATATGGGTAACCCAGGTCGCACCCATTTGGGGCCTACATGGGTCTGCCCATATCGGTTAATGACTGGACCCAGATAGGTTTTATATAGGGCTCATATGGGCTACAACGGGTATATATAGATGGGCTAGCATAGTTTCTGTATGAGTTATCTTATAGTGAACCCCGTAATACAAACATTACAGGTAATCCTCTAAACCAGTGGTTTTCAAAACTGTCCTAGAGGACCGCCAGTCCTGCAAATTTTGTATGTCTCCCTTATTCGACACACCAATTTAGTTCTTGCAGTCTCTACTAATGAGCTGATGAGTTGAATCAGGTGTGATAAATGAGGGAGACACAGGGCTGATGGTCCTCCAGGACAGGTTTGAAAACCACTGCTCTAAACTACACTAAAATGTTAAAGTTAATCAACAGAAACCAGTAGCTCATGCTATACTTTATTATGCAAGGGTTATTTAGAATAATTTGAAAACGACTAAATTACAGTTACAACTTTATTTGACAGAAGTACCACAAAAAAAAAAGTAGAGTTCCTGACAGACATAATTTGACAAAACTTGTGTAGTTTATATATGTACATCTGTACAATTAAAGGGGGGGTGAAATGCTGTTTCATGCATACTGATCTTTTTACACTGTTAAAGACTTGGAATCCCATGCTAAACATAGACAAAGTTTCAAAAGTTAAGGTGGACGTTTGATGGGAGTATTTCTTTGTCAAAAATACTACTTCCGGTTAGTCATAAGTTTCGGCAAGTTTTTTGAGATCATGCGTCCCCTTTGACGTTAATGGGGGCAGAATTTCCTTGTATGGGCCTTACGGACAATTCTACCGGAAGCGCGTGAGAGAGAGAGAGAGAGAGAGCGAAAGTAACAGGCTACGCCCATCAAAGCGCTGGCTCGTAGGATGCTGGACAGGTGATGTGCACATAACAATGTCACCAAAAAAGTGCGTTTTTGGTTGCCAGACCAAGACAGTCCTGCACAGATTCGCCAAAAACCCAGCGTTAAGGCAACAGTGGATGTAATTTGCTTTTCCGGATCAGCAACTGAGTTGCGCGAATGTTTATATCTGTTCGCTGCATTTCGGTGCCGACTGTTTCATAAACAAGGCCCAGCTCGACACAGGATTTTCCCGATCGCCTAATACTGAATGATGGAGCAGTCCCAACGTTAGAAGGGTGAGTGAGACTGCTTCAAATGTCTGTGTTTTTTTTAGTCCGCTTACTGTCTACACAAACCACGCGTAAACACACAAACACACATGCACAACTGCACTTCCCACATGTACACCTTCAAAGACAAAAATACGACGATATAATTCAAGTATAAATATGTAAATAACACAAGTCGCTAAGCATATTATATAGTTAGTGTATATCGTACCACATAGAGACGTCCTGCTCTAGTCGTTTTTGCTGCTGCTCCTGTTCAACTGCAGCCTCTGGGTCTGATTCCGGATCATAGATGTATGGCTGTATCTGATTAAAAGCCATATTTTTATTTTGAATAAAGTTTTTTTCCCGCTGTTAGGGATGACACAGCTTTACGACGCACTCGACTCAACATAGCAGCAGCGAGCACACGTCATTATTTAGCTCCGCTCACACGACACGCCCCCACCCGCTCGGCTTTTTTCGGAAAGACTCGGAACAGCGCATCTTTCTTATATAATTATAAAAAAAATAAAGACTTTTCGGAGATATGCAGGATGCAATGCTACTCTATAGGTACTCAAGATTGACATGACACTGACTGAAACTGAGTGTTTCACCGCCCCTTTAAAGTTTATGTATTTCACAAACAAAAAGATAAAAACAGTGCAGCTCCTCACTCCCCCATAATCGCTCGCCCAACAGCCCTTTAAGTTTTTTCTCAAAATAATCAACCATTGTGTCACTTTTTTTTTTAATTCTCTTTTTCACATTTAAAGCTTTTTGGTGCCCCACATCTAGTTGATCTTGATGAAATGGTCTGTAGGGTCAGACAAAAACAGATGGCAACGAAACAACACAAACTGCAAAAGAATTAAGGTGAAGATTTAAGTGCCCACTTAATAAGAATCACAAGTGGATGTATTGTTAAAAAATAAAAATAAAAATAAATAAATTCGGTCATGGTTATGGTTTCAAACCTGTCTTGGCGTACCACCAGCCCTGCAGATTTTGTACGTCTCACTATATCTGACACACCCAGGTTTTGAAATCTCTACTAATGAGCTCATGAGTTGAATCAGGTGTGATTGATGATGGAGACATACAAAATGTGTTAAGTATAAAGTAAAGATCCTGGTGTAACCTATTAACAATGACTCAGTATTACCTAACCCTGCAGAAGACATTCCAACTTATTTGGAACATTATTCTAAAGCCATTACTAATCGGAAACTAGTGGTTCTGGGCCTAAATAAAATTTATTAAAGATTTATTCAAAATTAAACATTTGAGAAAGTAAATATTTCACTTAATGTGTACACTTTTATAATAAAAGCTAAAACGGTCCCTGTATGGCACTGCTCTGTGATCACAAAATAAACAAAATAAAATTGCTATTGTGTTGGAATTTTTAAATTTTGGTTAGATTAAAGTCACATTAATTGTGTTCAAGTGTCAAAATAACAATACATTTTTTTCCTGGGTGCATATTTGTGTAGTATCTACCCATGTAATCAACCTTTGGAATTGACTGTGTTTGCACTAGTCTTGACTGTGAATGAGTTAGACCACTGAGTAGCCCATTTTCCACCCATGTTCTCATTTCCCATTAGTGAACCAACTAGTTCCCACATGAGGAGCCCAGCTGGGTTTGCCCATGTGGGACCTACTTGGTTCACCAAAGTGGGCCCCAGATAAGATGCCCATTTTGAGCCCATGCCCACTCTGTACCACTGTAGCCCATGTTTAACCCACGTGGGCCCCACATACACGTGTTGGCTGGGTTAGGGCGCACCCCCAGCTAAACAGCTCCTGTATCAAGAGCAGATTTAAATTGAACACTACGAAGTGGAACATGAACACATCCCATCTAAATGCCTCACACAAGTACATTTCTCCCTGTAAAAGACTGATTAGAAAAGGGTAACACATCCTCACACAAAGATCTGGTATCACGCAGAATCAAAATTGGTTTAGTTTCCAAATCATTTGAAAGTGACACAGTACCATGCAAAATAAATGTTCCATGTGTGGAATCAGATTCAGGGACAGACCAAAGCCTATAGGGCCCTATAATCTCCGCGATCACGGAATCGCGGAATTGGCATATTAACGCAGAATTTGCATATTAACGAGGAATCTAGTTGTAGCGACTCAGGCGAATCAAACACACAATCGCCAGTTACATTTAACAAATATGTTTTGAAAGTTGTGCTTACTAACAGACCTTCCCCCAACACAACAGAGGGAGATTCTTCGTTACCCTGGAAACCATCTGATAAGATGTTTTATGGCCCAAAAGAATTCGGCCACATGAAGTTTCAGACACAAAGAGTTTAAGACACAGAGCTTTTGCCTCAAATTATAGACAAACCATCTATAAATGAACATGCACCCCAGGACATTATATGTAAACACATAACTGTTTTGTAAAATGTTTCTTCTGTATGGTATTTTGCATCTTTTTTATCTTTGTCTTAACAAATTACTAGTTCAGATAACCTCATATATGTCATGTCTCCTATCAAATTAATGCTCACTTCACGACTTACACTTCCATGTGTATCACCCCATACGGAAATGTAATATATGTCTATATATGAAATATCAATATATGCGATATATGTGATATATAAAGTAAAAACATATATGAAACATATTAGAAATTGGAACAATTCCATATATTGACATATAAATGTATCCCATATATTATGTATGTATAATACATATTTTGACATATAGGTCTCATATATGAAATATCCTAATATGCTCATATAGAGTAAAAACATAAATGCACATATATGCACAGCATCAGAAATTTCATATATTGACATATATCTTTAGTCCACATATTATATATGTTTAAATTATATATGTGACAAATCATTATCACTCTCAAATGCCGCAGAGTCTTAAAATCTATACTATGTATAAAACAAATGACATTTAAAATATAAAATATTTATAATGTTACTTATTGTCAGGTGAGGCAAGAGATGAAGGACTCAAGGGTGCAGAGGTTAATGGGCTTTTTATTAGACTTCAAAAATAAACAATCGAAACAAACAAACCCCTTCATGCTTGTAATTGGCTCATCTTAGTTTTTTATACAATAAGAAATCCTCAAAAAAACGGGAATTCACTTTTGCCAATAGTTTGTGTTCAAACTAACTGTAAGATTCTCAATGAGGGAGTGAAAATAAATTGTATCTATTTAACCACTGAATGAGATAACATAGTAACAATTAGCACATGCACAGAAATCCAAGACAGCATTGTGAATATCAAAGCTCAACACTATAAGTAAACAAATAAACAGTAAATCAATTCCAAACCCAAAATACTAGTGATACACAAACAAAAAACAGTACTAAACAATTCAAAATGCCCTAGAGGGAAAAGGATATACAGTCTGCAATGCAAGTCTCTTGAGTGTTGTAGAAGTCCCAGTCCCAGCAGGCAATGAAGAAATACAATCTTAAATCCTAGATTAGGCACTGGCACAATCCAACACAGGTCAGAAGTAGGTATCAGTGCCCTCAAGCCCCATAACAGAGTCCTCTGCGAGCTTCTCTGGAAACTGCCAAACACTATGAATTAACATTTTTATGGGTACATCAAAATGTGCATTTGAACAAGATTGTAAAGCATTAGAATGTACAATTCACTTAACTCTCAAACACAATGTGATTCCAGGCATTTTCACCCATTCTCCATTGCCATGCCTCTCCTCTATGCTACTCGTAACCTTAAAACCACTTCCTCCATTTGTTGCCCTCTAGAGGACAGGATGAAAAATGTCACCCATGTACCAGAGTAACTGTAAATGCTACACAGAACAAAACATGAAAGTACACCCCATGGCTAATGATGAGCACAAGCCGCATGCTAAACAAACAACCCTAAACACATGGACAAAAGACCGCCCAAGCAAAACTAGATGCTCACACGAGACCAAGCGAATGCTCAAACTGTACACTCACAACGGGGAGAAAAACACACATGGAGCTTTTAATGTCCGAAGCCTGAAACAAAACCAAATTATGAAATGCCAGGATTCAAACACCACTATATAAATCCATATAAAATCCTATACAAGCATACTGAATGTTTGCATATATTATGTTTAAATAAACTTACATATATAAATTCAACATATATTGTTTGCATATATGGCATTAACATACAGTACCATATAAAAAATCATCATATAAATAATTTTTATATATGTATATATAATAATTATTCTATGGGTATTTCATACATGGTATAAACCTATATCTTCATATACCGTGAGAATGTATATATGCGCTAATAATGTATTGCCTTATATGAAACATATATGACATCACTACTCGGATATAGGGACATATATGTACATATATTACATTTCTGTATGGGACTTATTCAGAAAATGCAGTGTGTGTTTGTTGCATTAATTAGAGTATGAATGGTCAAGAGACCCACTGATTCGAGCTTTGAAACAAAGGGCCATAAAATCTTCTGAGGAATTTCCCGCCTGGAAATCCCAACAATCTCATTGGTTAAGTCTAACCCTGGAGGGTGGGAATACGCCCAGACCATAAAAGGAGGACCTCGGATGCCCTCCCTCTCCTCTTACTCTCTCTCTTCTCTGAAAATCTCTTGCTCTTACTTCTCCAACTCTCTCCCTGTGGGAGCCAACACCCACGGTGGCTGGCACTTAAGCCATGCCACCAATGCAGGCCCTCCAAGCAGGCCCCAGCTCTTCCTCTCTTCCCCTCTTCCCTGGTTCTCCTCGCTTCCCTACTGAGTCATCAACTTACTAGCCCCAAGGGCATTCTTCAGAAGGAGGACACGGAGCGTCTCCAGAAAGCAACCAGCCGCTCCCTCTCGACCTCGGAAAAAAACCACCGGACACGCAGGGCATTTGAAATCGGAACACGCACACACGCGAGAAGCCACAACTCGAGCAAGTATTATCTTCCAAATTCAAACTGCTGTAAAGAGGGTGTGTTATTTTCCCGTTGGGACAAGTTAACTCCGTGAAGGTCGTATTTGATGAACTGAAGGAAAGCTGCTTCTTATTCCCCCCCCCCACTCTCTTTGTCTCTCTCTCTCTCTCTCATCTCTCTCTCTCTCTCTTTTATCTCTCTCTAATTTCAGTCTATTCATTATTCTCTTTTATGTATTCTTTCGTTAATATCTATATTTCTACTATCTTGATGCATATTTAGTATGTACTTTCTGTGTGAATTGTAGTGTTATTTTTAGTCTGTGTTTATTAAACCTCCAAAAGACATTTAATGAGTTGAATCTGTTATTCTGCCACATACACGAAGTCAATGAAACTTGCGATCTAACGTTACCTAACTGCGTATGCTACTATGTTAGTAAAGTAAACTGTATGACCATTTGAAATATTGAACTTATCCTGATCAGTAAAGTTAATGTTTCTTATGCGCTCGTAAAGCAGTAATCCCTTATTGAGAATTGATTTGAAAAGTCTATAACTAATTTGCAGGACAAACTTAGTAGGATAATTTCAAGCAATTTCATAAAGGGTTACTTGTTTTTAATTAAACAATTTTCCCTATCGGAAAATTTTAATACGTAATGAATGACTGGCAAATTATATTCATAAATTCATGAATATTGAATATTAAATCCCTTTTGAGTTAATTATTCCCCGAGACATTAAACTCATTAGTCATTGTTGTTACATAGTGTTAACGCAGATTTTCCCGGAATTTTACATATTTGTAATGAAATTCTGATTTGTGTGGGATTCTTTGATTAAATCATCACAAAAATGGCTTAACAGCATCTGGGGGAATGATGGCAATTGGCATTTCATATAAGCTGGGCATGTATAAAATCTATGTCAACTTACCTTATTTGCCCTTTAAAAAAACAAGGCAATACTATTCTTTGTGGTGGTACCAGGCAGAACACAAGAAAGTAGAAACTCCCATTGCTTGGCTGAGACAGGCACAAGTAAGACTACAAAATTCCTTGCCTGTTAGGACCGCTCCAAAGAAGAATTACTTACAATGAATGTGATGTTCGTTGTTGGAAGTTTTAGTGAATAGTACAGGCTATTTTTCCCTATCAAAAGTGCGGGGGTTTATTGCTGTCATTTTAAAACTTCAGGGGTCAGTGTTTCTAAAAGAGCCCATCACTAGGGTACAGAATTATTAGCAGAAAGGTAATGTTGCTCATTATAGCGCCACCATCTGGCTGAATCTCACAAGATGTGATACACAGCCTCATTTCCACACTATATACAAATATGTTAATATTCATAGCAGTCAGACATTAAGAATTTACCTTATTAGTTGCTGAAATATCACTGGCTGCAGATGGCCATGTTTGTTGCAGTGATATTTGAGAATATGTTCGAATTTGACCCAGCGAAGATGAATATCAGGATTCATTAGGTTTGAGCATGTCGTTCAGCAGATACAGATCGCTACATAAAAATGTGCAATAATTTTTTTTATCTTCACAGTAATTTGATGTGTCAAGGTTTTTATGATTTTTTGTCATGTTTTTTTATTTATTAGCTTGAGATCTCTGTGACTTACAGTCTCTGATGACCAGACACGTTTAGAGCAGAAAAGGAATAATAGACAAAACAGTACAAACACAATGACTTTGCAATTCAGTGCTTGAACCCCTAAAACACACCTGGATTTAAATGTTTACACAATTTCACATACATTAATTATAAATGATTTAACACAATACAACTAAATGTAGGCGATATCCATCAACACAAACCGAGTTTGAGAAAATCACCGATACACACCGTCTCACACACAGAGATCGTCTATATGAGGATTTATTACACACACACATTATTTCAGTGACATTTGTGTAGTATTACTGTAGTATTAATGTAATGAATAGACTCTCACTTTTACTGATTTATCATGCAGCTCAAATCATTATGGGTAGAATCATTCTAATTCATCAAGTTTCACTGAGCCGTTATGAAAACTAAACCCAGGATAGAGTGGTTGAGTGAATGTGGTAGAGAATGTGTAGATGTGGTTGAGGGTCATTCTGTCAACGACGCAGTAGAAGGACAGAGTTCCTGCGCTGTGATCTACATACACCCCTATTCTACTGCTCATGGGCACTTGGAGCTCAATTACTCTCTTATTGTGTCTTGATGCGCATCTGGAGGAAGAGTACAACAAACTCCAGGACTGATCATTAAATCCAAACCAACACTCATCACCCATTCCCTTCCTGCCGATGCTCTTATATGACACTGATATACACACATTTTCACTGCAATCAATCTCCCAGTAAGAGCGTCCACACACACTCTCTCTACACAGCACCTGAAGAACATCATCAAATCTGTCTCGATGATAAGGATAGTCCTGCTGTGTACCAATGTGGGTCATCTTTCTGTTGTTCTCAGACAGACCAAGGTATCTATGTGCTGTATTCATATCCAGATTGAGCTGCAAGGAATCTGACGGAGATAAAACACATCAGAATCAGGAATTATGAAGCTGATCTTTCAATGTAGCTGAACTTTTCATGTTCAATATATCAGCAGTGGCTCAGTACAGTTAAATCATCATTTACATGATCAACTCTAAAACTCTTATGTCATGTTTTCTTTCCCCTTCTCCAGGAAGAATACACACTCAGTGAGTTTTTCTGCTTGTTTTCTTAGTGACTTACATTGTAGGAAGTCATCCCTGGTCTTGGGAACAGCGACTGTGGAAATCAACAGACATGAAGAGTTGGATGGTCATGTCAAGAGAAGATGTTAATGGTTGCCAACTTTTAAGTTCAGGTTGGAGTGAGTTGAGGGGGGGGGGGGGGGGTAAAATATCTCGCTTGGGATTGAACTTTGAGCTTTATAATTTTACAGGTATTATTTATGCACTAACAGCAACATTACACACTAACTAAAGTTTGAAAGATGGAATCGCAAAGAACGGGACCTTTAAAAAAATGTAAAAGCTTAGATTTGTTTAATATCAAAAGCAGGTTTGGCAATTTGGCATGCGATTAAGTTGGGCAGAGTGAGAGCGTGAGACAGAGCCTGAAAGCGTGTGTCTCACGCCAAATGCATGAGAGTTGGAAACCCTGTTAACCAATATGAAAAAAACCTGTATGGTTCACATACAGCAACCATAAATGTTCCTTACTTAAATCAGCCAGAATTATCTTATGTGTTTCATGTAAGTCCTACACATATGTCCTACACAAAATCAGACCCTTTCATACTAAAAAGCACACATAAAACTTATAGGGAATTTTTGGGTCATAAATACTGTATAAATCTTATGAGTTTTACATATCAATTGTATGCAATGGTGTATGGTATTAATAAAAAAAATACCTGATATTCATATACAAATCATGTAAAGTTCTTATACAGAATCATATGCTAGTCAAATTAAAATCATATAGGATTTATTTACATTTTGTATCATTTGTTTATATGTATTTCGTACATATTTCATAATTTTTAATAGGGAAATGAAGTGTGCCTGCTCTTCAAGCTTATATAATATACATAATTACTACATATAAACTACATATAATTATCATACATGAATTGTCAATATTACAATATATCTACAATATATCTATTGCAATATCTATATACTAACCATACATATATAAATTCACCCAATGACTTTCACAAATTTGCGCTTTTTTATTTTAACACAAAATTAAATAAACTCAAATTATACTCCACATGAGTAATTTACAAATCCAACTTGATTTCAATATAATCACGAAAATTTGCTAAGGAAAAAAACAAAACACACAAAAGAACAACAACAAAATAAATGTCATGGCCATCAATCATCAAAGAGAATTAAAGGGTTCCTTCACCCCAAAATAAAAATGACCCCATGATTTACTTCTTTCAGATGAATACAATGGGAGTTATATTAAAAATGTCCTGGCTCTTCCAAGCTTTTTAATGGGAGTGATTCAAGATTTTTCAGCAGAGGGGGTTATTAGGAGTCCATGATTGGTAAGGGCCAATGGAGGGAATTTGGCCAGGACACTGGGGTTACACCCCTACTCTTTACGGCCAAGTGCCAAGGGAGATTTAATGAACTCAGAAAGTCAGGACCTCAGTTTAATGTCTCATCTAAAGGACAGTGCTTGTTACAGTACAGTGTCCCCATCACTATACTGGGGTGTTAGAACCCACACAAACAACAGGGTGAGCACCTCCTGCTGGCCTCACTAACACATACCTAGTTTTTCCCAGTTGGTCTCCCATCCAGGTACTGACCAGGCTCAACCCTGCTTAGCTTCAGTGGGAAACCAGTCTTGGGCTACAGGGTGATATGGCTGCTGGCAAATGATCCAATGTAATTGTACAACTGTCTGCCGAACACAACAATGTAATTTTAGGGCATATGGACTACCATGCATGCCTAATTGTGGATCATGTCATGTTGGGAATTGTGAGAATCACTATAATCAACCTCTATGAAAAGAGTGTGACGACTGGAAAAAGTATTTTAAAAAAAGGCAAAAAAATTAAAATATATATATTTTAAAAATATATTTAAAAAATGAAAATAAAAAAGGGGTTAACAGTAATGAGCCTTCCAGATGCAGCCCTGTTTTGACTCTTTGATTTTACAATACCACACAGTTCTAATGAATTTACTGGAATCAAAAGAATGGTTATGAACCACAGAAACCACCAACACTACACATCAAAACCCCAGTGTTAAATTAACACTGTCGACACCGATATCAGTAAGTCTGCCTTATCTAGCCCAGATCCTACCAGATTGGTAGTGATGAACACCTGCTGTTAACAAGCAAAATCACTTAAGGGATGACTCACCTTTTTAGGTCACCATTATGGTGATCAGTGTTTGCTTTAGTTTTAGTTTTAGTTTTTAATATTAGATTGTGTCTGAGACAAACCAAGAGAAAATATATCCAAACCAGGTGTTGTTGGTTATGTTGTGACATAAATATAATCAATGATTGGGCTAAGAATAATCCCAGTTAATTACATGATGATTATGCTACTATCAACATATAACAACACCTGAAGACATTTTCTTTGTGCTTTCTTTGCCACAACAAGTTTGTTTTTTCTAAACACAGTTAAAGCAGTCAGGAAAACAATTATGTTTTAAAAGTAAAAGTCAAAAGCTCAACTAAAGCAAACACTAATCACCATAATGGTGACTCTTCCCTTCACAAAACTAATTGTTAACAGCAGGTGTTCATCACTAATTGTCAATCACCACTCAATCATTTAATTATCTCATTAACTTTAACACTGCTTCAAAGTTATTTTTAACACACTTGAGTGTGGAGTTTGCTGTGTAGGCAAAACGACATGAGAAATACACAATTTCTTAATGGGAATTGTACTTATTTTTTGCATAAATATGCTTGTTACCAATTGCCTTAATATATAATTGTACTTGTAGTCACTTATCTATCATGCATATATGCTAATTAGAATACTACATGGCCAAAACATGTATCAGCCAGCAGGGGCGTAGCACCAAATTTTGGGCCCTGGGTACAAACCATCTTGCTGGGCCCTCGTACCATGTATGTGTATGTATAGAAAACGGACTTCCCTGCCTTGGGCCCTGGTTACTCAGTACCCTTTATCCCCCCAGTCCCACGCCCCTGTCAGCCAGCATTATTCCTGGTCTAGGAGGAATACAAATGAGAAATTGACATTTTAAGGACCTGACGGCCGCCATTTTGAAAATGGGGACTTTCTTGGAGTCAAACTTTGGTAAACTTTTATTATGTTTTTAAGTACATCGGTAACTACTGTAAACCACTGAGAAACCTTTTGTTAGAATTTTTTTGGGGTCAAACTATATTTGCAGCTGACTAAATGGCAGATTCGAACCCGTGTTGATCGCGACAAAACATTGATATATTAGCCAAGCATACGCTTTGCGAGGACGTTGAATTATAGGCGGGGTTTTTTTAAATCTTGTTTTTGTCACAGCCAGCCATTGTTAGGCTGAGTTCGTGCGAATAGCACTTGCCAACAAGGCATGCTATTTGCACTTGATCTGAATAGACACCCCGTAGTTATTTTAGGCTATAAAGTTATTAATATGGATATCTATATTATTAATATAGGATATTAACTGTATTAATTAGTTCTTATATTACACAGTCATTATAGTACACATATTAACGCTGTATTCTGCTTGACCTTATTCTATATCCCTTCCTTAATCTACCCAATACCTAAGCTTAAAAACCTTACTAACTAATAAGCAGTAACTAGGGGTTTATTGAGGCAAAGTCATTGTTAATAGTTAGTTAATAATGAGAATTGGACCCTAAAGTGTGAGCATATTTCCTATTGTGCTGAGCCCGTATCAAACCGTGACCCCAAAACCGAGATATGTTTCCAGAACCGTGAATTCTGTGTACCGTTTAGGCATGTTTGAATGTATCGAACAAAACTCAAGTCTGGGCACAGAAGACAACAGGAGCATTTACAACAAATATACAAAGCCACTTTAAGAGTTGGTTTGGGCCGCCTTACAGTCAAAACTAAAGTCTAAATGTATTGATTATTGAAACCACATATGTAAAAATATTTTAAAAAATAAACTTAGGAGAGCGTGTTATAGCTATATGAAGTTATAGGCCGATATGCAGCGCCACCGCAGTACGCATCACCACAGATGAGTATCTCTTCATTAAGCCAACGCACAAACTGCCGCAAATTAAACCGAAGTAAAGTCGAAGGTGCTCAAAACACAATCATCTTCATTAAAAGTATAGAAACTTAATGATCTTACCAGTGCTGTGTCCGCGTTCGCTCATATTGTGGTCTTTGATTTTAAAATTATCTGATGTTAAATAAAATTCTGCTAATATCTGTTGTTTTCAGTGACGTGAACTCCATTAAATCTGCATATCGTGTGGGAATTGAACAGATTTATATCTGTTTGGCAGAGACACATTTATGTGCCCAAGTGTAAATGAAATCATTTTTATAAATCTTTTCATTAAATGAAAATAAGACATACATCTTCAGTTGTATGTCTTATGGTTTTGGAACGACATGAGGGTCGTTTTAAGAACTTTCATTTTTGGGTGAACTAAACTTTAAACATTAACAAGATGAAAAAATAGTTATTAAAATTATGTTTAAAAATGTTAAAATTAAGAATGTATTACTCATTGCTAGTTGTTAGTAAATACAATACAGTCTCATTTGTTAACATTTAAGGTCTTACCACCCCCACATTACATACATTTCTTCAACACTTCCCATTCAAAACTGAACAAGTCCACATAGGATGAAACAGTCTGTGGCTGAACTTGTAGTACAATTCTTTTTGCTTGGTCTTCGAATATTTTCATATAGATCTTACTGTGGAAGAAAAAGAAAGTCAGAAATGTTTTATTTACCTTTTTAACCATTTTTAATTATTAGATTGTTTTATAAAATTGTGATACCACGTTAAGATAAGTCAAGACATAACTAAGTTGTATTTTGGCTTAAATCAATGTAAGCTGCTGCATCTTGATAAAAAGAAAAAGAAAAAAAGATTAAAAAACCACACTGCTATTGCATGATGCATTATTACATCTGCATGCTGATGCAAAATCTAAAACGTAGAAGTGGAGAGCAGTTACATAAACTATGGGTTTATAATGTACATTATGTTAATGTACAACAATACTTGTTAAACATTAACAAGCCATATCTCAGCACCAGAGCATTGTACCCATACAGAGTTGGGCTCTTTTGACTCAGACTGACAACTACTCTATAAATATCAGCCCATAAACTGAACAAACACATAAAGAAGACATATCTCAGCTCCACAACATTGTTGTCACAGTTCATCAGTGTGAGTGCCCGTGATCACCACCAGAGGGCACTCCACCCCGGACTGTCACTCCATCACAAACTACATTACCCATAATCCTTTGCCTAGGACTCATTAACACTCACTGTTTACACCTGTGTCTCATCACCTCATTACCTCTGCCTATATATACCTTGTTCACTCAGTCATTCATTGCGAAGTCTTGTTTAGTGTCACAACTGCATTTCTGAGCGTTTCTCTGGTTTCATGTATCTTGGTCTTTGATTTCTTGCCTTCTCCGTGGATTACCCTTTTGCCTGTTCCTTCTGTTTTGTTTGCCTTTTAGGACTGATTTCCTGTTATGACCTTTTGCCTGTTTCATTGACTACGATTTTGGATTATCCTTCAATAAATACAGCGTTTGGATCTTCAACCATCCTTCTGTCTCAGAGCAGTTTGTTACAGAAGACTTCGCCAACATGGATCCAGCAGTATGTCTCGTCCGTCTATGCCAGGAAACTCACTCACTCGAGGACCACATCATAGATTTTCTGAACATTGCAAACTTCACCAACCTCCCGGACTTTATGTTGATTGTTTTTTGTTTTGTTTTTCTTCATGGACTCAACAAACAGTTACAAAGCAAACTCGTCCGCGATGGTCCTCGAGGGTCCCTGAGTGAATCATTAGGCACTTTGATAAAATTTAATATAAATAGCCTACATAAAGTCATATAAATAAGCTTTAAAATCAATAAATAAAACTTTTTTTTAAAAAAAAAAGAAGCTTACTGGGCTTAAATGTTCAATTTTCTCTATATCAACTAAACTTCATAACTTTTACTTGCATTGATGTATACTATTTTTTTCTTTAAGTTGGCCTCTTTCATAGACAGTTTTTTTTTTCTTTTTTTTTTATTCTTAATATTTTTTCATCAGGTAATATTCTGCAGAAGAGAGAAATTAATCTCAGTTCCACAGGGTGTGATTGGCTGTTCACTACTGATGTCACAGCCTGTGATTGGCTGTTCACTACTGATGTCACAGCCTGTGATTGGCTGTTCACTACTGATGTCACAGCTAAACTCCTGAACTCAGGATCAGAGCTAGCCTGACAAGCCAGACCCACATCAAGATGTTTGGTCTGGAAACTCACCATTGACAGCTCAATCTGAGGGGCGGTATAAACGGTTGTCTTTCAAATTCCCTCTGCACGCGATAGGATAGCGCTACACCAACCAGAGCAACGAAGGTGAAGCGGAGCTCGTTGATAGATTAAACATTCACCGTATCCGGTCGGCAAAACTCTGAACACATCTTCCCTTTTTAAGAATGACTTCAGTGCCGTTCTTTGTTCTTTTCTCAGAGAAAAGCTTAACTCCAAGTCTTCCAGAGTCGCGGTCAAAGCTGATTCGAAAGACCGCCGCCGTTCGCCAGTTTTTGTGTTTACTAGAAGCACGCAAACGCAACTCGGCCGTCGTCATTATGGCCCCGCCCACCGACTCTATACACGATGTGATTGGCCCGGCAAGAGTTAGGGGAATACAGCTCAGAAGGGTATTGAGAGTTCCTAGACGACACTTGCGGGCAGATTAAATTTGCTGCCGCTAGGGTGCGTCTAGATTTCCAGGCTAGATCAAAGCCTGAAAATAAGCATATTCGCCGACATCTGCAAAAGAGTAACTCCATTGCTCCAAGGGGGATGTTTTATTGGAATTACTTAATAAGTGAAATAAATTGGAAAAAAACATGGTTGATTCCTCACAAATACTGTATCTCTAATAAAGCTAAAGAGGTCCACTTTAGACTTTTACATAACATTTACCCTACAAATTGTTTTGTTGCTAAGTTTTGAGACATTGACACATGCTGCAGCTTTTGTAAACAGGAAACTGAAACCATTCTTTATTTATTTTTTAATTGTAAAATAAATGAAAATGCACTAACCCAACAATTGAGTTGTTTTAACCACCCAGTGGTTGGGTTAAATGTTGCTTAAGACAACCCAATTGCTGGGTAAGAACAACTCAACCATTGGGTTAAAACAACCCAATTGTTGGGTTGGTGCATTTTCAACCCAACTTGGGTTGTTTTTAACCCAGCATTTTTTAGAGTGTATAAATACTATAATATTTTACGATCATTGAACATCACTGAATCCCACAGTATATCGTGATTGGAAGTAAATACAAACACTCGATGACTGTTTAAAGGGAGTTTGGAGGTAAAGTGTAATATTAATCTTTTATTTTGTGTTATTTAGCTTAATGTTAACTCTAATCCACCTGTCACACCAGGAGCTATATTTTATTTCACATAAGGTACCAACAGTATGCTTTTTTTGTCTGTTTGCCAAAAAGACATCAGATGTGGGATTGATCCCAAATGTGAGATTGATGGCCAATGCAGAATGTCTGAATAGGTTATTTATGCTTGAATATAAATTAAATAATTACTATAAAAGATTAATGAAGATGTAGTCTTTCATGACAGACGTGTGAAACATTCATTGAGTGAAAACAATAGGCTGTGAATTGAGCAGCTGAAAGACTAGTTAGTAGACTGCAAGTATGCCAATAACGATTAGCATCTTCTCTTAGCCTTTGCTAAACACTTACATGACATGCCATACAATTATGCTTCATAAAATGCATGATTTTAGCGATTTCATCCTCAGATTTGAAATTAAGCATGGCCACACATTTGGCTTCACATTAGATGTGGTTATAAGTTGTATACTACAGTCACATAATATTTTTATACATTTAAAAATATATTTGAATTTTTGAGCCTATATATCTTCATATTAAAAACAGTCAGAGTAATTCTGAGTTTTGAATTTAAACTCTTAAGCGTTGGCTTTCTAGATATGTGTCACTTATGTGTCTACTCATAAAGACTTGTGAGCTCTAGCCCTTTTATTTGGGGTATGTAAAAATGAACCACTTGCCAAAATGAATCTCTAGGTCACTAATTATCCAAAATGACTTGCATTTGCATTTGGATGTCTATAATTAGGTCATTTCAATATGTGTCCCCAAAAGCCTTTAACTCCTCAATGAATGCTCAGATCTTCATTTCATCTGAGATCTCAGTTTTAATTAATTTAATGCTTATAAGTGCCATGTGTAAAAATTGAGGTAAAAATATCCCAAAAATGACCTACACGCATCAAAAGAATGAGAAGAAATAAGGGCGGTGATGTCATAAAAAAATGTCAAGTTATAGTGCTGCAGAGATATCAACCTTAATTAGCAGTAGCATTACTAGCCCCGGCCCGACAGGTGTCGTAATCACTACTTCATTTTAGTTCAGGGAAGAGAGTGAACGAATGGCCGAAGCCCTTGACCCCTTTAAAGGGTTACTACAGCGATTAGCATATGGATTTGTATCAGTAGAAACCCTGGAGTAGCCTATATTCAAATGATTGTGCTTTCCCCCCTCATATCCCCCTGAGACAAGAGATTTATGCATTTTATTTCTGGAAAAATTCCTCCTATGATGCAAATTGACGATATTTGCATCATAGGAGGAATGTTTGCCCAGAGGCTAAAGACTACAGCCAGCAGAGGGAGCCATTTCCGCATGTTTTGAATCCGCGCATGGGGGATGGAGATCACACTCACAGCTCAGCTACAGGCAATCATTTAAACGGAGCTATGGTGAGCAATGTAAGTCTTTTAACTTCTCAAATTAATTTCTATGAAAGTTAAGCTTGCAAAGGCATGAACTGAAACGCGCCAGACTGAACTCGCGTTGTGAATGTATGCCGCGAGTCTAGTCGCGATTACCTCAGCTCTCATCCCTCCTGCAGTTAGTGCTCAGTGCTGTGATACTCGCGCGGTGACTCACTCATTATATTGAACAGACACGTTCAGTTTTTAATTGTAGTGTCTTCAACTCAGTCACAGTAATCAAGTTGGTGGCGTTGGGAATGGCCTCACAGGGCAGAGAAGCATTCTGGGAATTGTAGTCTTTCATCCCCATGGGACAAATACATTTTCTGTCTTTTCTCAGTCTAGAAGGCACCAAATTCAAAAATAATTTCACATTTCTACTGCATTGATGACCCAGTTTAAATACAGATTCATCTTCCCAGCGCTGAAGTACCCCTTTAATGTATCTGATATGATAAAAATAGCTGTTTTTACCTGACCGGAAAAAGCGGAAGTGCGGGCGCCCGGCGACTGTGTCCCGTCCCGTCATAATAAAAGTCCCGGTACTCGCGAGCTGTTTAGAATAGGCGCCCTCCAGTGGATGAAAAGTTGCATAGTGTACCTTTAAAGGCCTTAAATACAAAATACCTTAACTGTTTAAAGGCCTTAAATGCTTGAACCCCGCTAAATGCTGCTTGCAGCTTTAATTATTATTATTATTATTATTATTATTATTATTACAATTTGCACGGGATAAGACATCTCAGTAAAAGCAGAAGTGGGAGGAGTAACTCGCTTTACGCACCTTCTTGACGTCATGTGCGTATGATGTTACCGTTATAACGTGAGCAAACACAACCTGAGCGCCAGTCTGAACTCCATCTCCAATATATATGTGCGTTTTAATAAACAGTTAGGTCCAGTCTAACGATTCTGATTGGATTATGTTGGTAATAGACACT
Source organism: Pseudorasbora parva (assembly GCF_024679245.1). NCBI lineage: Eukaryota > Metazoa > Chordata > Actinopteri > Cypriniformes > Gobionidae > Pseudorasbora > Pseudorasbora parva. Next base: position 43,911,923 of record NC_090181.1, read on the forward strand.
TTCCTACAGCTAAAATGTGTTGTGCCTCTAATAAGTGCTTTTGATCTTCTTTTTGCTTTAAACGATATGCGGAAAATACTGGACATTTTCCACAGATTTGTCCCAACACCTACAACGCAACCGAATGCTTCAAGCGCCTCCAAGGTCGCAAAATGCGCTTTTTAAAAAAAACTTTTAAACAGGAAATGACGGAATTTTACCTCACATTTTTACAGCAGGTCTATTCGAACGGGATTAGTATTACCCGAGGTCATTTTTCCAGACCTTTTTACAGAAGGTAAAAGTCTCGGTAATCTTTACTGACATTGTCCGTAATGATTACCGAGATGGCACATTCGGACGGGACTAAAATCACAGAGAACCTCTGGTAATAATTACTTTACCCCCACGTCCCCATGTTAAACTAATCCAGTCCGAATAGGGCTTAAGACTATGGCGAACATGAGGGCTTAAATACACAAGGGCTAGTGACAAAACGAGGGACACCTGTGAACAATGATTAACCTATAAACCAATGACAACAAGACACAGGAACACGAGGCAGGAACACATGAGGGCATGGAATCACATGACAATGGATCACATGACAAGACCAGGAAGTGCATGACAAAACATGACAGTGAACATGAAACATGAACCTACACCAAAACACCTTTGTGACACCTGCAGAGTAATGTGGATTGTATTTTGTTTTGTTTTTTATTGTGTATATTTTTTACGTGTGCAAATAAACCAAAACCCAAACCTAAAACCTGTTGGAACATATAAGAATCACACGTTTTTAGGAATTTTTTTTACATATGGGAACACATGCATAAAATCCTCAACCACAGAAGATATTTAGAGAGATGTGTTTGCTGTTTACAGAGCCCAAATCCTGACACAAGCTCTAATGAGGGTTTGATATTATTGATATGTCACCATATTTGATTGGACTCAAATTTCACTTTATTCATCATAAAGTAATTGTATGCTTCATAACATTTGGATTAAACCTCAATCTCAGCCCCAATTTGTGTTCATACTGTTGCTTTTTGGATCTAGTCCAGTTCAGTGTTTGATAGCTGACCCTATAGCCTTCAACATTTGATCCCATTCACTTACATTGTACGTGCCACACTAACCAAGTTATTTGTTTTGTGGAGATTATTATTAATTATCATTATTTTGTAAAACAAAATTGCTACAATTACTGTTTTAATGAGCTTGACTCTAAGTTGTTCATCTTTTACACAAAAAATATTAATTTAGTTGCAAAACTATATCCTTATTCTTATCCATATATTTATTTTGAATTGTTTCATTTGAATACATTCCCTTGAATTTTTAATATGTATAAAATGATAACATCAGCACAGAAAAAAAATCAAGTGAGCCCAGAGCGGTTTGTGTTCAGAGTGCGTGTTTTTAGCGAACCGTATCATAAGATGTAATCGAACCGTACCCAGACCACCTCCCGAGATGGCATTGGTTCGGTTTGCTTTAAAGGGGCCTGAGATCGCTTGGAGTGTTCACAAATGGGCAAAAAATTGAGCTACTGTATAAGAGTGGAACATGCTTTAAGCCAATAAGACAAAACTGACAAAAGAGATTATGGTGAGTTGTCTGTCTGTAATAATGCTGTCATGATGTGCTGAACTAATTTATAAAGTATATTTATCGGTTACACTTTAGAATAATGGTCATTAGTTAACATTAGTAAACATGAACTAATAATGAACTGCTCATGGTTAGTTCATGTTAGTTAATAAATAATGTTAACTAATGAACATTATTCTAAAGCGTTACCCCTTTATCAGCTAAAATACTGAATCTGTTCCCGTCTTTCTCTTTTTTTTTATTGCAGCTTGAATTTGTTATCATATCTTGTTTTATAGATTCACAATGGACTTCTGTATGAATAAAACCATTATAAAATAAGGCCACACTTTATATTAGGTGGCCTTAAGTACTATGTACTTACATCAGAAAATAAGTTCAATGTGTTCAAACTGTATTGCAAAAAACCTTTCCTGATATTGAGGTGGGATACGGGTGAAGTTAGGGACAGGTGTGGTGGTGTGGGTCAGTTTAAGGGTAAAGTTAGGGTCAGGTGTGGTGGTGTGGGTCAGTTTAAGGGTAAAGTTAGGGTCAGGTGTGGTGGTGTGGGTCAGTTTAAGGGTAAAGTTAGGGTCAGGTGTGGTGGTGTGGGTCAGTTTAAGGGTAAAGTTAGGGTCAGGTGTGGTGGTGTGGGTCAGTTTAAGGGTAAAGTTAGGGTCAGGTGTGGTGGTGTGGGTCAGTTTAAGGGTAAAGTTAGGGTCAGGTGTGGTGGTGTGGGTCAGTTTAAGGGTAAAGTTAGGGTCAGGTGTGGTGGTGTGGGTCAGTTTAAGGGTAAAGTTAGGGACAGGTGTGGTGGTGTGGGTCAGTTTAAGGGTAAAGTTAGGGACAGGTGTGGTGGTGTGGGTCAGTTTAAGGGTAAAGTTAGGGACAGGTGTGGTGGTGTGGGTCAGTTAAAGGGTAAAGTTAGGGACAGGTGTGGTGGTGTGGGTCAGTTTAAGGGTAGAGTTAGGGTCAGGTTTGGTGGTGTGGGTCAGTTTAAGGGTAGAGTTAGGGATAGGTGTGGTGGTGTGGTTCAGTTTAAGGGTAGAGTTAGGGATAGGTGTCGTGGTGTGGGTAAGTTTAAGGGTAAAGTTAGGGTCAGGTTTGGTGGTGTGGGTCAGTTTAAGGGTAAAGTTAGGGATAGGTGTGGTGGTGTGGGTCAGTTTAAGGGTAAAGTTAGGGTCAGGTGTGGTGGTGTGGGTCAGTTTAAGGGTAGAGATAGGGTCAGGTGTGGTGGTGTGGGTCAGTTTAAGGGTAGAGTTAGGGTCAGGTGTGGTGGTGTGGGTCAGTTTAAGGGTAAAGTTAGGGATAGGTGTGGTGGTGTGGGTCAGTTTAAGGGTAGAGTTAGGGTCAGGTGTGGTGGTGTGGGTCAGTTTAAGGGTAAAGTTAGGGATAGGTGTGGTGGTGTGGGTCAGTTTAAGGGTAGAGTTAGGGTCAGGTGTGGTGGTGTGGGTCAGTTTAAGGGTAGAGTTAGGGACAGGTGTGGTGGTGTGGGTCAGTTTAAGGGTAGAGTTAGGGACAGGTGTGGTGGTGTGGGTCAGTTTAAGGGTAAAGTTAGGGACAGGTGTGGTGGTGTGGGTCAGTTTAAGGGTAGAGTTAGGGACAGGTGTGGTGGTGTGGGTCAGTTTAAGGGTAGAGTTAGGGACAGGTGTGGTGGTGTGGGTCAGTTTAAGGGTAGGGTTAGGGACAGGTGTGGTGATGTGGGTCAGTTTAAGGGTAGGGTTAGGGTCAGGTGTGGTGGTGTGGGTCAGTTTAAGGGTAAAATTAGGGACAGGTGTGGTGGTGTGGGTCAGTTTAAGGGTAAAGTTAGGGACAGGTGTGGTGGTGTGTGTCAATTTAAGGGTAAAGTTAGGGACAGGTGTGGTGGTGTGGGTCAGTTTAAGGGTAGAGTTAGGGACAGGTGTGGTGGTGTGGGTCAGTTTAAGGGTAGAGTTAGGGACAGGTGTGGTGGTGTGGGTCAGTTTAAGGGTAAAGTTAGGGTCAGGTGTGGTGGTGTGGGTCAGTTTAAGGGTAAAGTTAGGGTCAGGTGTGGTGGTGTGGGTCAGTTTAAGGGTAAAGTTAGGGACAGGTGTGGTGGTGTGGGTCAGTTTAAGGGTAAAGTTAGGGACAGGTGTGGTGGTGTGGGTCAGTTTAAGGGTAAAGTTAGGGACAGGTGTGGTGGTGTGGGTCAGTTAAAGGGTAAAGTTAGGGACAGGTGTGGTGGTGTGGGTCAGTTTAAGGGTAGAGTTAGGGTCAGGTGTGGTGGTGTGGGTCAGTTTAAGGGTAGAAATAGGGATAGGTGTGGTGGTGTGGGTCAGTTTAAGGGTAGAGTTAGGGATAGGTGTGGTGGTGTGGGTAAGTTTAAGGGTAAAGTTAGGGTCAGGTGTGGTGGTGTGGGTCAGTTTAAGGGTAAAGTTAGGGATAGGTGTGGTGGTGTGGGTCAGCTTAAGGGTAAAGTTAGGGTCAGGTGTGGTGGTGTGGGTCAGTTTAAGGGTAGAGATAGGGTCAGGTGTGGTGGTGTGGGTCAGTTTAAGGGTAGAGTTAGGGTCAGGTGTGGTGGTGTGGGTCAGTTTAAGGGTAAAGTTAGGGATAGGTGTGGTGGTGTGGGTCAGTTTAAGGGTAAAGTTAGGGTCAGGTGTGGTGGTGTGAGTCAGTTTAAGGGTAGAGTTAGGGACAGGTGTGGTGGTGAGGGTCAGTTTAAGGGTAAAGTTAGGGACAGGTGTGGTGGTGTGGGTCAGTTTAAGGGTAGAGTTAGGGACAGGTGTGGTGGTGTGGGTCAGTTTAAGGGTAGAGTTAGGGACAGGTGTGGTGGTGTGGGTCAGTTTAAGGGTAGAGTTAGGGACAGGTGTGGTGGTGTGGGTCAGTTTAAGGGTAAAGTTAGGGACAGGTGTGGTGGTGTGGGTCAGTTTAAGGGTAGAGTTAGGGACAGGTGTGGTGGTGTGGGTCAGTTTAAGGGTAGAGTTAGGGACAGGTGTGGTGGTGTGGGTCAGTTTAAGGGTAGGGTTAGGGACAGGTGTGGTGATGTGGGTCAGTTTAAGGGTAGGGTTAGGGTCAGGTGTGGTGGTGTGGGTCAGTTTAAGGGTAAAATTAGGGACAGGTGTGGTGGTGTGGGTCAGTTTAAGGGTAAAGTTAGGGACAGGTGTGGTGGTGTGTGTCAATTTAAGGGTAAAGTTAGGGACAGGTGTGGTGGTGTGGGTCAGTTTAAGGGTAGAGTTAGGGACAGGTGTGGTGGTGTGGGTCAGTTTAAGGGTAGAGTTAGGGACAGGTGTGGTGGTGTGGGTCAGTTTAAGGGTAGAGTTAGGGACAGGTGTGTTGGTGTGGGTCAGTTTAAGGGTAGAGTTAGGGACAGGTGTGGTGGTGTGGGTCAGTTTAAGGGTAGGGTTAGGGACAGGTGTGGTGGTGTGGGTCAGTTTAAGGGTAAAGTTAGGGACAGGTGTGGTGGTGTGTGTCAGTTTAAGGGTAAAGTTAGGGACAGGTGTGGTGGTGTGGGTCAGTTTAAGGGTAGAGTTAGGGACAGGTGTGGTGGTGTGGGTCAGTTTAAGGGTAGAGTTAGGGACAGGTGTGGTGGTGTGGGTCAGTTTATGGGTAGAGTTAGGGTCAGGTGTAGTGGTGTGGGTCAGTTTAAGGGTAAAATTAGGGACAGGTGTGGTGGTGTGGGTCAGTTTAAGGGTAAAGTTAGGGACAGGTGTGGTGGTGTGTGTCAGTTTAAGGGTAAAGTTAGGAACAGGTGTGGTGGTGTGTGTCAGTTTAAGGGTAAAGTTAGGGACAGGTGTGGTGGTGTGGGTCAGTTTAAGGGTAAAGTTAGGGTCAGGTGTGGAGGTGTGGGTCAGTTTAAGGGTAGAGTTAGGGACAGGTGTGGTGGTGTGGGTCAGTTTAAGGGTAGGGTTAGGGACAGGTGTGGTGGTGTGGGTCAGTTTAAGGGTAGAGTTAGGGACAGGTGTGGTGGTGTGGGTCAGTTTAAGGGTAAATAAGGGACAGGTGTGGTGGTGTGGGTCAGTTTAAGGGTAGGGTCAGGGACAGGTGTGGTGGTGTGGGTCAGTTTAAGGGTAGAGTTAGGGACAGGTGTGGTGGTGTGGGTCAGTTTAAGGGTAGGGTTAGGGACAGGTGTGGTGGTGTGGGTCAGTTTAAGGGTAAAGTTAGGGTCAGGTGTCGTGGTGTGGGTCAGTTTAAGGGTAAAGTTAGGGACAGGTGTGGTGGTGTGGGTCAGTTTAAGGGTAAAGTTAGGGTCAGGTGTGGTTGTGTCGGTCAGTTTAAGGGTAAAGTTAGGGACAGGTGTGGTGGTGTGGGTCAGTTTAAGGGTAGGGTTAGGGACAGGTGTGGTGGTGTGGGTCAGTTTAAGGGTAAAGTTAGGGACAGGTGTGGTGTTGTGGGTCAGTTAAAGGGTAAAGTTAGGGACAGGTGTGGTGGTGTGGGTCAGTTTAAGGGTAGAGTTAGGGTCAGGTGTGGTGGTGTGGGTCAGTTTAAGGGTAGAAATAGGGATAGGTGTGGTGGTGTGGGTCAGTTTAAGGGTAGAGTTAGGGATAGGTGTGGTGGTGTGGGTAAGTTTAAGGGTAAAGTTAGGGTCAGGTGTGGTGGTGTGGGTCAGTTTAAGGGTAAAGTTAGGGTCAGGTGTGGTGGTATGAGTCAGTTTAAGGGTAGAGTTAGGGACAGGTGTGGTGGTGAGGGTCAGTTTAAGGGTAAAGTTAGGGACAGGTGTGGTGGTGTGGGTCAGTTTAAGGGTAGAGTTAGGGACAGGTGTGGTGGTGTGGGTCAGTTTAAGGGTAGAGTTAGGGACAGGTGTGGTGGTGTGGGTCAGTTTAAGGGTAGAGTTAGGGACAGGTGTGGTGGTGTGGGTCAGTTTAAGGGTAAAGTTAGGGACAGGTGTGGTGGTGTGGGTCAGTTTAAGGGTAGAGTTAGGGACAGGTGTGGTGGTGTGGGTCAGTTTAAGGGTAGAGTTAGGGACAGGTGTGGTGGTGTGGGTCAGTTTAAGGGTAGGGTTAGGGACAGGTGTGGTGATGTGGGTCAGTTTAAGGGTAGGGTTAGGGTCAGGTGTGGTGGTGTGGGTCAGTTTAAGGGTAAAATTAGGGACAGGTGTGGTGGTGTGGGTCAGTTTAAGGGTAAAGTTAGGGACAGGTGTGGTGGTGTGTGTCAATTTAAGGGTAAAGTTAGGGACAGGTGTGGTGGTGTGGGTCAGTTTAAGGGTAGAGTTAGGGACAGGTGTGGTGGTGTGGGTCAGTTTAAGGGTAGAGTTAGGGACAGGTGTGGTGGTGTGGGTCAGTTTAAGGGTAGAGTTAGGGACAGGTGTGTTGGTGTGGGTCAGTTTAAGGGTAGAGTTAGGGACAGGTGTGGTGGTGTGGGTCAGTTTAAGGGTAGGGTTAGGGACAGGTGTGGTGGTGTGGGTCAGTTTAAGGGTAAAGTTAGGGACAGGTGTGGTGGTGTGTGTCAGTTTAAGGGTAAAGTTAGGGACAGGTGTGGTGGTGTGGGTCAGTTTAAGGGTAGAGTTAGGGACAGGTGTGGTGGTGTGGGTCAGTTTAAGGGTAGAGTTAGGGACAGGTGTGGTGGTGTGGGTCAGTTTATGGGTAGAGTTAGGGTCAGGTGTGGTGGTGTGGGTCAGTTTAAGGGTAAAGTTAGGGACAGGTGTGGTGGTGTGTGTCAATTTAAGGGTAAAGTTAGGGACAGGTGTGGTGGTGTGGGTCAGTTTAAGGGTAGAGTTAGGGACAGGTGTGGTGGTGTGGGTCAGTTTAAGGGTAGAGTTAGGGACAGGTGTGGTGGTGTGGGTCAGTTTAAGGGTAGAGTTAGGGACAGGTGTGTTGGTGTGGGTCAGTTTAAGGGTAGAGTTAGGGACAGGTGTGGTGGTGTGGGTCAGTTTAAGGGTAGGGTTAGGGACAGGTGTGGTGGTGTGGGTCAGTTTAAGGGTAAAGTTAGGGACAGGTGTGGTGGTGTGTGTCAGTTTAAGGGTAAAGTTAGGGACAGGTGTGGTGGTGTGGGTCAGTTTAAGGGTAGAGTTAGGGACAGGTGTGGTGGTGTGGGTCAGTTTAAGGGTAGAGTTAGGGACAGGTGTGGTGGTGTGGGTCAGTTTATGGGTAGAGTTAGGGTCAGGTGTGGTGGTGTGGGTCAGTTTAAGGGTAAAATTAGGGACAGGTGTGGTGGTGTGGGTCAGTTTAAGGGTAAAGTTAGGGACAGGTGTGGTGGTGTGTGTCAGTTTAAGGGTAAAGTTAGGAACAGGTGTGGTGGTGTGTGTCAGTTTAAGGGTAAAGTTAGGGACAGGTGTGGTGGTGTGGGTCAGTTTAAGGGTAAAGTTAGGGTCAGGTGTGGAGGTGTGGGTCAGTTTAAGGGTAGAGTTAGGGACAGGTGTGGTGGTGTGGGTCAGTTTAAGGGTAGGGTTAGGGACAGGTGTGGTGGTGTGGGTCAGTTTAAGGGTAGAGTTAGGGACAGGTGTGGTGGTGTGGGTCAGTTTAAGGGTAAATAAGGGACAGGTGTGGTGGTGTGGGTCAGTTTAAGGGTAGGGTCAGGGACAGGTGTGGTGGTGTGGGTCAGTTTAAGGGTAGAGTTAGGGACAGGTGTGGTGGTGTGGGTCAGTTTAAGGGTAGGGTTAGGGACAGGTGTGGTGGTGTGGGTCAGTTTAAGGGTAAAGTTAGGGTCAGGTGTCGTGGTGTGGGTCAGTTTAAGGGTAAAGTTAGGGACAGGTGTGGTGGTGTGGGTCAGTTTAAGGGTAAAGTTAGGGTCAGGTGTGGTTGTGTCGGTCAGTTTAAGGGTAAAGTTAGGGACAGGTGTGGTGGTGTGGGTCAGTTTAAGGGTAGAGTTAGGGACAGGTGTGGTCGTGTGGGTCAGTTTAAGGGTAAAGTTAGGGTCAGGTGTGGTGGTGTGGGTCAATTTAAGGGTAGAGCTAGGGTCAGTTGTGGTGGTGTGGGTCAGTTTAAGGGGTAGAGTTAGGGACAGGTGTGGTGGTGTGGGCCAGTTTAAGGGTAGAGTTAGGGACAGGTGTGGTGGTGTGGGTCAGTTTAAGGGTAAAGTTAGGGACAGGTGTGGTGGTGTGGGTCAGTTTAAGGGTAAAGTTAGGGACAGGTGTGGTGGTGTGGGTCAGTTTAAGGGTAAAGTTAGGGAAAGGTGTGGTGGTGTGGGTCAGTTTAAGGGTAGAGTTAGGGACAGGTGTGGTGGTGTGGGTCAGTTTAAGGGTAGGGTTAGGGACAGGTGTGGTGATGTGGGTCAGTTTAAGGGTAGGGTTAGGGTCAGGTGTGGTGGTGTGGGTCAGTTTAAGGGTAAAATTAGGGACAGGTGTGGTGGTGTGGGTCAGTTTAAGGGTAAAGTTAGGGACAGGTGTGGTGGTGTGTGTCAGTTTAAGGGTAAAGTTAGGGACAGGTGTGGTGGTGTGTGTCAGTTTAAGGGTAAAGTTAGGGACAGGTGTGGTGGTGTGGGTCAGTTTAAGGGTAAAGTTAGGGTCAGTGCCCGGTTGCATAAAACACCTTAAGTTTTTCCCTTAAGTATGATACTTAAGGCGTGATTTCCCCTTATCTAAGGGAATGATTTAAGGGTGTTGCATATAATCCCTTAAACGGTTCTCTTAGGTAAGGGACGCCGCTAAGTGTTTCACGACTGCGACCCAGGTTTTACCGTTATAAAATTCTACTGTTGCCATAGACACGCTACGCTGGCGGGTTAGAGAGTGAAGCTGAGATTCAACAAGAGGAATATTACACGGAGTGAGAGAACATTATTGTCTTAAATCAAATAAAAATGATCACTGCTGAGGATAAACGATTTGAAGATCACGACAAAATAAAATACTATGCTTGGTAACGTTATTTGTTTCACACGTTAGACCTTTTTAGCAAAAATCAGCTTCAACACCGGCAGAGCGCCAGCAGCACGCCAAACCATGCAGCAAAGTGAGGTTTTATTGCTTCTTTGTTAACAATTATTTTAGTCTATTGTTAATTTTACTTAGAACAGCCTCGATATAATTTTTAGATTTTTTTCATTATTCCTTCAAAACACTTGTGAACTGCAGAAAGACGCAAATATCCTCTCCAGCCGCGACAAGAGAAAAAGTGCTAGAACTGCAGAGAGATCCTACTGCTTCAAAAGACAAAACTGCAATTAGAGATCGAAAAACTTAAAAAGGAGAAGGAAAGACCTTTACAACTTCATTCTTAATAACAAACTAATGCAGCTACAAAGTGAAGGAAAAATAAAATGCACATCAATTGACGAATATTTTTTTTTATGACAGATCTGACAGGCATTGTATTTATTTATGATTTATTTATTTATATTTCATTTATTTATATGTATGACTATTGTCCATAGGCTACTAGCTAAACTAATTAAAGAATGCATTTACGATGGCATCTCTGACAACAAATCCAGCCCGTTGAAAATCTTGTTGATTTTCTTCATGAGCCTCTTCTGCTTCTGCTTCTTGAGCCTCTTCTTCGACATCATCTCCCTCTTCACAATACATCTTTGACATGTTAAAAAGAACAACGCTGGCGACAATAATTCTGCAGATGCGCAGCTCGCTGTGGAGACAGTGAAATCTGCGTTTGAGCTGTCCGATCGTCCTCTCAATTATAGACCGTGTGTGTGTCAACGCATTGTTGTATCTTTCATAGGATCAAACGATGACCATAATTATCAACAAGTCAAAATACATTTTAATACATTGATAAAATATTTTCAAAAAGTTGACAAGCCTATATGTTTTTACTTAATTTTCAACTTTTTAAAGTTAATAGGCTATAGCTCTCTGTCAAAATCCTAGAGTCATGTGTACTCCCTGGCCATGCAACAACATTTCTAATTCTGCACACATGGTCACACTAGCTGCACTTTAACAGAATGGTAATTTTTTCTGTTCTTCATGCGTGCGGGGAGCCTGAATTCTGACATGTGTGCCATCGATTACACCACTTATTCGAGGAAACCCCGCTTTCCGAAAAAAAGAGGTTTGAATGGCATCCAGTTCAACACGCGATGGAAATGTCACAGTTTGGCTTAAATGACGGCAGAGAGCCCCTGCAACCCGGTGAATAACTCTACTAACTGACGATTTATGAACATGGAAAACATCTCCCACTACAGACTGGAAACTCCCAGTTGCAAAGAACCGAAGTGCTATAAGCAACTGCAACACAGAGGGTAGTGAGTGGTTGCGCTGGGTAACATGATCAAGATCGCCTTCCAGTTTGTTAGCGATCTCATATATCCCGCGGCGATCAAATCTATATTCGCGAAGCAGTTTTTCATCGCTAAGATGGTCCAGAGGATTCTCTCTATCGCGAAAAATTCGCTTTGGCACATTTACATCTTCAACAGGATCAATAAACTCAGCCATTTTTTTCTCATTAATGTTCGTCAACTCTTAAGGTAAACTTTTCCTAACCTTAAACTATACTTAGGAAAATGACAGTTAAGGGGCTTTATGCAACACTTAACGGTTTTTAAGGGATTACTTAAGTGAAAAATAGACATTTGAGGATAATTCTAAGGGTTTATGACGTTTCAGTTTAATAAACCCTTAAGTGATACTTAAGGGTTATTTTATGCAACACCCTTAAGTTTAAGGGAAACCTAAGGGCGATCTTAAGGGAAATTTTCACTTAAGGTGTTTTATGCAACCGGGCACAGGTGTGGAGGTGTGGGTCAGTTTAAGGGTAGAGTTAGGGACAGGTGTGGTGATGTGGGTCAGTTTAAGGGTAGGGTTAGGGACAGGTGTGGTGGTGTGGGTCAGTTTAAGGGTAGAGTTAGGGACAGGTGTGGTGGTGTGGGTCAGTTTAAGGGTAAATTAGGGACAGGTGTGGTGGTGTGGGTCAGTTTAAGGGTAGGGTTAGGGACAGGTGTGGTGGTGTGGGTCAGTTTAAGGGTAGAGTTAGGGACAGGTGTGGTGGTGTGGGTCAGTTTAAGGGTAGGGTTAGGGACAGGTGTGGTGGTGTGGGTCAGTTTAAGGGTAAAGTTAGGGTCAGGTGTGGTGGTGTGGGTCAGTTTAAGGGTAAAGTTAGGGACAGGTGTGGTGGTGTGGGTCAGTTTAAGGGTAAAGTTAGGGTCAGGTGTGGTTGTGTCGGTCAGTTTAAGGGTAAAGTTAGGGACAGGTGTGGTGGTGTGGGTCAGTTTAAGGGTAGAGTTAGGGACAGGTGTGGTGGTGTGGGTCAGTTTAAGGGTAAAGTTAGGGTCAGGTGTGGTGGTGTGGGTCAGTTTAAGGGTAGAGCTAGGGTCAGTTGTGGTGGTGTGGGTCAGTTTAAGGGTAGAGTTAGGGACAGGTGTGGTGGTGTGGGTCAGTTTAAGGGTAGAGTTAGGGACAGGTGTGGTGGTGTGGGTCAGTTTAAGGGTAAAGTTAGGGACAGGTGTGGTGGTGTGGGTCAGTTTAAGGGTAAAGTTAGGGACAGGTGTGGTGGTGTGGGTCAGTTTAAGGGTAAAGTTAGGGAAAGGTGTGGTGGTGTGGGTCAGTTTAAGGGTAGAGTTAGGGACAGATGTGGTGGTGTGGGTCAGTTTAAGGGTAGAGTTAGGGTCAGGTGTGGTGGTGTGGGTCAGTTTAAGGGTAGAGTTAGGGACAGGTGTGGTGGTGTGGGTCAGTTTAAGGGTAGAGTTAGGGACAGGTGTGGTGGTGTGGGTCAGTTTAAGGGTAGAGCTAGGGTCAGGTGTGGTGGTGTGGGTCAGTTTAAGGGTAGAGTTAGGGACAGGTGTGGTGGTGTGGGTCAGTTTAAAGGTAGAGTTAGGGACAGGTGTGGTGGTGTGGGTCAGTTTAAGGGTAAAGTTAGGGACAGGTGTGGTGGTGTGGGTCAGTTTAAGGGTAAAGTTAGGGACAGGTGTGGTGGTGTGGGTCAGTTTAAGGGTAGAGCTAGGGTCAGGTGTGGTGGTGTGGGTCAGTTTAAGGGTAAAGTTAGGGACAGGTGTGGTGGTGTGGGTCAGTTTAAGGGTAAAGTTAGGGTCAGGTGTGGTGGTGTGGGTCAGTTTAAGGGTAGAGCTAGGGTCAGGTGTGGTGGTGTGGGTCAGTTTAAGGGTAGAGTTAGGGACAGATGTGGTGGTGTGGGTCAGTTTAAGGGTAGAGTTAGGGACAGGTGTGGTGGTGTGGGTCAGTTTAAGGGTAAAGTTAGGGACAGGTGTGGTGGTGTGGGTCAGTTTAAGGGTAGAGTTAGGGACAGGTGTGGTGGTGTGGGTCAGTTTAAGGGTAGGCTTAGGTGTAAGAGAAGTGCCAACTGTGTAATTACAAATGTAACAACAGAAATTAATTACAAACGTAATGACATGCTAGTATTTTTAAAATGTAAGTACAATGTAAAAACATGTATGTACACAATAAGTGCATTGTATCAAATTATTAATTAAAATGTTAGTACATAGTAGTTGAGGCCACCTAATATAAAGTGTGTCCGATATTATTTATATTAATAATTTTGTTTTCAGGTATGACTGAAGTCTTTCTGCAGAAATGTAATGATACACTGGCATATCTGTTAAGAAATGTCGCTGTCAATACAAACATTGATTTTTTGAATGAAGCAAATTATATACATTTTAAAAAGATAAATATTAATGCAATAAATGAGAATATGGCACTTACCTGAAGAAGGTGTCTGGCCGATAGTGTCACTGGCTTCACTCACTCCTACTTTACCCACTATCCTGTAGCGGATCAAGTACTGCTTTCCAAACTCCAATCCAGTCAGAGTAAAGTCTTCATTCGGTGTATTTATGACATGCCACTGTTCCTCTTTCTCCTGCTGGTACTCCACTCTGTACTGCACAGTTTCTCCGGTTGGGGACTTCTGCAGTTTCAGGGACATACTGCGCTCCAGGACCTCCTTCACTTCTGGTGGGGGAGGCTTCGACACAGGCTGGAACTGTGTGTCTGTCAGCTTCCCTTTTTCATACAGATAGATGGAGGAGCCTGGACTGGATGGATCGGAGATGGCAGAGATAATGAACCGGTATCTCTTTTCATCTTTATTAGCCTCTGAAAAACTTCTGAAAAGAGATAAGTTCTCTCTCATCTTTGAGAGGACATCGGTATTATTCAACCACTTGCTGTCAGATGGCACAGAAACCATGTTTTGTTTCCCATCTAGCTCTTTAAACTTGTCAGATTCCAGAAACTCCTTTAGTGCTGAAAGATACGGGACTTTATACTTCAGAGATGTGAAGGTCAAGCACACCACAACATCAATATTAAGATTAAAGAAGAGGATGTTGAGACGGTCTGAGTCTTCAGTTTTGATTCCTTCCAGCATCTTGGTGTGAGAACTCAAGAGGTCCAGTTCAGCCTGTGCACCATCTAACCACTGGTTAAACATGTCAGCATTAAAAGGGGAGCTGTAGTGGATCTTCAGGATGTCTTCCAGCAACTTCTCCTCTAACTCTCCTCCTCGTATGGCAGACAAGAGCTTGGCCACTGCTTTCATGAGCACAGTTTGGTAAATGCTAAACGAGCTCTGAAATGAATGCAACCTCTCTTTGATGTCTCTAAAAACATTTACCAGTGTTTTCCTGGAGAGGTCATTGCATTTCCTCTCTACTTCTCTTAACTCCTCTATTATATCTTCAGTGTTGGAGACCAGACGTGTGGTGATTTCTCTCTCCAACCGAGCAGCTTTATTATCCAGTAGAGAAAGAGGATAGAGCCAGACTTTAATTGGAACTGCATTCTGTGGATTCTCCTTCAAGTGATCAGGGAGCTTCTTGTACACATCTAGGGCCTCCATGAAAGTGGTGGGACTCTGATCAACGCGGAAGTCACCATGAAATGTGCAAGCAATGCTCTCAGCCATTTTCTTATCCGCATCTGTCATTTCTACAGCTCCTTTTCCGTCAATAGAAAATCCAGGGATACACTTGACCATGACATTCAGTTCTCCCTCTATCTTCTGCTTTTCTTCCTCTTCTGAAAATGTCCGATCAAACACCATGACGGCCTGAGCTCCATAGAGTACTCCCGTGACCACATGAGTTGCAGTTTTCTGGTCAAACACCTGAGGGTAGGTTATCTGGCCTAGCTGAGTCATAGTGAGCTGTTCAAATCTGGAGGTTTCTCTATAATACATTGTTACTCTGGACTGTTGGTTTGAGGATTTGGTGTCATGCAGAAACCTTGCAGATCCTCCCACCTCCACCAGCCCTCCTAAGAAGCTGGCCTTCAGGGAAGCACTTACATCCAGCAGACTAGACTTACTAGAGAGAGAGTCAGAGCAACTGAACTTCAAATCTGTCATGGGCTGTGGATGGGAGTCCAAATCATCAATCAGTGACTTCTTATCCCACAGAGTAACACCTGAAAGGAGAAATGGCTTTGACAGTTACATATGAGGACGCTGTACTGAAAAGTAATCATACAGATATTTGTATCTATAAGACTTAAAACATCTATAAGATATAATTGAACCCTCTAAAGACCTGAAAGAGAAACCTAAAAATGTTTGTATTGCTATTTTCCATCTTCCGAGAACACAAATAATTTCATGATTTTTAAAAAAAAGAATTAAACATGACTTTTTTTTCCTTTTTTTTTTAACGTTTGTATCTCCCAAGATACTTTGCCAGTATGGGGGTATAAATTACTTAAAAAAATAATGCTTGTTTGGCAATGCATCTTCAACATTTTAGCAAAATTTATTCTCTCCTAACTTAAACAAAACATCTTTATAACATTCTGTTGAACAATAAGCATAATGCCTTCATAATGTCTTGATAATGCTCTAACACACTTTCTTCCTCTCCTTCTTTGACTAACGGTAGCCCAATTTCCACCAGTGCCCTGTGGGTCAACGACACTGATGGCGGTTGTTGTTAACCCGGGACCCAACCGATCCGGTATGGAAGTCATATTCGTGATTCCCATAATGAATTTGGGTAAAATTTTACGTCGGATGCCCTTCTTGACACAACCCTCTCTATTTATCCGGGTTTGGGACCGGCACAAAAGGTACACTGGCATGTGACCTCCTATGGCTACAAATGCTGTCTTCAATTCAAAAAATTATTTTGTTTATTAAATGCCAAATTTTTCTTTTCAAAAGCATTTCTAAATTCAGTTCATATTTCCACCAAACGAAATTTCTAGCCAAAATAATGAAAGTGTCACATGCCTGTAACAACAACGACTCATGAGTTTAATGTCTCTGGGAATAATTAACTCAAAAGGGATTTAATATTCAATATTCATGAATTTATGAATATGATTTGCCAGTTGTTCATTACGTATTAAAATTTTCCGATAGGGAAAATTGTTTAATTAAATACAAGTAACCCTTTATGAAATTGCTTGAAATTATCCTACTAAGTTTGTCCTGCAAATTAGTTATAGACTTTCCAAATCAATTCTCAATAATGGATTACTGCTTTACGAGCGCATGAGAAACATTAACTTTACTGATCAGGATAAGTTCAATATTTCAAATGGTCATACAGTTTACTTTACTAACATAGTAGCATAAGCAGTTAGGTAACGTTTAGATCGCAAGTTTCATTGACTTTGTGTATGTGGCAGAATAACAGATTCAACTCATTAAATGTCTTTCGGAGGTTTAATAAACACAGACTAAAAATAACACTACAATTCACACAGAAAGTACATACTAAATATGCATCAAGAGAGTAGAAGTATAGATATTAACGAAAGAATACATAAAAGAGAATAATGAATAGACTGAAGTTAGAGAGAGATAAAAGAGAGAGAGAGAGACAAAGAGAGTGAGGGGGAGAGAGAGACAAAGAGAGTGGGGGGGGGGGGTAAGCAAGGCATGCTTTCCTTCAGTTCAACCAAATACGACCTTCACGGAGTTAATTTATCCCAACGGGAGAATAACACACCCTCTTTACAGCAGTAAGAAATAGAATACTTGCATTCTTTTTGGTTTCGTTTTGACTTCTCGCTTGTGTGCGTATGTGTCTCTGCGTGTTCAAATGTCCTGCATGTCCGGCGGTCCTTTCCGAGGTTGGGAGGGAAGCGGCTGTTTGCTTTAGCGATGCTTCGTGTTCTTGAAGATCGGATTGTAGAAGAGAAGATTTTTGGAAGAGCTGAGGCCTGCTTGGAGGGCCTGCATTGGTGGCCTGGCTCAAGGGCCAGCCACAAAGACGTGTTGGTTCAGCCAGAGAGAGAAGAGAGAGTGGGGAGTGTAAGAGAGAAGGAGGGCATCCGAGGTCCTCCTTTTATGGTCTGGCCGTAGTCCCACCCTCCAGGGTTAGACTTAACCAATGAGAGTGTTGGGATTTCCCGGCGGGAAATTCCTCAGCAGACTTTATTGCTCTTTGTTTGAAGGTTCGACTCAGTGGGTCTCTGAGTCTTCATACTATAATTAATGCAACAAACACACACTGCATTTTCTGAATAAGTGATATACCTGGAAGTGTAAGTCGTGAAGTGAGCATTAATTTGATAGGAGACATGACATATATGAGGTTATCTGAACTAGTACTTTGTTAAGACACAGACAAAAAGATGCAAAATACCATACAGAAGAAACATTTTACAAAACAATTATGTGTTTACATATACTGTCCTGGGGTGCATGTTCATTTATAGATGGTTTGTCTATAATTTGAGGCAAAAGCTCTGTGTCTCTGTGTCAAAAGCTCTGTGGCCACATTCTTTCCGGCCATAAAAGATCTTATCAGATGGTTTCCAGGGTGACTGAAGAATCTCCCTCTGTTGTGTTGGGGGGGAAGGTATGCTAGTGAGCACAACTTTCAAAACATATTTGTTAAATGTAACTGGCGATTGTGTGTTTGATTCGCCTGAGTCGCTACATAATCCCCCCTTTCGCTAGTTGTTGTCCCTCCTATGGACAACAACGAGCGATATCAAAGATTCAGGAAGATCAGGCACACCATAGCCATGTTAGGCTCCAGTTGTTTGTGTCTCCGGAAGTTATGGTCGTTCCACGGCAGATAAGGCAGACAGTAGCCCAGTTCAGGTCTCTGTGCTTGTGCAGCAGGTGTCGAGGCAGCAGGTGCCCTGACGGTGCGTCACCTGTCATCCAGAAGTCTGTTTGTGTGGTGCAGGTGTGCTGTGGGCTTTCTGCAGCCCTGGGTGGAACCATGTTCCTCGCAATGGCCAGTCAGTCCTTTAGGTCTCCTGCCTAGGAAGATGGACTGCATCTTGACACTTTTATGTCCTATGCTGACTAGGAACTTTTCAGAGGGTGCCTCGCATTGTGGCCAGGCTGGGTGCCTTCTGGTGATCCACTTTGGTTTCTCTGTTTCAAAGTTCAAAGTCATTGGGGTTTTGAGAATCCCTTCAGAGGCGGCCTTGTGTTCGTTTAAGGCCTTCTTTCTCAAATCACATGCATGACATAGTGTGGGGCTTGGCAGTATTGCCTACAAGGTGACTAACTGGTGTTGGAGGAGAAGGTTCTTGAAGCTGGTGTAAGGTTAGGCAGAGGGCTTGGGCTCCTCCCCCCCTTTGCGTTTGTGTGCAGGGCTGGAGGAGCTTGCGCTGCTGATGTGAAGTTCAGGAGAGTACGTCTTTCTTTTGAGGATTCATTTGCAGTTGGTGATCAGCAGTCCAGGTTGCTCTCTCTCAGTGCGATGCCCGAGGTTGGACCCGGTGTGATGATGTCTGGTGGTGGCTGGCCTCTGATTGTCTGGAGGCACAGGAGCATGATCACGGCCGCGTTTCTTAGGCATTTCCAGATCTGTTGCATGGCCTCAGTAGTGAAGTGGATGCCTCTGTCTGAGTTGATTCTCAGTGGCAATCTTGACAGGAAAAAGATGTGATTCATCAGGTGGTATGCCGTGGTCTGGGCGGTGTCGTTGGGTGCTGGTTGACACTCCACCCACTTGGTAAACTGGCACACCACTGTGAGAAAGTACTTTTTGCCTTTTGTGGACCTGGGCAGGGGTTCTACCCGGTCGATTTGTAGGTTTGACCATGGGAACGTGGTCCCTCTGTGTTGCAGTGGGGCTCTGTGGTTCGGGTTTGCTGGTTGGAACCGGCAGCGAACTAGCCATTCTCTAACATACTCTGCCGCATCTTGATGCATCCCAGGCCCATATGCCACCTGTTTCAGTGTGTCATACGTGGCTCTGGTGCCGTGGTGTCCAGCACATGGTGTGTTGTGGGCGTACATTAGCATCACCCCCCTTTGCGACCGTGGCACTACAAGCTGTGGCGCTGTGTTGCCATCGGGTGCACACCAGAGAATGTTGTCCATAATACGCATCATGTGTCTGGAGTTATGTAGATGCTTGTGGCTAGAGTCATCAATGAGCTCAGAGTCAGTGATAGGGTGGTTGGAGGGGTCTGAGAGGTGGTCAAGAATTGTCTTTATTGCAGTGTCAGAGGTTTGCATATCCGCAATATCATTGTTGGAAATTTGCGGAGTTAGCGGTAGCAGCTGCAAGGCCGGCATTGTAGCCGGTGTCCATCGCTTGCTGTTAGTTAGCACTGCAACAATGGGGCTGGATGTGGGGTGCGGGGGTGCCCACATGTCGCCGTGTGGTGTGTTTTTACTGATTGTATTGCACAGTGGTAGACTTTTGGTTGAGTTGTCTGCCCACAGTGCAGGGATACTGTTCGTTGTGATAATGTCATTCAGCTGTAGGTCATTCATGACCTGGGGGCAGACGGCATCAGAGTCTTTGGATAGCTGAAATGTGCAAAGTAGCGAACTTGAACTTGGCTTTGGGGCTGAGGCTGTGTTGTCACAGTGTGCTGCAGGGGGTCCCGTGGCCTTTGTGACCTGGCAGTTTGGCTCTGTGGGAGTTCCCGTGACCTCTGTGACTTGACAGTCTTGCTCAGACGGTGTGTGTGTCTGAAGGGGCAGAGGGTCACGCACCTGAGCCCAGACTTTCAGCTGTTTGAAGTCCAGTACGGGTTCGAAGCGGTCCAGCAGGTCTTTTCCGATGAGAAACGGATAAGTGTTCATAGGGGAGATATAGACTGGGTGTATCAGCCTCATAGGTCCAATTGTCAGGTGGATGGAAGCTACGTGCTTGAGCTGGATGTCGTTTTGGCTATACGACTGCACATTTAGCTTACAAGTGTGAAGGTTAAGGGTGCGATTTTTCCTCTGTGCTTCAAATCTGAGTCTTTCAAATAGTTGGGCGGATATAAGCGTGAGGTCGGAGCCAGTGTCAACTAGGGCTTCGAGCTTAAATTCCCTTTCCATAGTGATAGTCAGATAGAGTTTTCGAGCCATCCCCTTCTCGATTAGGTTTCCCAGGAATCTTGGTGTGGGGACCTGTGTGTTGCTTGATAAGCCGTCTGGATATGTGTCAAGTGTCTCATTATGCGTGCAAACAATCAAAACAGCGCTTTTTGGTACATTGGGCTGCGCCATGATACTGTCTTGATTAGAGGCTGTTGCTGTCAGCTGTCGTGTGGGTGTGCTGCTGACATGTGGGGGTGCAACAGTTAGTACACTAGTCCGTGATTGGGGAACAGTGTTCAGGGTGGATGATTCAGTTGCAGGAAGGGCGGGAAGGTTGATTTCAGGTATCATGTCTAGTCGTGCTGTACCTGGTCCGTCCTTCTTGTCTTCCTTGTGAGGTTTCTGTCGGAGGAGCTCTTTCAGGATCTTTATGAGCTCTGTAACTTCAGAAGCAGCTACACTTTCTTTGCCAGACGTGGGTTCAGGTCTGGGCCTACCATTGTCCCGTCGAGAGTGGCCTCTTCGCTGGCTTTCTGGGCGAGGCGGGTCCCAGGATCCTTCAGAGCGATCGCTCTGGTACCGTGGACGGTCGCCATTATGACCACGCTGCCCTCTGCTGGCTTGGAGTGGTTTGGACTCTCTGTTGACGGGTCGGTAACTGTGGTTCTGTTTGGCGCCCTCTAGGGTTAGCTCTGGGTGGTGCACAGAGACAGGGCAGATGGTGGGCTGTTTTACAGTCTTTTCAGAAATGGTTTTCTGTTTGACGTAAGCTTTGTGAGCCAAGTCTCTTAACTGTTGCGTGCCCATGCTGCGCGGGCACGCCAGCACCCCCAGGTGGTAACTGATGGTAGGGTGCAGGTTTCGGAGGAAAAGAGTTTTGAAGTTGATGTCCTCCTCCATGCCTGGGTCGTTACGTGTCCCGAAGTAGGCACGTCGCAGTCTGTTATAAAAGTTCTGTGAGGTCTCACGTCGAGCTTGCTTGAGGTCCATGGCAGTGATGAACCCCTGGTCTGACTCGGGGTCGGAGTACTCACGAATTAGAGCTTGTCGTAGATGCCAGTAGTCCGCTTTGATGGCCTCTGGTTGTCGATCCAGAAAGCTGCGTACGTCACGATTAGACGTGGCCCTGAGCAGGTACAGTCTGTCCCAGTTGTTCGCGTGAGCGACAGTTTGCAAGTAAAAGTCTATGTCTTTTAAGTATGCGTGGACGTCGTGTCCTCCTGCCGGGTCCGGGCTGAAGGTAGGAATATTTCTGGCCAGCTTGTCAAGGTTCTTTGAAGCTTCGTGGCTGTTGACCTTGACTTCCTGGAAGGGCGTCCTTTCCTTTGCTGCTGACGGGGATTCGTGGAGACTGGCGGGTGCTCTTTTAAACAGGGGGCTGTCATTCCCCTTCGTAGCTTCATGGCTAAAATGTGCGGAGTAACTGGTCAGGGGAAACTGTGTGTTGTGTGTTTCCCCCTTCCGGTAACGTTGCACTATATATGATTGTCTCAGTTCTCTTTGCACCATGTCAAGTTCATCTTTGAGCTCGTGTCTTTGCTGGATGAGCTCGTCGATCTCGGCTTGTGCCGACTGCAAATGTTTTGCATAGACTTTAGCTTTAATGTCTCTGTTTTTAAGTTCATCATGGGCTCTTTCCAGGAGGGATTCGCCACGCCGAAGCTTTTCGTCGAGGTGTTTCCTGGCGTCTTTCTCTGACTGTATTCGTCGGTCGGTGTCACGACGGAGCTCCTTCAGGGTCTTTTGAAGTCTTTCTATTTCTTTTCTTTGTTCTTTGTCTGTTTCGTCGTCTTTCTCTGTGTCTAGAAGCTGATCTAGACGAAGCTGGGTGAGGGCTTGGTCTCTCCGGGCCTCCTTGGCTTGAAGCTTTAGCGTTGCTGCCTCCTGTTCCAGGTTGTCGTAGCTCCCTTCGCTTAGACGTGCCTGTGCGATGAGGACGTGGGCGAGGCTTCCGAGGATCTTGGCCACTTCCTTGTTGGAGTAGCTGTGCGTGGGGTCGTGTGTCATCAGCTGGTCTAGCTCGGTGTCCAGTTGCTCCTGGCTTGGCTGGCCCAGACTTCCTTGACTGGTGGCCGTTAGCGCTTCCAGCCATGTCGTTAGGCGGTCCCACGGGACGGCGGAACTGGGTGCACGGAACATTACTGCGGACGAAAGAAACACAGCACACACACACACACAGAGAGAGAGCCAATGCAAGCTTGTTCTAAGCTAATGAGCTATCGTACGGATAGCTGGGAATTTTGGCTAACTGATCTAGACAGTTAGATAATTAGACAATTCAGACAATTAGGTGGGCGGTAGCCCTGGGGGGTCACTTGGTGAACTGCTGCTCGGTCGTCCCGGGACTATTTAATTCTCCTTGGGGTCTCTTGGTGAACTGAAAGAAACACAATCGTGATAGTCCAACAGTGAGGATAGGAAAGAGCACAGTGGAAACAAACACAAGATGAATTGGTCTGTAATGAAAGGAATGTCAGCGTGCGCGCCGGGAGTGTTAGGGAAAATTAATAGGCTTAATGCTCAAGATATACTAAAATTCGGCTTGTACTATGGGTTATCCCATTTAGCTCATCCGGGGTGGATTGAGGTCGCTTACGTGGAAGATTAAATATCAAGAGCAATTTAGAAAAAGGCAAAAGTTTCTGTCAAGTAATGATAAAACAAAAAGCACTTTTGATACCGTTTGTAATTACCAGACTGAGCTTTATTCCCAATGGGAGGGGAACAGAAAAACTTTTGCAGAGAAAAATAAAAATAAAAATAAAAATAAAAATGTAAAAAAATAAATAAATAATTAAAATTAAAAATTAAAATTAAAAATTAAAATAAAATTATAAATAAAATAAAATACAATAAAAGAATTAGAAGCTCAACTTAATTCAAATTAAATTCAAAGCAAGTTTAAATGAAATTTAAATAAGCCTGTAAGGAAAATCAAATAAAAGAAAGCCAATCAAAAATCTTATCCTATAACGATTAATCTCTAAGTGGGAGTTATCCAAATAAAAGAATTAATCAGAAAGGGAGTAGTGATTTAGTGTTGCGCTGACTTAACAGGGTATAACCACACGGTGGCGTCCTTCCTTCCAATTGGACTGTGTGACTTAAACCTAATTTCACTTTGAGTTAGAGGAAGTTATGTTTCTTTTTAAACTTCAAATTCGAATAAGGGTGTTTAATCAGCGAGAAAGGAGATTTGGTTGTTGCTAGAAAAATTGTATAAATGAAACTGTGTACAACAGTAAGCAATAAACAATTTATAGGCTCAAACTTATTTTGTTAAGGCAGAATCACATAACGGAGAGTGAAACTATCCGAATTTATCCACACGATGGCGCTATTGCGCCCGCCCTAGACTAGAGTTAGTTAGGCGGAAATGCTCACCAGATGGCTTTGTCTGGTTCTAGAGTCGCCCTCTGGCGGTTTGCAAGCGGCGTTGCAATTCTTGAGTCGCCCTCTGGCGGTTTGCAAGCGGCGTTGCAATTTCTTGAGTCGCCCTCTGGCGGTTTGCAAGCGGCGTTGCAATTTCTGAGTCGCCCTGGCGTTTTGCACTTTACTGGCTTTTGCAGATCATTTAAAAATGACTGCACTTTATGTGCACGAGCAACGAAACGGGTGACAAACAGGAATTTATCTTCTGCCTATTCACGCATTTTACATGGACTCCAATAGACATTTATCAATATGGCTGACGGTTTTCAGCATCTCTGATTCAAATGTTTTAGGTCTCAGGTCTTTGGTTAGCTAAGCCAGACTTAAACCAGGAGTTATCGTTTATCTTAACGATATAATAATTATTCTGAGGCCCCTTATATTGTACAGGAGAGTCTCGTCCTGTCCCAATCTTCCGCACAGATAGAAACTTTTTGTAGTTCAGATCACGCGGGATAACGCAACGTACGTGTCTACAGACATCATCAAAATCTCATTATTTTGATGGAACACATAATATATTGCTCGAGTCAAATGTATGGGTTTCCTACAATACATTTGTTTGGAAATCACGCGGATAAAACCTATTGCGCCTACGGCTGCAGGGGGTTTCGGAGATCACGCGGAGATTTTCGTACCGTTCATATTTCATTAATATAATCCGGCTACTTCAACATTTCTCAGCATCTGTTTATGCCTGGGTTCGCTTTGCGCGGTCCGTTCAATTCACAAAACAACACCAAAACAAAACGAAACAAAAACGCGCGTGCAGGTTATTAATACTCCAAAAACACACAATGAATAGAATATGAATATCATTCACACATACACAAACGTTTGAAACTTGCTCGCATTTTTCTCCACCAAATACATGTAACAACAACGACTCATGAGTTTAATGTCTCGGGGAATAATTAACTCAAAAGGGATTTAATATTCAATATTCATGAATTTATGAATATGATTTGCCAGTTGTTCATTACGTATTAAAATTTTCCGATAGGGAAAATTGTTTAATTAAATACAAGTAACCCTTTATGAAATTGCTTGAAATTATCCTACTAAGTTTGTCCTGCAAATTAGTTATAGACTTTCCAAATCAATTCTCAATAATGGATTACTGCTTTACGAGCGCATGAGAAACATTAACTTTACTGATCAGGATAAGTTCAATATTTCAAATGGTCATACAGTTTACTTTACTAACATAGTAGCATAAGCAGTTAGGTAACGTTTAGATCGCAAGTTTCATTGACTTTGTGTATGTGGCAGAATAACAGATTCAACTCATTAAATGTCTTTCGGAGGTTTAATAAACACAGACTAAAAATAACACTACAATTCACACAGAAAGTACATACTAAATATGCATCAAGAGAGTAGAAGTATAGATATTAACGAAAGAATACATAAAAGAGAATAATGAATAGACTGAAGTTAGAGAGAGATAAAAGAGAGAGAGAGAGACAAAGAGAGTGAGGGGGAGAGAGAGACAAAGAGAGTGGGGGGGGGGGTAAGCAAGGCATGCTTTCCTTCAGTTCAACCAAATACGACCTTCACGGAGTTAATTTATCCCAACGGGAGAATAACACACCCTCTTTACAGCAGTAAGAAATAGAATACTTGCATTCTTTTTGGTTTCGTTTTGACTTCTCGCTTGTGTGCGTATGTGTCTCTGCGTGTTCAAATGTCCTGCATGTCCGGCGGTCCTTTCCGAGGTTGGGAGGGAAGCGGCTGTTTGCTTTAGCGATGCTTCGTGTTCTTGAAGATCGGATTGTAGAAGAGAAGATTTTTGGAAGAGCTGAGGCCTGCTTGGAGGGCCTGCATTGGTGGCCTGGCTCAAGGGCCAGCCACAAAGACGTGTTGGTTCAGCCAGAGAGAGAAGAGAGAGTGGGGAGTGTAAGAGAGAAGGAGGGCATCCGAGGTCCTCCTTTTATGGTCTGGCCGTAGTCCCACCCTCCAGGGTTAGACTTAACCAATGAGAGTGTTGGGATTTCCCGGCGGGAAATTCCTCAGCAGACTTTATTGCTCTTTGTTTGAAGGTTCGACTCAGTGGGTCTCTGAGTCTTCATACTATAATTAATGCAACAAACACACACTGCATTTTCTGAATAAGTGATATACCTGGAAGTGTAAGTCGTGAAGTGAGCATTAATTTGATAGGAGACATGACATATATGAGGTTATCTGAACTAGTACTTTGTTAAGACACAGACAAAAAGATGCAAAATACCATACAGAAGAAACATTTTACAAAACAATTATGTGTTTACATATACTGTCCTGGGGTGCATGTTCATTTATAGATGGTTTGTCTATAATTTGAGGCAAAAGCTCTGTGTCTCTGTGTCAAAAGCTCTGTGGCCACATTCTTTCCGGCCATAAAAGATCTTATCAGATGGTTTCCAGGGTGACTGAAGAATCTCCCTCTGTTGTGTTGGGGGGGAAGGTATGCTAGTGAGCACAACTTTCAAAACATATTTGTTAAATGTAACTGGCGATTGTGTGTTTGATTCGCCTGAGTCGCTACATGCCTGTCCTGTCTTGTGTGCACATGTGGGTTTTGTCAGTATAGCCGTTTGTGCTTCTGTCATTGTCTGATCCCTCCCCCCTTGTTATCTAATTATTGTTTGATTTCTCCCACCTGTGTTCCCTCGTTCCCGACCTCATTTGTTCCCTTTTATAAGCTCCTGGTGTTTGTCAGTCTTTGTCGGATCGTTGTACTGTCTGCGTCTCTCGTTCCCCTGTGACTTCTGTTGGTATGTTTTTGAGTGTTTGGTTTATGTTTTATTATGTGTTTTTCCCCCTCGTGGGTGTTTGTTTTGTGTTTATTTTTGTTTTTACAATTAAATGTTTAGTCCTCTGCACCTTGAGTCCTCTCACTATTTTCCCTTATCTGTACATAACATAACGATCTGACCATGTCGAGGACTCAGCAGAGAGAGGACTCGATCCCAGAATGCACTTAAGGACCTTTTTAATTATGCTTTGATGAGCCTATGGAATGGCTGCTCAGGTGAGCATATGATGGATGCACCTTTGAGGCGAGGGTGGAAATCTATCGCCCGCCAGCCAGCAGGAGAGAGCTGCCAGGGAGATTGGTCCTGCCCTAGCGGTCCCAAGATCGGTGGTCCCTGCTCTAGTGGCCCCAAGGCCGGTGGTCCCAGTTCCAGGGGTTCCAGTTGTATGGTGTATGGTGTATGGCATTCCGGTGGTCCCTGTGCCGGTAGTCCCTGTGCCAATGGATCGTGTTCCGGTGGATCATGTTCCGGTGGTCCCTGTGCCGGTAGTCCCTTTGCCGGTGGATCGTGTTTTCCGGTGGATCATGTTCCGGTGGTCCCTGTGCCGGTGGATCGTGTTCCGGTGGTCCCTGTGCCGGTAGTCCCTGTGCCGGTGGATCGTGTTCCGGTGGATCATGTTCCGGTGGTCCCTGTGCCGGTAGTCCCTGTGCCGGTGGATCGTGTTCCGGTGGATCATGTTCCGGTGGTCCCTGTGCCGGTAGTCCCTGTGCCGGTGGATCGTGTTCCGGTGGATCATGTTCCGGTGGTCCCTGTGCCCGTAGTCCCTGTGCCGGTGGATCGTGTTCCGGTGGATCATGTTCCGGTGGTCCCTGTGCCAGTAGTCCCTCTGCCGGGTGATCGTGTTCCGGTGGATCATGTTCCGGTGGTCCCTGTGCCGGTGGATCGTGTTCCGGCGGACTCTGCTCTGCCCGCAGGGTCAGGTTATGACCTCCAAGGCGGACCGATATGTGTATTCTTCCATGGAACGGCTCCCTAAGGCAAGCCCATGCCTTTCCCCGAGCTCTTTCGTCTTAGTCTGCTGTTGCTCCCCCACCTACAATGGCCGGGACCACCCCTGAGACTTCTGTATGTTGCACTGTCTACAGCCAGTCCATACATGTTTTCTCCACATGGTAACTCCCTTCGGGCATGATGTGGCTTTCACAGCAGCCCTCCGGGCTACACTTTCCCAGCATTATCCAACAGTCTGCTGAGTGGGTCATCCAGAACAGTGGCAGTAACTCTCCCTGCGTGAATTCCCCTCCCCGGAACAAACGCTTCCGCTTTATACCCGTGCCGCGGGGTGGAGTGTGATAAATTTGCGTATTAAATATCATACAGTAGGCTATAATATATTTATAAATAGGCATTATGCATATTGTTCAACAGAATTTTACAAAGAAAGTTCACACTCATTGTGTACAAACAAGCTTTCTTTTTTCAATTGTAACCCCAAACTGGCAACGTATCCTGGGGGGATACAAACATTTATAGACAGATTATGAAAAATTAAAAATTTTAATTCTTAACATTTTAATATAAACGTAATAAGCTAATCCTTATCAACAACTTTTTAAACATGTAAGTCCCCTCCAAATATTGTAAATATGTGAAATATATCTTCTTTTATCTGAAGGTGATTAGATTTACCAATACAGGTGGTCATGTTAGTTTTAAATGCTGCCCGTGAGCTAAACAAAAAATGTATGAACAAAGTCACCAGATATTAATATTCACAACAAACCCCCTTTCAACACAAAACCAAGAAATGAGACCTACACTTTCCCTGCCTCTACCCACAGCCTCTCAAATGTTTGTATCCCCCATGATGTCGCCAGTTATATGGTTAATATTTGCGTGCTTCAGCTTATGTCTCAAAATGAACATACATCTACTGTCTTGTTGCACATATATGGGTGAAAAGGGGAATAAAAAGCATTTTAGTAGGTACTGTACACCACCTGGAATGAAGGTATCCTTGCGGCAGTCATACAGCATACCAGGAAACAGAGGTCTTCCTAGAGCTGCAACTTCAATGGGCACTGATGCCATGGCTGCAGTAAATAACAGTGAACAATGTGGATACTAATACATTTGAACTTTAATAGTAATACTGTAGAATAATGATCCGCCATTAATAGGTAACTATGAAGGAAGTAATGCAGGACTAATGAGTAAATGAAATATGTTTTTCACTTTAAAATAATGGTCCTGGGGTCCCATTTATAAATGTGGCATAAAATGGGGCTGGAAATGTGCACAGGTATCTATTAAAAATGGGAGAATGTGCGCACCAGCATGCAAACTCTGACCCATGTGTAAAAACTCTTTTACTAGAGTGAAAAAGTAATGAAGTACACATTTGATGTACACTTTTACATCAAAGGGTTAGTTCACCCAAAGATGAAAATCATCCCATGATTTACTCGCCCTCAAGTCATCCTGGGTGTATAAGACATTCTTCTTTCAGACGAACACAATCAGAGTTATATTAAAAAAGGCCTGGCTCTTCAAAGCTTTGTGAATTGTTTCCTCTTTTATAAAGTCCATAAAAGTGCATCTATCCATCATTAATAAAGACCTTATGAAGAGAAGGGGTGCATGTGTGTAAGAAAAATATCCACATTTATCACTTTACAGAATTAAATAGCTAACTTCTGGCAGTCAGCGGCATGCAAGTCGACTTGCACTAAAAGAGATGCACTTTTATGCGCTTCAGTAATGACCCATTAAATAGCCAGGACTTTTTCAATATAAGTCTGATTGTGTTCGTCTGAAAGAAGAATGTCAGATACACCTAGGATGACCTGAGGGTAAGTCAACCCTTTTGATCTTTTGGTGAACCAACCCTTTAATGTTGCATTTTCATTAATGGCTATATCCACTGAAATTACATAAAGTCATTATTCAGAAGTTAAAAAATATATATATATTAATTTAGATAGACATCTGGGGTCTCATTTACCGTTCGTACACACAACACAGGCCCTGAAAGAGGCATACACCACTTCTGATGCATAAATTGGGATTTATAAAAACTTGACGGGACAATTTGCACACATGCACGCAAACTCTGACCCATGCGTATAAACTCTTTTACTAGAGTGAGAAAAGTAATGAAGTAAGAACAATTTAAAACAGCATTTTATTTGATTTGAAGTGTTTAAAATTAACAAAATATTTTGAATTAAAATAACATTTGGCCTCAGCTTTATTCCAAAAAAAAAATAAAAATAATAATAATCCATATCTAATATTTTTCAATGTCTTGTACCTTTCACAGTGTCAAAAGTTAAACATGGTGTCGGGACTGTGCATGCAGATGATATGCAGATTAGGTCATGCATTGTAAAACTAGGCATTGCAAGCTCCATGTAAAGGCATCTTCACAAAATTATGACAAATAATGTATTTGAAGGAATCAATTTGAAGACCTTTAAGATCCTAATCTGTCAGTGACACGCTGAGTCAGACAACTGTAGCCTATTAACGCTGCAATAAATAAATAGGCCTATCTTTTTCAATTAAAACATATCCTATATAGGCCTAAATCCTAAAAGATATGTTCACATTAGCAAAACTACATGCATTTTATTTGAATAGTTTAAAATAAAATAAATCCTTCTTAAAATAAACTAAATATTTTGAATAAAATACGATTAGGCCAGTGGAAATGAATTAATCAACTCTATTTTAAAAACTTTATCTGATAAGTATTTTATACAATTTTGCTTTTACGGACATTTTGATATATTTATTCTAAAACATAAAAAGGATATTGGATGATTTTCAGCTATGTATGTGTCAGGCATAAATGGCATAGTCCGTATCTAATATTTTTCAATGTCATGTACAAAGTACAAAGTACAAAGTGTCATGTACAAAGTTTTTCTATGTTTGGTTGTGTTTATGGTGAGCAGTATAACATGTCTCAATTCTTTTCTCTTCTTTTTTTTATGCAGATGAGCTTATGCATAGTTAAACTGTAAGCTCCATATGTGGTAATTTGGTGGAGGAGACAGGGTGGAGATGCACATATGCACAATCCTTTGCTGGCTGGGACTTATAAAGGGATTATTGCGCAGGTTCTGGTGTGCACATGGTTTTATAAATCTGTAAACCTTTGTGCTTAGGCAAAATGTTGCTTTTAGTATAAAATCTACGGAAAGCTTTATAAATGAGACCCCAGGTAACTACCAGTTTCTGTATAGTGACACTTGAGTAATTATTGATGCATTTTATGACTTTATTCAGAGTAAAAAAATTACTGATTATCTCAGACACACAATAATGTTCTTTATGATTTACAGTTAGTTAATAGTTATTAATCAGGCTAATCTCATTCAGCAATTATTGATTACCTAATATGGAATTTTCTCCTAAATGTTATATTACTTACTGATTAGTTAAGCTTCTTTAGAGTTTAGATTAACTTTATTTTCGATCACCAAAGGCTTTCACACCATACAAATATAGTCAAATACAAACTACAATACAACAGTCAACAAGCAAAAAAAAAAAAAAAAAAAAAAATTATTATTTGAAAAAATAAACAATAGAAAGAACAATTGTGCATAATTCTACAACCCACATATATAACTTAAACTTGTTTAAAATAGTTACTGCATTGGGCACAAAATAATTCCTATAAGCCTTCTTCCTGATGGAAGTAGCTGAAAAGCATCATAAAGTGGATGAGTATCTATAATAATAGAAGCTGCTTTCCTCTTTGCTGATAATATAAAGGTCTGAGAGGTAAAGTACCTGCCTAATAAACCTTGATATTTTTGTTGCTTCCTGCTAAAAATAGACTATACCAAGAAACAATATTAAAGGGGTGGTTCCATGCAATTTGACTTGTTTAACTTTAGTTAGTGTGTAATGTCGCTGCTTGAGCATTAACAGTATCTGCAAAGTTACAGCGCTGAAAGTTCAATGCAAACGGAGATATTATCTTTTAAAGTTACGGCAGTTTATTGCCTACAAAAATGGCCGATTTGGACTACAACGAGCTTCTTTCCAGGTTGGTAACATCATAAACCCTTGCTAGTCTCCGCAGATGTGACTTCTGCCCGTAATGGGAAAGGGCGTGGTGTTTCCGACACCCTGTGCTTACTTCAGCCAATAAAAATTCAGGAAACTACATTTGGCCAACTAACCAATCTTAAGCCCCTTTCACACTGCACGTCGGACCCGCATTATTCCCGGAACTTTGCCGGGTCGCCTTCTGTGTGAAAGCAACCACGTCCCGGGATTGATTACCGAATTCGACCCAGGTCGGGGACCTAGTAATATTGGGGGGTTTGATCCGGGGCGAGCGCTGTGTGAACAAAAGCCAAAACTAATGGCGCAACGTGTACGTAGTTATCGTGCGACTCCTAGAGCTTGTTTTTTCAATAATACAACCCTGCAGTGCCAGAAGAGCTAGTCTGTGTTTTAAACGCAGAGAGTGTTCGTATACAAAAGAAACTAAAATTAAACAAGCAGAAATGTGCGCAAACGGGACACAAGTCGAGACCACGGAGCTCCTTACTATCCGCGCTGAAGCTGAGATCGCTCGCCATTTTACGTCACATCCGGATGTCACGTGTCAACTCGATCCGGGACCGTTACGGGTTGTGTGTGAAAGCACACATATTACGGTATTTCGCTGGCAGTGTGAATGGACCAAATCTAGCGGCCCGGGAACAAATGCCGTGTCGCATTATCAGTGTATTTGCCGGAATCGCAGTGTGAAAGGGGCTCAAGACCATTGTGTTTTTTGGAGGGATGGGCTTCATAGAAGCAGGAAGCAAATGAGTCGTTCAAAGGACAGTGGAGACAGCGGTGTGGAATAAGGGTCAAATATAAGAAAAATATGGTGTAAAAAAAAAAAAAAAAAGAAGTATTAAGACATGTTATAATGCTCACCATAAACACAACCAAGCCTAGAGAAAAAAACACAGAACCACCTCTTTAAATGTCATGACTGCTTCCACAAGTGACCGATGCACTGTTGTCATGATGTCCTGTCTGTCATTAAATCCTTTCAGCTGTCTCAGAAGAGAACCTTCTTTTAGACACAGTTCGCATGTTGGCTGTCAATCACATTTCCCAAAATATGTAAAGGATTCAACCTGTTTCACTTACTGCCCCCCTAATCTAAGTGGTTCAGAAAGGGAAGACTTTTTAGATGGACAAACTCCCCCACAGCACAACTCTTTGGACTTACTTATGGTCAGTATATATTTATAATTCCACTGAATATAACCAGGGACTGCTTTTCTGCCATGCAGGCCATCAAAGCCATGTTATCTGCGTATTTCAAAAGTGATATACCCTTAATGATTTAATGTATGCATATATGGAAAATAGAATAGGTGCCAAGATACAAGCATTATTTCTATATTAGTTAATAGTGGTTGAAGTGTTCTACTCTTTAGTCCTGCACTACTAACCAGCATAGCTATGACAGACCATTATTCTAAAGTGTTATCAGTTTAATAATGACTACTTCATCATTCAAAATTACTTTTCACTTGTTACTGATTTCATTGGCTCTCACATTGTTTTAAAATTCATTAAATGTAATCTAATTCAGTGTTTTAAACATGTATAAACACAAACAAATAAAGGCAAAAATCCTTCCTTCGCTGAATGCAATCCATTAAATACTTTCTAACCATTGCCTGTGGTGAAATGACATTTGCATCTGATTAGTTTGAAGATATATTTTTGTTCCTAATGCATTTTAAGTCTTCCTGCAATACTGTTGAGATCTAAACAGCTCATAATCTGTAGGTGGCTATTCACACTGTCATAACACATTTTAAAGTGGAGTCTCACCAGGGGTCCTTGTTTGTATTGGGGATGTTTAGAAATGAAGTCGTCTGGTAAAGTCTTCAGTTGAAGTCTGCTGCCAACTGGGTTTCTTTGGTCATATTTATACTATTGTTCAGGAAATGGTTCCTACAGCTTTTTTCACTGGAAGAAAAACTTCCACAGAAATCTGATTAGATATTTCTCAACAAGAAGGTCATTTATTACCTGGCTGTATAAATCTTTCAGACTAAACCTCTCCCTCCTGTGTTTTGCTTTGTAACTCCCTACTGTTGATTTGCCTGAGGGTCTTTAGTCTTGTTTTTCCGAGTCTTGTTTGACCTTCTCAGTATTCGGGTTAGTTTTAGTTTGTTGACTCAGTATCTTGTCTACTTTTGTTCTGCTGTTATATCAGGACTCTGGTTTGATTGTTTGGGACTTTGTGGCCCAGGCCCCTTATTCTTCAGTTGCCTTTCTTTTTTTCTTTTTCTTTTTTTTTAAAACCATTTCATCATAATTCTTCTTTTATATAATTCCTGACATATTAATTCTTGCAAAAACAGTTCAGTAACACTTTATTTTGATGGTCCCTTTTGGACATTAGACTATGAGTGTGAGGGACGAGACTTTGGAATCTGATGCAAGTTAACAAGTTTATTAGAAAGATGAGAGCAGAAAGTGAAGGAAATATCCACAACGGATCTCAGGTTAAAGTGTCACTGAATACTGAACAGTCCTCCTCGGGTCTCAGGGCAGCAGTAGAAAACTCGGTAGTGTGATGCTCCCAATCGATACTGAACAGTCCTCCTCGAGTCTCAGCAGCTGGAGAAAACTCAGTAATGCGGCGTTCCCTGGAACTCAATACACGCTCAACCGGATCCAGTCTAAAGGCAAGACACACCGATGAGCAACGTTGAAAGACAAACGAAAGTTCACAGGATACACAGTACCGAAGGGAAGCGAAGAAGGCAGCTCAGTCTAGTGGTGAGATACGCTAGACAGCGGAAATCCAAAGATCCAAGGAGGAATCCACAGGGGAGGATGAGAGAGAGAGAGAGAGACTCACAGAGATCCAACAAACAGGTGAAAGGAGAACGGCCCGGGCAAACACAGTCTCAGCTGAGTCCTGGAGGCAAAACAAAAGGTGAATGCAAAAACAAAAAGAAACAAACAAAAAATAAACACGAACCGGACGACACACGGCAGCGATCACACAGGAGGAAACAACGAACGCGCAATGAGAACAAAACATCAGGACATTAAATAGAGAGATGAACACGAGACAACGGTGGAAAGCAATCAGAGATAACGAGGAGGGAGGAGACAGAGAGTGTACATGTGGAAAACAAGGGGTAGACAAACAATTAGAGCAAATCACACCGGAATCCTGACAATGAGTAACTATACTCTACTAATAATACTCTAATGAGAGTTAGTAGACACTGAAAAAAATGACTTTGTGGTATGATAAAATCTATTACATTAATTCAAGTAATTATTACATTGTAAAATCAAGATTAAGTTGGAACTATATATCTTAAGTAAAATTTACACAGTCTATTCATGTAATAACTGAGAAAAAAGAGTACATTTTTATCATATATTTACAAATAATATTTAATGTTTTATAGTCACAGCACATTCACCTAAAAATATTAAGTACATTTTAATCTGAAAAGCAAAGTGCATTTGAAAATGCGCACAGATTTGTGTTTATTTTATTTTTTTTACAAAAAGATCCCATTTTTCAGTGGTGGCAGAGACGGTCATTTTGGGATGTTGCTTTTCTGTGGCTGACTTATTCTCAATAAGTTTTAACTTTTCACTGAACGTGAGTTTTAATCACAATAACGGTAGCCAAGGCTACATAAGCTCTTATTGAGAATGAATAGAGTTTTTTTATGTCACCATTATGGTGATTAGTGTTTTCTTTAGTTGGGCAGTTTGATGACTTCTTAATATTAGTGTTTCTCTCACTGCTGTATCTGAGTTTGCTATGGCAAGAAAAGCAGAGAAAACACAATCAGATGCTTTTGGCCGCTTGATGATCAGAATATGATGATTGTGTAGTGGATTAATTCACCGATCTTATACCTGAGTATGAGCAATATACTATTAATCTTGTTTTATTCTAGAAAAGATCCAGCACGGTTTTAACCAGACAAGTTGAATTCATTTTATAACAGACTACACTAAGCACTTTGAACTCCTGTTAGCTTTTCTCACACACAGAGATCAAGATTCAGCCTAAGAATCTCAACAATGGTGACATAATTGGATGCAATGGTAATCTGAGTGAAACTTAAAATCTATAGATGAGTATTGCCAGTGCAATTTACTTGTGTATTTTACATAAAAAATAAGTGGTTCTAGTAAGTAAATATAAATAGCCGAGTAAAAATTACAAGCACTTTCTGTGTGGAAACAGTTTCCTAGCTTTTTTTAAGTAAATGTCACTCCAAATTTTTTTCAGTGTAGGTGCAACATTACTTATAGTCAACAGAATGTGTTGAAGGGACCATCAAAATAAAGTGAAACTGTTTGCTCTTTGCTGCTATAATTGTATGCCTTTGCTGGTAACACTTTTGAATACTGTTGCTTCATTAATGAATAACAACACTAAGTGAGTAATGCAGTACTAACATTCTACATGCTACTATTAGCTCACAAGAAGATCTGGTTAGTAAATAAGTTAGTAATAGTGCTCATTTGAATGTGGTATAGTTCACTATTAGCTAATTACTAACTACTATTTTTTCATAACTCCCAAAAGACTACTAAGACCTGCTATATAGATCCATAATTAACATGAATAATGCATAATATATAATTCATTCTAAAGTAAAGGTAGTGGTCACACACCAGTAATGTCTATAAAGTGTTACAACAGCCTTCAGAAGGAATTCCTAATTATTTGGATCAGTGGATAAATGGTAATTTTCTGGAAAAGACTGCACGTACGAAAGTTATTAATGTTTAACTTCTCTTCTGGGAACTTTATGATTATATTTTGATTATATCCCATGTCCCTTGTGCTAGTTCTTTTTTGAGGATCAGTAAAGATAAAACTTCCTGCTATAGGCTGTGTTGACCTTGGACCTCAGAAAACACAGTGAACCAACACCAGCAGATGACATGGCACCACAAACCATCACTGACTGTGATGGTTTGGGGATTCAATCATTTGTAAGTGAGTACTCATAAAAACAACTGCCACAGGTAATCTGACATTATTTATATTTATTATTAAAGATACATTAATTATCACTTTTGCCTCAGTGTTGTACAGTGTCTTTGGGCGGATTGCTGTGACAGCCATTTGTATTGTTTAGTGACTTATGAGTCCTCTTGACTACTCCTAGCATTTTATGGATTTAGGAGCTAGTTGTAGTGTTAAAATGCTTTGTGAAATACTCTTGGAGCATATTTTTAAGAGTTTCTCCTAAATCGGGGAGTTAGGAGCAACTTTTAGCCTTAATGGCTAATTTTCAAAATCTTTTGCTAATGTTGCTTGTCAGACTTTACGAACATGATCCCCAATGTAAGCCATGTCACACTGTAAGATCTCAATGGTCATTAATGTCAGCCTGTACGATAGTCAAGTCGCGCTAAAACGGACACACGCAAGAAAACTCGTCCGGAGTTTTATATTATCAATGAATGATGCGTTCGGTGACAGTGTAAAGCATGTATTGTTCTCGGATGACTCCACCTTCACTGTGTTTCCCACCTCCATTTAAGTTATGGTGTGGAGAAGCCCCAAAAAAGGATTAACACCCGGACTGTTGGCTGGGTTAGTGATGGTTTGGGATGCAATATCATGGAATATCCATATACTGTGCTTGATTGAACGTCACTGTCAAGGACTACTGAACCATTCTGGAGAACCATGTGCACCTGATGGTTCAAAGATTGTACCCTGAAGGGGGTGCTGTGTATCAGCATGATAATGCACACTGCAAGAGCTGTGACAGAATTATTTGAGGAACATGAAGGTGAAGATGAACTCCAATGGCCTGCACAGTCACCAGATCTGAATATGATTGAGCCACTTCGGGGTATTTTGTATTCAGAAAGTGTTTTTCTCACCAGTGTCAAATAGTGACCTGACCACTGTTCTGGAAGAGGAATGGTTCAAAATCCATCTGCCCGCTGTGAAGGACTTGTATCTGTCATTACCAAGACTAATTGATGCTGTATTGTCCGTAAAAGGAGACTCTACAATAATTTACTAATAAATGACTGTGGTCTAAAACCAACTGTTTCAGTTAATTGCCCAACTCATGTTTCATGTGTTAAACAAACAACCAACCATCTTACTGTGTGAGATGAAACAGTCACACTTTTAGAAACTTAGCTACTTAGACACTCACTTCCTTATAAGAGACCCTAATTGACTGATGATCCCAAACATGCACAGCTACTCAATGACACTTCAAGGTGATTATACATACCATTAATATTGAAAACTTATTTGTCAAGTTGCCAGTCATAAATATATTGCTGTCCATATTTAAAAGGAAGAGACATTTACAATATCTCTTTTAAGATAATATAGTATAATATAGTAAATAATATATATTCCCTTACGAAACAAAAATATATTTTCCTTTCGTAAGGGTTATATTAAGATACACTTGTTTAGTGTTGAATATTATTTTGATTTTAATTACTTTAGTAGCTTATTGTAATAGACCTATATATTGACACTCATTGTTTCTGTAAATAAAAAATTAAAACATTTAAAAAGTTTTAGATACAAAAAAAGAAGATAAGAAACGCTGAGAACCGCTGGTCTAAGGCTTTTATTTTGGAAGGAAACTCCAAAAGCGGAAGTTGTCATTAGCCGCGACTTTCATACTTTCACATGTTAGCATGCAGCTAAAGCTAGTAACGTATTCATGACGTCTCTGTTATAAACAAAGTTTGCGTTAATTATCAGTGTAGATTAAGTTCACATTCCAGCGTATATTTGATCTTTTAGGTTTTCAGCTGTGACTGCTGAAAGAAGTGAATGAACTTTCCAGTCGTATAGTAGCTTGGGATAATCAGTAAGACACATGACTGGATATTGATTATTATATTTAATGATCAGTGATCGAAACATGCAGAAGGACGCGAGACTGATCAAGACCTCCGCGCCGTCGGTGGCTCAGATTAACGCGGAATATGTCACTCAGGTGAGTTAGGATCCCTTTATGAAGGTTTATTTGTGTACATCTAACAGTACTTACAGTTGTGTTCTTGTTCTCTCTCAAGCTTTCTAACAAATACTGGGCGCCTCATGTCAAGAATAAACTACCATTCGACTCTCAGGTAAGAGGACACTTTGAGCTAAATCTTCAGTCTGCAGGATTTCACTCAGTATATAGAGAGAAACTGCTCTAACGTAAACAAACAGATCCTCAGGATATGAAGCTCCAGTACTGATGTGTGAATGGCCAGAATTGTGTTTTCTTTTGTGTCAGTGAATGATCATCATCTATCTAAAATCTGGCTTTAAAGAGGATGTGGTTTATAAATGTTTTCTATTTTCAGGTTATTGAGGACATTTATCAGAATGAGATTCTTAAATCAAAGTAAGAAGATTCATGTACAATTCTCGCACTGCAAAAAATAAATAAATAATAATAACTGCCCCCCCTTTCCCTTTTCCCCTTTTTTTCTTGTTTCCAGTCCAAATATCTAACATTTCTTAAATCAAGATGCTTTTATTAGATGAGTAAAATGACAAAAGATATTTTTTCTTGTTTTTTGGAAAATAAAATCAAAGTGAAGTGAGCTTTTACTTGAGGAAAGCAAAACCTGCGGGCAAAGAAAAATAATTATGTTTCTGTTTGGGACAGACATGTATTCTTCAAGTTAAAGAAAAAACTTTAGTTTAAACTATTATATATTAGAGGTCGACCGATTCATCGGATTTGCCGATTAATTGCCACCGATAGCTGATTGGTGGAACAATTGGTTATGGTCAAAAATCAATTTCAAAGCGATTTTGGGACCGGAGTTGCTCAGTAGAGAGCAGGAAGTACAGCTGCGATATCAAAAGCCCGCCCACACTCTCACAGATGCAGAACAATTAATTATGTTGGTGTGAAATAAACAGTTATGGAAATGTAGAAATTAAAGCTAAAGCTCTAATCTGCTCCCAAAAATCCCGAAAAAAGTCAGTTAGTGCCTCAGCTGTCAATCATGATGTCACCCCCCCCCCCCCGTTTTTATAGCATCAAATAACTAACTAAAACTAAACTTATTTTAAAAACGAACACTTGAAATGAAATCATCGTGATGATAACTGCCTTCAATGATATAAACTAACTTTGGGAAAAAATATTTGAAGTGTAATTTTATTGTTTAGTTTGCCTCGCGTCCATTAGAAAACACAAAGGGGCGGCTATACTGGGACCGGTCACCGGGGGGCGATTGAGGCGCGAAAGCTTCAGTAAATGAGAGGGAGACTGCAGGCTTGGTATGAATACAGAACACTTCAATACATGTTGCCAATTTTTTTTGGTGACTAGATGCTTTAGCAGCGAAAGAACAGCAGTATGTATGTACTTTACTTTGTCGTCGAGGCTGAGAGGATGCTAACATTAGCATTAACATTTCCCATAAGCAGTTAAAGCGATGTAACAACTAGTGATGTAAGAAACCAAACTGTATGGTCATGCATCCGACAGAAATATAAACACTAGGGCCGGGACTCGATTAAAAAAATGTATCTAATTAATTCGAGGCTTTGTAATTAATTAATCGAAATTAATCGCATTTTAATTGCATATAAATATTTGACCTGAGAACAATGAGAAGTAATTTTTCACATGGATTTTTAGTATACCGTTGAATAATGACTGAATACATAAGCTTAATCAACAAAATATTGTTTATTTATTTCAGTCCAGCAGACCAGCGCAATGTTTGCCATTAAGTTTAGCAAAAGCATATTTGTGATATTTGAGGCTCAATGTGCTGCGGTGATACGCAAATTCCTTGTTGTATAGCTTGCTCACAACCATGCTCTTGACGACGCTTCCATTCTTTCGTTTTTTAAAACAAAATTTCCCATCCACGGGGCCGAGCAAAGCAGTCTCATCAGCTTCGTTCATGTTCACTCATGGTTTCGTTTGTTGTTGTCGTGACTCCGGAGCGCTAGTTGGTGTTCCAGTATAATCGGTCCGTCGAAACTCATTCATTGAAAAACGTTCCGCGGTGCAAAAATAAGTGTGGTTAAATGTTTTTTTTTTTTGCGTAATTAATTAACGCGTTAAAGTCACGTAATTAATTAATCTTAATTAACGCGTTAAAGTCCCGGCCCTAATAAACACATCAGAAACGCATTCGATTTCAATACATATTTTGTTATTTTGGTAAGAAAACTGTCAAGTGTTCTAAAAAAGCGAACTAAAAAAGTTTGGATTTAGAAATAAAACTTAATATAATGCAATAATATTCCATTTGTAACATTAAGTAAGGTTAATAAATGCTGTAGAAGTATTATTCATTGTTAGTTTTATCTGTTAACCTTTTTTATGCACTATGAACTAACATGAATGATTAAGATACATTTGTATTGCTCAAATATTACTACACGGTGTAAAATGTATATTGCCTATCATTCATGTAAGCTAGCTAAATAAGCTAATAAATCCTCGTTAACAAATGGGACTCGCAGTCTGTTACCTGACATTCACTTACATATTTCTAGGCTATAGCTAAAGAAACATTTATTTGTAATATTTTAATGTTTTAGTTCATTTCTGTAGAATTTTTTCTGTTAGAACTTGTCATTTTAATATATTCATAAGCAATTTAGAATATTTTCATGGTTCAGTACAGTTTTTTTATTTCTTGTAATAAAGTTCAGCACTGTTTTTTTTATTTATTAGTATTATTATTATTATTATTACTATTATTATTATTTTAATCTAGTATCTTTTTTAAAACTATCGGTTGATTAATCAGTTATCGGCAAGCGTGGTCCAACCTAGCTATCGGTATCGGTAAAATCCACTATCGGTCGACCTCTAATAAATAAATAAATTTATTAATAAATAAATAAATAAATAAATAAATATACATATATATATATATATATATATATATATATATATATATATATATATATAGTAACTGTATTCATTTTAGATTTTTTAATATAATTTAATTGACTCTGAATAAAAAATAAATAAAAAAAACAAGCCATTAACATAAAATAGCCACACTATTATTTAAAGTAACACCAAAAGTGGACAGATGACATTAAAATAATATTAAATATCAATATGGTGTTCTTCATTCAGTTTTATTCAACATATTTAATAGATTTATTATTTGGACCTATTATCAAAATAATGTTATATGATGCCTTTGATACCAATTTCGATACCACAGGGACAGCTGCCATACAGATAATTCATTATATCATAATTCTTTAATTCATTATATTTTAAGAATAGCTTACACACAGATGCTTTATTTGAATTGTTAAATTTTTTTTTACAAAAAAAAAAGAATAAATAAGAACAAACAATAACACAAATACACTGCAGAAACCAACCTCTATGTATTCAGATATTCTGCTCTATATAAAAGCCAATAATTGAGCATCTTGACCACTTTGCTGTATGTGTTCTCTCTGCAGGTTTGCCATCAGAAAGATTATGCTGCTGGAGTTCAGGTTGGTGTTTGTTGTCAAGAGTCTGTCTGTAAGGGTCGTGTGTGTCATACAGTGGTCTGAAGTGATTGTGTGTGTCCTGCAGTCAGTACCTGGAGAGCTACCTGTGGCTGAACTACACACCTGAAGCCTCTACCAACAGCTTCCTGATGTCCATCTGCTGCATCGTCAACGAGAAGTTTCGGGAAAACGTTCCTGCCTGGGAGGTTCGTATTGAAATGTGGATGAATGAGAGATTGCATGTGAAACACTGACTTAAAACACACTGAAAAGTCAAATAAATGACACTTCTGTGGACGAACAACATTGAATAAGATACTTTGGTCACATTTTATATTAGGTGTCTTTAAAGGGTTACTTCAGAATGTGAGCGAATAAAAAAAATTCCTGCAGATCAGTTTTCTTAAATGTGAGATAAAACCTCCTCAATACCTTAAATGGTATAAAAAGTGACTTAATTCTCATTTTAAGGGATCTTATGTTTTGGGGATGGAAAAACATAAATTGTGATACTGCTTAATGTGATTATTAAACTTCAAAAGGCTATGGATAAGTGCTTCACTTATCAGATCCTGAACATGGCGCTGTTGTGCGTTCAACATGCTCGAGCAATCAATGAAAAAAGCACATTTATGCCAAGCGATTGCTCATGAATTAATGCTGATCATTTATGACAATGTTTACTTTATGGTGTTTATATTGTAATATGTTGTATACATATTTCATCTCCCTCATCTGAATTTGAATGGGCATCCTGCAGTAATATAGCATATACATTAAAAAATAAGAGGTGCATTTTGGGCGTGTCCAATTTTTAATTTGGACAATTTTCAAACTATTACATTAAAGTATTGAAAGT
This sequence comes from Pseudorasbora parva, assembly GCF_024679245.1. NCBI lineage: Eukaryota > Metazoa > Chordata > Actinopteri > Cypriniformes > Gobionidae > Pseudorasbora > Pseudorasbora parva. The sequence continues at coordinate 43,954,082 of NC_090181.1, forward strand.
AAAGTATTGTAGCTTCTGTCTGGGATGCGCTGTCACAGGAAGGAAAGACTAGTAGACTAGACTATGTAGTATTTTTACAGTAAAATATCCCAAAACCACTAGGCCAGTGTTATATATTTTGTTTAGTTGAGTTCTTACAATATCACAAATGTTTCCAACTATTTGTGGGAAAATTGCTATTTTAACTAGGGCTGAACGATATATCGTTATCGTATCTATATCTAGATATGAACTTTCAAGATATTACTATCTCGAAAAAAGCAACGATATAGACAATATAGATTTCCCCTCTCCGCGCTCGCCCTGCATACAATTCTGGCAGTCACAACAAACATCAGTTTTACGAGTGTGCCCTTAAATGCACCGCTAAAGCCTGCGCACACACACTACCAGGGACGTGGGAACTATATTGTGAGAGGCGGGCGGCGTTTTCATGGTGATGCGTCATTGCTGGTCACGTGACACACCGCAGCAGCAACAGCGCTGAATGAATGATGATCTGCTTTTATGTCATTTTTCCTTTTTTATTCAGAATATTCACAAATATGTTCGCTATGGCATGAAATATCTAATATTCCGATGGTCAAATACATGCAAGTGGAAGTATATTGTTGTTTAAACCCCTTTATAATGATGGCGTTAGTTGAGCTGTATGCGCGATGGGCGCCGCCGGGTTAGTTTGTGCCGCAGACGCAGTTCAGAGAATCGGATCTGTTGGATTTACAACCTCTATGTTTACAACACGTAAATTCATCCACTTCTCCCGAAATACTTAAAGGGGTACTTCAGCGCTGGGAAGATGAATCTGTATTTAAACTGGGTCATCAATGCAGTAGAAATGTGAAATTATTTTTGAATTTAGTGCTTTCTAGACTGAGAAAAGACAGAAAATGTATTTTTGTCTCATGGGGATGAAAGACTACAATTCCCAGAATGCTTCGCTGCCCTGTGAGGCCATTCACAAAGCCACCAACTTGATTACTGTGACTGAGTTGAAGACACTACAATTAAAAACTGAACCTGTGTGTTCAATATAATGAGTGAGTCGCCGCGCGAGTATCACAGCACTGAGCACTGACTGCAGGAGTCAGATTAATGAGCTGAGCTCTCGTGATGAGAGCTGAGGTAATCGCGACTAGACTAGCGGCATACTTTCACAACGCAAGTTCAGTCTGGCGCGTTTCAGTTCATGCCTTTGCAAGCTTAACTTTCATAGAAATGAATTTGAGAAGTTAAAACACTTACATTGCTCAGCATAGCTCCGTTTAAATGAGTGCCTGTAGCTGAGCTGAGCTGTGAGTGTGATCTCCATCCCCCATGCGCAGGTTCAAAACATGCGGAAATGGCTCCCTCTGCTGGCTGTAGTCTTGGCCAAACATTCCTCCTATGATGCAAATATCGTCAATTTGCGTCAAAGGAGGAATTTTTCCAGAAATAAAATGCATTAATCTCTCGTCTCAGGGGGATATGAGGGGGGAAAGCACAATCATTTGAATATACTCCAGGGTTTCTACTGATACAAAGCCATATGCTAATCGCTGAAGTAACCCTTCAAAAGTATGTGGCTGGTGAACTGGGAATAGAATAGAGTAAATATTGAAGTTACTTACACAATGTGTATCTGATATGAATAAAACTTGAATTATAATGGAAAGGATTATTATTACCTCTTCACTAGACATCAGTGTGTATTTTACAAACTCTAAATGTATTGTTTTTTTAGTACTTATGTAACAAATGCTTGGTTTTTACCAAACACGTAGTCATATCGTATTGAATCGATATCGAGATATCTGGATATCGAGTCGCCTGTCCATTAATTAGCCTAGCAATCTAGACGCACCTTAGCAGCACCAAATATAATTTGCAGCCAGGGCGTCTAGTAGGGCTGGGCGATATGGCCCAAAAAAAAAATCCCCGATTTTTTCACCAAAAATTCGATTTACGATTTAAAACGATTTTTTCCCCCTCCTACTTAAAATCAGTCTGCAGATGACAAAGAAATTGTTCAAAACAAGTTTTAACTTTATTTTGTTTAGGTAAAATTAAATATTTGCAGCTTGGTAGAAGTGCCACCTGGGGTGCAAAACTTTCAGCATGTGAATAACCCCCCGACTATTCCACAGTTTAAATGGGCACCATATCTTTTGCAATATACAGTATACATATCAAAGGTTTATGAATTGATATGCAGATAAAATTAACTTTTATTAACAACAGTAATGTGCAAAAAAAGTATAGGGAAAATTTAAATGTAGCCTAATGCTCTTATTAAATATAGATTAGCATTGTTTTTCAATAGTCTCACACTGAACTGATCGACAGCTTCAGTGATTATTAAAGGAGCTCTTTACTTTACTGTAATTTAGTCACAATTTGAAGAAAAGTTTAGTTTTTCCTGAGACTGTGACTTCGTACTTTCCATACATTAGGGAGTTAAAATCGCTAATAAATCAATAAGTGCTCTTCTGCTGGTTATAGTGGTGGGCATTTCATATCTTTTTTAAAATAAAAATGCTACAAAATGGATTACACATTTAAAAAAAATAAACTAAAAAAAACATCCGACTATTTCTTTCACAAGACCCCTTTAAACTTTTAGTTTTACAAACCATCACATTAAAAATAACATTACAATCGGATATCTAGAGCATTGAAGTGCTGGAAATAAGTGTGAAGCTCTTGAAAACCATTGGAAAGTGCTTGAATTTCAATCTCAAAAGGTTGTACGAATCCTGAGATAAATAATGACAACAACAACAATAAATCCATGTGGTTTTACTACAGTACAATCGTGGTGAATGTTGGTGTTTTGTGACTGAAAGCCCTGACCTTCGCACAGCTCTGTTTGATCTGATATCTGTGGTTTATAACAGAATTGTGCGCCGACCGCTTCCACTAGATCACAGTAGCGATGGTGTGTTGATTTAAACGGTCTCTCACTGGATCACCAGCGCTGTGTATCGTGTCTACCACGAGATTGGCCCGTGTGTGAGCTCGCGCTGCGTTCGTGTCAGCGCAGCTTTAAATGAGTATAGCGCCTACCGCGTACCGCGGTTCCGTTCAGACTTCAAACACACTTTGCAGCGGGGTATTGTTAATTGTTCTGTGAAAAACTGAACCAATTACGAATGACACGGTATGTTGTTAGACGCGATCCTTGTTGTTTGTGTACCTCTGTGGCAAACGCGCGCGGGGAGGGCTGAGCCATTACGGGAGCTCAGAGGGGAGCGTCGGCGGATTTGAAAGAGAAAACCGATTTTCATTCACAAAAATCGTTGTAAACTAAAAACTCGAATTAATTCATAAAATCGATTTATCGCCCAGCCCTAGCGTCTAGCAACTCTCCGTTTGCTTACGAGCTTGAAAAGCCCAACTCTGGTCAGGCCAGTCATATCATGTATAGAGTCGGTGGGCGGGCTTAACATTATTGGCTAGACGGTTCCGCATGCTACTTGAAAACAAAGGCTAAATCCGAAATCGCCCCCTAAACCCTCATTCACTATTCCCCATGTTATCCATTAATACAGTTCACTTGAAGGAGTGAATGAAGACACGTGCATGAAGTCGGGAGAGCTGCTGTGTGTACATCTGCTGTACACTCGTTATTGCGGTGCATTGTGGGATTGAATGAGTGCACTCAATACCGTCCACTATGGTTTCAGACACCACTACAATTGGCTGTCCCCTCAAATAGTGCCCTATTTTAAGGGTATAGTGGGCCATTTTGGATTCAGCCAAAGAAGCTGACGAAGAACGGTCTTTCGAATCGGCTTTGGCCGCAACTCTGGAAGACTTGGAGTTAAGCTTTTCTTTGAGGAAAGATCAAAGAACGGAAGCTGTGTTCAGAGTTTTGCTGACCAGATATGGCAAAAGTTTAATCAACTAGCTTTGCTCCACCTTCGTTGCTCTGGTTGGTTGAAGTGCTATCCTATCGCGTGCAGAGGGAGTTTGACAACTGTTTATCCCGCCTCTCGGATTGAGCCCTGCCAACAATGAGTTCCCAGACCCAACATCTGGATGTGTGAGTCTGGCTTGTCAGGCTAAACATTAGTACCTCAAGCGGTTATGTGACAAACACACACACACATATATGACCCAAATGCTTAATGTCACAATTGTTGACAGCTATTTATTTTATATCCAGCTGGTCGCTTTCATTCATCATCAGGTGTTCTTCCACCTGTGTTTTCAAGGTGGTTGTCAGTGTATTATAAAGGGAAAAACAGTTTTTTAGTAATATGGTATATTAAAATGATCTCTCTTAATGAAATATTAATTTTGTACTGTAAGTGTATTTTTTAGTGTAAAGATCTGGCAACCACAACCATATATTTCAAAGAGTTGTTGTTACAGGCCTGTTTGATAAGACATGATGTGCATGATGTTTCTCTCTCGTCAGGTTTTCAAGAAAGCACCCACACACTTCCCTCACTTCTTCAGGTGTGTGATGGAGTCGTGTCTGTCGGGTGAGCAGCTCGGCCTGTCGCTGAAGGAACAGACGGTGCTTCTGCTCTTCCTCGATCACTGCTTTAACAGTCTGGTGAGTTCACATGCGTCTCAAATGTGCATTTGCTGATTTTGACCACCATTTTAAAATGATTCTGCATTCTCATCACTTGGTGGCACTGTTGCTTTTCCAAACACACCATGCTATAGGGTTTTTAACCGCACTCTAAACTGAGAGAAAACAGCAGCTCGAGGGTTCACGTGTATAACGGCAGCTTCAGGTCAAGGCTGTTTTCATCTATTTTTGGCTTTGCTGCTAATTTAAGGCATGGTGTTTCCAGTCCCATCAGATGGCCCATTTGCATTGTTGATGTGATTTCATTGTCTAGTGTTCATATGCTAATCATGTTTGCTTGCACGTGTGCTGTAGATGAAGACTATAGGTTTGCGTAACAATAGAAATGTCCATCATGAGCCTGTAAAGTCCCTGATTAAATGCACATCTGTAATGTTTGTGATGAAGTACAGATTCTATGAGGGGTGTCAGTGCAGAAAATTGCACCTATAGTAAAAGTTTAAACACACGATGTTCAGTCTTGGATTTTCTTTGTTAAATGAGCCGAGTGAAGTAAGTGACAGAAGTGTTTGTAACTGTATAGTCAGAGCTTCAGTCCTGGAAAACATGTCTTCATAGTGTTTGGTTGGATTTTAGTTGAGGTTTGGCTGTATCCCCAGTAGGGCTGTTTCGAATGCCATTTTTTGAGCTTCGAAGCTTAGGTGGCAATCAATATCGAATATTCGAAGCTTCGGTGGGTGGGGCTAAATATATAATAATAGTGTCGGTTTGCATTTGTATCATCTTTCACGACTTCACGTTTCACTCATCGTAAATGTGTTGCGGCAGACCCAGTGGAGTGCAGTGTTGCATTTGGTGCAATATGATCAGGTGGCACACATTCTTTAAATATTAATAAACATTTAATAATCTTTTAAATAGAACAGTTTCCGGTACGCATTACACGGGCAGGTTTATGCTCCGAAAACGGACAGTGCACAAGTGATACAAAACACAAAGTCTGTTGAGAGCATGAACTTTATAAGGTATTAATAACGAACCTTTCTTTAAAACAAATGCATCCCAAAACAGAAATTAAATTAGTAACACAGTGATTTCAACAAACTGTAATAAATAAAGAACACGGTAGCATGCTTATAAACAGTTGAATAAGAATAAATGAATTGTTTTTAAAATGACACAAAATGTAAAATCTATTACAATTAGTTTTATTCTATATAAGGGATTTATTTTGTCATATTCTGACTTTTTGTTAATTTAAATCTTTAAAATGCGCAATGCTTTTATTGAAAACATGTTGCGGTGTTATTTTTTATTTATTATTATTATTTCAAGCATGAGTGAGAATGAGTCCGCTACGGAAGTCACGTGTTGAAAAAAAACACACGAATATTCGAATCTCAAAACTGAAAATCGAATGCCACCTCACCGAACGAATATTCGAATATTCGATTATTCTAGTACAGCCCTAATCCCCAGTAAAGCCGACCTCTCAGAAGATCATTGATCGTTTATTTGTGGCGTGTTCTTTACTGCAGGAAGTGGACTTGATCCGTGAACAGGTGCAGAAACTGGTCTCTCTGCCAATGTGGATGTGTCTGCTGCCGGTGAGTATTACTGCATCACACATTTTATGTTCCATATGGTCTCTCCTAGGTATGTGCCCGAAGCCTAAATCCAAATTCGGAAAGGCACGGGAAATAAATAACGTGTTCTACGGAGTCCCTTAAGGGGTTTGGTTAGGTTACATCACAGTATACCAGATTTCACTGATCACATGAAGATAATAGTTAGGAGAGATGACTGACAGCAGGATTTTGTGCTCCTCAGATCCTAAACGGCATTGACAAATGTCTTATTTTTAAAATGTGCGCTGCTCCCTAGACACATAGTTCACATGATTTCGAATTGTAAAGTGAAAAGCGAGCATTCAAAATCGTTTTTTGATACCCCACATGTTAATAGCGGCTCCCTGATGCCCGTAATTAGATGCTATATAATTGCGTGAGCAGGTAAACGGATCAAAATATCTTTTTTCCATCACTGTGTCCCTTCTGGCGTTCCATAGAACATGTCATTTCCTTTATGAACATAGTATTCGGCTTCGGGCACATCCCTAATTGTCTCTACATTGTGCTGTATGTGCATGTGTAACTTGCATCAGTAGGGATTATTTGTGATTATTTTCCAAATTCCAGTTTATTTGTTCTGAGATGCAAAATATGAACATTTTGGCCGTTAACTGATAATTATCAGCCAAAAGATAGCCTGGTTGCAAAAACAGATGTCTTCCCATTAAATCCCATGTCCCAAGCACACAATTATATAATATTCTCAATATTATATTAAAGTAGGGTTAGGTTAGTGCCTATTTTATTAAGATTTTTATTATATTATATACAATTCCAAGTTAAATAAACAAACGTATTAGACTTACACTATAAGTTACATGAACAAAACAGTAATAATTTAATAGTGGCAATTAGTTGTATGACAATTAATCATCAGCACAAAATTGGATAATTCAAAATGAGTGCACGAGTTTACAGTAGTAGTAATATTAATAGTTTCAGTAATAGAAACATTAATAAAAATGAATAATTATCATCAAAAATAATAACCATTGTTGTCGTCATCAGATGTTTCAGATATAAAGTTATTTTCTGTTTATAGGTTACATTAATGTGAGCTCAGTAGTGGTCCGTTTTTTGGGGAAATGTGTAAAAATGTGAAATCTTTTTTATTTTTTATGAATAATAATCTCCATGTCGCATATACTTCCATGCATTGACGAGACTCAAGTCAGTTTTGGCCACTATTTTAGATGTTGGAGACTGACGGCAGGTTTTGTAATTCTTTAGACGAGACTGCAGCAGGAGTTGAAGAAGGTCCCAAAACTGCAGAAATTCTGGAACCTCATTAAGAAGAACTATGAGAAGATGGAGTCTCAGGATAGAGAGCAGTAAGACCCTCTCACACCCCATAAGCCCCAAACACGTCCAAACAATGTCCTGTGTGTCTCATCAACTGTGCTTTCACAGAGCGAAGATGGAGCGCACCTTCCTCGCTGCTCTCATCAAGAAGTTCCAGCTGGTTCTCATGTCCATCCCTGCATCAGGTAAAGCTTTTATTCTTATACCTGCACCAATGCACACTCATGTTGGGTTGGGTTTGGGCTCGGGAACCGTTTTAAAAATGTTTTTGAAGAAGTCTCTTGCTCACCAAGGCTGCATTTATTTTATAAAAAAATTACATTGAAAACACTAATATTGTGAAATGTTGTTACAATTTCCAGAAACTGTTTTCTTTTATAACACTGCAAACAAAGCCTTACAAAATAATAGTCAAAAAAAAAAAAAAAAAAGCCCCTGCCCCTTTGAAAGTGAAAGTGCCCTTTTTGATCGCACCTTTCCACGATTTTCACCGAGGGGGACATTTTACTTCGTTTTTTTTGCGAAGCAAGTTTGGTTACATGAACAAAGATGCTAACCCTCTGGTAACCTAGCAATGTAGAGAGTGACACGCTAATAGCCATTCATGTAACAGTATCATGTTTGGTTGCACCATATCGTTGTCTCGTGTTCGGTGTTGCCAAGTCCACAGTTGACTTGGGCTTCATTAACACTGTTGCCGCGGGCTGTTTTTCATGTCCGCGGGTAGAAGCAACTAGCCTGGATGCCAGCCGAACTTAGCCCCACCCACAATTTTTTTAGGTCGGGCAATTCGGTCTGGCCTTGCTCCATAGAGGAGTAATTATCCCTGAACAGAAACTGTTCGGACCAATGAAATCATCAGGGCGGGCTTTAGACAATGACGGACAGATGATCATCAGTAACGTAATCATCACGTCATCAAAGGGGCTTGAGTTATATTTGTTTGAATCCTAAACGGAGAGCTTGTTTGTATCTGCATTCACCACAATTTCTCTCAGAAATGATGATCATGTTGGGTAAGTACTCTTTTTATCATTAAAAAGATTGTGTATTCCAGCCTGATTTCAGCGCACGTGCAAACAGGGTTGCCAAGTTTTTACAACAAAACGCGGCAACTACTAGGGGGGTTCTCTGGTGAAAAAATGGCGTTTGGGGGGTAAAATGTGTGTTATTTTGGCAAGGTTGCCTGCTAAAATTCACATTCCTGGGTCTATGTATCACATAATTGAGATCGCTTCAACCCGCGGACATGGAAAACAACCCGCGGGAAAACCGGAGACTTGGAAACACAGTGCAGTTGAGCTCGGTTGACATTTGACAGCTAACGTTATGCGTCGCTTGGTTGCTCTGATTGGTTGTAGTTCTATCCAATTGAGGTCTTTCCTGGTTCGGTTGAAGCGCCCCATTATTACAGCCCAATGGAGCAGTATCAGACTCATATTCTGACTAGAGTTGAGTATGACCACATCAGGCTACCATCTCACTACAATGGTTCTACAATCATTTTATGAGTCCCCGAGAATAGTTTCTGTGCGCAAAAAACAACAACTAAATAGCGACTTATATAGTGATGACCGATTTCAAAACACTGCTTCGGGAGCGATATGAATCAGCGTATTGAATCAGCGGTCATCATGAATCGATACACTGATTCAAACGTTAACCTCATAACATTGTTGTCATGAATTTAAATGCATTCACTTCTAAACCTTATTGAACAGTCTGTAATTATACCAAAATGCCACCTTTTTGTTCTTCTATGCCACCTCTGTAGGTGAGATATAAAAGTTTACAAAGGTAAAAAAAAAAGCCTGGCATGTCATTTTAAAGAGTCAGATGTCGCCTCATAATGGGAAGGTTGATTTCTGCCATTGATCAGAAAATGCTCCTACATTGTTGACTGCTCCTAAGAAGAAATGTAAGCGCAGAGCCCTGCCATAAGGCCTCAGCGTTCCTGTCGCCGCCTCAGGCTGTGACTTTATTTGTGCTTTGAGTATCTCTCCGTGTTTTCTCCATCCTGTGACGTGACCCAGCTCCAGAGCAGCTGATGCTCGCCCGCGGCTCCTCTCACTGCTCCGCTAACGCAGGCCGACGTGCCTCCGCCCATCATCCACCTGTTCGGCCCGGAGACGGTGGGGTCACGCAAGAGGCCAGCGCGGCCTGATTATGAGACGATCGTAATGCTGTCACTCTCTCTGCCTGTCTGTGTGTCGTCAGTGCTTTAATGTGTGTTTTATGGCTCATGTTGCTCTAGGCTCTGTCTCCATGGAGAAGGTTCACTACTGTGAGAGGTTCATTGAGTTCATGATTGACCTGGAGGTAAGCTTTCAGACCGGCATTCACTCTGCTACTTATTTCCGTTTCTCAAGTTGTCTTTTTATAAAGATATTAAAGTCGGCATAAAATGAAAATGTGCTATTCATCAATTTTCTAAATGGATTTGTGCATACTTTTAATTTTTAAGCATTATTTAGATTTTTTGGGTTTGCAAGATTTTTTTTTTTTTTTAAGTGAATAACAACATTTGGTGGATGGATGGATGGATGGATGGATGAATGGTAGACACTGATAGACAGAGATGAGTGGAGAGATGAGTGGAGAGATGAGTGGAGAGATGAGTGGAGAGATGAGTGGAGAGATGAGTGGAGAGATGAGTGGAGAGATGAGTGGAGAGATGAGTGGAGAGATGAGTGGAGAGATGAGTGGAGAGATGAGTGGAGAGATGAGTGGAGAGATGAGTGGAGAGATGAGTGGAGAGATGAGTGGAGAGATGAGTGGAGAGATGAGTGGAGAGATGAGTGGAGAGATGGATGGATGGTTAGATGGGGAGAGAAGGGAGAGATGGATGGATATTAGATGGGGAGAGAAGGTACAGATGGATGGTTAGTTGGGAGAGAAGGGAGAGATTGATGTATGGAGAGATGGATGGGTGGTTAGATGGGGAGAGAAGGGAGAGATGGATGGATGGATGCTAGATGGGGAGAGGTAGAGAGATGGATTGAAAGATGGATAGAGAGATAGGTGGATGGATAGATACAAAGAGGGATGGAGATATGGATGGGTGGAGAGATAGATGGATGGTTAGATGGGGATAGAGGGATGGATGGATGGTTAGATGGGGAGAGTGATAGAGAGTGAGAGATGGATAGATGGATACAAAGATGGGTGGATGGGTTGGAATCATAGTTCAGTTAAGCTCCGCCCCTGCAAGCACACATTCATCCGCTTTCCCTTTTGAGTGCCACGCCCCCATCTTAACATCCAATCAACAACTGACGTATAGATACAAGCCCCTCTCTTCTTCTTTGATAAACCTTTACACTCAGATGTGTCACAATAGGACAGTAAAGATCTGTCTCTACTTCCGCCGCATCAGGACTTTCATGTGACTTTAGATGTGTGTGTTTTTCACCTTCAGGCTCTCCTCCCGACCCGCCGCTGGTTCAACACAGTGCTGGACGACGCTCATGTGGTGGTCAACTGCCAGCTGTCTCACCTCACCAACAGGGAGAAAGAGGGTCACCTGTTCTGCCAGGTACAGCACTGAGTCTGCCTGATCCGCTGACGATTATTTTCATTTTCCATATTAATCAATTTGATCAATTAGTTGTTGCAGCCCTAATTGGAATAAATAAATGATACATGCCTGCATGGAATAAATAATAATATAACAAAATGCTGTGTCATTGTCTAAAAAATCGTACGCACTTGAGAGTAAACGTTTCATTCAGTGTTTTAAGGGGTGGTTCCGGGTTTTTTTTCTAGGCTTTGTTGTGTTTATGGGGCACAGTATAAGATGTCTTAATACTTATTTTTTTTTTACGCCGTATTTTTCTTATATTTGACGTTTATTCCACCGCTGTCCTCACTGACCTTTGAGCGGCTCGTCTGCTTCCTGCTTCTATGAAGCCCATCCCTCCGAAAAACACAATGGTCTTAGATTGGTCAGATGGCCAAATGTAGTTTCCTGTATTTTTATTGGCTGAAGTGCCAAGCACAGGTTGTCCGGAAACGCCACGCCCCTTACCATTACGGGCAGAATTCACATCTGCGGAGACTAGCGAGGGTTTATGATGTCACCAACCCAGGAAGCTCGGTGTAGTCCAAACCGGCCGTTTTTGTAGGCAATAAACTGCCGTAACTTTAAAAGACAATATCTCCGTTTGCATTGAACTTTCAGCGCTGTAACTTTGCAGACACTGTTTATGCTCAAGCAGCAACATTACACACTAACTAAAGTTAAAAAAGTCAAATCGCATGCAACCACCCCTTTAAAATATGTGGCCCATTCTGGCGAAATGAGTCAGAAGTCTATTTTAAGATGATGTGGAAAAAGATTAATTTTTTTCTTTTTCTTTTTTAGCTAATTTCAAAGAACAGATATTCAAAAATAAGCTCCCAAAGTTTCGTAATCCAGATAATTGAGTAAAGGTGTCTAAATGACTATTAATATTGACCAAATATTACTAAATGCGCTGGAAATGAACATTGCTTTTCTCAACTCCTTCCATCACTTCTGAGCATTTCCCTATATTCCAGGTATCCCCTAAAAACGTCAAATGTTTTAGTAAATCTTTGTAAAAGTGCATTTTATAATATTTATACAAATAAATACTTTAAAATAATTTGAGCTTTTAGCTAGGGAAGACGACCATGATTCAAATGAGTATATCTTTAAAACCATTCAAGGCATGACTATGACTAGGATATCATTTTAAAGCTCATGTTCTCCTTTAAATTTGGGTCATTGTGACTAATTTAGCTAGATCAGGTCACATATAGATGTGCTTACCAAAAATAATGATAATTTGTCTGTAATTTATCAGCCTAAATGTATCAGCTGATACTGATCAGGCCGATTTGATAACATTTAAAAAGGCATAGTTGTCAGCTAATAGCGATATGATGGCTACGTCCGTTGGGTTTAAAACAGACGTTTGTGAGGCTTATCAATGGTTTACTATACTTGACTGTTATAATGATTGTTTTGTTGTTGCTGTTGTGTGAAGCTGCTGGACATGTTGAAGTTCTACGCCGGCTTTGAGATCAGTGATCAGACAGGAAATGCTCTCACACAGAAAGAGATGACCACACTGCACTACGACAGAATCACCTCTCTACAGGTAACCTCTTCACACACTCATCAGTTTGACAGGGTTCCCACGCTCATGGAAGACCTGGTAATATGAGGGGATTTTAATATGGTGATCTTTGCTAATCTAGTAGTACCGTAAGGATTGTTGTATGTGTGGCAGGCAGAGATGCTCACAGTCAAGTCTCAAGTTTCTTTATTATAATAAGTCTCTGGTTATAATAAGTGTTGCATCACATACGGTGACCCATCCAGGCTGTGTAGAACCCTGCAAAGCTATATATAAGGAAATCAATTATTTTGACACCTTTCTCTATTAACATACCTTATCAGCTTTGATTTTGTTATATAACTGTAAACACGATCACAGAAAACTTTTTGCCTTTTTTGAATTTCAAAAAACACCATTTAGTATGTTTTTTTTAAGCAGTTTGGATTGCATTTTATTTTAAAACACATGTCATTATACACATTTGTGTCCTCATAAACCATATATAAGAATACACACATACACAGTGTGTATTTTCCCCCCACTTTTTGAAAACGGGTCTGTAGGACAACAAGGGTTAACATTAAACAAACACTCATAAAGAAAACAGAGTTAGCATCCCATCAAGTTAGGTAGTAGCTAAAGCAAGAAGCAAGCTAACGATAGATGGTCAGTGCGCTAAACATGTTTACTGACCTGTCAGGGTGCGTTTTCAGATGCCTGATAAAATTAGATGTGGTTGAGACAGAATCTTTTATCTTGAGGCCGCTTATTTTGCGTTGAGTGCTTCTTTTGTTTGGGCCATCGTGTTGGAAGTTTTTAAACCCCAAATGTATGAGGGGCAGAGCAACAGCAGGTGCAGTCGACATGATTGTTCGTTGTCCTCTCGTGTGGCCACGCGCAGCAGATACGTAGTATGTCACGTGTTACGTACAGGTTATAGGTACCAGAGGGAGGGGAATAACAGCAAGCTTATCAATGATATAGCGACATCACATCAGTGGGACATCTGATGTCTCATATGGACTACTTTGATGATGTTTTTATTAGCTTTCTGGACATGGACAGTAAAGTGTGCATAGACTGCATTATGCTCTGGGACTAAAATATACCTGTGCATTAAATGATTTTATTCCAGCCATCAGAATCGACTTCAGTGCTAAGAGGAATTTTGTTTTATTGTTGTCATGATACTTGAGTTTCTAACGTCGATACGATACCTGGAAAATTATCGATATTTGATACCACGGCGGAAAAAAAACGCTGCATATACTGTCATGTATATGCATTTATGTATGTATGTATGTATGTATGTATGTATGTATGTATGTATGTATATGTATAATCGTTGCCCAATTACATACATACATACATCAAACCCATGAATGGCTGATGCAAGTCCACCGGTCTGCTGTTAGCGGCATCACTCTCAAGGTTAAAAAGGTTAAAAATGCAGTTAAAATGGTTCCTTTATCAGCTTTGATGGTGTATCAGTCGTCACCGGAGACTCTGTTCTCTAATACTCATGTGGAGCGTGATGATTCATTGTGCGGTTATGATGAAATCCATCAGATGCTTTGAACGTCTGAAACTTGAAGGTATGTGACTGATGTGTTTGTTTTTCAGAGAGCAGCGTTTGCTCATTTCCCTGAGCTCAATGACTTTGCTCTCTCTAATGTGGCCGCTGTGGACACGCGCGAGTCCCTCACCAGACACTTCGGCCATCTCAGGTAAGAGACACGAGGAGCCTGAGCACGTTTGACTGAGCTCTTACATGTGATGACATCGTTATAGAGAGAGTGCGATACGGTCCATTACATTAATGGCTTTTGTGGCTTGATGGTAAAATCTCAGGGATGCTGTCATCATGGAAAACATGGAAATGTATGGGAGTTTTAGAACGCTATCTGCAGATTATACAAAATATACAAAAGATTGTTAAAAAACAATGATGTTAATTAAAACATTATTCAGTAAATATGTAATATAGAGTAAATGATATATTATGTAACACATTCTAGTCCATTCAATTTAGTACATTTTGTCCTCCAGACAATGAAAGTAAATATATGTAGTGAATGTATCTGTGTAAGATCGTGATCTCGATTCATACACACAATACTATTCCTAAATTATAGTGATTAGATTCTGTTTGCTAAAATGAACAAGTGCGAACATTCAGATCTGTTTTAGCCTTGTCTCTGATCCAGAGAGAGCAGTTGTCATGTATCGATATTAAATGCCTTCTCAAACAACCACACAGTATCATTATTTCTGTATTACAATCATTCAAATGATCACAGAAGTACTGGGATAAAGTTTATAGTTCGTATATAAACACTGATGTCTACGTTAACGATCAAATTAGAGTGAATCACCTTTTGAAAGTAACTTGATGCTTCAAATGAGGATTGTATCAATTACATCGTTATACATCTAGGTGGCGACAATGTGACTTAAATAAGGAATAATTGACGACAGGCTGTTGAGGCTACGTCTACATCAGTGATCGGCAACTGGCGGCCCGTGGGCCAATAGTAGCCCGCCAGCGATAATATCGGGCCCGGGCCCGCATCTAAACGAATCCGGCAGATTGTTTTGATAGCAACTGATTCTGAAACATATCTGTCAGTGTAACGGAGGTGAGCTAATGAGAACTGTGCACGTAAACTCCCGTAATTTCAAGAGACGCTCATCTAGTGGCCAGCTAAAAAATATGCAACATTAAGCCTCATCGTTAGAGCGTCAGACTCTCGCGCGGAAAAACCCGAGTTCAAACCCCGCTCAGAACGAGCAGTGCGAATCTAAGTAATATCTGCAAAAAATATGACAACATTTTAGCAGCAATGTTTTATTTTTGGATAAATTTGAGACTTTTCAATTTGAAATGTTCTGAAAGACATTCAAGAGTCTGTGGAATAGATCACTAGACACATGAAATGTGTGGTATGATAAAGCAAACAGTGAACCATTGAAACGTTTGCCTATATCGCGGGGCGTCAGTATAGTACACGTCAACAATAACAGATCCAGCTTCCTTTTTTATCAAAAAATATTGACAAGACAACCAGCAAAAAAGGTGCCATGCGTCTCGTGGCGCCGTCTGATATCATATTCTTTACAAACAGTGACACCTTCACTCGTGTTTTGCCACCGGTCAGCAAATGCGAGTACATTTTCTGTCATCCTTGCAGGACTGTGATATGAAATGTGCAAAGTAATGTATTTTAGCAACTGTGTGAAAGTGAATAACACAAAACTGGCACAATAGCGGTATAAAGATACATATCTATTGGTACAATATGCGTCACATGACTACACATGTCCTCGTTTTCAAAATCCCTCTGTCTTCACAGTCCACACTACGACACGAAGACGATGTTTTTTAAAATTATTCCTTTGGAGAGCGTTTTCAAAAAGCTGTGAAGATGCTGTACTCTTCCAGAAAATGTGTAACAGCGCCCCCTACGACATAACAGTGAAAACACAGAAAGCTGGAAAAACTCGCCAGTGGCAGGGAAAGAGTTAAATACCTCCTGCATGTTCTCTGAATACCCCATTTTATCTCTCTTTTCTTATTTGCATCCCTCCAAATATTTTATAAAACAGGCTACTGAGAACATTATAATGACATTAGTGGTGCTCGGATGATGTCATGATATCTCATTTAATCAGATGTGCAAATAGGGTGTGACAGTTTGCTAATTTTATAGATTAAAAAAATCCTGCGAACTCAAATGCTTTGGTTTTGCAAATGACTTTTAAAGGGGACATATCATTTAAAAATCTGACTTTTTCCATGTTTAAGTTCTATAATCGGGTCCCTGGTGCATCTACCAACCCAGAAAACATGAAACAGGAGAACCCAGTAACTTTTTGGTAAGCCTTTCTCTGCAAGCATGTGAAAAAAACGAGCCACTCCGATTCCTCTCCCCTTCTGACGTAGAAAGTGGATCTTATTATAATATCACCGCCCCTTAATCTGCAGGTTCCACCCACGGCGAATGGTAACCAAGCGGATGTCTTGTAAGTATTTAGCAGAGAATCCGATCGAGGCAGGAACTGAGTGGAGCGGGGGTGAGGAATCAATTCACTGATTCACAACCGTTTGAATCTTTATTTGAGGATTGAAAACAAACGCGGAAGAGAAGACAATGCTGAATAAAGTCGTAGTTTTTGTGATTTTTGGACCGAAATGTATTTTGGATGCTTCAAGAGACTCTAATTAACCCACTGATGTCTCATATGGACTACTGTGATGATGTTTTTATTCCCTTTCTGGACATGGACAGTATAGTGTGCATACACTTGCATACGCTCTCGGACTAAATATAAAATATCTTAAACTGTGTGTGAAGATGAACGGAGGTCTTACGGGTGTGGAACGACATTAGGGGGAGGACTTAATGACATCAATTTCATTTTTGGGTGAACTTACCCTTTAAAGGCAACCTTCTTTAGCTTGATTCTGAAACGGTAGTCCGCTTCTGTTGATTTGTGACTCATTTTTCCCTGTTCATTTCTCTGCCTCTAGTCCCAATACCCTCCACCGGGTGTCGGCATACCTGTGCCTCCTGCCGGAGCTTCCTGATGGAGAAGAAACATCCTACGAGAAGGAATTCCTTCTGGAACTGCTGGTAGGCACATCTGAAAATATGGCAGAAATGCTGTTTTCACAGTGTGTTTAAATTATTCTATCTACTTCGTTTTGGCCACTTTCTAAGGCAGCACCAGAATACATTGCAACAAGCTCAGTGAAAAATTGGGAGAAGTGTGGATAATAAACTTTCAGTCATAAAAAGTAGGTCCATCTAATAGAACACAAACATACTGGCATATTTTTGTTGAATTTGATTGAGAATGTCAGTGCTGTTTGATCTGACTTTAAACTAGTTAAAATCACAGAGAGTTTAAATCTGCGCCGAACTCGAATGCTTCTCATTGCTCTCTCAGAGCCGTTTAGTGGTTGCGTGAATGAGACCGGTAGTGTCCGTGACGTCACCCATAGGATTCCGATAAGCCGTTCTGAAGCGGAAAGTAGGGGCGAGCTGGGCGTCGCCATCTTGCGAGCGAGTCATCGCATGTCACTCCCGGAGAACAGAAAATGGGCAAAAAGGCGGGATGTGGGCGGAGCTTAGGTGACGCAATGACTAGACGGCGGATAAATGGCTATCCACCTGTCACTCAAAGTAACCACGCCCTTAATTATGCAGAACTTTAAGGCTTTATATAACGTAAACGAATGAGTTATTAAAAAAAATCACCCACTCTCAGTTGTCATGAAGGTCAAAATTAGCCGTATAGGCAAAAAACACAATTTGTACCTGGCTGTAAACATGTTTTTTTCTGCTGTAAAGTTGAGAATTTTAATATGAAATTCTCAATGAAATTCTGCTCCTTCTGGACCCTAGTGGCCAGTTGAGGAATTGCAGTTTACATTACTTCCGTATTGGCTTCAAGAGAGATCGCGGGAGGTTGACATTGGTTTAATATGGTATAATTCACTAAAAAATAATAATTCTGTCATGTACTCACCATTTCAAACCTATTGGATTTCCATTTAACTTTAAAACACAAGGGTATATGTATAAAGAAACCAGAGAAAGATTTATGTCCCTCCATTTCAAGTCCATTCCTCTCAAACTTAAAGGGATACTTCACTGCCTTTTCATATTAAACTATGTTATTCCCTTAATTAAGACGAGTTGACACATACCTCTCTCGTCTCAGTGCGTGCACTTAATCTCTCTGACGCGCGGTGACGATCTGATAGCATTTAGCTTAGCCCACTAAGCCCAGTTCATTCACTATGGTACCAAACAGAGATCAAGTTAGAAGTACCAAACACCTCCACGTTTCCTCTATTTAAATACAGTTACACGAGTAGTTGAACGATCAAGTATGGTGACAAAATAAAACGTGGTACTTCTCTAATCGGATTGATTAGATCCCTATTGGATTAGATCCAATCCCTATTGACAGAAATGAGAGAGTGAGGGGGAGATGTGAGGAAAGATGTTTCGGCCGGGACTTTTTAGTGCACCGAGCCAAAGTACTCTCAGAAGTGCTAATCCGCCATACATTATAGTTCTCCTTTTTAATCCGATTAGAGAAGTACCACGTTTTATTTTGTCACCATACTTGATCGTTCATCTATTCGTGTAACTGTATTTAAATAGGGAAAACATGGAGGTGTTTGGTGGCTTCTAACTTGATCTCTGTTTGGTACCATAGTGAATGAACTGGGCTTAGTGGGCTAAGCTAAATGCTATCAGATCACCGCACGTCAGAGAGATTAAGTGCACGCACTGAGACGAGAGAGGTGTGTGTCAACTCGTTTTAGTTAAGCGAATAACATAGTTTAATATGAAAAAGCGCTGAAGTATCCCTTTAAAAGATTCAAAAAATGTCATGAGGGCATCCTAATGATAATCAATTGAGTGATCTTCTAATCCAAATCTAAGTATTCTGAAGAGACATGATGGCTTATGATGAACAGTTTTACAACGACACGCATGCTAAACACAACATGGACGTTCAAATGCTTGCATGACATGCGAAATCAACATTAGAGTGAGCAAATCCAGAATTTTTGATGAGTTACATTTACAGTTTAGGAATAGTCACGTTGACACTTTCATGCGGTGAGAACTGACGGGTTACATTGATCATCTGAAGCGCGCACGCTGGAACGGCACTCCTCAAAATCAAAGCGCAAACATCATTTAAATCACCACATCACATTTGATTTTAGTAGTATGATTATTCAAAGGGTTTTAGATGGTTTATTCTTATATTTTTAGTGAATTAATTTAAAAATGTAAGTTTACAGTTTCAGTGACACTACTACATTTAAACGACTATATATAATGTTGAATATAATGTATAGTAATGCAGTGGGGGAATATTTGTGTATCCTGATAATAACATCTTAACAATAATGCTATTTAAATTATAATAAAAAAGTAATAATAAAAAAAAATCTTATTTTCCCTTAAAATATCACGATAAAGAGCCTATCATGAGTTTAGTATTATGATAGTATTGAGTCGTGACACGAGTGTATCGTTACACCCCTACTATATGTACACTTTCACCAAATATGTGAGTGTATTTTTGAGATTTCACATGAAGAACACTCTTTGCTCATTAGGTTTGATGGATCATGCTCCGTGTGTAGTTTGTATCGGTTCAGCTCACTGTAGTTTAGATCAGAGCCGCGGGACAAACATATTTAAAGGGTTTTGGACTAAATGACTGGAGCTGCGGATTAGATTCTGTTTGCTTTATTCTCCGTTTGTAAGTTCTATTAGTGTTTGACTGCTTTGGTTTTCAATCTTATAGTGTATTTTTTAGCCTCTATTGGATATGTTTAAGATGTTTCAGACCCAATGGTGGTCCTGCTTTGGCATGTTTTAATTACTCGCTCCAAATCTCATCAAGAACTTGAGCGTTTCCTCTTTAATGCTGTCGCTGCGTTGATGGAGTCAGGCCGGTCATTTGAGTGTTCAGCGTTTCCTGGAGCAGCTGAAATCTGGTTAAATGCATGTGCTGTGGCCAACAATAGAGTCAGAGCAGGTCACAAACCAGATAAAACACTTAATTAAGCGTGAACAGGATAAGCTGCCCGAACGCTCCTGATTAATTCATTTGATTTTCTCAAAGCGGTGTCCCATGTGAGCCGGCCGACTCATTTTCTCATTGAAATTGTTTAATGTTTTCTCAGCAGAGTTGTCTCGCAGCGTTTGCTCATTTGAATTGTGAACATAATGGAATGGATTTATAGTAATCAGGAAGTACAGGAAAAGTTGGACTTTTTAAAAGTGTAGTGCGTATAACAGTTTCTTTTAACAGAGGCTTTGAGGCTGGGATTCGCACTGCACAATTTACGATAAATGACACAAACGCACAAGAACAGCATTTTGATTGGCAAGATGGAAAGCATGCTTACATTTGCACACCAAAAAGCTTGTTCTGATCTGTGCTGTTTGGCTCTTTGAAATGTTCATGGGATGCGATTGGCCCCCTTGCGCTGTGATGTATGTATAGCCTACATTTGGCCATCTGCTGTGTTTGAAGGATAAACCCTAAAAGCACAGCGTGATTTGTCCAGTGGGCAGATGATATGGCGGTTCCTGGAGGAGCTGGCCGAGAGGAAACGAGCCTCATGAAACCATTCTCACTTCTGTTCAGGTGTCCCAGCACGAGAGACGAATCTCCCAGATAGAACAGCTCAACCAGATGCCTCTGTACCCCACCGAGAAGATCATCTGGGATGAGAACATCGTTCCCACAGAGTACTATTCAGGAGAAGGTGGGCACTAATTATGCCTTATATCTATGCATTTATGTAATTAAAGGAACTGTATGTAAGAAATATATTTGAATGAATCCTAAAATGGCCCTGATATGTCACTAGACATTAAGAAATCATGTTAATTTCAAACACTTATATCACTGACCACAGTAGTCCGGCCAGGATATTGTCATTTAAAAGTTGTTGTTGCAGCCCTCAACTGATGTTGATGTTAACATGTTGTGTTTTGGCCTGAAGCGCCGCCCTCCACCTATCGACCAATCATGAAGTCAGTAGTGTTTTGGCATCCGGGTTGCCAGATCTGCTCTAGTTACCACAGCTGCAGATCTACAAACGTTCCTGATGATCCTGCAGCCAATCTGGCAACCTTGATTTAGGGGGAGAGGGGATAGTGATTGCATTACCAGTTTTGGCCACAATCTTACGTACACTTCCTTTAAAGGAACAGTTCAACAAAATAATCACTGTAAAATCATAACATAACAGATGTCCGATATGACAATAAATAATCTTTTTTTGTGAATGGGAGTAACAAGTACATATAAATCATAATTGACTGATAATCTTCCCCTCCACCAAAGCACTGAGACCTCCAAACTCCATTGGTGCATCATTTTGCCAGTTTGTGCAAAAAATCCTCCTGTTGAGTGATTACATAATGACAGAATTTGAATGTTTAAGAATTGTTTAATGTAACTTTTCCTGTAGTGATATTTGATTCTAACTTTTAATAGTGATGCAACCAAAATGTTTTGGTTTGAAACCATTTTGAAGGGCCGAAATATTTCACTAACTGTTTAAATGTTTTTATATTTCAATGAAGAATTGGAGTAGAAATATTGTTATATAATTAAAAGATTTAAATAAAAAAAATGTATATGCAGAATATTTATATGCATGTTTTTTAGTTGTGGATTGTTTTATTAAATTATTTTATATTAATTGATTTATTACATTATTTGTATTTGCATTTTCGGTTAAATTAAAACTTTCATTTTGGTTCATCACTGTTTTTTAAGCTCTAAGTGTGTAAAAAATCCGTCAAGCATCTAACTCTTTCTGTTGTTTGTGAATCTGAAGGTTGTCTGGCTCTGCCGAAGCTGAACCTGCAGTTTCTGACCCTGCATGACTACCTTTTGAGAAACTTCAACCTCTTCCGGCTGGAGTCCACCTATGAAATCCGGCAGGATATCGAGGACGTTGTGTCACGGATGAAGCCATGGTTGGTTCTCAGTGTGATAAAAAAAAAAATGTATGGAGCTAGAAATATGACAATGATCTAAATTTGATTTGTATAAATCTGAATTATTGACATAAGTGATTAATAAGTGTAATAAAAAAAATTAAGTATTATGTTGCATTTCACATAGTTCTGAATTTGAATTTTTAAATGTTGAATATAGAACATTTGAAAATGAACACATCTGAAATGTTTTTATGTCGAAATTGTATAGACATGTATTTTCAAACAGCAGATATTTTTTTCACTTTTCAGTTTTTTTGCTGCTCTGAGTAATATACAAACCTCTGTATTTAGGGCACTTTTTGCGTTTCTTTGCCTCTTCATGACAGATCACTTCCTGTACTCCTCAGTTGTAAGTCGCTTTGGATAAAAGCCTCGGCTAATTTCATCAATGAAATGTAAATGTAATATTTTGTTCTGAATTAATAGACTGGAAAAATTCTGTTTGTGAAAATACAGATTCAAGATTTCAGATGAAGAAGTAATTCAGATCATCAAATTCAATGTTCTAAAACTCAAACCGCAGAAATTCAGATCTTACAGAAAGTAGGCCAGAGGTCATCCTCAGGGAAGAGTAAAGGATGTCAGAAAAGTCAAACGGAGCACCATCCGATCATTTCATTTCCTATTTGTAATGGATTAAAGAGAAAAGATCAAACAGCCCTTTTATACTTTTTTTGTTTAGTTTAGATTAATGCATGGAAAAAATAGATTTCAGCTAGAAATCTTGAATCTGTATTATCAAAAACTGAAATTTTCCAGTCTATTCATTCAGAAAAAATATCTGCTGTTTGAAAATACATGTCTATACAATTTCAACATAAAAACATTTCAGATGTGTTCAATTTCAAATCTTCTATATTCAACACTTATGTAAACATAATACATATTGAAAATGCAACATAATATTCAATTTTGTTAGATTAAAGTTAATTTTGTCATATTTCTAGCTCCATAAATTTTTAGTATCTTAACAAAAACTGAATGCTGACTTGTGAAGGCACTTTCCCACGGTTTGCGTCAGGTCTTCACGAAAAGGTGATTTTATTTTTTTAGGAGGCGTTCTGGTAGCAAGAATGTAGAAAGTGTGTACTGCAAATGGACAAATAGTGAAAGCAGATAAAAAAACATGGGGAAAATGTCATTGCAGTTGCTTTGCTAAATTGCATGGCAAAAAGAAAAATGCTCTTGTCAGACATTTCTTTTTCAGACCCCTCTTAATGTCAATACTTAATGTAGATACACACAGGATCAGTTTCTGTGAATGACAAATACACTTGACATGAGGTTTAAACGTCTCATGTGATGCTATTTTATAGGGTTGTTATTTTGTTTATTAGTTATACTCGAATAGGTTAACATGTTTGTTTAAAAACACATTATTTTAACACACTGTACATTTTTGCAGTACCCATTCTGTCTGAAACACTCTTCCTGCGTCCGAAAAACGCATCACATGACCCCTTTAATGCTGTAGCTTGACTCATGATTTTATAGCATAGCAGGGCTGTGAAGATGGTAGCAAATACATCATCTAAAAATAAAATTAAGTCATCATCACAGGGGGCTGTCAGTGTTTCCCTGCATGCAGCTGTGCTATCGTGATTTCTGATTCATGATCAAATGACAGGTATGAGCTTTTTTTTTCTTCTTTTTTTTTTTAAATGAGTTGCTCAAAAAGATTCAGGCTTGAACTTGTTCATGAGCAATTTGAATCTGCCCTAGGGAATCATTCAGATCGGTTACTGACCGATATTTTATTTTAAGAGCCAGTGTCTCCATCATTTAGGGCTCAATCTGTTGGGGAATGAACGTTGAAAGTCCTGAAAGTTATTTTCATCCAGAGTTAAGTCTTCATTTACCTGCTGTGGAGAACACAGAGGAAGATGTTTAGCACAAGTTTTTTTATATCCAATGAAATGACCATCACTGTCAAACTCCAGAAATCATAAAAAAGCACCATAAAAGAAGTCCATATGATTAGTGTGCCGTGTCTGCTGGAAATCTGAAGCCGTATGATAGCTTTGACAAGTTATTTACTGATAAAAATCTTCATCGCTGCAAATCTTGAAGCTCATGCATTTATTCAAATGTTGGGTCGTGCCAGGTTTACTGAGCTACTGCAGAGATTTGCACTGAATAACCTACATCTTCTCACTTCAGAAGACTTGAGATGGTTGATTTAATAATTTTTGGAGCTTTACAACTATTGAACAGAGTGAACGTCCTCATTTGGGATATTGTGTGTTTGTTACGCAGGCAGTCGGAGTATGGAGGAGTGGTGTTTGGAGGATGGGCTAGGATGGCGCAGACCATACTGTCTTTTTCTATTGTGGAGGTGGCCAAGCCAAACATCGGAGAGAACTGGCCTGCCCGTGTCCGAGCTGACGTCACCCTTAACCTCAACATCAGAGATCACATCAAAAACGAATGGGAGGGTAAACAGCTCTTTCTCTGTCCCTGCAACACATTTAAAAAACAGCTCCTAGCAATGCCTGAGCCAGGGTTATTGTTGTTAACTAAAGCTATACACCCACACACGCACGCACACACGCGCCCAGATCAAGAAAGGAATATTATTTCACTATTTGACAGGCGTACGTTTTGGTAGCCCGTCTGGAAATCAAACAGCTCCGGGACTACTATTACAAATAAAAAAGACATTTTACTCACATAAGTGTGTTGCACCATTCCTGTCGGATACAATATAGAAGGCACAGGGTTGTGTCTGCAAATCCAGCACTTGAGACTTGTTTACAAACGATTCTGCCATGAAATGAAGCGAACACACAAACGTTTCTTCCACAATATCTTGCCATCTTCTTCCACATGTTTATTGCTGCTGGCTAGCGAGCCGATCAGCTGCATGAGTCGGTGGGCGGGGCTACTGAATTACACGTGCTGTAGAGGCGTGTTTCGTCACGCTATGATGTAAGGATTTTAAGCTCATGATTGTTTTCTGGGCCTGGTGTCTATAAAAGCTTAGAAAATCTATTTTAAACACATTAACAAAACACTTTTACCCAAAGAATTTCTCCAGCACATTCAAATCATTATGCTCACTTCATTCTTCACATCATGTTTTTTTTTTTTTTTTTCAGGGCTGCGGAAACACGACGTTTGCTTTCTGATCACGGTGCGGCCCAACCTGCCGTACGGCACACGCTTTGACCGCCGGCAGCCGTTTGTGGATCAGGCCGGTCTGGTGTATGTGAGAGGCTGTGAGGTGCAGGGCATGCTGGATGATAAGGGCCGCGTCATAGAGGAAGGTAAGATCACTGAACCATACAAGACTGCCAGTGGTCCCTGAGCAAAAGTCATATCAGGGTTTGTACAGGTGCTGGAAACCTTTGAAAAGTGCTTGCGTTTTGAACAAAGATCTTGAATTATAATAGGCTGTAATCCACCGACACCATCCAGTGTTGAAATAATTAAAAGGACCAGTGATGCCAGTAACTCATTTCTTAGTAATGTGTTACTTTAATCTGATTACTTTTTTTCCAGTAACGAGTAATCTAACGCGTTTCTATTTTCAAATGGTAATCAGATTAAAGTAGCTTATCCAAGTCACTGTGAGTTACTACTTCAGGAAATATTTTTTAATTTCAATATAAAATGTCAGGAGATACATTGTTGATGTTACTGTTAAAAATGCACTTCCAATAAAGTGATTTGGTCGTCATTTCTATGTTGAGGTGGCAGGGGTGTTGTCGGCAACTGCTGAGTGTAACTAATAAAGTAACTTGAAATCTTACTTAGTAACTTTTAAAATCAAGTAATCTGTAAAGTAACTAAGTTACTTTTTAAACGAGTAATCAGATTCTTTTTTCAAAATAACTTCCGAAGTCTCTACAGAGATGTAAACCAGCAGTTTAAACCGGACACATTCGCTTGCATTTGTCCTGTTGTTAACATACTCAAACGCATGGAGTACGTCAGAAACTGAACAATGAATACAACATAGTAGACATTGTCCAGTCCCTCCAGGATTTCGCAATATTTTTTTGTGATTTTTGCGATCAATATGATTGATTTTGTGGTGGTAATTTCCAGAAATTTGCGCAAACTTTTGCAATGTATTTTTAAAAAAATAATTAAGATAACACGGCTATTGTGTTAGATGCACAATAGTCATACACAACAATAGAACAAACAAAATGCACAAATCTTTATTTTGGTATCTTAGAAAAAAGGCTAGCCCAGTGGTATAGCTTTAATAACATAACCGCTTAGGGTGGGAAATATCTGGGAAAATAAATACAGCAATAAGCAATTGCCTAATATAAAAAGTTCTCAAATAATTAATTAATCAAGTAAACAGTAAGTAATAAAATAAAAACTAATAAAGAAATGATACGAGGACAAATAGATACAACATAAAGATACAGATACGAACAGTGTTTTATAAGTTGTTAAAAAAAGAAAGGCTGCTATGTATAACCTATAGGTTGCTTTCACTTAAAGATTTCTCCCTTCAGCCTAATACACGGACCCAATAGCCTACTGTCACACGTCCCAAACCTATTCACTCAAGACACCTCCAAGATGGACATTTAGGCATAATCATGGGTGTATTTGATTATGATTGTTCAATGGCATAAGCCTATAGAATAGATCTGTCTATACTCGCGAGTGCTGACAGTCGGCAAACGCACAGAATCCTCCGCCAGTCTGACATCAGTCCGAATTGAGTTTGTGGTATACAGCGCTTTTATTATCTCCTTTTTTTATTGTGATCTCGCATATATTACTTTCATTTGGTCATTCATCCATCTACAGTAGGCTAATCAATTCGCCCGCTCCTTGGCAATTAGGCCTAGGCAAGACGCGAGACGGCAGGCGAGAAAGAATCACTTTCGCTTTTGCAAAGACTGTGCAAGCACCACAACGTCTGTAATCCTCATAAAAACAATGTATTAAAGCATTAAATAAATTAGACATAGTTCAATTCGATATTAATAAAAAATTTTGTTATGCAGAATCGCTAAAAACTGGAGGGAGTGATTGTCAGTCATTCTAATGGTGTCTGTTTGTGCAACCTTTACATCCAATATAAGAAACTGTCAGCCATTAAGTGATAACTACATATTTATGTCTGGAGGCAGGCATATGCAAATGTATCTGTGTGACATCATAGGTCACGCAAAATCAAAACGAGCTGTTTTGGGTATTGATTAACTAAATGCTTTGATTATAATGAGGAGGACATTTTAAGCTCTAAAACATGCGGGATGTTTTAATGAAGACTTTTTTTTTAGCAAACTATCATGGCAAATTTGATTTCCCAATGAGGCCTTTAAAGTATCCTTGCTGAATAAAAGCAAAAATAATCTGACCCCAGAATTTGAATGGTACTATGTATGCAATATTTTATTAACTGTAATACACTGTTAATATGCCTAGGAGAGGGATGTGGATGATATTCTTTTTAAGACATCGTAGGAGAGCGATGGATCCTCACAGCCCATGAACACCGCGCTGACCTGATAAGACGAGCGATAAATCCATTACCTGGCCCAAATCTCTCTCACATTGACCCCAGGCCATCCTCACTGTTTGACCTTGGGAATGTGATCTAGAATCACTGGTCATTTCTGTTCCACTTATTTTTGTGTCAGTTTACTTGACAAATGAACCCCAATTTAGACGGAATAATGCTTTGCCCTGAATATTACATTTATTCATTTAGCAGAGGAATTCATTTATTCAAAGCGAAATTCGATTACCTTGTGACTCTGATTTATGGTTTTATATTCAAACAGATTACTGTAAAAAGAACAAAAAAACAGTTGTTACAAGATAGGGGTGCCGATGCAGACGAGGACGAATCAGTATCCTTTCATTAAAAGACCATAACCGATTATAATGTACTGATTATTTTCTGACGTTATTTATCGCATTCGTGCTCTCTCGCGGTAGCATACAGTGGCAGAGGGAGGCGAGTGGGAGTCATTAAAAATGCTCCAACTACTTTAAAAGCCGACACCTGGGCACATTCTGGGCTTCATAAACAAGGCTAAGGTAGGCTAAGCATGACCTGGAGACCACACATGCTGTGAATCTCTTTATGAGTCTGATTTATCAAAACGATTTCATTTACACTTGGGCACCTAAATGTAGCCTGTCTCCGAGAAAAATATATAAATCTGATCTTCAATTCCGGGACTATAGGCAGATTTAATGGAATTCACATCACTGAAAACAGCAGATATGAGCTGCGTTTTATTGATCATCATCTTATTTCACTATCAAAGACCGCAATAGGAGAGAGCGCAGCAACAGCATTGGTTTCATACGTTCATGAAAAACCTGGAATTTTAAAATAGCAATTTCCAGGCCTGGAAAAGTTTTGGAAAAATAAATAAACCAGAAAGTTTTGGACAAGTCATGAAATTTAGTTTCTAAATATTTATGTAATTAGAATATATGTGTAAGTTATAATATTGGTTAAACAAACTTTTTCAACTTCATAAGCACACTCCTGTCCACCTGACTGCGGCTTTCCATCAGATTTCCTTGTGCAGCGTTGAGCATTATAACCAATCGCACGCGTTTCTGACTGAAACTTGCGAATTCTCCCGTCATCATAAACAACAAAGTGCAGACTGAATGCAAGAGATTCATGTCACAGTGTCATCATTGCCGTGATTTTAACGGGTGTGTTTGTGAGCGCACTTAAACTCACGCTTTGACCCACGTTATGGACAGCCTCACAATCGGTCACGCTCTCTGCTGCTCCCTTTCTGTATTGCTTATTCCAGTTATTATAATTTGTTCATCATGCTGGTAAGATCATATGAAGTCTTAATTTTCTAATGCATGAAAACAAAAGCATTCAAATAATTCATAAATGGTCATAAGATTGTTTTATCTGTGTAGTCAGAATATGACGTGCAGTTTCCCCAAACAAAACATTTTATGTGCATTTTAATCAATGTCATTAATAATCATTATTACAATATCAAGAGCATTAGCTGACAATAATGACTCTATAAAGAGTTTGTGTTCATTTTATAATTTAAGTAACATTGAACTTTTAAGGTAGAAGTGGCCATCACTGGGGTGGTAAAGTTACCCTTAAAGGTACGGTTTTCTACTTTAAAGGGTCATGAAACCCCAAAACCCTTTTTTTGAGATGTAAACAGATATGTATAGGCTGCACATCATTGAAAACACTAAGGGTACTCATTAATGGTATTCATATGTGAAAATAGTTATTTTTGCATTTTTCAGAGCGATTTCTGTCTTCCGGTTTGAAAAGCTTAGTCGGAGCAACGTCACAAATGCTGACGTCGGCACGGCCTTTTCGGCCCAAGTATGGGCTGCTGGGCACATGCTGACGTCGACCGCTCCGAGCGATTCTCGATATATATTCATGACATGAAGCTCATTCAGTCCAATCCCTGCGCTGTAGTATGCATACAAGATAATTTAGTTAATATGCATGAGACAGTCACTTCTGTCAGGCTCGTCTTACATCATTATTGTAGAGATATGGTGGGGAAGTTTTGGAAGCAGCGTGCGGAAAAGTCACGGAGGAAAGCTAGGCGTTGTGCTGATACGAAGTAACGTAAAGGCACCGAGCGAGCTGTAACCGGCGCTGTCTGTGGAAGCCTTTGCTACAAAGGCTCGGTAAAGTAAAATTCACCTGAGGAATCGCACGCCGAACCTCCAAGCGTTGACTATCTATGTCAGGAGTGCAAAATAACCAATCTGTAATCTGTAGGCTAATGAACAAAAGCCACGTCCTCTCCGTTTTATTTGTCGTCACAGCCATGCACTAAACCGCATGTGTTCGGGCTCTTAGTGAAACAGTATGATGCATATTTGGACAGATATAGATTTAGCTGCCGAGTGATAGACAGCGCGGATCGTCACGGCAACCCAGCGCGAGTCGCTCTGTGCTTCAGATACGCGGTCGAGATAGCCTCAAACCCCTTCGCTTTTACCCCGATCTAGAATTACACATCTCTGTCACATCGCATGTTGGGTGGTTCACGTTCTCTTATCACGTCGGCGCGTTGTTCATCTTGCCAAACAGCATGCATATTTGGACAAATATAGTTTTATCACGTTTGCAAAATATTTCGTCATGCAGAATAACATTTATTTTCATTTCTCACTGAATTAGGCTGGTTTGAACTTTGAAGAGCTGAATGATTTGCGATCTCTGCTGCACGCCACTCATAGCTCTCTCATTCGCTGTACTCATTCCTCATTTAATCTCACTGTGGTAAACAATGCCAACGGGAACCAAGAACATGTCTCAGAACCGCTGTAACTGCTGCTGTTGGTATCGCTAATCTAAATGCACCTACTGACACTCCCCTATTTATGCAAACATTCCCTCTTTCCACACAATACCATCCCACCTTTTCACAGTCGACCACTCCCCTTTTAACAAGCTTTTTCAAATCGAAGGTGTGAAAAAACACCGCTGCAGCTGGGGGGTTTCATGACCCTTTAAGTCAGGGGTAGGCAAGTTCAGTCCTAGAGAGCTGATGTCCTGCAGAGTTTAGCTCAGTTATACGTTTCCCAAGGAACAAATTTGTGCCTCTGCTGTACCTTTTTTTCTGAGAGTGTACACAGAAGTTTCACGGAAGCTAAGGTCATGAATATTTGCCGAAAAGTAATGGAAAAGGCACCAGAATGTATTTGTAGAAATGTGTATATAATTGTTTTATGTCAAGCACCTATGACTTTACTTTCAGTTTAATTTGCAGTAGTTTGTGCGTTGGCTGGATAAGGAGATACTCGGTGGTGATGCGTGCCGCTGTAATAATTAATAATTCGTTACATTTATATAGCGCTTTTCTAGACACCCAAAGCGCTTTACATAGAAGGGGGGAATCTCCTCAACCACCACCAATGTGCAGCATCCATCTGGATGATGCGACGGCAGCAATTTTGCGCCAGAACGCTCACCACACACCTGCTGATTGGTGGAGAGGAGATCGAGTGATGAAGCCAATCAGGAGAGGGGGATTAGCTGCTATAGCGCTGTCATATCTGCTTATAACATCATATAGCCTCACACGTTTATTTTTATGTGTGGTTTCACCAACCAGACACATTTAGACTTTAGTTTTGACTGTAATGAGGCCCAGACCTAGCCTGACAAGCCAGACCCACATCAAGATGTTTGGTCTGGAAACTCACCATTGACAGCTCAATCCGAGGGGCGGATAAACGGTTGTCTTTCAAACTCCCTCTGCACGCGATAGGATAGCGCTACAACCAACCAGAGCAACGGAGGTGAAACAGAGCTAGTTGACGGATTAAACTTTCGCCGTATCCGGTCGGCAAAACTCTGAACACATCTTCCTTTTTAAGAATGACTTCAGTGCCGTTCTTTGTTCTTTTCTCAGAGAAAAGCTTAACTCCAAGTCTTCCAGAGTCACGGTCAAAGCTGATTCGAAAGACCGCCGTTCGCCAGTTTCTGTGTTTACTAGAAGCACGCAAACGCAACTCGGCCGTCATTTATTGTTAAGCCCCACTCACCGACTCTCTAGTCTACACGATGTGATTGGCCCGACCAGAGTTAGGCTTTTACAGCTCAGAAGTGTATTAAGAGTTGCTACTCCCGGCAGATTAGATTTGCTGCGGCTAGGGTGCGTCTAGATTTCTAGGCTAGCCCAGACCACCTCTTAATGTGACTTTTAGTGTTTACTTTTTTGTATTTATTTTAAATGCTCCTGTTGTCTTCTGTGCCCAGACTTGAGTTTTGTTCAATACATTCAAGAAGCTTGTTTTCTTTGAGCAGGTAAAATTAAAGTTTCAGTTCATATATCTGGCTGCTTGTATTTATTGACAAAATTATATACATGAGGATGCAGTGAATCGTCAATGCATCGTGATCTCGAATTGAACCGGATCGATGGCATGATAATCATAATCGAACTGAACTGAACCGAACCGTGTGACCAGTGTAGGTTCTCAACCTTATTACAAGATTGAATGTGCTGTTCACTTGATATTCAGGCAGTATGTTTTTATTTACAAAGGTGCAATAATTTGAATTTTTGTGTTTGCTGCTTGCACCAAGGTCCTGATCCGAAGCCCAAACTAAGAGGTGACACCAGGACGTTCCGGGTATGGCTCGACCCAAACCAGTACCAGCAGGACATGACCAACAGCATCCAGAACGGTGCAGAAGACCCCTATGAGTCCTTCAATATTATCATGAGACGCAAACCCAAAGAGAACAACTTCAAGGTCAGACCATTCCTCCGATATGTTCCTGCCACTAGTCTACCCTTCTCACGTTGACCTCTATCATGAGTAATGATATGTGTTGCTATCATTAACTAAAATGATTTGGGATTTGGAACGATACAATAAGTAAAATAAACGTTAACTGAAATTATTCTTAGTGTTAATTTATTTGATCTTATTTAACATTTATTTATTTAATCAACTAACAATCAATTCGAAACACAAATGAAGATTTTTTAAATGAAATCTGATTTCTGTCTGTCCATTGAAAGTCTGTTCACCTAAAACGATGATGCTTTAAAACTTACAAAAAGGTTAACAAAAGTACTTTAATCAACATTAAAATAGAAAATATAAGACATGAACTTTGCAATCAGACTAGGTATTCCCATTTAAACAACATCTAAAATGGTGTTTCAATCATCAAATCATCAACTCAAACAATCCTTTGTTTCCTGTTTTTCCTGCAGGCTGTGCTTGAGACCATCCGTAACCTCATGAACACCGAGTGTGTGGTTCCCGACTGGCTTCACGACATCATCCTGGGTTACGGAGACCCCGGTAGTGCCCATTACTCCAAGATGCCGAATCAGATTTCCTCTCTGGACTTCAACGACACCTTCCTGTCCATCGAGCACTTGAAGTCTTGTTTCCCCAATCACACGGTGAAGGTGATGGAGGAAGATCCCGCTCGCCAGGTCCCGCCTTTTAGGTCAGAAATTGGCATTGTTGGATATTGCTCTGTTTCAAACTTTAGTGATTTTATGTATTTTTCATAGTGACTGCAAACTTTTAAAATCTAAAATGTAGCCATTCAGCAGATACATTATAGTAACAGTAGACATTTATAATGTTTCAAAAGATTATATTTCAAATAAAGGCTGTTCTTTAGATCTTTCTATTCATCAAGGGATCCAGAAAACATTTGTATATCAGTTTCCACAAAAATATGAAGCCCTTTTCAACATTAAAAATAAGTCAATTGTAATAAGATTACACAGTATTACTTTTGAACGGTAGTGTATGTGGACAATGGTGTGTGAAAGGTTTACTGAAATTGTGACTCCTCTCTACCAGAATTCGATTCCCTGAGCAGAATGTGAAGGCTAAGAAGCGTAAAGCAAATGAGGAAGAGACACGGGATGAGGAAGACCAGACGCTGGTGGTGGAGCCTCATGTGATTCCCAACAGGGGGCCGTATCCCTACAACCAGCCCAAGCGGTATGTGGAGGTCATGCTCAATCACAGGCTCAGACTATCATGACAAAATCTCTCTGGATCTTTCTTCAACATCTGAGTGGTGTAATAACTGCCTAGAGTCCGAGTGTATATCTGTATAAACATAATGCTTGTCATGGTAAGATTGACATTTTTGTCCACTTCGGCAGAAACACCATCCAGTTTACACCCACCCAGATTGAAGCCATTCGTGCAGGGATGCAGCCAGGCCTTACTATGGTAAGAAATCACTCACTACATTTTTTTATACATATTTCTTTGCCTCCTTATGAATTACACTACCGGTCAAATCACGTTTCTGGAATTTCTAACTTTGATGCTATACCTTGAAAAATATCAATATTCGAAAAAAAATTCGATAGCATGGGGAACTGCAATTATTACAGGAAAAATAGAAGGAAGGAAAACTGTAACTTTCATTGTTTTACTGTATATTGACTTACTACTTCATAAATAAGTAAATAAATAAATAAGGGAAAGTATAAAAAAACACTTCTGTGGTCATCACTATCCTCTTGCAGTAGGACCAGACCAGTTGTTGCTTTCGGCAAATAAATGCTCTAAATTACAATATTTTTATTTTGAATTTGGAAATAATGTTAGTATTTTATAGAATAAAACAAAAATGTAGATTTTACCCAAAAACATACCTTGAAACCAGAGAAACTGGTAATTTTGCAGTGGTCTCTTAATTTTTTCAAGATCTATCTATCTATCTATCTATCTATCTATCTATCTATCTATCTATCTATCTATCTATCTATCTATCTATCTATCTATCTATCTATCTATCTATCTATCTATCTATCTATCTATCTATCTATCTATCTATCTATCTATCTATCTATCTATCTATCTATCTATCTATCTATCTATCTAACGAGAGACAGAGAGGAGGAAGAAAAAGAAGAGACCTGGAAAAAATAAGAGACCACTTAATATGGAGTAATCAATGTTCAATCGATGAATCTCTGTCCTATTTTTTCATCCATTCATTGTAATTGCCTATAGGCAATCAATATTTTTAATCTTCAAAACAATTGTAACAGTAATTCATATTAAATAAATTGAATAAAGTAATCAAATGTAAAATAACATTAGCATTCTTTGTCAAAATGTAAAACTGATTAATGCTTACAAAAGTAATTCTGCTTTGTCTTTTGTTGTTTGATTAACATTAAAACACAGACAGCAGCAGGAATATTAGGCAGCTGTCATTTTAAGAGCAAATGCACAAATCTAATATACGGATACACACATTTTCTTTCTCAACTGTTCACGTTCACTTAAGATGAAACCGTCTGTTGACGGGAATACTCTCCAAGACTGGCATTTTGGCACAATTATGTGAGTATTTGACGGTTTATGCACAATAAGCAGTGAGTAATGGAATTGTTTTAGATATTTCAGCATTGATACATATTGAAAAATCTATATTTTTAACAACACTAATTTGTTTTTGAGACTCTTCTGCTCACCAAGGCAGCATTGATTTGAAAAAAAAAAATACACTAAAACCATAATATTGTGAAATATTATTGCAATTTAGAGCAGCTGTTTTCTATTCTATTTCTATCTTTAAATGTTTTTTAAAATGTATTTTTTTTGCTGTGATCAAGGCAGAATTTTCAGCATCATTACTCCAGTCTTCAGTGTCACATGATCCCTCAGAAATCATTCTGATATGATATTTTAATGCTCGAGAAACATTTCTGATTATTATCAATGTTAAAAACTTTTTTTTTTGGTTGAAATTACCATTAAAAAATAGGAAATTAATACTTTTATTTAGCATTAAATTGGACAAAAGTGACTGAAGACATTTATAATGTTACAAAAGATTTATTTTTCAAATAAATGCTGTTCTTTAGAACGTTCTATTTATAATATTATAATAATTAAACTGTCCAAGTAATCCTATTTATAATATTATAACAGTATTAACTGTCCAAATAATCCTCAACAAATGTATCTTGGTTTCAAAAATATAAAGCAGCAAAATATTTATAATCAATAAAATATTCATAATTAATTAATAA
This sequence comes from Pseudorasbora parva, assembly GCF_024679245.1. Classification (NCBI taxonomy): domain Eukaryota; kingdom Metazoa; phylum Chordata; class Actinopteri; order Cypriniformes; family Gobionidae; genus Pseudorasbora; species Pseudorasbora parva. The sequence continues at coordinate 43,989,674 of NC_090181.1, forward strand.
TATAGTACAAATAATAAGTGAGCAGCAAATCATATTAGAATGATTTCTGGAGGATCATGTGACACTGAAGACTGGAGTAATGATGCTAAAAATTCAGCTTTGATCACAGGAATAAATTACATTTTACTATATATTATATATGTATGTACAGTATTATCCTCCCAGAAAGATATCAGTCTTTCACTGCGCCTACTCGTATATCTGTCAGCTGGTTTTGAATCTATAATTGAAATGTCTGTCAGTCTCTTCCTGTGTGATTATGTAAATGTAAGGCTTTCAGTCTAAGGCCGGAGACACACTGCAAGCGTGTCGTTTCTGTTGCGTGTCAGCCGCGAGGCGGCTGCCTGGCGTTTTCTCCTTTGCACACCAGAAGCGTGTCTGACGCGGCGCTGCTGCTGGTATTGATGTACAGGGAAGCACTATACTTCATGTTAAATATAAATATACAGGAAGTGCAGAATTATTAGGCAAGTTGTATTTTTGAGGATTCATTTTATTATTGAACAACAACCATGTTCTCAATGAACACAAAAAAATCATTAATATCAAAGCTGAATATTTCTGGAAGTTTTAGTTTTAGCTATTTTAGGGGGATATCTGTGTGTGCAGGTGACTATTACTGTGCATAATTATTAGGCAACTTAACAAAAAACAAATTTATACCCATTTCAATTATTTATTTTTACCAGTGAAACCAATAAAACATCTCAACATTCACAAATATACATTTCTGACATTCAAAAACCAAACAAAAACAAATCAGTGACCAATATAGCCACCTTTCTTTGCAAGGACACTCAAAAGCCTGCCATCCATGGATTCTGTCAGTGTTTGGATCTGTTCACCATCAACATTGCGTGCAGCAGCAACCACAGCCTCCCAGACACTGTTCAGAGAGGTGTACTGTTTTCCCTCCTTGTAAATCGCACATTTGATGATGGACCACAGGTTCTCAATGGGGTTCAGATCAGGTGAACAAGGAGGCCATATCATTAGATTTTCTTCTTTTATACCCTTTCTTGCCAGCCACGCTGTGGAGTACTTGGACACGTGTGATGGAGCATTGTCCTGCATGAAAATCATGTTTTTCTTGAAGGATGCAGACTTCTTCCTGTACCTGTACTTCTTCCTGTACCTGTACTTCTTCCTGTTTTTTTATTATTACAATTAGGCCTATATCTGCATTTATGTTAACCTACAGACTTTCAAACATGAAAATGTCATTTATTAATATGTATTCGTGTCAAAATGGCATATAAACATCTTTTCCTATTCTATTTTGCCTGGAAATGATTCCAACACGCTCTAACCGGTTAACATGGGAGCCGAAACAAAAACGGACACGCCACACAGCCGAGACGCTCAAGGCACGCTTGCAGTGTGTCCCCGGCCTAAAACCTCCACGTGCTGATGTACGAGAGGGTCAGCTAGGGTCGAAGAATGGCCAGCGCTGACAGGGAAAGAGCAATCATCAGCATCACTTTTTACAATCTTTTATCAAATCATCCAAATGTTTTTTTCTTTTTCTTTTTTCTTGGATGTAGGTTGTTGGTCCTCCCGGCACAGGAAAAACAGATGTGGCTGTTCAGATCATCTCCAACCTGTACCACAACTTCCCCGAGCAGAGAACGCTTATCGTCACACACTCCAATCAGGTACATGACCAACACGGTTAATGAGGGAATTCAGCTCCCAGTGTTGACCAGATTCAAAGCTTAGCATTCAACCAAAATTACATTTTCCTAACTCTCAACATCTACGAGAAAGTGCAAAATATATAATTGAAATGAGTATTTATTTTCTGTTGTTTATGTATTTATTTTCTGGATATGTGTATGTTTGTCTTGTTCAGGCTCTGAACCAGCTTTTTGAGAAGATTATGGCATTAGACATCGATGAACGGCATCTTCTGCGTATGGGACATGGAGAAGAAGAACTGGAGACTGAGAAAGATTTCAGCAGGTGCAGATCTCACACACACACACACACACTCAAAATCACTCACTCACACTTAACAGTTGTGTTGGCAAAATCACTTCTGATGTACTGTAGTCAGTTTTCCCTGATGAAAAATCATATACTGTGAAAACATGTTGTTTCAGAAGTCAAAAGGTCCTTTCCAATCCTAAAAGAGCTTTTTTAGGATTGATTTTTGATTTATGACCTTCCTTGCTTTTGAGGTAAAAAACTGGATTATTTATTCCTAAACAGCAAAACGACAAATGATAAAAGCAAAACATGTATGAAAATTAGTTTTGACGATACGGAAGAATCCCAATCTTAGAAACTGCGACTCAAGTTTATTTTTAACAAGAATTTTATGGAAAGTCCATAAAAGTGTATCTATCGATCATATAATTGCTCCACACGGCTCTAGTGGGTTAATTAAGGCCTTCTGAAGCGAAGGAGTGTGTAAGAAAAACATCCATATTTAAAACTTTATAGACTAAAATAACTAAATTCCGGTGGATTGTCATATGCACCTAGGATTACTAGAGGGTAAGTAAATCATGGGTTAATTTTTCTTTTTTGGGTAAACTAACTCTTAATAAGCTTTACAGAATTATTAAAAAAAGTAAAATGCCGATACATTACATCAGTGTCACAGCATCCACCTCACAGGGTTCCAGACTGCGACCAAATGGTCGTATTTTGTGACTGTTTTTCCTGCTGGTGCGACTTATTTAGTTAGATGTCGCACTGGTGCCTCCACCACGGGTCCCAGCTGATTTCTTTTACATATGAGTCAAACGAAACGAAAGCGGAAAGGAACCGCACTCTTTGTTTGAGCTGCGCGAACCGTTTATCAGCTCGGAGCAATAATAGACAGCGCAGCACGTGCTCTCACACGGACCCATCTCGGTGTCGAGATACCGTAACCACACACTGCTGGAGATGTTATTAATATACATCGCTACTGAGAGATCGAGTGGAAGCGCTCAGAGCAGAATTCTCTGTTATAAACCAAAGATATCAGATCAAATGTTATGTATTACTGTACACGGTTTAAAGTGATTCTATAAATAATTACATTTTTATTATTATACATTTGGAAGCAAGAATATATATATATATATATATATATATATATATATATATATATATATATATATATATATATATATATTCTTGCTTCCATGTATATATATATATATATATAAATAAAACTAGTGTACTTTTTGTATTGTAATAAATAAATAATTTTGCTTGCAAATGTATGCAAATTATTATTATTTTTTGCTGGTTTTTTATGCCATCTTAAGTTACTCAAAACAGTTCTTGGGGAAAAAATTAGTGTCAAGCCCTTTTCTGGACTGCATGATGTAGTCTCATATGAACTGTCCTCTCCTCTGTGTGTCAGGTATGGACGAGTGAACTATGTGCTGTCCCGCCGCCTCGAGCTGCTGCGAGAGGTGGCGCGTCTGCAGGAGAGTTTGGATGTACCTGGTGATGTTTCCTACACATGTGAGACCGCTGGACACTTTTACCTCTACCAGGTACCCTTCACTCCCCTCCCAACATCATCTGTTATATTTAGCCTTTTTTATAAGAGAGTTATGTTATGTTAAGTTATGTTAATGCCCAATAATGAGGTATTTAGCTCTCACATTTCAACGTCAACACTGTTAACACATTATTTGCTTCCTGCAAGTAAATAAAAAAGCAATGTTACTTAAAATGGTGATGAACAGGAAGTAAAAAAATCTAATAAATCATACAAATCCAAGATGAATGAAATGAGAGATTTGAATTGGGATCTTGAGAGAGGAACAGGCAAAGAATTATCAGCTCAGCTCTCAACGACTTAAAATCATTTAAAACAAGCATTACAATAAGCTGATGTCAGATTAGTGGTCGACTAATGAAATAATGAACAGGGATTTTAACATCTGGGCGTGCACATGGTTACATGTGGTTTGGGATTAGAAAGGACGATCAGCAGTAGCACTGTCTTAGGTGTCCTACCTTATGAACATTGCTGTTTATTTCTCTGTTCACACCTGCAGTCCTAATGTCTCTCTGCAGCAGGACTGATCATTGACCTTGTCGAGAGAGGGTTCAGTAGAAAGGGCTCTTTAGTTTTGTAATGGTGACCCTGATTGTCTACCGCCTGTAAACTGTTAATGTCTTAAGGACTGTTCCACTGGTGCATGTGCAACAATAATTAATGGTTCATTGAACAGGCATGAAAAACATTGCTTAAAACCCTGTCCAAAAAAAATCTGTAAAGCTCATATTGATTTTACAAAATTATTTTTAAAATACAGTATCCTAGAAGTGGGACATTTCCAGTTTTTGTCTGCATTAAGCAATTATTGCCTTAATCAAAAATAGGAATGAACTCTAGCATTGAATGATAATATTTCAAAGCACTTTGCGTCATTTTGTAAGACAAATATTGTCTTTTCCTGGTTTAGAAGCCTTCCAGTAAACACTGCTAATGGGGATTAGAAGTGAAAAGGGGAGGCGATTACATTGTAAAGCATCTCTGTGAATCTGAGGATCTGGGAAGAAAAACTAGAGATTCTTGGTGCATTCCAGTGAATTATTAATGGGATATATTGTAAATTAAATCAAGAGCGCAGACCACAAATGCACAGTACATGTTGTCCTTTTTCATACCGTTACGGCAGAATACAGAAGAAAAAAAGATTAGAGGGCAGCAACTGAAAGAGCTCTTTTGCCTCAAATTAAAATAACAAGCATTACATTACTCTTCTGATGTCTGAAAATACCAAATGAAAGAGATTGTACAGCTCATTCTGTCAAACTGACAGAGGAGGATTATTGGTAGCACATCCTTAAGATTTGAAAATGATTAGTTTCAGTCTTATTAAATGGAATCTCCCCAAACTGGAAATGCCTCCCATAATCTAAAACGCAGTGGGTTCTTTAGGAAAAAGGCGGGTAAAATAGATAAGATGAGATTAAATAGATAATTCACGTCCTCAGCAGCTGTTTTTATTGAAGAACCAGGATTCCCAGAGTCTTGTAAACGTGCATTTGAGGTTAAAAAGGATATTTTTAATATCGGATCAGATCGGTTCTGAAAAAGGGGTATCAGTGCATCCCTATCCCTGTTTTTTATTTATTTATTTTTTATTAGTTGTTTTTCTGTTATATTGTAATTACATAAGCATGAAAAATAATAAACTCACGGCCAATATGTCAGACTTGATTTGCTTTGGAGAGGGGGGACAGCTGTCTGCAGGTCCTTCTCAAAAAATTACCATATTGTGATAAAGTTCATTATTTTCCATAATGTTATGATAAAAATTAAACTTTCATATATTTTAGATTCATTGCACACCAACTGAAATATTTCAGGTCTTTTATTGTTTTAATACTGATGATTTTGGCACACAGCTCATGAAAACCCAAAAATCTCAAAAAATTAGCATATTTCATCCAAACAAAATAAAATAAGTGTTTTTAATACAAAAAAAAGTCAACCTTCAAATAATTATGTTCAGTTATGCACTCAACACTTGGTGGGGAATCCTTTTGCAGAAATGACTGCTTCACTGTGGCGTGGCATGGAGGCGATCAGCCTGTGGCACTGCTGAGGCGTTCTGGAGGCCCAGGATGCTTCGATGGCGGCCTTAAGCTCATCCAGAGTGTTGGGTCTCGCGTCTCTCAACTTTCTCTTCACAATATCCCACAGATTCTCTATGGGGTTCAGGTCAGGAGAGTTGGCAGGCCAATTGAGCACAGTAATACATGGTCAGTAAACCATTTACCAGTGGTTTTGGCACTGTGAGCAGGTGCCAGGTCGTGCTGAAAAACCAAATCTTCATCTCCATAAAGCTTTTCAGCAGATGGAAGCATGAAGTGCTCCAAAATCTCCTGATAGCGAGCGGCATTGACCCTGCCCTTGATAAAACACAGTGGACCAACACCAGCAGCTGACATGGCACCCCAGACCATCACTGACTGTGGGGACTTGACACTGGACTTCAGGCATTTTGGCATTTCCTTCTCCCCAGTCTTCCTCCAGACTCTGGCACCTTGATTTCCGAATGACATGCAAAATTTGCTTTCATCCGAAAAAAGTACATTGGACCCCTGAGCAACAGTCCAGTGCTGCTTCTCTGTAGCCCAAAAGTGTCTTGACCTGGGGAATGCGGCACCTGTAGCCCATTTCCTGCTCACGCCTGTGCACGGCGGCTCTGGATGTTTCTGCTCCAGACTCAGTCCACTGCTTCCGCAGGTCCCCCAAGGTCTGGAATCGGTCCTTCTCCACAATCTTCCTCAGGGTCCGGTCACCTCTTCTCGTTGTGCAGCGTTTTTTGCCACACTTTTTCCTTCCCACAGACTTCCCACTGAGGTGCCTTGATACAGCACTCTGGGAACAGCCTATTCGTTCAGAAATGTCTTTCTGTGTCTTACCCTCTCGCTTGAGGGTGTCAATGATGGCCTTCTGGACAGCAGTCAGGTCGGCAGTCTTACCCATGATTGCGGTTTTGAGTAATGAACCAGGCTGGGAGTTTTTAAAAGCCTCAGGAATCTTTTGCAGGTGTTTAGAGTTAATTAGTTGATTCAGATGATTAGGTTAATAGCTTGTTTAGAGAACCTTTTCATGATATGCTAATTTTTAGAGATTTGAATTTTGGGTTTTTATGAGCTGTATGCCAAAATCATCAGTATTAAAACAATAAAAGACCTGAAATATTTCAGTTGGAATGTAATGAATCTAAAATATATGAAAGTTTGATTTTTATCATTACATTATGGAAAATGATGAACTTTATCACAATATGCAATTTTATTTTTTTGAGAAGGACCTGTATATTAGCTCACTCTGATTAGATGAAAAGTACGTTTTGGCTAGAGACCTCCAATCAGGCCACAAGCCATTGGTAGCTTGTGAGCGACGTGCTGGAGACCCCTGATGTAAGAGTTACAGTAGCAAAAAAAAGTATTTAGTCAGCCACCAATTGTGCAAGTTCTCCCACTTAAAAAGATGAGGCCTGTAATTTTCATCATAGGTACACTTCAACTATGAGAAGAAAATCCAGAAAATCACATCTGATTTTTAAAGAATTTATTTGGAAATTATGGTGGGAAATTAGTATTTGGTCAGTAACAAAAGTTCATCTCAATATTTTGTTGCATACCCTTTGTTGGCAATGGCTTTCTGTCAAACGCTTTCTGTAAGTCGCCAAAAGGTTTTTATACACTGTTGCTGGTCATTTTGGCCCATTCCTCCATGCAGATCTCCTCTAGAGCAGTGATCTTAAATCTTAAAACACACTGTTTTTATAATGAATATACATTTACATTGTTCTAGTTACACCAGGTTCTAAACTTATCCTTAAGTTTTGAAAACAAAACTAGGGCTAGCAGGCCTTCGGATATTGCCGTGTCAAGTAGGTTGAGAAGCGCTGGTCTGGAGAGCAGCACTGGCGTGTGAATCTAGGCCACACACATGCAGCAGTTTCACACAGGCCTGCTTTTATTTGTGTCCGTCTTATCGCTCTCTGTGGTTCGATCCTTCACGCTGTGGGCGGTAGATTCATATCAGCGCCTCGGGGGATCCGTACGGGCCATTAACTCAGATTTCAGAGATTACATGTGTTGTACTAATTAAGTGTGGATTGTGACAAGGCTGTTTGTCCATTGATGCGCTGTTAATGAGTTCTGCCCGTGAAATCCTCAGGCGCTGATCTTATCTGTATGTCTGTCTTTATCTCTTGTCGTAGATAATGTCTCGTTGGGAGGAGTACATGAGTAAAGTGAAGCCCAAGCCCAGCCGAGAGGTGCAGGTGCAGGATGTGGCGTCTCACTTCCCCTTCCATAAGTACTTCTCCAACGCTCCTCAGCCGGTGTTCAAAGGCCAGTCTTACCAGGAGGACATGGACATCGCTGAGGGCTGCTACCGCCACATCCGCAAGATCTTCACCCAGCTAGAGGTAGGGCTGGAATACAGCTAAATTATATTATTATTGTGCTTAGAGACGTTTTATCATACATTGTACATGGATGTTTGAATAATCACTTGCCTAGCGGTTCAATTCGATCATAAAACTATATGATAATATATCTTTTTTGCTTAAGCCTTCTGATCGATTTGAAAAATTATACTCTTTAGGTTAGTGCAGCACACCAGGTCAAATGATTTCCCATATTGGCCATTCTGGGAAACATTTTTTAATTTTTCCTCAAATTGCTATATTTTATGAACACAGAATCATATCAATACGAAACTCATAATGTGCCATCAGGACTATCAGGGTTTTTCCGCCAAAACAAATTTTTTTCCTGTCAAAGAATCAATTGATGAGTTATTGTGATTTATAAATTAATGTAGATGACAAATGCGCGTGACAGAGCGCACGTTAACTGAGTGGGGATGTAACGATATCAAAATCTCACGGTACGATACAATTTCGATATTGACCTCACAGTACGATATTTATTGCGATATTGTGGAAAAGCTCACGGTATTGTTAAATAGCTCACGATAGTGTTTGTGATGATAATAGCGAAAAAATACTGACATTTATTCTGCTTTTGCCAGTCAACAGGCAATTTATTGTTGTATTCATGGATCCATGACAACATAAAACGCTGATCAGTGTTTTTAACCCTTAAATGCATTCGTCGGGTCGCGTCATTCACTACCCTGCTCCTCATTCATTTTTTAAAGTTAGACATCAACATTCTTAGTATTCCTCAATCAATCCATTTTAAACAATATAACAAAAAACAATAATAGAATTATAATTGAATGCCTGTTTTTTCACTAGTATTTGTCAAAATTGTATAGGATCGCTAACGACCCGAGGTGTGTAGGATTGTACGTATATATATATTTTTTTGCACACTGATAAATAAATCTATATTAAGGAAATAGGGCGCAATTCACCTTTATTCCACAAGGTGGCAATGTCTGATACGCAATGATGAAGTGACGTTTCACTCATAGTTACCTCTGACTGAAAACGAAACAATAATTATAATCTGCAAAACTTGAAATGGCTCAGTGATTTACAGCAGAGAGCAAGTACTAAACACAATCATATGTTAGTGTCACTGTCTCTTGATGATGGATGTGGTCGAGAAGCTGTCAGTGATCAAAATATTGATTTTGAAGACGTTGAAAATGAGTTTGGAGAATATGCTGGAGATTGCGAATATGAGGCAGATGCTGAATATACTGGTGATGATGATGGTATTAAACAACTGCTCAAACTGAATCCTTCCAAGCTCCAAAAGGTAACGAAATAGGTTTTATTTTATTCTTCTGTAAGTGTTACTCTAACATCAGAAGTTTTATATATTATCTTGACAGGTAGAGGTCTATCCCTATTTTAGCACTTTGGGATTGTTTTTAACTATGAAAAGGGCTTTACAAATAAAATATATTATTATTATTATTATTATCATTATCCATGTTAAATATAGATCCGGGTCGCTAACGATCATGGTCTATGTAGTTAACAATGATTTGTTCTCCGGGACTGTGTTTATTCCTCTTGCTTTTTGACGGACACCTGTCCTTTTAATATTGTAACCCAACCACGACGATATCGAGACACGTTTACCACCGCGATAGCACGATATCGTCAATATCGTTACATCCCTATAACTGAGTGACAGAGAACGAGCAGAGAACCTGTGCCGAACTCTCTGTCTTCAAAACGATCACCGTTTAAGCTCTTTCTCACTCGCACATATCAATCAAAATCAACTGAACTGACACAATGGTAAAAGGTCGGAAGACTGAATCCATGTTCCGCGTGGCGCGTTCACACAATATTTTCCCTACATTTCTGCTGGATGTGAATTGAGCTCAACAAAACGCATCTCTTTTGACAGACGTTTTGCACACGCTGACATAAATACTCTCAAATAAAGGGAAAAATATCCTTATGAAGTGTTTTCTGTGATGGCAAATCTTTTGCGTTCTTTTAACAGTCTGGATTCAAACATACTGGCCCTCATTTATCAAAAGTGCGTACACCAAATTTCCAGCGTACACCTTGCGTACACCCAAACCCACCGTGACTTTAAGATTTATCAATATGGACGTTGGCGTACGGCACGCTCAAATCCTACGCCAGCTCAGGAGGTGGTGTACGCACGTTTGAGTTAGTGTGAAAATGCGCAGAAAAACAATTCCTAACACCACAAAACGCACTGACAAGATATGCTTTATGACCCACTGTTAAAAACCACATACAACAACATTCAGTGTTTATTTTTGTGCAACGTGAACCTCAATGTTTAATTTGTGTGACTTTACCAAAGCGTTTGATTTGTAGGCATATGTATTCCTCCAGTCGCGAGCCTGTGCGCTTTACCGGCCCGCATGGCCCGGCAGCTGCGCACGGACTGGGACTAAAATCATTCAGACTGACAAAATAATAAAAATGACCTTCTTCTTTTAAATAATAATAAAATCAATAAAAACGACACTCTTCTTCTAAATAACAAGCGTCATTAAGAATAATAATCATAATAATAATAAGAAGAATCTTACAAATTGTGATGTAATTATTAATGTGAATGAATCTTACTCCACATCACATCATCATCACTATTGTACACCCCAATACATGTGCCGTGATACGAAATTAAATGCTATTTTTTTCAAAACATGCTGTAAAATAATGCAGTGATGGTAATTATCATCCAAACAGCTTTAAACTGTTGGAGTGCGCTTCTCAACCCCCACACTATTAACAGTACTCGTTATTTGTGTCCATATTTTGTTTTTGTAGGTGCCTTTAATTCTACTCTTTAAACTCCCAAATAAAACAATTTCGGGGTTTTTTCCACTTCCCTGGTGATCTCGATGGGCGCGTCTCAATCATCTCAATAGTTCAGTAGTCAGAACACTGATCAGAGAGTCAGCCCATTGACTTATGCCCTAATCAGTGCCCTGACTAGTGGACTAGTGAGATGATTGAGCTGCGCCCGATCTCCACGTCGGAGAAGTTTCGCTTCTTTGCCGTCTTCTGTTTGTCCATGGCGTAAAATGAGGGCGTGGGGGAGGCAGAGACTTGAATCTATAGGGGCGTGTTATTCTAATGACGATCGTTTTCAGCCGCCGCATTTATCAAGGGCAAATATTGCGTACACCTGGATTGCAGAGGTACGCACAGCTTTATAAATCAGGCGATGAGAGGAGTGTAAGCATAATCTTACGCCAACATATACACCAGTTTCTACGCAAGATTGATAAATGAGGGCCAATGTGTCCGCTTTTGTCCGATTGGCGAACTAACGACTCATTTGAACCGATTCATTTTAATGAACTAATCTGTCCAACACTGAACTCACGAATAGGTGTGTAATCATTTACTCACAACACTTCTGAGATGAGAATGCAAGTGTGCTTATCCCATTAAACAAGAGGGGTTAGTATGAATTAGTCTTAATAATCCACAGTATTTTCATGTATTTATTTTAAATATTTATATTGATAATGTTCAGTAAATTACCCCAAAACATTAGTTTAGACTGGAATAAGGTGAAACCAGAACAACGTGCGTGTATGCGTGTGTGTGGATGACCATGTCTGGTCAGCCACCACCGAAGACCATTTGTGAACCTGGAAAAACCCTGACTATGCTGTGAATTTACTCGAATAGTTTCAGAACAGCGGCACCAAAATTAATAATGACATTTAAAAAAATGTTAAAGGTGTCATGAACTGGCTTTTTTTATTTTTATACTGTTGTCTGAGGTCAACTAATGACGTTTGTGTGCTTTTTACATTCAAAAACATCATAACTAATAAGTAATAGGCTATTTTCTACACTGGTTTTGAGGCTCTCTCCTGAACGCTGGATTCTGATGGGCGTGACCATAGACCGTAAAAAAATATGGACGACTCGACATCATCCGTTTCCGCTTGCCATATTTGAAGCTTTCAGGAGGCCTTGCACGGCGCGGACATCTTGGGACCAAGTCTGCGCAGTAGCGATTTCGGGATCGGAGTTGCGCAGTAGAGCGCAGGAAGTAGAGCAGGAAGTACAGCAGCGATATCAAAAGCCCGCCCACACTCTCGCAGATGCAGAACAATTAATTATGTTGGTGTGAAATAAACAGTTATGGAAATGTAGAAATTAAAGCTAAAGCTCTAATCTGCTCCCAAAAATTTCGAAAAAAGTCCGTTAGTGCCTCAGTGACAACTTCACTCAGAGAAGCCGTCAGTCTCAGCTGTCAATCATGACGTCACACCCCCCGTTTTTATAGCATCAAATAACTAACTCAAAGTAAACTTATTTTTAAAACGAACACCTGAAATGAAATCATCGTGATGATAACTGCCTTCAGTGACATAAACTAACTTTGGGGAAACATTTTTGAAGTGTAATTTTATTATTTAGTTTGCCTCGCGTCCATTAGAAAACACAGAGGGGCGGCTATACTGGGACCGGTCACCGGGGGGCGATCGAGGCGCGAAAGCTTCAGTAAATGAGAGGGAGACTGCAGGCTTGGGCGTGACGCACTGGAGGCTTGGAAGTAAACGCCCACGGCTAGGATTGGAGTAGATTAGCATATTTAATGAGGTTAAGCTCCGCTGTCAGTACATGTGATGGAGGAATTGTTTTGAAAGTGCCAACCAGAATGATTCTCTCACAGGGCTCGCAAAACTTAATGATTTATCTTTCATCCACACATCCATCCAAATGAACATGGAAAAAAGCAGACTAGGTGTTCTTTAAACACATAGTTTGCCCATGTCTGCTGAACAGTGTGTGGTGTAAACTCAAGGTTTGTTCATCCATGAAGATAAATCCATCAATAATTATCTCCCTCTCCTCCTTTAAGGCCCATTATTCTGGGATGCCCCTTCTTTGATGTTGATTTCTCATCCTTTTATCCTTTGTGTTCATCTGCCGACAACAAAGACATGTTGCTGTAATAAAATTGTGCGTCATCATAGCCACAATGCTGCTGTGCGTGTGTGTGTTTGAGTCTGTCTGGGCATCACTGTCCCTCAACCGTCAGCACCGAAGACTCAGGGTTAAAAAAATAGCCTCATCAATACTGAATGCTTTGATGGGTTTAATATTAATGCAGAAGCGCATCAAATATTCATTTCCCAATGGACACAGTCCTGAAAATATCCAGCTGGGTTGTCCTCTCTTCACTGCACAGATCTGAGGCACTATTGAACAGAAACAGATACTCAATATCTGAGTGTGCGAGAAGAAACCAAAGATGCTGTTTCTAACAAATGACAGGAAGTAAGAAGAAACACAATCTCCTCTTCTGGATGTTCAAACACCAACCTCACCTTGTGAAATTTAAAATATTGTGGTGACTCTTTACTAGTGCTAGGCAACGGTTAAAATGTTTAATCGTGTTTAATCGCATGATTTTCTGTGATTAATCGCAGTATGCGCAAAATTCAATGATGATACAAAAGTGCTGCTATATGAACAAAAGTGCAATAACATATGGTTTGCAAACACTTTAAACAAATAAGGTGCTTTTTACAGCAGTTAAAAGTTAGTAACAGTTACAATATTTCTTGTAAATATCAACTTAAACATTAAATTGAATTGAATTGAATTGGTGGTATACATATTCTGTAGTAATATTCTCATCAGTGTTCTGTCAGCTTTTACATCGGCCGACTTAAATCTGCATATTTGTGATATTCACCCCAGGGCGTTATTTAATTTTGTAAAGGCCATTTTTTAAAATCGTATTAAATTTATGCATCATCTTTCATGTTAAATTCTTACATTTGATTAATAAATTCAGTTATAATAGTAAAGACACTATAGGCTGTTACCAATCAAATTAAATAATTTAAACTGCAATAAATACAGCTGCAATAATTAATGTTATAAGTTTGATGTTCTAAATAAAACATGCAATCATACTTTTAAACATAACCGCCAATAGGGGGCAGCAAGTGATCGTCTTCATAAGTGAGTGTTGCTTTCCGTTGGAACTATTTTCGTCGGTGAAATCATGGGTGAAATGAAACAAAAAAGTAGTTTGGGTCTAAAATGTAAGTAACTTAATATTAATTAGGCAACTTGTTTATTGAACTAGGCTAAACCATTCATGCTACACAATTCACGATTGCAAAGTCGACCTGTGTTATTAACGATATCATAAGTCATAAATATCAACAACTACAAAAAAGCTCAGTTTTACCCCAGTATGTTTCTTCTGTGAGTTTGTATTGGTGCTCAATTGTTTTGATTTCTCCACGAATGTCTCTCACAAAGAGACCGGCAGCGTGAGCCTCAACGCAATAGAGGCAGAGATACACTCATCAATCACTGTTTACATTGAATATAATAAAAACAACAAAAAAAAAATCTGGATCATTCTCGCATTTCTGTTTATTTTAATATTTTATTTGTCCCAGACAAAGAATGTCAAGCCTTGGCTTACAGACAGCCCTGTACTATATTCTCCTGTGACCAATGGTTTGTCTGTATGTGTATTCAGAGGCCGTGAGCAACGGGCTTTCAATATAATAATAAATAACTACGTTAATGTGCGATACAATAATTGTCTGCGTTAATTAATTAATACGTTAACGCGATAACGCGTTAACTGTCCCAGCACTACTCTTTACATTTTAACGTGATGAAGCCTGTTGTGTTATATTGGACATGCACATTTCTAGTGCCTCTCAATTATCAATGTGATCAAGGAAAAAAAAAAATAAAAAAAATAATGTAAGATGTATGAATAACTATATTGTTAGTAATATTTCACACTTGAACACTTTCTGGACGGATGCAGCTTTTACTTGATGATTCAGACATCAATTTTATAGAAGAATCACAAGTATCAAATATGATCATCAGGCTTTTGAGGAAAATTTATTTGTTCATCTCAGTCATCATTAACTCAACTAGAGCTTTGATCATAAAACTAAGCATTTAAATATCATCTTACTGAGACAGATATAGAGTGATGACTGATTTATATGCATTTTATCTGTAGTATCTGCTATATTGTTATATAAAGATCCCGTTGATTTACATTACAAGCATCCGAATTTTATCTTACATTTTGGCCATATAAATCTCATCAACTGCACCATACTGAATATGTTTACTCATTCAAACTTGCTGAATGTATGACCAGGACCACCCTCGCCTGCAACCTATGTGTCCACTCCCGTGGACTTTATTTTACAGCTTGTGAAAAATGTACACATACTCGGATTAAATATTCGTTCATGTTAATATCCAGAATAACAGACTTTTAACACGATTGCGTTTAAATAAGTTAACCAATGCTAAGCCAATGCACCACACATGACAAAAACATTGGCTAGCCAGTTTTTTTTAATTAGCATTCTAAAACGTTAACCGTTAAAGCCGTGACTAGCAGCACCTCAGTTTTTAGGCTACTGCATAAGCTACACATTCACCAAACGAGTAACTTTGAAATAACTAACCTAACAGAGAACTTTGAAATTAGGCTATATAATTTTAACAAATTAAATGCAAAACTAAATAAATAAAATGCTTAAATTCAGACTTCACATTATTTCTTGCTTAACAGGCTATTGCATAAAAGAAAACAATACAAAAAAATAAACAAAAATGGCATAGACTAATTAACAAACAAAGGAATTTGATCACTGGGCCTTGCTTTGATTACTCCATATTACTATGAAGAAAAAGTATATTGCTGACTGACTGCAGTCCCAGCATAGACTGTAAAAACATGTACGTAGTGTCCGGGACGTCACCCATAGGATTCCGATAAGCTGTTCTGAAGCTTAAAGGGTTAGTTCACCCAAAAATGAAATTGATGTCATTAACTCCTCCCCCTAATGTCATTCCACACCCGTAAGACCTCCGTTCATCTTCACACCGTTTAAGATATTTTATATTTAGTCCGAGAGCGTATGCAAGTGTATGCACACTATACTGTCCATGTCCAGAAAGGGAATAAAAACATCATCAAAGTAGTCCGTATGAGACATCAGTGGGTTAATTAGAATCTCTTGAAGCATAAAAAAAAATTTTGGTCCAAAAATAGCAAAAACTAGGACTTTCAGCATTGTCTTCTCTTCCGCGTTTGTGTTCAATCCTCAAATAAAGATTCAAACGGTTATGAATCAGTGAATCGATCAATGATTAGGATCGCCAGTGTCACGTGATTTCAGCAGTTTTTTCAAATAATGAATCAACTGATTCATAATCGTTGAAACTTTGTTTGAGGTTTGATTTTTAGAGCTAAATGTATTTTCGATGCTTCAAGAGATTGCTGAATTAAATTGTATTTTTTGTTATTTTTCGACCAAAATGTATTGTCGACTCTTCAAAATGACTATATGAAAATATGGACTACTTTGATGATGTTTTTATTACCTTCTGGACGTGGACAGCAAGTGGGCATACACTTACATTCAAAGGACAGAAAGCCCTCGGACTAAATCTAAAATATCTTAAACTGTGTCTGAAGATGAACGGAGGTCTTACAGGTGAGGAACAACATTAGGGTGAGTCATTAATGAAAGAAATTTCATTTTTGGGTGAACTAACCCTTTAATGTTACATATGGAATATTATTACATTATATTAAGTGTTATCATTTCATATGAATCCAAACAGTTTTCTTTTTTAGAACACTTGACGGTTTTCTTATCAAAATAACAAAATATATATTGAAATCGAAAGCATTTTTGATGTGTTTATATTTCTGTCGGATGAATGGTGATACAGTTTCTCACACCACTTGTCACATCGTTTTAACTGCTTGAGGTAACTGTTACTGCTAATGTTAGCGTCCTGTCAGCCGCGACGACAAAGTACATACATGCTGCTGTTCTTACACTGCTAAAGCATCTAGTAAACAAATAAATCATTTTAAAATGATTTGGCAACAAACACTGAAGTGTTCTGTATTCATACCGTTTCCCTTTCGCTGTTTTAAACGCACATTAGATGTGTCAGCGCTCTGTGTAGCGTGTGCTGTTAAGCGCGCAGCCTCGTAGTAATAATGTAAACAATGTCAGTGAAAGTATTTTTATTTGCGCTCTAGAGGCCGCTCTCGCGCTATATAATACCAGCAGACACTTCTCAGAGCTCTTGTAGGCTACTATGTAATGACAGCGCCCTTCTCAGCCACTCCCGCAACGGGCGCAAACCGGAAAAACTATCGGTATTGATTTTTGCCGATAACCGATTGTTCCACAAATCAGCTATCGGCGGCGATTAATCGGCAAAACCGATGAATCGGTCGACCTCTAGTTATAAACATAAAAACTTCACATTTTGAATGTTTACGCAGTTTCTCTTTGTGAGCGGCGCAAGTGTCAACAGCGCGATATTTATTATATGTAATACTATTATCCACTATCAGTCGCCCCTTATCAATCAATCAACTTTATTTATAATATTCACTTGTCCGTCTGGTAAATAAAATTATCTTTCAGTTGTCCCTTCAAAAAATCCACATTGCCCGTACAAGCGTTAATGTTGAGCCCTGGGTTATAACCGTGTTAGTGTGTGGGTTTAGCACTGAGCGATTCATAAAGGCATCTTCTCTCCTGCAGGAGTTCAGGGCGTTTGAGCTGTTGCGCAGCGGGCTGGACCGATCCAAATACCTGCTGGTGAAAGAGGCCAAGATCATCGCCATGACCTGCACACACGCTGCCCTCAAACGCCACGACTTGGTGGAGCTGGGCTTCAAGGTATCAGTGTCATATGATTCACAAACACATCGTCCTTTTGAACCATTGCTTATAAACTTTAGTTCACCCGTTTTAAAAAGTTTTAAGGCATACTTGAGTGACATTTGACAAAGACACAATCAATAAAATAAGCATGAACAGTCATCAGCAACAGATGATGGATTCTGGATTTGTAATTCCAATTTATCTCTAGTTTTTAAGAACTATTTTAAAATATGTTTGGTAGTTGACTTTTGACTTTCGAAAAAATTTGAATTGTTGTTTTGAACCGGTTCTCTGTGATCTGAATTAACTGATTTACTGAAGTGAGTTTGCAAGTCTACACTTAACATTAATGTCTGCTGCCTTAATACTGACTTGCTTGATCTTTCTCTAGTATGATAATATCTTGATGGAGGAGGCAGCTCAAATCCTGGAGATTGAGACCTTCATCCCTCTACTGCTACAGGTACAACCCTCTCTCGATTAAAAAATGGTTTTCGTTGATGATTATTATTATATTGTTATATAATGTGTGTGTGTGTGTGTGTGTGTGTGTGTGTGTGTGTGTGTGTGTGTGTGTGTGTGTGTGCGCGCTGCAGCTGCAGAGACAGGACGACTGGTTGCTATATATATATATATATATATATATGCAAGACCCCCATTACATTTTTCACTCTGTTATATTGCAGCCATTTGCTAAAATAATGTAAGTTTTTTTTTTTCTCATGAATGTACACAAAACACCCTATATTGACAGAAAAACACAGAACTATAGACATTTTTGCAGATTTATTAAAAAAGAAAAACTGAAATATCACATGGTCCTAATTATTCAGACCCTGTGCTGTGAGACTCATATATTTAACTCAGGTGCTGTCCATTTGGTTCTACACCTTCATTTACGTCCAGCTGTGTTTGATTATCCTGATTGGACTTGATTAGGAAAGCCACACACCTGTCTATATAAGACCTTACAGCTCACAGTGCATGTCAGAGCAAATGAGAATCATGAGGTCAAAGGAACTGCCTGAAGATCTCAGAGACAGATCTGGCCAAGGTTACAAAAAAAATCTGCTGCACTTAAGGTTCCTAAGAGCACAGTGGCCTCCATAACTCTTTAATGGAAGACGTTTGGGACGGCCAGAACCCTTTCTAGAGCTGACCGTCTGGCCAAACTGAGCTATCAGGGGAGAAGAGCCTTGGTGAGGGAGGTAAAGAAGAACCCAAAGATCACTGTGGCTGAGCTCCAGAGATGCAATCGGAAGATTGGAGAGTTGTAGAAAGTCAACCATCACTGCAGCCCTCTACCAGTCAGGGCTTTATGGCAGAGTGGCCCAACGGAAGCCTCTACTCAGTGCAAGACACATGAAAGCCTGCATGGAAACACCCGAAGGAGTCCAAGATGCTGAGAAATAAGATTCTTTGGTCTGATGAGACCAAGATAGAACTTTTCTGCCTTAATTCTAAGCGGTATGTGTGGAGAAAAATATGACCTGTCCAAAACAGTCCCATCAGTAAAGTATGGTGGTGGCAGCATCATGCTGTGGGGTTTTTTCAGCTGCAGAGACAGGATGACTGGTTGCAATCGAGGGAAAGATGAATGTGGCCAAGTACAGGGATATCCTGGATGAAAACCTTCTCCAGCGTGCTCAAGACCTCACACTGGGCCAAAGGTTCACCTTCCAACAAGACCATGACCCTAAGCTACCTAAGCACACTAAAATAACGAAGGAGAGGATCTGCAGAGAGGAATGGCAGTGGATCCCCAAATCCAGGAGTGAAAAACTTGTTGCATCTTTTCCACCAAGACTCATGGCTGTATTAGATCCAAAGTGTGCTTCTACTAAATACTGAGCAAAGGGTCTGAATACGTAGGACCGTGTGATATTTAAGTTTTTCTGTTTTAATAAATCTGCAAAAATGTCAACAATTCTGCATTTTTCTGTCAATATGGGGTGCTGTGTGTAGATTAATGAGATAAAAATTAACTTAAATGATTTTAGCAAATGGTTGCAATATAACACAGAGTGAAACATGTAGGAGGGTCTGACTACCTTCCACTGTATACCCACTGTATAAATATATATATATAATATTAAGATTTGACCAAACATCCATCATGGCAAATGAATGTATGCAAAATGTATGCAACTGAAAACGGTTTGTTTGAGGATTTGGTGTCTCTAAACCTCTCCTTTCTGAGAGCCTGCGCTGCTCTGATTGGTCAGACGGCTCGGTCTGTTGTCGTGTTGTAAACAAAACGGCAATCACTGTATCAGAATTTCAGCTCTGGATCTTCCTCTATCACTAGTCGATGATATAAACCGCATCCTTTTGAAGTTCAGCCATGTGTTTTTGCAACGTTCTCAGTTACAACTTCCGTGTTTGAGGGCGGGGCAAAGGAGATGTGGTTCACGGGCAGCCAATGAAGACAATAGGCTGTCTTGCATTATGCAAATTTGTTACATTGTTACCTTTTACATTCGCAAACAGCTGTATTACACACTGCATGAAAGAGGCACTTTAATGCAGAAAATAAATTATAGTAAACATCTAGATAAAAATAATCAAGATGTAAATAACAAATGTTCTGTCTTTGTGTTACAGAACCCAGAAGACGGCTACAGTCGACTCAAACGCTGGATTATGATTGGTGATCATCATCAGTTGCCTCCTGTCATCAAGAACATGGCCTTTCAGAAATATTCCAACATGGAGCAGTCGCTTTTCACCCGTTTTGTTCGTCTGGGTGTCCCCACCGTAGACCTGGACGCCCAGGGCCGAGCACGGGCCAGGTCAGTCCGCTTATTAGACCAGAAAGCTGCTTTTTTTATGTGCCAGGTTTTTTTTTTTTTTTTTTGTGAGTATAAGCTTACTTGCAGTGTTGTAATTGTTAACTAATAGTATTAAAAAGCCTTGTCGCTAATTGAAGTTAAGCTGAAATAAAATATAAATATTAAATTAATAACTTATTTTGTTGTATAAAAAAACACTATCACTAAATCTAAAGAAATTAAAATGTAAATAAAGCTAATTCAAAATAATGATAAACACTATTATATAAAAATAAATGAAGTATATACATGTAATATAGAATATTAATAAAACCAAATAATAATAACATATATATAATGCTAAAATAACCTTAAAAATGTTTGTTCTTGTAGACCATATTCTAATAAGCATAAACAGATAAAATACACACATTTGGTACTTTTTTATATATGATACTATTTATCATCGTTACTAGGATTTTGATAAAATATTCTGTATACATATATTGTTCTCTTAACTCATCCACCATCTTGATTGTTTTCTTTTTACACTGCAGATGATCCCAGAATGCACTGCGACAAGCTCAAGTTATAAATGCGATTTTATTTTTATTTTCTGCCTATTTTAGCTTGTAATCCAAAGGACATTATCTTAGAAGGCACCGTCATGCTGTCTACCCTTCTGGTGTGCTACTACTTTTTACATGCCGTTTAGTTAGACGCTCACCGGTTTCAAAGCAGGGCTACTGTGTCCTCAGATACACTTTTTCATCTGATGTGTCCTATTTCTCTCTCTCTCTCTCTCTCTCTCTCTCCCTCTCTCCCTCTCTCCCTCTCTCCCTCTCTCCTGCAGTCTGTGTAACCTGTATAACTGGCGATATAAGCAGCTGGGGAACCTCCCTCACGTTCAGCTCCAGCCAGAGTTCCAGGCGCCGAACCCCGGATTCTCCTTCGACTTCCAGCTGGTGAACGTGGAGGACTTTAACGGCGTGGGTGAATCAGAACCCAACCCATACTTTTATCAGGTGAGCGAGAACGTGTGCTTAGTTAAATGACATGCACATGGATCAAAAGGGTCTTTCTTTCATCCCTGTACCATCATCATTATCTACTTTTTTTTAAGTAAAACATAACATTTATATTCATACCATAAATAGTTAAATTATAGTTTTTTTCACTCTTTTTTTAGATTATTAAAGGAACTGTATGTAAGAAATGTATTTCAATTAATCCTAAAAAGGCCCTGATATGTCACTAGACATTAAGAAATCATGTTAATTTCAAACACTTATATCACTGACAACAGTAGTCCGGCCAGGATATTGTCATTTAAAAGTTGTTGTTGCAGCCCTCAACTGATGTTGGTGTTGGCATGTTGTGTTTTGGCCTAAAGCTCCGCCCTCCAACTATCAACCAATCACAAAGTCAGTAGTGTTTGGGCATCCGGGTTGCCAGATCTGCTCTAGTTACCACAGCTGCAGATCTACAAACGTTCCTGATGATCCTGTAGCCAATCTGGCAACCTCGAGTCAGAGGGAGAGGGGATAGTGATTGCAGTACCAGTTTTGGCCACAATCTTACATACACTTCCTTTAAAAATACTGTAAGGCAAACGTTTAATTGAAGGCATTGAGTAAAGTTTCAATATGACCTTCATGTACTAAAAATCAACCCCTGGGACATAAAAGTGCATGTAGTTAAAGAAACACCCACTTATGTTAATGTGCAAATTGAATAAAGGACTTGGCACGGCATGGATTTTTTTAGCGAATCTTGGCAGATTTGCGTCCAAACTCATTGTTCCTAAGTGACAGGCGTACGGTATGCGGTGTGTGAGTCACATGAGTCCAGCTATGTGCCCCTGCTACTGTTTACTAGGATCCTGGAGGGAATTGTCCTCATTACAGTATCCATGCCAACACAAACACACACGCACCAGCCGCACACACACTCACACACGGCTCTAATGGGCCGTATGAATTAGCCTCTCACAGAGCAAGAGGAAAGACATTGTTTGCGCAGTCAGTGCTTGCAGCCGCTGAAGAAGCATCTCTTATTAGTAAGTTTGTTCCCTTGTTAGTGTCCTACTGGAGCTGTTGCCATCTCAGCAGTGGTCTGGTTAAGTTTAATGTCAGAGCTGTTCCACCAACTAGACGCTCGTTTATCTTTAGACTGTCTGATGTGCATGTACTCATAAATATGATTTTACTTTTTTTTTTATATAAGTATTCAGGACACATTTGAACTGTACTGTATGTTCAAAGTTTTTTTGATAGTCAAATTAGGGCAAGAGAATAATTAAATGTGATGTCATTTTAGGATTATTGGTTATACTTCATATAGTGTTGCACGATATACCGGTACTGGAAAGGTGTCGCTATACCTGACTGTGAAAAATTGTACGGTTCCTCCAGAGCTGGACTGGGGCTAAAATTCAGCCCTTACAATCTCAAAACTAGGACAGGGACCAATAATGATGGCTATTATCGCATTTACTGCAAGTGCAGATAGCAAACCTAATGGGTTAGTTCACCCAAAAATGAAAATTATTTCATTAATTACTCCCCTCATGTCGTTGGACACCCGTAAGACCTTCGTTCATCTTCAGAACACAAATGAAGATATTTTTGTTGAAAGCTGAGAAAGGCTTCAGAAAGGCCTCCATTGGCATTCAGTACATTCCCACTCACAAGACCCATAAAGGCACTAAACACATCGATACAAAGTCCATCTCACTACAGTGGCTGTACAATAATGTTACAATGCGACGAGAATAGTTATTGTGCGCACAAAAATAAAAACAACGACTTCATCCACCAAGTTATTGAAGTGAACTCGATGCTATCACGTGAGTTCACGTCCGAGACCTAAACGGAAGACAATAACTTGCAGGATAAAGTCATTATTTAGAAAGTTTTTGCACAAAAAAACTACTCGTCGCTTCGTAAAATGATTGTACAGCCACTGTAGTGAGATGGACTTTGTATGAACGTCTTTAGTGCCTTTATGGGTCTTGTGAGTGGGAATGTACTGAATGCCAATGGAGGCCTTTCTGAAGCCTTTCTCAGCTTTCAACAAAAATATCTTCATTTGTGTTCCGAAGATGAACGAAGGTCTTACGGGTGTCCAAAAGCATGAGGGTGAGTAATTAATGAAATAATTTTCATTTTTGGGTGAACTAATCCTTTAATATTGCTTTTTTTCTTGTCTCACAGAAATGCACTTGACAGGAAAGCACTGATTTTGAGCTAGGATGCAGTAAAAGTGAATATACTTTAGATTCTTTCATCATTTACTCACTCTCATGTCATTCCAAACCTGTATCACATTCTCTCTTCTGTGAAACACAAAAAAATATATATTTTGACGAATGTTGGCAACCAAACCATTTTGGTTAGGCTTCCGTTTGAAAATTGTATGGACAAAAAACTGACTCAAATGATTTTCTTGTATGTTACATGAAAGAAATTCATTCAGGTTTGGAATGACATTAGGGTGAGTAAATGATCGCATTTTTGGGTTACCATTGGGTTGAACTGCGCATTATTGCCGCCCACTACCGCATATCTTCTACTTGTTCATGAAAGCTGAATAATTCCAAATGATTTGTTATTTTGACTGGAAAATACAACAAAGAAAATGGTTTACATGTAGCGCGTCCGTTCTGATTGGTATGTAAAACACTTTCTCTCTCTGTTTGCGTGTGTGTGTGTGAGAAACAGCACTCTCTGCAAAGCGTTCTAACCCTAACCCACACTAGAGTTTACGATTTGTCAAATACAGGTACGCTGTGCATCCATTGAGCTGAACTGAAACAGGAATCAGATCGCTTGACGGAGAGAGAAACCCTCCAGTGCTCAGTCTGAGTGTTCAGCGAAAATATATCAATGCTAAACGTACACTTAGCCTCTAACACACAAGTAAAATCAAATAATTTATTAGCTAATGGCTAATGATAGACATTTAGTCGCCTGTTCGAGTGATTTACTCACATTGTAGAGGGTTGTGTTTAGTCATTTAAATCTTTTTAAACTAAAAGAACGTTATTGCATATAAGATTGTAAACCCACTGGACATTTATTAGAGCCATAGTAAGTGTGCACAGGCTGAACATCAGTTGTTAATTCAAATACAGCTGTGTTTACCAACCAGAGGTCCATATCAGCAGCTCTGAATATAATCAGAGTCTTTATACTGCAGTTTTCTCGTGCTCCAGGCACCTTTAATTGGTTTATGGTGCAACATTGACCCACTGTCCTGTAAAAGTGCAAGGGATTCCTGAAGCAGCTCACCCGATAATCAATAATGTGAACCATGTTCAGTCAGACTACAGTTTAATGCTCTTGCTTTCTGTTGATTTCTCTTTTTGCGTGTGTGGAATAATGCTCAGATCGACTCTAAACTTATTTTGTCATCATTTACACTCTCATGTCAACATAAACAAGTCAAAAAATATATAGAAAATATTGTAAATGTTAAATCTTAACCCTGTAAAGCCAGACTTTGGTCATTAAGAACTATCTTTGAACTGTAAGAGTTTATTGAGACTTTAGACAAAATCTTAGTTTGCGTATGTTTTTTTGTTGAGTATCATATTTGATGCATCATGCTTTTATGGCTTGTATACACGTGATTATTTTCTGTTTGCTAGTACCCCTTTTGCCTTTAGAACTGCCTTAATTCTTCAGGAGAGATTCAACAAGGTTCAGGAAACATTCCTCCGAGATTTCGGTCCATATTGACATGATGGAATCACGCAGTTGCTCCAGATTTGTCGGCTGCACATCCAAAGTGTGCCATGAAAACATCCACCACACGATTACAGCACCAGCAGCAGTCATGAACCATTGATACAATGATGGATCCATGCTTTCATGTTGTTTAAACCATATTTTGACCCTCCCATCTGAATGCCGCAGCAGAAATCAACTCATCAGAACAGAAAACCTTCTTCAATCTGTTTTCCAACCTTCTGTTTTGTGATCCGGTGTGAATTTTAGCGTCCGTTTGCTGTTCTCAGCTGACCGCAGTGTCACCGGTGTGTCTTCTGCTGCAGTAGCCTGTCTGCTTCAAGGTTGGACGTGTTGTGCGTTCAGAGATGCTCTTCTGCAGACCTGATTATTTGAGTTACTGTTGCCTTTCTATCAGCTGAACCAGTCTGGTCATTCTCCTCTGACCTCTGGCATCAGCAAGGCATTTTTTTCTCACAGAACTGTCGCTCACCGGATGTTTTCTCCTTTTCTCTCCATTCTCTATAAACCCTAGAGATGGTTGTGTGTGAAAATGCCAGTAGATCAGCAGTTTCTGGAATACTGTCCTGCACCAACAACCATGTCACAATTCACTAAAATCATGTTTATTCCTCGTTCTGATGCTCAGTTTGAGCTTCAGCAGATCGGCTTGACCATGGCAATGTGTCAAAATGCATTGACTTGCTGCCATGTGATTGGCTGATTAGATATTTGTGTTAATGAGCAGTTGAACAGGTGTACCTAATAAAGTGGCCTGTGAATGTAGTGTGAAGATGGAGCTCAAACTCAAGGGGGAAAAAGCACCAATGTTTTATTCAGGGGCCCAATCTGAGCAAAAATATGCAATTTGCTGCAGATGCTGATATTTATATAGCCAAAAAGTATGATTTAAATCAATGAGATCTTTATAACAGTATAGCATATACTTACATAAAATGCATATAAATAAAATGCACTCTGTAAGAGCCCTATTTTAATAATTTAAGTCCATGGTCGGAAGCGCAGGTGCTCTTAAACCAATCAGTGTCTCATCTTCCATTCCCTTTTAAAGCCAGTTGTTCTCACACCATGCCGGATTTGCGAGTGAAAAGACTGAACGCTTCTCCAGAGCGGAATCCTTTTATTTTTAATATTTAAAAACGTGTGTGTGTTGCGCATACCTGTGTGTGTAATAAACAGAGTGCTTGCGCGTTGTGCACCCAGCTATAGGCACATATTACTAACACACCCTTTAAATAATACAAAAAATACTGTGCTATTGACTTTAGAGCAGTTTCTGTGGGTCAATGACGCAGTCGTTTTAATTTCCTCAAAATAGCAACGCTCCAACAATGCACCTGAACACACCTGGTTTTTAGGTCAGCACACCCATGGGCGAACAGATGGCCAACAGTGCATTTGCTATTTAAACAACGTGGAGCTGGACGTGAAAATGATAACTGTGGCTGAAACTAGCAAAAAAACACTTGAGTCGTGCCTGGCATCGCATTGCAACGAGTGTATAATTGGGCCCTATATCTGTCAATAATATTCTTAGTAAGATGTTTTATGAATCAAACCTCTGTAGTTTTTAAATATGCAATGCATTATATACAGTGATGATTTAGAGGTGAACTAATAAACCTTCCTCAAATGCCTGATGATCATATTTGAGACTCATGATTTTTCTATAAAATGAGGTCTGGATAATCAAGTAAACCGAAGTTATTCTTACGTTTACTTGATAAAAATCACTAGGGATTTTACAGTAAAAAGATGAGCAGAAGGGGGACGTTTGTTCAATTATAGTAAATGACCTTTGACTTGCAAAAAAAAAAAAAGCCTAACTAGTCGAATTTGTTCAACAGGTTTTCAGTAAAGTTTTAATCGTGGATCATTTTCAAATATGATCCAGTATGCTTTATAGGGTTGATATGGTCAGGAGTGACATTAATAGCTGTAGTGAGAGATGTTGAATCCATGTAACCTGTGTGTGTCTGTGTGTGTTTGTAGAATCTGGCAGAGGCAGAGTATTCAGTGGCGCTGTTCATGTACATGCGTTTGCTGGGATATCCTGCTGAACGCATCAGTATACTGACCACCTACAACGGCCAGAAACATCTGATACGAGACGTCATTAACCAGAGATGTGCCAACAACTCCTTCTTCGGACAGCCCAATAAAGTAAGAGCAACTGATATGATGATTTCTTGACATGACATTCATTTTTACCTTCAAAAGTGTGAAGTTTAACCCTCTAGACCATTATGCTGTTAGAGGTTCTGTTTGGCTGAGTGAACTGCAGTGGGAATTGTTGTATTTGATTAATGTGTGTGAACAGCTTGTCCTGTATCAAGCTGTCCTGTGCTCTAAATGACTTTTTTTCTGCCCTGCGTTCACTATTTTCCCTCTTTTGCAGTAGTGGACAGGTTTGCTTTAGCTTGTTCTTCAGGGTGATTGGCAGACAGACTCAGTAAAGCGTGTCCTGCTGGCTGGTGTTTGGTCGAAAGTGTTGCTAACAGTCTGTCAGAAATGTACAACAGTGCAAATTGATCCTGTAGGGGCTTCTCAGCCATTTCATTAAAGACACGAGTGAGTACAAACCAAATAAATAGACGACCGCAGTTTGCGCAGACATTTCGTTTATGAGCTCTCAAGACTGCAAAACATGAATCTCATTGCCTGTGGGACACATCATGAAGATGAATTCTCCATGGTTGACTGGAAAACTCGATTTAAAGGAAAGTCATCATTTACTCACCCCGTATGACTTATTTGGAGCACAAAGGGAGAAATTTAAAGGCACAATATGTACCGCGTTTTGCATTAAAATATCTAAAACACATTTAGTCTTATAGTTTGAATCGCTTGTTTGATCATTATTGCAGTGATTATTATGTTTCTAGCATGTTATGTGTTAGGCAACATTTCTTCTAACCCTCACTGATGGAGTGTGTAGCTCTTCATTTCTTAAAAAAGTAGGATGACACATCATGGCAATAATCCAGGATGACAATGTCAAAATTCATCAGCTCAAACTGAACGAATGGTTGGGAGGGAGCATGAAGGATCATTTTCACCTCTGAGTTTAGTCCTTAAATTCTTTGAGGGTTTTTGGCATGTGCATACATTTTTGGTCAAGATCTTGTTTTGCAATGCAAGAGTCCAGCACTCTGTAAAGTCTCCTCCAGAACATCCCAAAGACTTTCAATGAATTTCCATACCTATTTAAATCTAAACGATGACTTTATTTTGATGGGGAGTGTATATTACAATTAGATGCATGCCATTTAGCAACAAAGTCATCTAGCTTTTATTAATAATATTCTAATAGTGTTCTAGCTTACTGCAATGTGTAAAAAGTCTCATACCAGCCACCAAATAAATGTAAAGATTAACATAAAATATTTTTTATGATTGTTTTGACCAAGTCAAACAGTGCTGCGTTACCCTGCAACTTTAATTTGTCAAATAAAGTCATTTGTATGAGTAGTACTTCAGCTTTTGCCCCTTTTTCATTAGAATAAGTTAAAATAATGTGATTTTAAGTGATCAAACAACTAATAAAGTTCAGGGAAGAAGGAAGCAGAACTCTGCCAATGTAATAATGCAACTTTAAATGTAATAGACATAAACAACGTAATGAAAGAAGGGACTGCGGCCAATTACAGCATATAAGCATAATAAAAAGCGTGATGTAGAATGTCCCGGGCCTGGTCCTCTCTCGCCCTTTACTGTCATCGTTCCTCCTTATATCCTTCCGACGCTCCTCCATCGGGCTCGAGGCTGGTGTGCAGCGCAGGTATCTGTCTCTCATTAGCATTCGCTCCAATGCTCTCGTTCCGATCCCACGGCTCTCGGCCCCAGCCTGCTTCATACCACAGTAACGTTAATAAAACTTTAATACGTTCGCTCATGCGTAAACATGAGTCCCGTCGGCTGTGGCGGTGAAGATGACAACTCCCATGATTCCACACTCATCCGTGGCGTCATTAAACTACGCCTTTGTTATTGTTTTGAATAAGTGACATCTAGCAGTAAAACAGTGTCTAACCTGCTTTTTCTTGTACAGTGGAAGTGAATGGGGCCATAAAATTAGTCCATGATACACATGATTTGAGAGTCTAGCCACTTACCATTGACAAGTGTTAACTTCCTTGAAGGCGGGTGCTCTTTTGAAGTTGCAAAATATTGGATCTGCCATAACCAATTGTTAACGTTTGGTCGTGACGTATTGCTAGCGTTCGCCTTATCCAACTCCTTCACAACTAACGCAGCGAGCTGGAAAAATCAAACCCTGTGGGGAGGAAGGCCACAACATCATGGCCACCAACAAAACTCAGCAAAGATTGTTCTTGTTCCAGCGTTGTCTTCTGGATATTCGGCAGCATTGCCACAACGCCGCCATTACTGAACTACAACTCAAACTAGCGCACAACATCATCTTTCTCAGGCACTCCCTCTGTTCGCTGGTTGGACCGTTTCAAATTTGGCCGGAGAACACCAGCGAATATACCCCAAACCCAGATAACGTGCTGAAGGAAAATGAGAATTAAGAGGACGTGCATAGGAGGGCGGAGCCAGGCTACATGATTTTTGAGCATTACATTCAAAGTCTTTTAATGTGATGCTTAACATTCAGTAATATTATAATTTTGACACAACTGGATTGGAAAAATACTTTAAATTGAGCAGTATGACAATTGTCTTCTGTAGAGCTGCTGTATAGCTGAATCAAAATCATTTGAACTGAATTGAATCAGCACTGAACTGACTTGCAGCTCATTTTTACCAGAAATTTCTGAGGGGAAACTTTGTTTTTACACCAATTTTGTTTTCAGTGAACTTGATTTTTGTACTGTGTGGACCACTAGTAGTGAAACATAAGAGTAAGAATTATTATTATTATTTGTTTCTGTCCTTTTAAGATGTTTTGATAAACATCGGTGGCTGTCTCCTAGAGAATTTAGCTGAATAGGTCTTATAGCATGTTGTGTAAAGGACTGTCATCTGCATTCAGGGGTTAACTGGACGCCCTGGGTGCGGATGAGATCAGCCCAGTTCCTCATTAGCATTTAACATTTCTTCAGTACAGAAATGGGCCACTCTCACTTGAGTATGCACATCATGTTTTCAGCGGGCAGAGAGCACGTGTCCACGTTCCCCGAGACTCGCTGATAAATTTCACATTGGACACCATCTGCTGAGGGGCAGCGCTCTAGCAACTGTGACCGAGGAAGAGCAGAATTATAATGAGACACCAGACTATTTTAACACTCAGCCACAGGAAATGCAACGCTGTCACTGCTATCAGATGTCAGCTGTTATGCCATGACCAGACTTGGTTCACATCTCGACTGCCTGATTTTGAAGTGAAAATATGCAGTGAAACAATGTAATTGAAATGTCATCATGGAAATGACTCTTTTACTTAGTACTCCTGTGTTCTCAGAAGCGTTATCCTGCTGATTTGATCACGGTTTCTGCGATACACACATTCTTTCCTCCGACATTCGTACCCCCTTTCCCAATCTGTGTCCATTCTCGAACCGTCCAACTGCAGTACAGAAGGTTATGGTCATATTTACAACACATAGCAGCCTTATATCAGCTTTCATTCCTCAAGTCTGTGAAAACGCACGGCCGGTTCACGTCTGGCTTCAGTTCGCCTGGCTGAGAACAGGCTCTGGATCCAGACCGTGAACCATTCTAGTCGAAAGGGGTTATCAGATGTGTGTCAGTTTTGAATCTGATTTGCACTTAAACAGTCCATGGTGACAGTCCATAACTACAGGAATCTTGTCACACAGTTTTAAACCTTCTTTAAAGGAAACTTCGCAGCTTTTTCATATTAAATTATGGTATTACCTTAACTAAAACGAGTTGACACATACCTCTCTCGTCTTAGTGCGTGCTCTTAATCGCTCTGACGCGCGGTGACATTTTGATAGCACTTAGTCTGTATGGTGTATCAAGTATGGTGACACAAAATAAAATGTGGTGCTTTTCTAAGCAGATTAAAAAGGAGAACTATAATGTGTAGCAGAAAAGCACTTGTGAGAGTACTTTGACTTCAATTTTTCAGGCGAGCCCAGTCAAAGTACTCTCACAAGTGCTCTTCCGCCATACATTATAGTTCTCCTTTTTAATCTGCTTAGAAAAGCGCCACATTTTATTTTGTGTCACCATACTTGATACACCATACAGACAAAGTGCTATCAAAATGTCAGCGCGCGTCAGAGAGATTAAGAGCACGCACTAAGACGAGAGAGGTGTGTGTCAACTCGTTTTAGTTAAGGGAATAACATAGTTTAATAAGAAAAAACGGTGGAGTATCCCTTTAAGTGCTAGTCTTGATGTCTGCCAACCTGCATCGTCCCTGTTTACATCTTATTAAGATCGGATCACAAGTAGATGTGGTAAATGGGGTCTAAAATGTTTTTGAGCTTGTCCACTTTCAGACTTCCAGAGGTAGACGGAAAACGCATTCAACCGGATTGCTTTCGTATTGTAAACGCTCATGTGGTCGAATGTGTTTGAACACCCACAAAAGACGCCAACTCTCCGCTTGCTGACCTAATGCAGAAACATTAAGAGCACTAGCCAGACGGATTTAAACTTTGTTGACTGGAGACCCAAGTTTGGTTTGAAGATGGAAAAACGTCCCAAGCACAATGTTCCCTCTCCATTCCTGTTTTCTAACACACACTCACATTGTGTCTGTCAGAGCTCAAAGGAAAGCTTATGCTCTCTCTGTGTGTTATTCCGTCGTCTCTAGTCGTGTTTGTAGGTACATTTCCCAAGCATATTTTGTCCATTAAATCGAAAGATCAGAAAATGGCATGCATTAACCCACCCATAGACCCTCCCTTTGAAGAAATCAGTACAGAAGTGGTTGAAAATGGACAAAAGAGACGGATTAAAACACCAGGTGTAGACGGGAATGAGTCTCCCTCGTGTACTTGTCATCTGATCGACCAAAACGCATCTGAATACCAGGTGTAAACAGAGCCTGAGATGACCTGTTTTTAAAACTCTCTGTTGTGCTGTAGGTGACCACGGTGGACAGGTTTCAGGGTCAACAGAACGATTACATCATCCTCTCACTGGTCCGCACTAAAGCTGTAGGACATTTGAGGTGAGCACTTTCTTTGTTTAAATCATGTTTTGTAGTTGTGTAGTAATGAATGTAACGTGTTAAATTTTAAATGTAGTTTAAAGAAACCATAAATAACTTTACAATGACAAATGTGGCTTATTTAAAACCATTGAATTGTTTAAAAATGTAGTTAATGTAACAAAACAAATCACTTTTTAAACAGACCAAGACATATTGAAAACCATTTGTCATGTTTAAAGTTTTAGCTACACGTGAAAAAGTGATTTTTTTTATAAATAGATTGTTGTACTCTGGACTCATTTTAGGACTGACTCATAGAGAGATCCAAAGACCTGTATCTGACCTCACCCGAACCCCTTCTTACCTGAACCCGGCGTGCATAAATGTATATTTTAAAAAGAAAAACCTGACCCGATTTTGGCCTGCTACTCTGTTCATTTTCATTATTTATTTATTAGTACTATATTATTGCCTTCCTGACGCACACAGGTGATTTCTGAATTCGGCTTTCAGTTGTGAGCAGTGAATTGGAAAAATAAGCTTAAAAAATTTGATTGCTAGCTTAATAAATCATGGATCCGCGACTGCAGCGCTATTTACCTAATGTCTGGTAAGCAGCTTCTGCATGCAAAAGCAAACCCCTGCATGAAGACGGCTCGGCGTAATGCAGCGCCCTGTGGCCTTTCTTAGCGCCTTTGTTCCTTTTCTATCAGTTTTCCTAAAAATACTATATTGACACAGGGCTCGACATTAAGCATGTTCACGTGCTTGTCCTTCTGACAAGTAAATCTGTCATTTACTTGTCCGAGTAAAAAAATAGCTTGTCCGGAACAAATTATATATAGTTTTTGTGTTGTAAATATTATTTATTTTGAAGCAGCTTTGACATATTTAAATCTGCATATTTGTGATATTTTTACCTTTTATAAAGGGCATTTTTCCCTAATCTTAAATAAAGGCTATGCTTCAGCTTTCCTTTTGTATTCTTAATTTTGATCAGTAAATTAAATTACAATAGACGCTATAAGGCTGTTACCAATCAAATTAATTAATTTACACTAGAAAATGACATCTTAAATCGCATACCATTAAATAATGTTGTGAGATTGTTTTAAATATTTTTTGTATATACATATAAGTAATGTTGAAAAGAATATTAAAACTTGAAGCTGAACCACCTGTAGGTGGCAGCAGGGGACCGTCTGAATGATTGAGTCATTGAGTCGGTTCGTTCAAACAGATGATTCATTCCAAAATGAGGCAGTCGTTTAGGAACAGGTCACTGAATCTCTGACTCAACCGATTCATTCAAACGCTGAATCATTCAGTAACACACACACACATATTGGCTGTGAGATGCGTTATGGTTCTGCTATGATCTTTGTTTTGAACGATTTTCGCTGCTGAAATAGATTTTAGATGCAATATTGACCGCTTTTGTGACTTAATGTTTATTTATTGTTTATGGAACTGTCATATGAAATCAGTGTCACATTTTCAATCATGGTGTATTCAGCACTCTTGGTCATGTGATGTTGCTTAACTGTGTCATATGTTATAAATATAAAGCTCCACATTTACCGCAGTGTGTTACTGAGTATCTCTGTGTGAGCGGCGCTCATTTGTTTCCATTTCTCCTCGAGAGGTTGCGTGAGCGTCAACAGCACCACCTTGTTACGTCAGTTCATTATACGTGATGTATTATTATCCACTATCGAGCGCCACTTACACTAAATGAATGCAGAATCATTCTTGCATTTTAGTGATTCCCTTGTTATTTTTTATTGGCGTTTTAATCCGGATACTTGTCCTGTTGGGCAAGTAAAATTGTCTTTCACTTGCCCCATCAAAACATCCATTTGTCAGAGACAAGCATTAATGTCGAGCCCTCTGACATGTAAAAAACTTAAACTAACATTAAAGTGGAAAGAAAATGTAAAAATACAGTTGTAGTATATCAGTGATACTAAAATAGGACTGATCCTTATATTTGTTAAAGGCCAGGAAGTAACTGATGTTTTTCTGCTTCCTCTCTACGCAGAGACGTGCGGCGTCTGGTTGTGGCCATGTCTCGTGCAAGGCTCGGCCTCTACATATTTGCTCGAGTGTCTCTTTTCCAGAACTGCTATGAGCTGACGCCAGCCTTTAGCCAGCTGACCGCTCGACCCCTGCAGCTGCACATCCGGCCCCATGAATACTACAGCTCTGTGAGTATACACACAACCCACAGCCTCACCATTGCTCTTGCTAAAGCTGGGCTTTTGGGTCGCAGGAGAAATTGGAGTTTTGGAAATGGTTTGAGAAATCATTCAGTTGCAGTCGAGTGCATTATTTATTTACCTCTTTGCTAAAGCATTGTACAAAACATGGAGATATATATATATATATAGATTAGAAATGAGCATGTTTCTAAATATACAACTATTTAAAATGATGCTCATTTATGCAAATATTTAAAGGGGTACTTCAGCGCTGGGAAGATGATTCTGTATTTAAACTGGTCATCAATGTAGTAGAAATGTGAAATTATTTTTGAATTTGGTGTTTTCTAGACTGAGAAAAGACAGAAAATGTATTTTTGTCTCATGGGGATGAAAGACTACAATTCCCAGAATGCTTCGCTGCCCTACGAGGCCATTCCCAAAGCCACCGCTACTAGATTACTGTGACTGAGTTGGAGAAGACACTACAATTAAATACTGAACGTGTCTGTTCAATATAATGAGTGAGTCGCTGCGCGAGTGTCACAGCACTAACGCTGCAGGAGTAAGAATACATTTACCATGATGAATGTGCTCGTGGTGAGAGCTGAGGTAAACGCGACCGCACTCGTGGCATAAATTCACAGCGCGTGTTCAGTCTGGAGCGTTTTCAGTTCATGCCTTTGAAACCTTAACTTTCATAGGAATTAATTTGAGAAGTTAAAACACTTACATTGCCCAGCATAGCTCTGTTTATTTGAATGCCTGCAGCTGCGAGCTGAGCTAAGAGTGCGATCCCACCACCCATGCGTGGGTTAAAAACATGTGGAAATAGCTCATCTGCTGGCTGTAGTCTTTGGCCTTTGGCCAAAAATCGCTAAAGTAGCCCTTTAAGTATTTAGAGAGTGTAGCGACTAGATTGTGTCATTTATGGTGCTTCATTGGAGTCGCCGGCGCTAAAAAAAGTGTTTACATATTTACTCTGTATTTTCTGTACAGCATCATGGTTTTTCAGTTCATTTTTTCACCACAAATGCAGCTGTTCACCAATAGGCTGAACTAATGCAGACTTAGGGCTTCAATAAAAGCTTAAACCACTGATTAACAACCTCTGAGCTCACAGTAGGTCTTAAAAGGTTTTCTAGTTATCGTTAAAAAGTCCCTATGGAGAGAATGAATGAAGTTTTTACTTCCAGAACTGTTGTACTCTATTGCATCCGTCTAACTTGAACTGAAAAGAGGCATCACATCCAGGTATACAGTATGTGAGGTTTCAGATTGAAACTAGAAATTTGGTGTGGGGTTTATTTTAGAAATGGGATGTACAATCAGATTTCGGCCACATTCAGCTGTTGTGTGAACAATGTGTGCTCCACTGAAGCTTTGACTCGAGTGTGTGAATTTAATTCAGTCTTTGTATCATCACATTTATATCAGTAGGTTTGGATTGTCAGTTTTCTCTCCATCTCACTGTTTCTCTTAGAGAAGATAAAAAGTGTATGTGTGTGTGTGTGTGTGTGTGTGTGTGTGTGTGTGTGTGTGTGTGTGTGTGTGTGTGTGTGTGTGTGTGTGTGTGTGTGTGTGTGTGTGTGTGTGTGTGTGTGTGTGTGTGTGTGTGTGTGTGTGTGTGTGTGTGTGTGTGTGTGTGTTGGCAAAATGTTTCTAATTTGAGCCTTGTGACCTAGCAAAAGAGATTTTTTGTTTCCTGGAAAAACGTGCTGAAGCCTCTCTCTCTCTCTCTCTCTCTCTCTCTCCATCTAGACGGAGGAGCGTTCCGCTCAGCCTGATCAGGTGATCAAGGATATGCCAGAGATGGCTAACCTGGTTTACAACATGTACATGCACATGATTCAGAGCACGCAGCAGTACAGACAAGTAAGTGTGCTTGAGCTTTCAGAGGTATTTCTCATCTGCAGAGCTTAAAAACAGGTCAGACCTTTCCATGAATAGAGCACAAATTGGTGTCCCATGACTTAACGCAATAAAGACACAATTGACATGTTCTTTAGTAAGATATTTGTTTTCCATCTTGTATATAATGGTAAATGATGAACTAATGACCCATTCACACCAAGAACGATAACTATACTAACATCCATTTTAAGCGTGCATTTTTAACATCCATTTTTAATTCTTTAAATGGGTATGTCACCCAAATTGTAAATTCTGACATGAATTCTTCACCCCATTTCGTTCCAAACCCGTAAGACTTTCGTTCATCTTCAGAATACAAATGAAGATATTTTTGATGAAATCCGGGAGCTCTCTGACCCCTCCATAGTCAGCTGTTTAATGAACACTTTCAAGGTCCAGAAAGGTAATAAAGACATCGTTACAATAGTCCATGTGACTCCAGTGGTTCAACCTTAATGTTAAGAAGTGGTGAGAATACTTTTTGTAAACAAAAAACAAACACAAATAACGACTTTATTCAACCATTTGGTTCTAGCCTTTGCCAGTCTTAGAAGGAGTTGTAGAGCAATACCTTTCATTGTTATCTTTATCATTCTTGGTGTGAGCGGGCATTTTATTTGATTTGAAAATAAATCGT
Source organism: Pseudorasbora parva (assembly GCF_024679245.1). Taxonomy (NCBI): domain Eukaryota; kingdom Metazoa; phylum Chordata; class Actinopteri; order Cypriniformes; family Gobionidae; genus Pseudorasbora; species Pseudorasbora parva. The sequence goes on from NC_090181.1 coordinate 44,026,673, forward strand.
AATCGAATCGATCCAGTTTTGGTAACTGTATTGCAAAAATGGCAGGAGAAAATAAGCATTGGTAACAACAAAGTCTCTTTCAAGCAAAGTCTGTTGACTCGGTGGCCATGTTAACGCCTCTGGGCAGATCTTTCAGGCATCCAGTCCGATCTATTTGAATGAGGGAATCCTGAAATCTCAAAAAGTGCTTGTTGAACTCACAATTCAATTACTTATTTAAAATCAGCAACACAATCTGACATGAGCTGTCCCATAAATGTTTTCTTATGCTCAAATTAGGTCTGCACGATAAATCACATTTTACATGAAAACGTGCTTATCACGATTTGACTGATCGTGAATATGAAATCGCGAAGGCTGCGATTATCTTTTAAGCCCAGTTTGTCAGTGTAGGACGGCTCTGTGATCAGTAGTAAATGCTGCCATCTGAAAGCACTGCAAGTTGCTTATAACATGCATTTGAAAGAAGCAACACGGGTCAAACATCATGAGAAGCATTTAGTCATGTTTAATCAAAGCGTTTTAATGTTTATTCAGCTCACCGATAGTATGATGTTCATGGATTTCCTTGAATGACGTGAGCTATGTACTTCTGCGGCATATACTCGGAGTAGCCTGCACGAGAGCGCCCTCTGGCGCTGATCACAGCCGTGCTGCAATGATAAGCTGCGCATGCGATAATCGCAGCCTTTGCCAAATCGCATGAGGTTTTATTTGAGATTTATCGCAGCCCTAGCTCAAATAGCGATAAAAAGCTTCTTTTTAAAGCAGGTGCGAGTTTCAGGTTTCTATGGGAACGGCAGTTGCAGTGATGCAATGACTTTACCAATCACTGATTGGCTCCTTTACTTAGAAGGCGGGACTTATTCCACCAAATGAAACTGGGGAGAAACTGCAGCACACGATAAGTAATACGAGTGAAGCATCTTTCAATATCTATAGTCTTTGGGAACACTTCATTTTACAATGTCCATGTTATACATTACATGCAGAAACTGTAGTAATAACTGTGCAGTGCATAACTGAGAATGTACTGCAAGGGAACTGAAGTTTCAATGGCTTCTTCTTATCCGCTTGTTTCTGTATGATGTCTGTATGATGATATTAAAGAAGTGTTTATGAGCACAGCACTGATTTGTGTGCCAGGGTAACCGCTGTATTTCTGCTTTTCCATAAGCACCACCTACTGTCAGAGATTTGCGTTTTCATTCTGCCCATCTGCCTTTTTCTTCAGACCAACTGTTTGTAACATACATGATCATTTATTAGGCTGACGTGAGGTTTGTCATGTTAAAACATGACCGGACCCGAGACATGACCTCTATGTTTGTACGTTACTGTTGATCATCTGTCCATCATCGTATAAATCCCGCACTGACAATCTGATTGGTTGAACAGCTCTGATTCAAGCATAGTTGCTCCACAACCGATCAAGTCTTGACCGAACTTGCCGACCACAAATGTTATGGGCGGGGCTAAGTTCATCTGGCATCCAGGCTACTGTACAGCTGCTGCTTTACATCAATCTATTGTATAAAGTTCTGTATAACTAACATGATGAGACGTGACTGGACAGCTGAAGAGCTCATGCCTACATATCCACATCGCCATGATCAGATGCTTTCTGAACGGCTGTTTTCTCATTGCCCTTTATTATTGAGGGGAAAGAGTGTAGCACATATATTTACATATTCATCTTAACGCTGCTGCCAGCTGGATGTTCACTAACAGTACACCTTCCACCCCTATAATACTATGTTTGATTCTTCTTTCTGTTTGTTTCGGTGCAGCAGCACATCCTGGATCCTCCTCGTCAGGTGCGGAAATCAGAGGCGCCCGTGAAGGCCGATGAGGAGCGTCCTGAGACTCGCAGTCAGAGTGAGGAGAAGCAGACTGCCCCGGAGGAAGAGGAGCAGCAGAAGATGGCGGTGGTGGAGGAGGAGCAGCAGAAGATGGCGGTGGTGGAGGAGGAGCAGAAGAAGATGGCGGTGGAGGAGCAGAAGATGGCTGTGGATGAGGTGGAGGAGCAGGAGGAAGATCACGGCAAAATGCCTGAACACCCCGGTAGAGACAGCGACAGCGGGGACAGTGACGAGGACCAAGAGCCCTAGAGAGCCCGTTGTTTTTTTAGAAATGATAATTTACCTTTTGTAAGAGGAATTTTTTAATAAAATTTAATTAAAACTGCAAACTTCTCTAGATCATGCTTTTTCTTTTCTAAAAATCAGAATCTGTTGGTTCCCACACTGCAAAAAATGCTTTTCTTACTTGGTATTTTTGTCTTGTTTTTAGTCAAAATATCTAAAAATTCTTACATTAAGAAACATTTACAAGACAAGTAAAAATTATTGGTCTTGTTTTAGGAAAAATAACTCAAAATTAAGAGAGTTTTTACTTAAAATAAGCTAAATAATCTGCCAATGGGGTAAGAAAAATGATCTTGTTTTTGTTTGAATTAAGATTATTTTGCTTATTTTTAGATGTTTGGACTAGAAATGAGACAAAAATACTAAATAAGCAAAGCTCTCTTTTTTTTGCAGTGCATTGGCCAGTTTTCCATTAGACACTGCCGTTATCCTGTAACTCTGATATTTCACTATCATTGATATGCTTTTATAGTTTGTGTTCATATTTAGATTTTGTTACATTTTCTGTTTTCATTTAAAGTTTAGTTTTAGTAGTTTAACTTAAACTAAATGGATATGAGAAATATTAGTTTTTTATTTAAAGTTTTAGTAATGTTGTTGGTTTTACCATTTTTATTAGATTTTAATTGTCTGTAGTTTTTAAGTTTTTCATTTTTAGTTTATTATTTTAGTTCTTTAACTTAAACTAAACAAAAAAGAAAATGACTAACTTTAAATGAAAACATTTTATTTAGTTTAGTTGAAGTATTAAACATAGTTTTTATTATTTTAGTTTTGATTGTTGTAAAAATGTTTAAAAATTTTATACAATTCATTATTTTAGTATCTAAAAAAATTGAGTTTTAGTTAATTTAGTACTTAAACTAAAGGAAAATTAGAAATATTTAGTTTTTATTTAAACAGCAATTTCTTGTCATATTTGTGTTTTTTATGTCTATATTTTTATCATTAACTTTAAGCTTAGTTTGAGTTATTTTATACATGCAACAAACATAATGAAAATTAGAAATATTTTGCGTTTTCATTTAAAAGTTTTAGTGATTTTGTTTTTGCCCTTTTTTGTTTTTTAACAGTCTATAGTTTTTAAGGTTTAGTTTATTGTAGTACTTCAACTTAAACTAGAAAATAAGAAATGTTTTGTGTTTTCATTTTAAGCTTTAGTTCTTTTATTTTTTATTTCTATTCGTTTTTTAAATGTGTAGATACTTTTGATTAACTTTTAGCTTGATTTATTTGAGAACCTTTCAAAGAACTTAATAACTTTTTCAATTTTATTTTATTTCAGTTGTTTTTTAGTATTAGTTTGTTAATGTAGCTCTTAGACCTCTGTTTTCATTTAAACTTAGTAATTGTGTTGTTATTTGTCATTTTTGTTAATGTCTATATAGTTTTTTTATTAGCTTTTATTTTTAATTTAGTTTGCGTTATTTTAGAATGAGTACTTTTCAAAGTTTTTATATTTTATTTCAGTTCAAAAAAGCATTGTTATGGTTTTAGTTGTGGTTTGGTTTTAGTTAACACTAGTGAGGCTGTCGTGTGAAGGGTGAACTTGAGCCCATATCTGAGCGTGGATCACATGAATGTGTTGCTTGTGTAACTCGTGAAAGACGTCCATTCTCCTGAGCATCTGTCCTCGGCGCTGCTGGAAACGGCTGTCTTCATCAGGGTCTCTGGCGTCGGCTGCTTCGGATGTCCAGGAAACATTAACAGACCTTTCAAAGACGACTTCTTTACGCAACTCCAGAAACACTCCCAGTAAGTTCTTTCATTTTAAAGAGTTCAAGACTAGCAGTTTTTTGTCAGTACCAAAACAGGATAAGACAAATCCAACTTTTAATGCAGATTTGAAATGTGTTTTCTGTGTCCTGTGTTCATCAGCTTGCAAAATGTTTATTGTAAATGGCCTCAAAAAAACAGATTGTGTCACTATAAAGCAGAACATGACAGGAAAGCATGAGACCAGTGTGGTTTTATTGTCAGTTATTACCACACACTGATCATGTGCTTTCAGATTGACAAAAAGCATATTCTTACAGTTTTCTTTTAATACTATTAATGTTGGTTTTTAATTCGTTCACATCATTTAAGTGCGTAAAAGTCTTAATCAAAACTCTTACAATTATTTAAAAAAAAAAAAATTAAACTTTTTCTCTTAAAGGTTTTTTTTTACTGGCATTGTTTGTGTGGTTGCATAAAAATGTATTTAAAGCCATTCACAAACCATGCTTTATACTGGGAAAAGGGCTTCTTTCAGTGTAGATTGTGCAAATCTCTTCTTCACACTAAGAGGGAAAAAAGGTTCTTTTAAAAGCCAATGGTTTCCTGAGCCATTGCTGTGAAAACCACTTTTGGTTTTTGGTTTTTGCGTATCATATGCACTGGAAACACTTTAAAGGGTTTACAAGATGTAAAATAAGTCTGTTATGATATGAGTGTGTATGTGAAGTTGTAGCTCAAAATACACTACAGATCATTTTTATTGCATATTAAAGGGTTAGTTCACCCAAAAATGAAAATGATCTCATTAATTCCTCACCCTCATGTCGTTAGACACCAGTAACACCTTCGTTCATCTTCAGAACACAAATGAAGATATTTTAGTTGAAAGCTGATGGCTGAGAAAGGCTTCAGAAAGGCCTCCATTGACACTCAGTACATGTTTTACTCACTCGACACATAGAGGCTCTAAAAACATCGATACAAAGTCCATCTCACCGCAGTGGCTGTACAGTTATGTTACTGAGCGACGAGAATAGGTTTTGTGAGCAAAAAAAATCTAAATAACTACTTTATCCACCAAGTTATTGTCTTCCGCGTATGGCTCGGACGTGAACTCACGAAGCACCACGACGCATGCGCGAGAATATGACGCAGTCCGCCGTTTGGACACCTGACTCGGAAGCGAGGACGTTTGTTTACCAGCAGAGGAAGGGAAGACGCGCCGTATTTGAATTCTACACTGATCATGCTTTAGTTCTTGGCCTAGTGGTCAAAATGGGGGCAGCTAAAGTGTGCATTTCCTGGATACCCGAACCGTGAGAATCGACCATGTAAGCGTAAAAGTGCTTTATCAAATCCGCGAAATGAACGGCTCACATTTCACTATTTCCCATGGAATGATACTGAACGCATGAAGCTATGGCTGCTGGCTGTCCATCGGGATGTTGATTTACCGCTTCGATACGTCAAGCAGTTGAAATTGTGCAGTGCACCTTTTTCACCAGATGATTTCAAATGTGGTCACCGTCGAAGACATCTGAAATCACCAGCTGTGCCCAGCCTGTTTTTACAAAACAAAGAGTATGAGTGGAATCGTAAAGGGGAGATCGTTAAGGATAAAGCAACGATACAGCAATGTAGTATATGATTTCATTTTTTTAAATGCTATAATGCTTTGGATGAATATGTAAAGTACATTATTTACTATATTACTGAGTTACTATATAAACATGAGACTATGAATGATTCATCACAGCCCAGTCAGGTCCATTACTCTCTGTTTTACAGTAACGTTAGCTTGTGGCTGTGTTTATGTTGCAGCCGCCTCCATCTCTGCTATTTCATTATCTGTAAAAATGCAAATCCTCCTCTTCGTAGAAATCATCTGACATATATACGAATGATGTAAAGCACGATCAGTGTATAATTCAACAGCTTAGATACGGCGTGTCTTCCCTTCCTCTGCTGGTAAACAAACGTCCTCGCTCCTGGGTCAGGTGTCCGAACGGCGGACTGCGTCATATTCTCGCGCATGCGTCGTGGTGCTTCGTGAGTTCACGTCCGAGGCATACGCCGAAGACAATAACATGGTGGATAAAGTAGTTTTTGTGCGCAAAAAAATATCAAAGTAACTATTCTCGTCGCTTAGTAACATAACTGTACAGCCACTGCAGTGAGATAACGACATTTTTAGAGCCTCTATGGGTCGGGTGAGTAAAACATGGACTGAATGTCAATGGAGGCCTTTCTGAAGCCTTTCTCGGCCATCAGCTTTCAACTAAAATATCTTCTTTTGTGTTCTGAAGATGAACGAAGATCTTACGGGTGTCTTAACAACATGAGGGTGAGGAATTAATGAAATCATTTTTGGGTAAACTAACCCTTTAACTCTTACCGGTCTAAGGCAGTTTAGGCCCTTTAGAAGGTTTGACGTGCTCTGATATTTGTGCTTTTTTTCTTCTTCTGACAACTTACCTTTGAATTAGTTATGCAAGAGGGAGCTATGAAACAGGACAAAGGAAATATATTTTTTGTAGTTTATTTAGAATATAGTTAACAAATATAAAGGGAGTGCCAAGGCAGAATGTCCTGTTTGGGCCAGTATCAGGTCATTGTGATTCTCAAATCTGAGCGATAAAAGAAAGACAATAAAACTGGTGATCTGTGAGGATACTGATAACAGGATCAACTGTTGTATTAACCGTAATATAATGCCCACTCTTAACAGGAAACATGATTGGTGATGTTGCTCAGCATGTGAACAAAATTGCATATACGCCTATTATGTTTAAATTATATACAGTATTTATTTGAGTATTTATTTCAAAAATAAATTAATATTGTGAAATATTATTACAATTTAAAATAATAGTTTTCTTTTTTAATATACTTTAAAATCTAATTTATTTTAGTGATGTAAAACCATTTTCGTCAGCCATTGCTCCAGTCTTCAGTGTCACATGATCCTTCAGAAATTGTTCTCATATGATGATTTATTATCAATGTTGGAAACTCCTGTGCTTAATAGTTTTTATAACCTGTCATACCCTTTTCAGGATTTTTGGTTGAAACAATTCAGTAATTGCTGATGAAATTTCAGCTTTGCATCACATAAATTATATTTTACAGTATAAAAAATTATTTTATTTTTGGTCAAATAAATGCATGAGCACGAGAGTTTTCATAATTTAAATAGTAATGTTACTTTGAGACGCTCCAATTCACGTGCAATGAATGATTGCACCGGTGCCGATTATAGGCTGTTGTCTGCCATATTTACTTCTTATAATTAAATCCCGGAAATTGGCTGATGAAACATTTATTAACATAGATAAAATTTATACAAAACAAAACAATGTAGTTCATATTTATTTACACACACATATGAAACAAAATACGGTTTAATGGCTATAAGTAGCCTATTGAACACATTTGACTGGTTCTATATTATAACATCTGAGCAGAAATTTGCAAATAAAAGCTTTATTGATGTGACATAAGGCTATTTTACATAATGTAATTTTGTTGCAGCAGGATTCATATTTAAATGGTCTTTTGTGGTTTAATATTCACAGACACTAACAGAATAAACTTGCCTCACAATCCTTGGCTGGATCAGTTACTCTTATGCCTGGTTCAGCCTACAAGATATTTTTGTCTGTTACGATAGTCACTGTGTCAGATTACGCAATTTTTACTCCTAAAATCTTGTCGTGTCCTGGACTAGAAACATGTCAGACTACACGTTGCTACACGACCAATCATCGCTTGTTGTCACGACGTGCGTGATGTCATCGACTTTTTGAAACAAGAGCGTAAACAAATGATGTCTGAAGCAGCGTGTTTTGGCTGTTTTATGTTTAGAAAAGCGCAAAAATAGAAAGAAAACCCAACAAAGGACATGTTCCTGACTTGCCGGAAGAGGACACTATGGGCTGTCAATCCTCCAAAGAGAACTTGAGGTCAAATATTGTTCTCATTATTTTAAATATTTAGTTATTGGCCAGTAGTAATAGCTTGCCACCACAACGTATTGTAAAACATCTTTTAAGCTTACATTCCAGTAACGTTACCAACCAGGTTCCTGAAGGGCTTCCGCTATCGTTCGCCAACCTTTTTTCTTATTCGGTTGTGGTAGTCCGTCGATGACACATCTTACAGGCAGGAATACTATTGCCACAACTCCACGAACCTTTCCTCCATTTTATAATTCCACCTAAAGTTAGCGGCTCCGTCATCTCTCATGCGTTTCGCCGTGTTTGAAAGCTGTGTACGAAAACTGTCTGTGCTCCGGTTGGTCAGCGTCACACGTGACGGAACCCGTCCTGAAGGACCGCAAAAAAAAATTAAACATGCTAGTCTTTCTGTCATGACGTCGTGAACTATCGCAGACGCGGATTCGGTTGTCGTATGCTATGACACACTATACGAGATGAAACGATCGATTCTTGCGTCCCGACGTCCATTATTGTTTACGAATCCCTACGACACCTTACGTCAAACAGATCGTGCCAAATTCTTCTGAGGTTTATTATTCCAGGATTATTCCTCCTCACCGTGTCTCAAAATGATGTAAAGTGCATGCACTATTCTCGATGTGTTTATTTGAGTTGATGTGCGTGTTGATCAGATCAGTATTTGACTTTCAAAAGGATGCGCGCTTCGTGGGCATGGGCACATTAACACTAATGAAGAGGCTTGTGAAAGACTGACATATCTCTTTTCAAACATTACATAAACACAGAACATTTGTTTTTGATCTGATTTATATGATTTATACCTGACAGTTCAACATTTCTTTAGACATGTGTCTCATGTTTGTGTGACAAGTATTCACTACGTTACAGTTCATTTTCTTAAGAGAATCAGAATGGACTTCATCGAGAGAGGCTGCAGATCATGTTTGTTTTCCTTACTTTGGAAAAATCACATTTTGTTTTTAAGAAACTTAACAGATTATAATGTATAACACTTGCCTGAATTACCAAAATCAATGTAGTATTTTGAGTCTCTTTCGCACTGATAAGAGAAAAAATGGTGAAGGGGCCACCACCTTTGTCGACTTCGTAGAGTTCAAATTGTAACTTTTGAGGGTGAACAAAAACATGCCGTTTTTTGTCCCTTTAAATGCAAATTAGCTGCTGTTCAACTGCCTCTTTTAGGAAGAGGGCGGAGCTCATGTTAGCAGCTCCGATTACCTCACACAGACACACACTGAAAATATCAGACACGGTTCAGCCTTTTATGTTCAAACCGGAGTCGGACAATGTTGGAGAGACTCAAGAAGAAGTGACAACATGTAGAATGAGAGCGGATGTTTCTGAAGGAATAATTGATGAATTTATGAGTAAACGGTCTTAAAGTCATTGATTAGCATATTTGGTCATGCTAATCTATAAATCACTCATGTGGGAATTGTTGTAAGATGAGCCAGACAATTTCTGCTGCATGACGAGAGAACAGAATAGTTTAGTTTAATTACAGTTATAACTTATCGTCTTGCTTTTATGACATGCTGTTGTATTTGTGTTTGTACTGTATTGCAATAAATGTGAAAGACGGACGACAGCTTTAGCGACTGCCAAATGTGCTCAACTACAACAACTCTTCCTCTTCTCAACATGGCCGGCGTGTTCCCAGGGTTTATCTAAATTTTAGGGTTAGTGATGTCACTAAACCATGAAGAAGCTTGTGAAGTCCCTCCCAACCAATTGTTGTAGAAAGAGATTTCTGTAAAAGAAAATATCTCCCTTTGCTTTAAACTTTGAGTGTCGTAACTTTACAGATGTTGTTTATGCTCAAACAGCAACATTACACACTGTTAATAATAATAAATAATAATTTGTTAAATTTTATATAGAGCTTTTCTAGGCACTCAAAGTGCTTTACATTGAAGGGGGAATCTCCTCAACCCCCACCAATGTGCAGCATCCACCTGGATGATGTGACGGCAGCCATATTGCACCAGAACGCTCACCACACACCAGCTTATGGTGGAGAGGAGACCGAGTGATGAAGCCAATCAGGATACGGGGAAGATTAGGAGGCCATGATGGACAGAGGCCAGCGGGGCAAATTTGGCCATGATGCTGGGGTTACACCCCTACTCTTTATCGAAGTACATCCTGGGATTTTTTTAACGACCACAGAGAGTCGGGACCTCGGTTTAACGTCTCATCTGAAGGACGGTGCTCTTTGACTGTACAGTGTCCCCATCACTATACTGATATATTTATAGATATAGATTCTAACTAAAGTTAGAAAAGTTAAATCATAATCAACCACCCCTTTAAAATAAGGGTCAACTCGGTTTAGTTCACACAAACTAAAAGTAAACAGTACTTCTGCACAATTTGAAACTAATGTTAATTTCAACATTTACTAATACATTTTTTAAGTCAGAAGTTGTGTCATTAGGCACTATATGAAATGCCCTATTTTCAAGGAAGTGCTATTATTATTAAAGGGGTAAAGCTCCAGTAATGTCTTCATCTAGTCAGTTTGAGATCCTTTCACCCTAAACTGAGGTGTGTTTCCCAAAAGCATCGTTAGCCAATGTGTGACCCAGATACAGAAACCCAGTCCTGCGTCTCAAAATGATCCATTTTTCTTTTGGGCCAAAAATCATTAAGATATTAAGTAAAGATCATGTTCCATCTAGATATTTTGTATATTTCCTACTGTAAGTATATGAAAAGTACACTGTAAAAAATTATTTAGAAAAAAAGTTACCTGGTTGCCTTAACATTTTGAGTTAATTTAAATTTAAATTAATACAATGAACATTTTTTGAGATTCGACAACCTTTATCAAAAAATTATTAAAAGATTTTGTAAGCATGTTGGGTAATTGTGTGTTTTATTTCTGATGACGCAGTGAAACATGCCAAATTGTGATATTTTCATGATTTATCAAATGTTATGTGGTTCAGATACAATAATATTTTGAGTTTCTATTTATTAAACAAATTTCCTTCATTGTATCAACTCAAATGTTTAATTTCAATAAACTCAAAATTTTAAGGCAACCAGGTTACTTACTTTTTTAAGTTAAACCAACAAAAAGCAACAATTTTTTTACAGTGCAGTATTATTAGTAATATGCAATGATAAGGACTTAATTTGAACAACTTTAAAGGTGATTTTCTCAATATTAATATTTATTTGCACCCTCAGATTCCAAATATTGTCCTATCCTAACAAACCATACATCAGCTGAAAGCTTTAAGATGGTGTATAAATCTCAATTTCCAAAAACTTTTATGGTCTAGGGTCACATGGTTGCAAGGTCCATCTTTTGGTAAGTGCGGACCATAGTTAGCTTTGGGAAAGTTGCCCCTGGTTATATCTCTAGTAGTGAATGTTTTATGAGCAGTCGGATCATATTCACACAGCCAAAGCACAACCAAAACAAAGTTATTCCGCAAAATGCATGCAGTTTTGTTTTTATACCACTAGAGGGCTAAAAGTTACATAGTGTACCTTTAACATCGCCATATTGATAATTGGGTTACGGTGTACTCCACATGCTCTCCATCAAGGCTTCAGGTTCCTCAGACTTTGTGAGGCTGGCGTAGTGCCTGATCTCTTTCTTTGAAAGCTGGTTTCTCCTGCCAGCGCTCCTGTGAATCTGAAGAAGTCTGGCTGCAACTTCACATTTTTCCGTCAGATCAACGTCACGGTGAGCTTTAGATTCAAACACAGGGAAGGCTTTAAGATGGATGAGCTACTGACGCACCTGAAACTGATCTCACCAGGGTTATTAAACTAAAATGAAAATTAACCCATGGTTTACTCACCCACAATCCATCCTAGGTGTATATGACATCCTTCTTTCAGATAAACACAGTTATTTTCAATGTTCACGCCAATCGACCCGAGTTCGAATCTGCTTTTTCACATATCACATCGGAAAGGCATTTATTTTCAATAAAAATGAAGAAAATATTGGGAAAGTGGAAATAATGTGTCTAACGAGTGTTTAATAATAAAGTGTTAGGGGTTGGAAAGGCTTTACTGTCTCAATAAGGTGGCTCCATTTAGTAATTTTAATAAATAAAATACTTCACAATCTTTTATTATTGCAACCCATGTAATGTATTACAACACTGAGGTGCAAATAGTATCTGCCACTATTTTTATGAATAGCTTTTTTTTATGACAAAATCACAACAAAAATGACTAAAACTTCATGAAATCTTGAAAACTAACAGTCCCTCGGGGGTATATAACCCTGTATCTCACTCTCCCCTCTCATTAGCCCTGAAACTTTCAGAGATGTGTTCATATTCTGAAGGCAGATTGTGTTCCTGATCCTGATCAGAAGCAGATTGTTTTCTGCAGTGTCTCTGAAGAAGTGTCTTTCTCCCTGCAGCTGAGGATGTCGTGTGGCTCGTGTTTCTGGGCCGTCGTGTGGCTGCTGGTGCTGCTGGTTCTGGGCTGGCCCTTGAGCATTATGCTGGGGGGTCTGTACGGCCTCTTCGCCCCGCTCACCGTCTGCGTGGGCCTGGACCGGCTGGCCGACCTGCTGATGGAGGGGGCGAACCTGGGCCGGAAGTGTGCTTTGAACATGAGGCATGGCAAACCGCTGTGCTGAGACCACGAGCCTGACGAGTTGAGAGGGTTCTTCTGTCACATCTCTTCATTTAAGCTGTGTTACTCCACGTGAATAGGCCTTGACGTCATTCGCTGCGTGTTTGGTTCTCTGTGTGACTATAACCCAGCTCATCCTTAAAGCCTCAGTGACGCTTTTCTGCTTCCTCTCTGTATCTGTTGCTCTCACACTGAATTTGAATATGAAAAATTAAAGTGTTCCCGGGACTGATGTCTGAGTTCACAAACACATGAGTGTACTGCATCTCTAATCTTTTTATTCCATGGCAGAAACAAGCTTCCATACCGTGCGGATGGTCAATACAAAACTAATATGGGCTCAGTTTCAGGCCAGGAAACTGAGAAGCTGATCATCACTGTAAGCTTTTTAGGGGTTCAGCAACTTGTCATTGCCTACACACATACACATTTGAGTTTACTAAAAGATAAATAAATGAAACTGATATGGGCAAACTTTGTAGAGTGCATGTTTTAATTAAATCAGATCAGTGATTAATCAATGAATTAATTGTTAAAGGTGACATAAAAAATGTTTGTTATTGATTTGTATCTAATTTAACTACAGGAGAAAATTATGCATATTTCCACTATCATTTAATCATGCAGTAATGTGCTATTTGTGTATAAAGTCATAGGAAATATGTCAAATAATTTTTGTGTGGTTTAACCATCATAGTTTTTAATGTAACACACAGAGTAAACTTACATTTTGCATTTATTTTTTACCAAACAAACCAATCTTTGTATGAGGTTTTTTTTTAGGGCCATAATTCTAGAAATTCTGAGACGTAAAAACTGATCTTCTCAATGTTTTCAGCCGTAATATGATCTTAGTAAAATTGTTTTCTCCTTTAAAATAAAATCCAAAAGCGACCCATTCAACATTAATATATTCAAAGAATGTTTTGATAAAATTCCCATTAAAATATTAAAAATATATTTCTGAATGTTCCCTGAATGTTCTAAATGTCTAGTTTAATTAAAGTTTTTTTTTCTTGTTAAGGGAACATTCCATTTGATCATTTATAGACAATATGGGAACATTACTTTTGTGTGTTTTCTGAATGTTTAAAAAACAAGTAGTAACATTTAAAGATAAAGATGACAAAAAGAACACATACTAGTGCTTCCAAAATTGACGATTGACAAGCCACATTAAATTTACCAGGGAAAAGACGGTATTCATTTCAATAATGTACTCTGGCAAAGAATTTCATTCTTTTAAAGCTGTTACAGAGAGACCTTCCTCTTGTACCCTGAGTATTACACTTTGCATTATAAATTTGTTAAAAGGAGAGGGAGCAGTTCTGTTTCCTCGACTATAAAGTCTGTATTTATTTAAAACCAAACGAATATGGAGGGTTTGGGGGTTTTAAGAGTCCCCCTTTACATTAGATAGCCTTAACTAGATGGCCTTAACAAAAATGAGTACAATGTACTTATTGTGTTCAAATTGTATTGTAAAACACTTTTACTGATATTGAGGTGGTATACAGGTAAGGTTAGGGACAGGTGTGGTGGTGTGGGTCAGTTTAAGGGTAGAGTTAGGGTCAGGTGTGGTGGTGTGGGTCAGTTTAAGGGTAGAGTTAGGGACAGGTGTGGTGGTGTGGGTCAGTTTAAGCGTAGATTTAGGGACAGGTGTGGTGGTGTGGGTCAGTTTAAGGGTAAAGTTAGGGACAGGTGTGGTGGTGTGGGTCAGTTTAAGGGTAAAGTTAGGGACAGGTGTGGTGGTGTGGGTCAGTTTAAGGGTAGAGTTAGGGACAGGTGTGGTGGTGTGGGTCAGTTTAAGGGTAGAGTTAGGGACAGGTGTAGTGGTGTGGGTCAGTTTAAGGGTAGAGTTAGGGACAGGTGTGGTGGTGTGGGTCAGTTTAAGGGTAAAGTTAGGGACAGGTGTAGTGGTGTGGGTAAATTTAAGGGTAAAGTTAGGGACAGGTGTGGTGGTGTGGGTCAGTTTAAGGGTAAAGTTAGGGACAGGTGTGGGCATATAGGTAAGTTTAAGGGTAAAGTTAGGGACAGGTGTAGTGGTATGGGTAAGTTTAAGTGTAAAGTTAGGGACAGGTGTGGGCATATGGGTAAGTTTAAGGGTAAAGTTAGGGACAGGTGTAGTGGTATGGGTAAGTTTAAGTGTAAAGTTAGGGACAGGTGAGATGGTATGGGTAAGTTTAAAGGTAAAGTTAGGGATAGGTGTAGTGGTATGGGTAAGTTTAAGGGAAAGTTAGGGACAGGTGTGCGGGTATGGGTAAGTTTAAGGGTAAAATCAGGGACATGTGTGGGGATATGGGTAAGTTTAAGGGTAAAATCAGGGACAGGTGAGATGGTATGAGTAAGTTTAATGGTAAAGTTAGGGACTGGTGAGATGGTATGGGTAAGTTTAAGGGTAAAGTTAGGGACTGGTGAGATGGTATGGGTAAGTTTAAGGGTAAAGTTAGGGACGTGTGGGGGTATGGGTAAGTTGAAGGGTAAAATCAGGGACGTGTGGGGGTATGGGTAAATTTAAGGGTAAAGTTAGGGACGTGTGGGGGTATGGATAGGTTTAAAGGTAGAGTTAGGGACAAGTGTGGTGGTGTGGGTAAGTTTAAGGGTAAAGTTAGGGACAGGTGTGGGGGTATGGGTAAGTTTAAGGGTAAAATCAGGGACATGTGTGGGGATATGGGTAAGTTTAAGGGTAAAATCAGGGACAGGTGAAATGGTATGAGTAAGTTTAATGGTAAAGATAGGGATAGGTGTGGTGGTATGAGTAAGTTTAAGGGTAAAATCAGGGACAGGTGAGATGGTATGGGTAAGTTTAAGGGTAAAGTTAGGGACAGGTGTGGTGGTATGAGTAAGTTTAAGGGTAAAATCAGGAACATGTTTGGGGGTATGAGTAAGTTTAAGGGTAAAGATATGGACAGATGTGGTGGTGTGGGTAAGTTTAAGGGTATGGTTAGGGACAGGGGTGGTGGTGTGGCTAAGTGTAAGGGTAAAGTTAGGGTCAGGTGTGGTGGTGTGGGTCAGTTTAAGGGTAGAGTTAGGGACAGGTGTGGTGGTGTGGGTCAGTTTAAGGGTAGAGTTAGGGACAGGTGTGGTAGTGTGGGTCAGTTTAAGGGTAGAGTTAGGGACAGGTGTGGTGGTGTGGGTCAGTTTAAGGGTGAAGTTAGGGACAGGTGTGGTGGTGTGGGTCAGTTTAAGGGTAAAATCAGGGACATGTGTGGGGATATGGGTAAGTTAAAGGCTAAAGTTAGGGACAGGTGTAGTGGTTTGGGTAAATTTAAGGGTAAAGTTAGGGACAGGTGTGGTGGTGTGGGTCAGTTAAAGGGTATAATCAGGGACAGGTGAGATGGTATGAGTAAGTTTAATGGTAAAGTTAGGGACAGGTGAGATGGTATGGGTAAGTTTAAGGGTAAAGTTAGGGACAGGTGTGGTGGTATGGGTAAGTTTAAGGGTAAAATCAGGGACAGGTGTGGTGGTATGAGTAAGTTTAAGGGTAAAATCAGGGACAGGTGAGATGGTGTGGGTAAGTTTAAGGGTAAAGTTAGGGACATGTGTGGTGGTATGAGTAAGTTTAAGGGTAAAATCAGGAACATGTGTGGGGGTATGAGTAAGTTTAAGGGTAAAATCAGGGACATATGTGGGGGTATGGGTAAGTTTAAGGGTATGGTTAGGGACAGGTGTGGTGGTGTGGCTAAGTGTAAGGGTAAAGTTAGGGACAGGTGTGGTGGTGTGGGTCAGTTTAAGGGTAAAGTTAGGGACAGGTGTGGTGTGGGTTAGTTTAAGGGTAAAGTTAGGGACAGGCATGGTGGTGTGGGTAAGATTAAGACTTAAGTTAGGGAAAGGTGTGTTGGTATGGGTTAGTTTAAGGGTAAAGTTAGGAACAGGTGTGGTGGTGTGGGTCAGTTTAAGGGTAGAGTTAGGGACAGGTGTGGTGGTGTGGGTCAGTTTAAGGGTAAAGTTAGGGACAGGTGTGGTGGTGTGGGTCAGTTTAAGGGTAGAGTTAGGGACAGGTGTGGTGGTGTGGGTCAGTTTAAGGGTAGAGTTAGGGACAGGTGTGGTGGTGTGGGTCAGTTTAAGGGTAGAGTTAGGGACAGGTGTGGTTGTATGGCTAAGTGTAAGGGTAAAGTTAGGGACAGGTGTGGTGGTGTGGGTCAGTTTAAGGGTAGAGTTAGGGACAGGTGTGGTGGTATGGCTAAGTGTAAGGGTAAAGTTAGGGACAGGTGTGGTTGTATGGCTAAGTGTAAGGGTAAAGTTAGGGACAGGTGTGGTGGTGTGGGTCAGTTTAAGGGTAGAGTTAGGGACAGGTGTGGTGGTATGGCTAAGTGTAAGGGTAAAGTTAGGGACAGGTGTGTTGGTATGGGTAAGATTAAGGATAAACTTATGGACAGGTGTGGTGGTGTGAGTAAGTTTAAGGGTAAAGTTAGGGACAGGTGTGTTGGTATGGGTAAGATTAAGGATAAACTTATGGACAGGTGTGGTGGTGTGGGTAAGTATAAGGGTAAGTTAATGACATTTGTGGGTGTATGGGTAAGTTTAAGGGTAGGGTTAGTGACAGGTGTGGTGGTATGGGTAAGTATAAGGGTAATTTAAGGACAATTGTGGTGGTATGGGGAAGTTCAAGGGTAAAGTTAGGGACAGGTGTGGTGTATGGGGAAGTGTAGCCCAAGTGTACTAGTAAACACAGGGGTGTGCCAAAGTTGCAAGCAAGTGGCATGTCGTATGAACCAGAAAAGCCCCTCATTGAATGTGGCCTCTGATCGCACTACTTATGAAAAGGAGAACATCAATTCCGGAACTTCATCAAATGACTTAGCTGCATCTTGCTCTGTCAAGTGACTCTTGATGGAATAAAAGCATTTGCTGCCTCTCACCAGTGCCATACTGCTGCCAGATCTCCTTCATCCTGAGTTCTTGAAAGTGTGGGCTATAGTGGAGAAGCAATGCAAACATGTCTGTATCACTGGAGAATATGACAACTCTCACCAGATGTGAGACCACAACATGCACCAGCTACCTGGGATCAGCCTCCTTAATCCAGTTTAAGAGGTTTGGGATCTCTTCACCACCAGCTGCCTTTGCTGGTTAGCACCTCATCTTCAATGACAATAGAGCTGACAATTGCAGTTTAATTGTCATTGGCGCGATTGCACACCATATACCGAGCTAACAGTTTTCGCTTGTTCTCCTCAGACGCCCAGAACTTGTCAAGTTGCTGAGGGATGGGTGTGTGTCTCTTCATGTCAATGATGTCGATGGATGCTTTAACAAGTTTGTTGGCCCATTTAATCTTAAGATATTTAGGTTAAACTTATTTGGCTTGCTATCTATACTGATGAGGGGCTCGATGAAGCAGCTTCAACTCGAGCTGTGATATACCCCCAGATTTACTAAATGATTATGTAGCGCAAGGTACCTTAGATAAAAGGTGGATTTTTGGGAAGTGGTGGGATGCTGGAACATCTGAGACTGAGGAGAGGTAAGCAGCTGTTTATATACTCTTGCTGTTTGTTGGAAGATTAAATGGGCGCACTCCTCCCAAAATTATGAGGCTGTACGCTGCATGTGCTCCCCTTCTTTCAGGGACATCTCGATGTAGGAATCCATTACAAGATGAATGAGCTCTGGCCCTTGGCAGAGGGATGATGTTGTGCTGATGATGGCATTAATGACAGCACCTAAAGTAGGCAATTGTGCTAGAGGCATCTGTCGCATCTTCAACATGAAGTCTACCGCAACATGAGTGGCATAAGTAGATTTAGGACTCCATTGGGTAAGATCAAGTCGAGGCTTAATCTCACTGACAAGTTTTGACTTGTTGACATGAGCTGGAAGGTCACCATCAAACAGGGGAGATGCTGAAAGCACATCATGAGAAAGTATCTGCCGGATACTCATACCCCGCTCCTTAGCAATGTCCATACTCCTATGTGCCTCGGCCATGTCTTTGAGTGAGACTAACTTCTGCTCCTTTATACTGATTGTCAGTGTCTTCTGTGGTTGTTTGTTGAACTGAGGTAGTTTTCTCTTTGATACACATGTGCTCCTTTTCTTGGTCTTCTCAACCTCACAACCTTGGTCTAACCTTCCCTGCCTGTACAAGCAGTAGACATGCTTCCCTTTTTGGAGACAGCTGAGCAAGCGAGGAGCAACACCTTGGTCAACAGCCTGCTTGATGAGCAGATTGTTCAGTGGAACAGGCACATTGACTGTCACTGATTATGGATTCTGCCACTGTTGCACAAAGTCCAGCTGCTTTGAAACATTTTGGTTAAATGTAGGCGGCGAGTGGTGCTCAGTGCATAGTGGAGATGGCATTCTGTTTCAAAGTGTGGTAGATGGTGCGAACGTGGAGGATGTGGATCAGTGATCATCCCAATCTCATAAAAAGAGAGCTCAATCTCTGCTACAGCATTTGCATTGTGTGTGGCTCCTACTACACCTCCAGGACTCTTTGACACTCGCTGAATGGTTTGCTAGACCATCATGTCACCTCCCACAGCCCAAAACCAACCTGGGGCGATCCTGCACAACCCACTGGCCTATAGAGAAGCGCTAGTAAAACTCTGGATGTGTGAACTCTTTAGCACCTTGATTTGTTCAAGATACCATGAACCATGACAAAGGTAGTTTACACAGTGACATTCTGCAAAGTTTGGCATAGAATCCTCTATAGTAGTCACATGCAGGTTCAAGTTTCCTTCTTTTTCGGAGACAACAGCATTTTTGATGACAGCCTCAATTCCAGCCAAACTCCAAACAATTGACAGAGCTCTGACTTCACTTTACACTCCTTGAGAAGTCAAACCTTTTCTTTTTTTCTGTAAATTCTGTCCAGTGCTGTACAAATACACAGTATATGGGCAGACTGGAAATTTAAGTTAGTTCTCATGTACATGTGTAATGCTCACTGTTGATCAATTGGTGCGATGCTCAATAGTGAGATGAAGTCAGAAGTATCTTTTGATACTTCTGGTAAAATACAAGAAAAGTTCAATCTTGTCCTCTTATTTTCTGTTAACTCTGTCTAGTATTGTATACACAATATAAGGGCAGACTATAAGTTTAAGTAGTTCGCATGTACATGTCTTTTGAGATTCTTCAGAATAGGAAAATGAGTGTGACCATGTCATTTTAAGGTCAAAATCACCCAATATGGTCATATCAATGGCAGAAATGAATTCCACATACCATAATTAGTTAAAATAGAGGTATTACTTGTGTATATACATTCAGAAACATAGAAGTTGGATTTTTATCATCATCCATTGGCGGCCATATTTGATTTGACCACTACGTCATTCGTGGCACTATGGCGGCTGAGCACCTCTGTGATTTTTCATGTCTAGGAACCCACTAACTCAGTTTAAGTGAGAAATTCCCCCAACACCAAATTGCGAACAGGTCTACAGGCCAAGTCCAGGATTATATAGGGAAATGTGTTCATTATGTTAAGTTGCACTATGCAACTTTTCGTCCACTGGAGGGCGCCTATTCTAAACAAAGGTGTAGTTTGATGACGCCAAGTGTGAGCACAGTATCTTGGGACATGTGGTCTTCACCTCGGAATAAAACCGAGGAAAACGCAGATATGACACGATTGACAGGCGACTCGCTCAAACGCTATGCTGAAATGTCCCGGTCCTTAGTTAAAATAGCAATTTTCTCACAATTTACAAATAGTTGGAAACATTTGGGATATTGTAAGTACTAAACTGAACAAACACTGGCCTGGTGGTTTTTGTTAGCCTAGAAATCTAGACGCACCCTAGCGGCAGTAAATCTAATCTGCTCGCGAGTGTCATCTAGCAACTCTCAATACCCTTCTGAGCTGTAATCGCCAAACTCTTGCCGGGCCAATCACATCGTGTATAGAGTCGATGGGCGGGGCCATAATGACGACGACCGAGTTGCGTTTGCGTGCTTCTAGTAAACACAGAAACTGGCGAACGGCGGTCTTTCGAATCAGCTTTGACCGCGACTCTGGAAGACTTGGAGTTAAGCTTTTCTCTGAGAAAAGAACAAAGAACGGCACTGAAGTCATTCTTAAAAAGGGAAGATGTTTTCGGAGTTTTGCTGACCGGATACGGCGAATGTTTAATCTGTCAACGAGCTCCGTTTCACCTTCATTGCTCTGGATGGTGTAGCGCTATCCTATCGCGTGCAGAGGGAGTTTGAAAGACAACCGTTTATCCCGCCCGTCGGATTGAGCTGTCGATGGTGAGTTTCCAGACCAAACATCTTGATGTGGGTCTGGCTTGTCAGGATAGGTTTTTGGATATTTTACTGCAAAAATACTACATAGTGCACCTTTAAATTATGATTCGATTCATTTACAGGGTTAGTTCACCCAAAAATGAAAATTCTGTCATTACTCACCCTAATGTCGTTCAACACCCGTCAGACCTGCGTTCATCTTCAGAACACAGATGAAGATATTTTTGTTGAAATCCGATGGCTCAGAAAGGCCTTCATTGACACCAATGTCATTTCCTCTCTCCAGACCCATAAAGGCACTAAAGACGTCGTTACAAAGCCCATCTCACTACAGCGGCTCTACAATCATTTATGAAGACACGAGAATAGTTATTGTGTGAAAAAAACAAAAACAACTAAAAATAACGACTTATATAGTGATGGGCTGATTTCAAAACAACGTTTCAAACGTTATGAATCAGCGGATTGATTCATGATTCATGAAGTCGTTTTTTAGTTTTATTTATATATAATTTATTTGGATTACAAAATGTCATATTTTAGATTAGAGTCTAATAAACTATGAGACAAGAACTTTAGCCAACCTATACCAAAATTGACATTATTTCTAAGATTTTACATCCGTTGATAATTTAAAAATACACGAAACAAAAGCTTTGAATCTCTAGTGACATTTCAGTGTTCAAGTAGACGTGTACAATTATTAATGAACTCAATGTGGCTTCATTCTGATAGAAAAATAATGTGTAATGCCATGTCAAAATAAATTCTTAATATTAGTGCAATTCATGTCCAATAAAGGTTGGATTAAAGCACTTCATTTTATAAAATGGTCCAATCTTGTGAAAAATATTTACTGTTATTAAGTTGTTAATGCATTATCTAACTCTTTACATATGAGCTGATTAAACAATAAAACTTTGTTAATTACAGTGGCAATGAATGAGGAACTCCCTGTTTGTATATAGTCTATTAATGTATTAACAAGTAATAAAAGTAGTTTGCAAATGCTTTGTTAATACTTTATTACTGTATACTTATAAAGTGTTACCCTTATCAGAGCCTGTGCGATATTATTGAATTCATAACAGGTGCAATATGGAAAGAGGATGTTCCGGATGAAGACTGACTTTGATATTGCCTGACTTTAATAATGATTCAATAAACATCTGATGACAATAATTTGAGCAGTGAAACCTTGGAGAGAGAGAGAGAGAGAGAGAGAGAGAGAGAGAGAGAGAGAGAGAGAGAGAGAGAGAGAGAGAGAGAGAGAGAGAGAGAGAGAGGGGCATGAATTGCTTAGAGAGCTGGTTGTTTTAGAAGCGATCGTTCTAGTGATCGTCTCTGATGAATATTAAAGTGGAAATGCTGCTATTTTAAAAACGAATGGCAGCTTATGGGACATGTTTGTGTGTTTTAGAAGAATCAGAGCTGTCTTTGATCTCCAGGTGCAGGATATGAGAGGAAATCTGAGTTCACATTAGATTCTGCTGAGTTTGAGCAGAGGCAGTAACTGGAGACCTGACTGTGGTGTCGTGTTGGTGGGACTTCCGTGAGGAACTGCAAAGCCATGCAGTGAAACATGAGACGCCTTCAGATCTACAGCAGGTCATTCAGTGCTGCCCTCTGCAGGAGAAGGACGACACTGACGTCTGTCTGTCTGTCCGTCCATCCACCCATCCATCCATCCATCCATCCGTCCGCCCGCCCGCCCGCCCGCCCGCCCATCCATCCGTCCGCCCGCCCGTCCATCCATCCGTCCGCCCGCCCGCCCGCCCGTCCGTCCATCCATCCATCCATCCATCCATCCATCCATCCATCTATCTATTCGTCTGTCTATCTATCTATCTGTCTGTCCGTCTATCTATCTATCTATCTATCTATCTATCTATCTATCTATCTATCTATCTATCTATCTATCTATCTATCTATCTATCTATCTGTCTGTCTGTCTGTCTGTCTGTCTGTCTGTCTGTCTATCTGTCCGTCTGTGTAGTGGTAGTGATGACTGCACCAGACCCATTTACACTGCCTGTGCACAGCCTCTCTCAGCCTCAGTATCTCTCTCTTTCTTTCTCTCTCTTCCTCTCTTTCTCTCCCAGCAGTCCTGAGGGGAACCATCACCAGCCAAAATTGCCTGGTTTTAATTTCAAGTCTGTGCTGTTCACACAGGGCCGCCTCTCAGCATGTGGTGGAGGAAGCACATTTGACAGCCGCTGTGGTTGGACTCGGGCTGTAAATATTTCATTCGTGTGCGAGATCAAGAATGGAAAAAGGCCTGAATGCCTCGCTCTGCTCCTGCCATATGTGAGGGAATCTGAGCATCTGATGAACCCCACACTGCGTTTCTCATTTAACCCGGGCACATACTGAACAACCCCCTTGTGTGTGTGTGTGTGTGTGTGTGTGTGTGTGTGTGTGTGTGTGTGTGTGTGTGTGTGTGTGTGTGTGTGTGTGTGTGTGTGTGTGTGTGTGTGTGTGTGTGTGTGTGTGTGTGTGTGTGTGTGTGTGCGTGCGTGCGTGCGTGCGTGCGTGCGTGCGTGTGTGCGTGTGTGGATTTTCATATCCATTCTTATAAACATGTATGCGTTTCAATCAGCATTAAGCCCTGAACAACTGATTTTTTTTTTAAAAACTAAGAATTGAGGGAAAATCAATGTAATCATTTTTTTTTGTTAGTTGCATATTGATCGAGTTAATCACAATGTTTTGTGCACAGTCAGAAGTTTCATTGAATATTCCAGTCAGATTGGTGAAGTGAGCAGCCTGTTCTCTCTCTTGCTGAGCTGTTCATCTCTCCTTCTTCCTGATGTCTGAATGCGACTGGTATTGAAGAATGTCCACCTCAAGTCTGAGCTGGTCTGGCCAATGCTGACTTTACACATTTCTTTTCTTTCTTTCTTTTGCACCTGCATTATTGACACTGACCATGAAATCAATAGTGTTCATTCTCAGCGTTCCATTACAAACAAATTATTTTCTTTGAGATGTGCATCTCTCAACAGTGTTCGGGGTCTGTTCTAATAGTGAAACTGTAAGTTTATCTGCTCCAAGAACAGCGCCGTCATTACCTTCGCTAGAAACGTCATGTAGCTTTTAAATTGCTAAACTATTTTACTGATAAAATCATCAGAGCAGCTGCCAACACGTTTCTGTGTGTGTGTGTGTGTGTGTGTGTGTGTGTGTGTGTGTGTGTGTGTGTGTGTGTGTGTGTGTGTGTGTGTGTGTGTGTGTGTGTGTGTGTGTGTGTGTGTGTGTGTGTGTGTGTGTGTGTGTGTGTGTGTGTGTGCGTTTGAGCAGGAGAAAGAGCGTATGTGCTTTACATACATAATCAAATGTAATTTTGTGGCAAAAACATGGGAATAGTTTGTTTGTATCCTATTTCCTGTATGTATTTGCCTGGTCAGAGTCTTTGTGTGTTTTAGTTCTTTTGCTGTTGTCGGCTGCAATAACTGAAATCATTTGGCAGAGTGAAATGAAGCTGTAATGCGGTCAGGACCTGCTGGAACTACTTTAGCCGTGTATTTCCCTAAAAAAAAAAAAAAATAATTGCACAACTCAGAACATTCGTCAACCAATCAGATGCAAGCATTCAGCAGCCCTGTAGCGTAATACATGTTAACAGAAGGTCATTTTTAATCTCGAAAGCCACAGATAAAAAACTTTGATTACACCTTTTTTAGCAGATGCTATCATCAATTTTACAATATAAAATTTGTATTTAAATATTTTAGATTAACCAGATGCCTTTTAAAGGTGTAGTGTGTACATTTTAGCGGCATCTAGTGGTGAGGTTGTGAATTGCACCCCCACCGCTCACCCCTCCCTTTCGAAGCACATAGAGAAGCTACGGTGGCTGAAACAGGACAAAGATGTTGTTGTCTGAGACCGCAGAGACAAGCTAGTGCTCTGTAGAACAGTTTGTCCGTTTATGGCCACTGCAGAAACATGGCAGCACAAAATGTGGCTTCCCTGCACTGTAAAAAATTATTTAGAAAAAAAGTTACCTGGTTGCCTTAAAATTTTGAGTTCATTGAAATTAAAATTTGGAATTAATACAATGAACATTTTCTGAGAGTCGACAACCTTTATTAAAATATTATTAAAAGATTTTGTAAGCATATTGGGTAATTGTGTGTATGTTATTTCTGATGACGCAGTGAAACATGCCAAATTGTGCTATTTTCATGCTTTATCAAAAAATTTTGTGTGGTTCAGATACAAAAATATTTTGAGTTTCTATTTATTAAACAAATTTCCTTCATTGTATCAACTCAAATTTTTGATTTCAATGAACTCAAAATTTTAAGGCAACCAGGTTACTTATTTTTTTAAGTTAAACCAACAAAAACCAACACAATTTTTTTACAGTGTGTAAGGGGACCTGTGGTGTATGGAGATACTAAAAAGCATAACGGTTCATTATGTAAGGTCTTTATACACCATTGAAAACATAGCTATGTATATTATATTGCATTTCTGTCAATAGATCCTCATATATATTACACACTGGCCCTTTAATCAAATCAGGAGATATACTGTCTCCAGAAAACATTATATCAACGTAAGTGGCATTCATTTTAAAGATCTCAAACTCTTCCCAGGCTTGATAGTTATAGTTTGTCAGAAATAAAGACAGGCTTCCACGGTGAACAAACAGGTTTTGTGGGCACTGTATAGATTGTTTTGTTTTTTAAATAGTGAAATGGCAAGGACGAGGGTTTGGCGGAACTGCGCATGTCTACGTGCGCTCGATGGGCGGGGCCAAATGCGTCTTTACTTAAACAGAGAATCAGCTGACACTTTCACCTCACTGTATCCTGAGCACGAGCGCAGCTTCATGTGAACAGGGCGGAGCTGAAGGTCCTCACTGTACTCAAGGACATTTGCTCTCCAACAGCTGTGTCGTCTTTCACAATAGGCTACACAGCAACAAGTATACGAGACTTCAGTCCCCCACATAAAAAAGGCGCTCTCCCCACCATGACAGAGTGCAGAGTTCAGCATCACCGGACCGAATCCTGCTTCATTCCCTTCGTATGAGCATCACACACATGAAATCCGCAGCTCGAGATAAAGCCCCATATGACGCAGCAGGGCTCTCCGCGGCACTGATGCCATATTAAAACCCGCCGCCCTCCACCCACACCATCAATCTGATGTGGAGATCGAAGATAGGAGGGCTCACATGACTCCACTCCAGACTGGAAGGCGAGGAGAAGTGTGGCATCTTCCAGCATCAGCACTGCCACAGCTGGCGCAGCTCATCCATGCGTTCTCCCGATAACGGCGGACAATAGGAGGAAATATTCACCTTTTTCTCTGGATTTGGATCAGAGTCTGCGGATGAGCAGCGATGGGGGAATGGACCATACTAGAGAGGCTCTTGGAGGCTGCTGTCCAGCAGCACTCCACTATGATCGGGAGGTAAGAGCTAATGTAATAGTCTATCTGTCGAGGTGACACCGAGATTCGGCGTTTTTTGATACATGCAGTATAAAACAAGATGACAGACAAAAAAATAAAAAATAGCGTAATATTGAAAATATAAAGCAACCGAATCCACTCGACTGGTTTCAGCACTGGACAGCTCCCGACACTGAACCGGCCATAAATCCACACCTTTATATTGTTTTATGTGTTTTTGCTTCGTTTAAAGCCACGTTTGAACGAGAAGTAATGCTATATTGCCAGATGTGCACAAACAAGGCGTCACCGCGTATTAAAATACCGTAGAATGAAACGCATTTACACACACACACATTATTCAACGCCAGTGAAATATAGCAGAATGCATCATTCAGTGACTGTGAACGCGCCTCGCTTTATACAGCCCTCTTAAAACCCACTCTGATTTGTAGATAGATTAATTAATTCATAATAGATTGCTTTGTTGAAAGCAACGTTTTGAGGGCTTTTTGCCAACTGTACACACATTAATCAAATTCTGTTGCATTATCTTCCTGTTAACACTGTGAAACTGCTTTGAATCAATTGGACTTGTAAAAAAAAGCGCTATAAAAATAAAGGTGATTTGACTTTTGATTTGATAATAAAGGCTGCTGTAAATATTCACATACTGTATGCAAAATATAAAGGAACATTTCTGAACTGACACTAAATGCACCACATTTTCAGCAGCCATATCTGTTTATTTGTGCTCATTCCGTAGGCTATTTAATTTAAGCCATGCTGGGTGGTGTGATGGTCGGCACCCAATTTCACAAAAATGCATAATCAAACCAAGTGACCCCTGCATGATCCATATGCAGCATATACTAGCGTGAGGTGCTGAAATAAAGCGCTGAGGACGCACCTCGCCCCCAGCACCGGACAGCTCCCCGAGCGCCCCTATATTGACACGTTTATGTTTCTGTGTGCTTGTTCTCTAGGATCCTACTAACTGTGGTGGTGATCTTCCGGATCCTAATCGTAGCTATAGTTGGAGAGACAGTGTATGACGACGAGCAGACCATGTTCGTCTGTAACGCCTTACAGCCGGGCTGCAACCAGGCGTGTTACGACAAAGCGTTCCCCATATCGCACATCAGATATTGGGTCTTTCAGATCATAATGGTCTGCACGCCGAGTCTGTGCTTCATCACGTACTCGGTCCATCAGTCAGCCAAGCAAAAGGAGCGACGCTATTCCACCGCTACCGTCTTCCTCACGCTGGATAGTAAGGAGCAGGATTCCCTGAAGCGAGAGGAGGCCAAGAACCAAAAGATCAAGAACACCATCGTGAACGGAGTACTTCAGAACTCGGAGAACTCCACCAAAGAGCCCGAGCCCGACTGCATGGAGGAGAAAGAACTGACCAGCTCGGGCAAAAAGCCCGGCAAGTCCAAAATGAGACGGCAGGAGGGCATTTCCAGGTTTTACATCATCCAGGTGGTGTTCAGAAACGCTCTGGAAATCGGCTTCCTGGTAGGCCAGTATTTCTTGTACGGATTCAACGTGCCCGCCGTGTACGAGTGCGATCGGTACCCGTGTATCAAAGAGGTGGAGTGTTACGTGTCCAGGCCCACGGAGAAAACCGTGTTCCTCGTCTTCATGTTCGCGGTCAGTGGCTTTTGCGTGGTTCTCAATCTGGCCGAGCTCAATCACTTGGGCTGGAGGAAGATCAAAACGGCCGTGAGGGGCGTGAGGGCCCGCAGGAAGTCCATCTACGAGATCCGGAACAAGGATTTGCCCCGGATGAGTATGCCCAATTTCGGCCGCACTCAGTCCAGTGACTCCGCCTACGTGTAAGCGCGCGGAACGAGAAACCCAAGCCTGCGCGCCGCTGAGATATCGAGAGCGTGGACGAGTCCCGTCGTCGCCACGTAAGGTTCATGAATTGCAAGAACACGGGGTAGGACTTTTTTTGTTACTGTTTTAAAGACTTCCTTGACAACTGTGGACGACAAACACGTTTGTAAAGCAGTTCACTACTGTATAATGCAACTTTTTAGCAACGTTTGTACTCTGAGACGTACACTAAGAGCAAACACTGATAGCTGAATGCGTATGGCCTCTCTATAAGCTGCGGTGACACTTTACATGGCACTGTCCGGGTTGCACAGAATGCATGCTATATGATTCATTACAATAACCTACGAGCGGCTCGGCGACAACTGCTGTGACGTGAACACTGACATGTGAAGTGTGACCGAGGAAGCTGCTCTGCTGTACTTGAAGGGAGTAAATACGTCTTGCACTAAAAAGTTAACGTGACGCTGACATAATATCACATTTGTGTGAGGCGACGCACATCGGGAGAGTCTTGACACACCATCCATATATCAAACGCTTCTGCTATGATTTCTTTCTTTTCGGTTGCCTGTACTGCACCGTTGACCTTAACGTAGACCATGTGGTTAACTCCATTGCAGATTTGCTGGTGCGTGCGTGTGTGTGTGTGTGAGCGCGTGTGAGAGAGCAGGGGTGAATTTGCTGCAAACGCTTAACGTCTGTGATCTCCTTAATTTCAACACCAAAGCGCCCTCTGCTTTCATCGGTGACGTGTTTTTTCGCGCTTAAGTGTAATCAAGTGCCATACTTGTATATAAATATATGCATATATACATATAAAATCTATTCTGAAGAATATAACCATATCCATAAAGCAGATTTATTGCTTGAATTATGCTTACCGCGTCCAGACTTGCTTTAGCTGTATTCGTTGTAAATGAACTGAAACTAGCATAATGCATTCTTTCTTCTCGATCATTTGGAAAATGGCCGATGGAAACAAATTGGCGAAACACTCCTCAGCAATGTTTTCTGCTCTGGTGCTGGTTTTTCACCGAACAGTAAGCCGAATAGATTCTTTTCGGGATTGATGTCCCATGGAAAAGCCCACGCCTGCTGGATCTCTTCCACCCTCCACGACAATGCAAGCGTGTGTGTGAGCTCTCTTTATGAACTGGCCTTGCTCAGAAACAAATTCCGGTGCATTATTTAAGTCAGATGTCATTTTCTTTATCCTGTTACCGTTTGAATGATTCTTTACGATTATGCCACCATATATTTAAGAAAAGCAAATGCGTGCACAGAGAGGAGGCATTCTCTGCATTTCTGAGCTTGAAGGGAAAGTATTGCATGTTTAAAAACTCATATGGACATTTTCAGCTAGGGGATGAAATCTATGCGGCGTTTGCTCGACCCCACACCGATGCCTCCCGGCGCTTAAGAACTGACACGAGGGAATGTTACGCGAAGGTCACAGAGGACAAAGGACGGTCCGGGCCGGACTGTTTCGGATCATCCGGGGGCTCGGCGGCCATTTCGGTGTGTTCTGAGAAGGGCTTGGCTGTACGGTGCAATCTTCCCTTTTCTCTCAGTTATCCCTCTCTCCTTGGATAAGCATTCCAGGACTCCTCTGAGATTTGTACAACTTTGTGGAGAAACGAAAGACGTGAGCAATCGAAACGGACTGCACTGGAGCTTTAATAAAACATGAACTGGTGTCTTTCTTGCCTTATATGTACTGCAGTGTACATATGTACCCCCCCCCCCCCCCCCCCCCCCAGTGCATTATCTGCAAGAGCCGACGTGGTGTTTTTACAGCTCCTCCTAAATGACAAAATGATTGGGTTATGTATGAATGTAATTCTGCATGCTGTGATGTGCCATACATCATGTGAGCGTCAGAGGCTTGGTTACACCATGCGGTCGCATTCACGCGTGCTACAGACAGACAGACAGACAGACAGACACACAGAGAGAGAGAGAGAGAGAGAGAGAGAGAGAGAGAGAGAGAGAGAGAGAGAGAGAGAGAGAGAGAGAGAGAGAGAGAGAGAGAGAGAGAGAGACGCTTGAGATGCATTGCGCACGCTGAGATGTCTCCGCTGCTGCTGCCTTTTGCTGAGTTAAAACCAACAACAATGTCTTGTTCTTTTATCAGGCCTGAGATTACAAAACACCTTAGCATGGGATGCCATTACTTCAGGTACACCAACCAAGAGAAATCGAGCCGTTTGTAAGGGGGTTATTTGCTTCTGAATCTTTTTTTTTAGGAGCCGTCGTCTGAAAGATTCTCCCTGGAGCTTTGCCATCTGAAAGACGGTACGAGCGTGTAATGCCACATATAAAGCCTCATTGTAATTTTATCTTGATCGATTTGCATATTGATAAAAAGGGCCTTGCATGTAGTGAACGCAGAAAAACGCCAGGCTGTTCCGTTCTAAGCCTCCAGTCCTTGTGGTTTTGAGGATGTGTAAACTGAATGAAATGAAGATGGATGATATACTGTGAATTAAATCCACTTCTTTACAAAGATGGTGATATAAATGATGGGCCTGATCTTTTGTTTTCTTGCTGCACACACACACACACACACACACACACACACACACACGCGCACACACACACACTCATGCCGCCCCTCTGAGATTTCACTGAACTGCAGTGTCCTGGAAGGGCTGCGCAGAAAATCTGCAATGCACAACTGCTCTCACCTGCACATCTCTGAACACGGCCATTGGATATCTCCTCAGTGTATACGCGTGTGTGTGTGTGTGTGTGTGTGTGTGTGTGTGTGTGTGTGTGTGTGTGTTTATTAGGGTTGGATACAGAAGAGCACAACTGTCAAAAAAATCTAAAGACTGTTAATTGGGGCGATGGGATCCACATATCAGTAGTGTATATTAGTGTTTGTCATTAAAGTATTGTGGAATTCATTTGATGTTGATAGATTTCCAAAGTAAACACAAAGAGCTATAAATACAAAAATAAATTAATCATTTAAAACACATGACCATGTTAATTAATGAAACAAAAAAAAATCTGTTTTTGTAAATATCATTGACGGGTACAATTACAAGGTCCTGAAGTTTCCTGCAAATCGCCACAAACCTCCCAGTCATCGTTTTCTGAATTCCTCTGTTTATTATGAGAGATTATGAATTTGTTTTGCATGTATAAAACAGACTGCAGTTATTGTACATTATAACATGAAGATATAATCAAATATTATGTACTTTTATGTTCCTTCTTAACTGTTGTTGTTGTTATTATTTAAACTGTTTAAACACTTAAAAATAAAGGTTATTGGAACGATGGTTCAGTGAGGAACCTTTCATATTTATTGAACCTTTAAAATGCACAAAAGGTTCTGTATAAAGGTTCTTTAAAATATTAAAATGATCTTCACACTATCACTCATAAACATAAACGGGGGCGTCATAGTGATACCATTATAAGAACCATTTTTTCTTAAAATAACCATTTTTTCTTAGTGTGAAGAACATTTAAAAAAATCTAAACCTTTTTTGGGCTATAAAGAACCATTTGTGCAATAAAAGGTTCCATGGGTGTTAAAGGTTCCACTGATGCCGGTAAAGAACCTGTATTTTTAAGAGTGAAATGGTTCTTTTAATAACTGTTCACTGAAAGGATCTTTAAGAGACCAAAAGTGGTTCTTCTATGGCATTCCTGTGAAAAACTCCACCTGGAACCTTTATTTTTAAGAGTATGGAACCTTTCCATTGCTCAACTGGTTCTGTAGTTTTTTTTAAATATTCTTTGCACTTCGAAACCAAAGCGGCTCTTCTGTGGCCTCACTGGTATCACTGGGACCTCTGTTTGTAAGAGTGTACTGACTGGTTTTAATGCGAAAAGGTTTCATAAAATACCCGAAAATGACTGACACATAGTATGATAGCTCTATAATCCAAATCAAATCAAAGGCCACAAAATATATATAACACAAATCTGTTAGTTGATGTTGTATCCTTGTCAGAACAAGATGAAAACACATTTTCATTATGCATCAGTTCTGGATCACAGCTTCATGGCTTAACCTGGACACATGTGACTCGAGTGCGATGAAAGCAATTACTTTGAGAGCTTATACACACACACACACACACACACACACACACACACACACACACACACACACACACACACACACACACACACAAACAGAAGATTTGATTATGTGAAAACTGTAGGTTATTTATAGATTAGCAGCAGATCTATTGACTGTGGTGGGTCTTTATTGCTAAAGCAGAACGATAGCTTAATCTGAGGAATTAAATCCCATAATGCACATAATGACTACTGAAAGATGCACACTGATGCTGTAATTAACACATAACACTGTAAAATTAAGCTCATTCATATCAGTTTCCTGCAGAATTGACAAATCAATCATTTACTTTGATGCTATCTGTAATTTGTTGTCACCCAGAGCAATGCTCTCTCTCTCTCTCTCTCTCTCTCTCTCTCTCTCTCTCTCTCTCTCTCTCTCTCTCTCTCTCTCTCTCTCTCGTCCCTGCTGTTAGGTGAGGCAGCAGCCCTCGTAGTCAGACCAATTGTTCCTGATAAATGTGTACGATACGCGCCATTTGCCAGCCAATAAAACTCACCGGATGACCAACCATAATCACTAAAAAAGCTGTTCTCTGTCTAACAAGATTAGAGCCGGCCAAACAGACTGAGCATGTGAAAAAAAGAAAGTGGTTATGGAAAATGAAAAAAGAAAATAGGGAAAGAGGTAAAGAAATAAGTGTATAAGAAATAAGATGTGCCACAGACGCCTGGTGTTTTGTCATCTTTATGAACGGTTATGATGAAAATCTGTTTTCATGTGGATCAGAGGCTGGGGTTGGTTAGTTCATTTATGGTTCACTGGATGCTGTCACAAAAACATGTAACATAAATGTTTGCCCTGTTGACCTCAAGACCTCAAAAACTCTTTCATCATAAGCATTTTTTTTTAAAAGTTGCCTGCCGCAGCCAGCATTTTTAATACGTTTATTGGCCCCTCGAATGTTTTGTTATATAAATATATCTGAACAAAAAAAAGCATTCCTTTTGTATGAACACTTGAATGTAGGCAAGTTTCATAAAAAAACACAATTCACAATTTTGAACAAAAAGCTGAGAAAATATATTTTTTTTTGTTAAAGACTACATCCAGATCCGATCCAGAATGACGAGCAAACATGGAAAGAGAGGATTGAGTCCATCAACACCCAAAGCCTCCCAGTCCTAGAGCTCATCCTCTGTCTATATTTCATTCAGTGACATTAGATAGTTTTGATTTATATGATGTTTAATGTTGATGATCAAGTTATTTTACACTTGCATTGGTTACATATGAGATCGCATGTTTCTGCTTCTTCTTCGGCTGTGTTTTGATCTAGAGATTCAGGACTCTTTCAGAAGATGTGTAGCGTTAAAGAGTTAATAGACTACAAACTCTATTTTAAGTATGATGGCACTTAAAACCACTGGCTATCATATGTAATAATAGCCTAGAAATCTAGACGCACCCTAGCGGCAGCAAATTTAATCTGCCCGCAAGTGTCGTCTAGAAACTCTCAATACCCATCTGAGCTGTATTCCTCAGAATCTGGACGGCCCAATCACATCGTGTAAGGCAGGCTATAGAGTCGGCGGGCGGGGCCATAATGACGACGGCCGAGTTGCGTTTGCGTGCTTCTAGTAAACAGAGAAACTGGCGAACGGCGGTCTTTCGAATCAGCTTTGACCGCGACTCCGTAAGACTTGGAGTTAAGCTTTTCTCTGAGAAAAGAACAAAGAGCGGCATTGAAGTCATTCTTTAAAAGGGAAGATGTGTTCGGAGTTTAGCCGACCGGATACGGCGAATGTTTAGCAAATGTTTAGTCAGAGAGCTCTGTTTCACCTTCGTTGCTCTGGTTGGTGTAGCGCTATCCTATCGCGTGCAGAGGGAGTTTGAAAGACAACCGTTTATCCGCCCCTCGGATTGAGCTGTCAATGGTGAGTTTCCAGACCAAACATCTTGATGTGGGTCTGGCTTGTCAGGCTAATGTAATAATGTAGTTTAAAATGTATTTAAAATAAATCTATTAATGCTACTTAGTCACATGAACAGACAGGAAAACTATTTTCATTGCATCTGGTTGTCTGTAAAATCATTAACAAAAGTATGAAATGTCAGAGATATCTATCTATGAAGTTTTCACGTAACCAGCTAACCAACATAATTATTTTTATAAAACAGTTAGTTCTGGTTCTTGAATCTGATTGGCTGAGAGCCTTTTCCAGCCATGTGATATTCTACTAAAATCCCATGGGGAGCAAACCCATTATAATTGTACAAACAGGCCTACTGCTGTTATTGTGTTACGAGGTGTAGTTTTTTTTAGACGAGATAGTAGTTGTTTAGTGGCCGTTCAGCGCTCATGTGCCCGCAGAGAACAGCTTTATCTCAGCCAGTCCTTCAGGAATTTGCTCTTATCTATAGTGATTAAACATTTTTAAATCTATTACTTGTTCCAGAGCAAATTGATTTGGCTAAAGACAATGTTAAATTTCATAACTTTATATTTTTATTTAACTTAAACATGTAGCCTACAAGCTAGAGCGCTGCTTTTGTTCTCCTGTTCAATGAATTGTTTGCTTGAGTTTATTTACTATTGTAAAAATGTATCATTTTATAATGGCTGTTATTGTTCATTTAAATATTATTGTTCAGTGAATATTTTAGTTTATATAAATAATATTCCATGTTTGGTTTATGAAAGGGTCAGCTTGTGATTGTGATTTTGACTTTAGTGAACATTACATTATTACACCATGATGGTAGCAAGTCTTTATTGAGTTAGTCAGTAGCAAAGACTTTTATATTGAAAGAATGAAACAAAGTTGTAAACAAGGATATTATTTTCCTTTAAAGCTGCTGTTCGTAATTTTTGTTTTTGTTTGTGTGTGTTCAAGATTTACAAAAAAATATATAATAAGAATGTACAACATGAATCCATTTTCCAAACCATGTTTTTGTCTTAACCTGAATCATTATGGTATATCTGGTATATCATATATATCTTACATTATGGTAATAAGTGTTTATATTGGGACTATTTCAGACCGGTCTGGTAGGAGCCGCTGCGGAGGAGCACAGTCCCTGCGTGAGAAGTAACTCCGGCTCTGATGTTCTTCTGCAAGATGCAAGCTGTGCTTCTGTTTATTAACTGCTAGAGCACAAAAAGTTATGAACTGCAGCTTTAAACAGCAGCATATAAAACATATAAAAGATATAAAAGTCCAACACAGTCATAGTGCAGTCGGAAATCCCATTAACCGTTAAAACAATACACAGGCAAAAATATTGCTAGTTCTAAGTTTTGTTGAAGGATTAGTTCACTTGTCTTGCCAAGATGTTCATGTCTTTCTTTCTTCAGTGGAAAATAAATTACACTTTTGGAAAACATTGCAGGATTTTTCTCCACATTATGGACTTCAATGGCAACCAACAGTTAAAAGTCCCAATCATTGCAGGAATAGGGTCTTATCGAGACAAACCATCTGTCATTTTCAAGAAATAACACTTTATTTTAAGGTTCAGTAAGGTACTATTTATTAGTACTTATAAAGCACATATTAATGCCTTATTCTGAATGACCTTATTCTACATCTCTTAATCCGACCCAATACCTAAACTTAAATGCTACAAAAACTACCTTACTAACTATTAATAAGCAATAAATTAGGAGTTTATTGAGGCAAAAGTCGTAGTTAATAGTGAATATGTGTTCCCCATACTAAAGTGTTACTGAAAAAATAAACATTTATACAGCTCTGACCACTTAACATTTAGAAATCAAGGTAAAGTGGTCTTTTAATTTTTTTCAGAGCTGTATTCTTTTTAACCTAAATTGCTCATCCTGCGCTGCTCTGCGGCTCGCCACGGATTGCGCAACCACGTCAGAAAAAGGTCAAGCTAGACGTTGGAGATGTTGGACGATTTTGTCGTTGGAGATAGAGTGTTTTTTTGTAAAGGGGGTTTGTATTAGTCTTCGCTTGTTTGCTTGGGCTAGCCGCAGAGCAGCGCAAGATGAGAAATTTAGGTTAAAAAGTATATAAATGTTTATTTTTTTCTTGAAATTGGTCTAGATCAGACCCTATTCCTCGTCTGGGATTGTGCAGAGCCTTTGAAGCCCTTCCTGACTTTCAACTGACTGATGAAAAAAAGGCATTGCATCTTAAATGAGATGGGGGTGAGTAAATTATCAGGAAATTTTCATTTTAAAGTTAACTAATTTCGGACAAAGTTCGGAAGGAGCACGTTCAGATAATTGACACGAGTGGAGAGCACTCAGGCGATCAACAATAAGAGGTATATATGTACGCAGCAGTCTTATCTCTGTTTGCTGATAGTTTATTAGCGTCCCTCCACCACCCTTTCTCCACACTTCTAGTTCTAACCACTTACATACACAGGCGGTCCTCTGGGTTTGGGCCAAATTCTGAGCTCGGAGCCCTACCCCGGACAGCACGCCAAATATGCATACAATAAGGCGCTGGCTGTAGCAATGGCACAGTTTTTGTAACCTCTAAAAAGCATTCTTGGTGGTTTTTGAGATTAACATCTAGTCTGTATATCAAATATAGCACCAAAAATGAAAATTCGAAGATCTTTCCAGTTGTAGAAGACATACTTTAAGGATTCATACTGGTGAACATAATCCAATAATCTTTATCTGAGTCTGGATCGAGGTCCGAAGGAGCCAATAATTCTTCATAAATGCATCTTGACCTCTAATTCACAAAGGTTATGGTGCTTTGCTACTCAGATGGAAACTGCACTGAGCTCTGTGTGTCTCAACTGGCTGCAAGCTGGTCTCTCTCAGAGAGCGTAGCAGTCACATGACGGTGAGGAACAGCTGCAGCGGGAGCGTGAGCGTGAGCGGGGATGTCCTCTGCAGCGCTGCAGGGGTGTGAGAGGAGACGGTAGGTGTGACTCCATGCATCAATGAGGGAGAGCTTGTGTGTCATATCTGCTGCTACTGAATGTGCACCATACACTCAAGATTTGCCCTTTATTAAGATTCAGAAAACTGCTAGCTGAAAATGCACATCTATACTCTATACTCTTAAAATTGACGGATTTTTTAAAATCATTAATACAACAATGTTGCATACCCATTTTTTACATTACATGGCAAAACATTTGTGAAGCAGGTTTCAGACAAGGCCTAAGTCTAGTCCTAGACTAAAAGGACATTATATTTTAGTGAATTTCTCTGACATCATACCGTTTTTAGTCTGGATGTCCTGTATAGACTACACGTTTGGAGGTTTAACCAGGACAACAACTTCTCATTGGTCTTTAA
The DNA here is from genome assembly GCF_024679245.1 of Pseudorasbora parva. Classification (NCBI taxonomy): domain Eukaryota; kingdom Metazoa; phylum Chordata; class Actinopteri; order Cypriniformes; family Gobionidae; genus Pseudorasbora; species Pseudorasbora parva. The sequence continues at coordinate 44,063,924 of NC_090181.1, forward strand.
AAATGACTGAATTATCAGATGTACTGGAATATGATAATATTTTGTAAACCTTTGGGCCCCATTTTATATTAGGTGGCATTAAGTACTATGTACTTACATCAAAAAATAATTACAATGTACTTATTGTGTTCAAATTGTATTGCAAAACACTTTTGCTGATATTGAGGTGGGATACGGGTAGAGTTAGGGACAGGTGTGGTGGTGTGGGTCAGTTTAAGGGTAGAGTTAGGGTCAGGTGTGGTGGTGTGGGTCAGTTTAAGGGTAGAGTTAGGGTCAGGTGTGGTGGTGTGGGTCAGTTTAAGGGTAGAGTTAGGGTCAGGTGTGGTGGTGTGGGTCAGTTTAAGGGTAGAGTTAGGGTCAGGTGTGGTGGTGTGGGTCAGTTTAAGGGTAGAGTTAGAGACAGGTGTGGTGGTGTGGGTCAGTTTAAGGGTAGAGTTAGGGTCAGGTGTGGTGGTGTTGGTCAGTTTAAGGGTAGAGTTAGAGACAGGTGTGGTGGTGTGGGTCAGTTTAAGGGTAGAGTTAGGGTCAGGTGTGGTGGTGTGGGTCAGTTTAAGGGTAGAGTTAGGGTCAGGTGTGGTGGTGTGGGTCAGTTTAAGGGTAGAGTTAGAGACAGGTGTGGTGGTGTGGGTCAGTTTAAGGGTAGAGTTAGGGTCAGGTGTGGTGGTGTTGGTCAGTTTAAGGGTAGAGTTAGAGACAGGTGTGGTGGTGTGGGTCAGTTTAAGGGTAGAGTTAGGGTCAGGTGTGGTGGTGTGGGTCAGTTTAAGGGTAGAGTTAGGGACAGGTGTGGTGGTGTGGGTCAGTTTAAGGGTAGAGTTAGGGACGGGTGTGGTGGTGTGGGTCAGTTTAAGGGTAGAGTTAGGGACAGGTGTGGTGATGTGGGTCAGTTTAAGGGTAGAGTTAGGGTCAGGTGTGGTGGTGTTGGTCAGTTTAAGGGTAGAGTTAGAGACAGGTGTGGTGGTGTGGGTCAGTTTAAGGGTAGAGTTAGGGTCAGGTGTGGTGGTGTGGGTCAGTTTAAGGGTAGAGTTAGGGACAGGTGTGGTGGTGTGGGTCAGTTTAAGGGTAGAGTTAGGGACAGGTGTGGTGGTGTGGGTCAGTTTAAGGGTAGAGTTAGGGACAGGTGTGGTGGTGTGGGTCAGTTTAAGGGTAGAGTTAGGGACAGGTGTGGTGGTGTGGGTCAGTTTAAGGGTAGAGTTAGGGACCGGTGTGGTGGTGTGGGTCAGTTTAAGGGTAGAGCTAGGGTCAGGTGTGGTGGTGTGGGTCAGTTTAAGGGTAGAGTTAGGGTCAGGTGTGGTGGTGTGGGTCAGTTTAAGGGTAGAGTTAGGGACAGGTGTGGTGGTGTGGGTCAGTTTAAGGGTAGAGTTAGGGTCAGGTGTGGTGGTGTGGGTCAGTTTAAGGGTAGAGTTAGGGACAGGTGTGGTGGTGTGGGTCAGTTTAAGAGTAGATTTAGGGACAGGTGTGGTGGTGTGGGTCAGTTTAAGGGTAGAGTTAGGGACAGGTGTGGTGGTGTGGGTCAGTTTAAGGGTAAAGTTAGAGACAGGTGTGGTGGTGTGGGTCAGTTTAGGGGTAGAGTTAGGGACAAGTGTGGTGGTGTGGGTCAGTTTAAGGGTAGAGTTAGGGACAGGTGTGGTGGTGTGGGTCAGTTTAAGGGTAGAGTTAGGGTCAGGTGTGGTGGTGTGGGTCAGTTTAAGGGTAGAGTTAGAGACAGGTGTGGTGGTGTGGGTCAGTTTAAGGGTAGAGTTAGGGTCAGGTGTGGTGGTGTTGGTCAGTTTAAGGGTAGAGTTAGAGACAGGTGTGGTGGTGTGGGTCAGTTTAAGGGTAGAGTTAGGGTCAGGTGTGGTGGTGTGGGTCAGTTTAAGGGTAGAGTTAGGGACAGGTGTGGTGGTGTGGGTCAGTTTAAGGGTAGAGTTAGGGACGGGTGTGGTGGTGTGGGTCAGTTTAAAGGTAGAGTTAGGGACAGGTGTGGTGGTGTGGGTCAGTTTAAGGGTAGAGTTAGGGTCAGGTGTGGTGGTGTTGGTCAGTTTAAGGGTAGAGTTAGAGACAGGTGTGGTGGTGTGGGTCAGTTTAAGGGTAGAGTTAGGGTCAGGTGTGGTGGTGTGGGTCAGTTTAAGGGTAGAGTTAGGGACAGGTGTGGTGGTGTGGGTCAGTTTAAGGGTAGAGTTAGGGACAGGTGTGGTGGTGTGGGTCAGTTTAAGGGTAGAGTTAGGGACAGGTGTGGTGGTGTGGGTCAGTTTAAGGGTAGAGTTAGGGACAGGTGTGGTGGTGTGGGTCAGTTTAAGGGTAGAGTTAGGGACCGGTGTGGTGGTGTGGGTCAGTTTAAGGGTAGAGCTAGGGTCAGGTGTGGTGGTGTGGGTCAGTTTAAGGGTAGAGTTAGGGTCAGGTGTGGTGGTGTGGGTCAGTTTAAGGGTAGAGTTAGGGACAGGTGTGGTGGTGTGGGTCAGTTTAAGGGTAGAGTTAGGGTCAGGTGTGGTGGTGTGGGTCAGTTTAAGGGTAGAGTTAGGGACAGGTGTGGTGGTGTGGGTCAGTTTAAGAGTAGATTTAGGGACAGGTGTGGTGGTGTGGGTCAGTTTAAGGGTAGAGTTAGGGACAGGTGTGGTGGTGTGGGTCAGTTTAAGGGTAAAGTTAGAGACAGGTGTGGTGGTGTGGGTCAGTTTAGGGGTAGAGTTAGTGACAGGTGTGGTGGTGTGGGTCAGTTTAAGGGTAGAGTTAGGGACAGGTGTGGTGGTGTGGGTCAGTTTAAGGGTAGAGTTAGTGACAGGTGTGGTGGTGTGGGTCAGTTTAAGGGTAGAGTTAGGGACAGGTGTGGTGGTGTGGGTCACTTTAAGGGTAAAGATAGGGACAGGTGTGGTGGTGTGGGTCAGTTTAAGGGTAAAGTTAGGGACAGGTGTGGTGGTGTGGGTCAGTTTAAGGGTAGAGTTAGGGACAGGTGTGGTAGTGTGGGCCAGTTTAAGGGTAAAGTTAGGGACAGGTGTGGTGGTGTGGGTCAGTTTAAGGGTAGAGTTAGGGACAGGTGTGGTGGTGTGGGTCAGTTTAAGGGTAAAGTTAGGGACAGGTGTGGTGGTGTGGGTCAGTTTAAGGGTAGAGTTAGGGTCAGGTGTGGTGGTGTGGGTCAGTTTAAGAGTAAAGTTAGGGATAGGTGTGGTGGTGTGGGTCAGTTTAAGGGTAAAGTTAGGGTCAGGTGTGGTGGTGTGGGTCAGTTTAAGGGTAGAGTTAGGGACAGGTGTGGTGGTGTGGGTCAGTTTAAGGGTAGAGTTAGTGACAGGTGTGGTGGTGTGGGTCAGTTTAAGGGTAGAGTTAGGGACAGGTGTGGTGGTGTGGGTCACTTTAAGGGTAAAGTTATGGACAGATGTGGTGGTGTGGGTCAGTTTAAGGGTAAAGTTAGGGACAGGTGTGGTGGTGTGGGTCAGTTTAAGGGTAGAGTTAGGGACAGGTGTGGTGGTGTGGGCCAGTTTAAGGGTAAAGTTAGGGACAGGTGTGGTGGTGTGGGTCAGTTTAAGGGTAGAGTTAGGGACAGGTGTGGTGGTGTGGGTCAGTTTAAGGGTAAAGTTAGGGACAGGTGTGGTGGTGTGGGTCAGTTTAAGGGTAGAGTTAGGGTCAGGTGTGGTGGTGTGGGTCAGTTTAAGAGTAAAGTTAGGGACAGGTGTGGTGGTGTGGGTCAGTTTAAGGGTAAAGTTAGGGTCAGGTGTGGTGGTGTGGGTCAGTTTAAGGGTAAAGTTAGAGACAGGTGTGGTGGTGTGGGTCAGTTTAAGGGTAAAGTTAGGGTCAGGTGTGGTGGTGTGGGTCAGTTTAAGGGTAAAGTTAGGGTCAGGTGTGGTGGTGTGGGTCAGTTTAAGGGTAGAGTTAGGGACAGGTGTGGTGGTGTGGGTCAGTTTAAGGGTAAAGTTAGGGTCAGGTGTGGTGGTGTGGGTCAGTTTAAGGGTAAAGTTAGGGTCAGGTGTGGTGGTGTGGGTCAGTTTAAGGGTAGGGTTAGGGACAGGTGTGGTGGTGTGGGTCAGTTTAAGGGTAGAGTTAGGGTCAGGTGTGGTGGTGTGGGTCAGTTTAAGGGGTAGGGTTAGGTGTAAGGGAAGTGCCAATTGTGTAATTACAAATGTAACTACAGAAATTAATTACAGACGTAATTACATGCAGATATTTTTAAAAATGTAAGTACAATATATCAAATGATCAAAATGTTACTACATAGTGGTTAAGGCCACCTAATATATAAGTGTGTCCAAATTTAGTAATTATCATTTAATCCGGACTAATTTTCAAATTGTTTGTTATAAATCAACATCGCAGGAAAATGTTTCTAATCAAAATATGACTTTCTGTTAAGAAATTTGATCTCATTGATATTATACATGCCCACTGTAGAGACACCAGGACTTAAATAAGGCATTCTGGAGACACAACAAGTGAATAAGACAAGAAATTACAAATCAATGTTCCTATAACATATTAATATAAGGTAACACTTTAGTATGGGGAACACATATTCACTATTAACTATGACTTTTGCCTCAATAAACTTCTAATTTACTGCTTATTAATAGTTAGTAAGGTAGTTTTTGTAGCATTTAAGTTTAGGTATTGGGTCGGATTAAGGGATGTAGAATAAGGTCATGCAGAATAAGGCATAAATATATATATGAAAATGTTTCCATCTATTACTCCCATTATTACACTTTTTCATTACATGTTGCTCCAAGAACACATTAGATTCAGTTAATTAATCGATTGCTTTAAATGGGAAAACCCATGTATGGTCATTTTACCAACATACTGCATAAAGTAAAATGGTATATCAATTCATTCTGTTATATCTTTCATAACATAGTTGAGAATTATCTTTACCTAAAGTTTGATTAAAAAACAAACAAACCCTGAAACCTAAAAATTGATTGGTGAATGAAAAAAAACAAACAAACATTGTTTTAATATTGTTTACATAACTGAGTCCCACACTTATGAGGACATAGCATAACATATGAATAAAATATATTACTTTAAAAAAAAGAAAGAAAAAAAAGTGTTTCTTATGCTTAAACAATGTAATGACGTGAAAAAAATGTAATTCAAATGATTGCTTTCCTGGGTGGTTAATTAAACTAAACCTAAACTAGTTAGTTCGAATCTTAGTTAATTTGATCATTTACTAATTCTTTTTTTTAAATCAAAAGTTGTATCTGGTAATGGAGCTGAGATAATTCAAGACATGATCAGCGCTGGATGAATCGTTTCCTCAGAAGAACACTAATTGGTGTCTAGTTTGGCACGGCGGTTTACGGCCCTGAACACACTTCCCTCCTCCGGTATTGGATTGTGTTTTATGGTGTGATTCATTTCCCATCAGGCCTCCCTCCTCCCCGGCACTTCAGGCTAGAATTTATGCAGGCCGCATCCCCGGGGCGGAGCGATCAATCACCTGCACTCCCAGCACAGCGGCACAACAAGAGTTCAGCTACGCAAACACTACGGTAACCCTCCGACCGCCTTTGACGGACTCCTTCTTTTTATACATATATCCTTTTATCCAAATGATTATTTCCGGCATGCCTGGATTTCCCTCGAGGACACTGCACACATCTGTGCCACAACCACTATGAATATTTTAGAGAAAATGATCACTCGCTTTAGTAATTTTCATTGCTTCCCTTTGAAAAATTATGATTTTCTTGATGCAAATGTTTAAAAATGTACAAATATTGTATATCTTACTTTTGGAATTGAATACATGAATTTAAATGAAATATATGACCACATGAATCATGTTTCCTTCCAGCTGTCCACATAACACACACTTTTACATTATTAAACAAACAAGCTGACTATAACTTGAGTTTTATGACATTGGTGGACATGTTTGAAACTCACTGATAAAACATTAATGATTCGAAATAAACAAAAGAAAGAGAGAAGGGGAAAACAAAAAAAGCTCCTTCTTGCATAACAAAGTACTTTCAAATCAATATTTCATATATGCATTTATTTATTTGGTAAGCAGGAGAAAGTCAGTCTGGTTTATTTTGCACTAATGATGGTTCACTGTACATCATGTCTTAAATGTTAAAATGACATGATCATGAGCATGAGTAGTTAGAGTAATAGTAATAGTTGACGGGAAAATGTGCTTAACTCTTGTGCTGTGTTGAAAACCCTGTAAACCAGTCAAATATGACTAGCCTTAAAACCTTTTAAATAAAGCCTTTTAAATATGACCAGTTTTTTTAAATCACTTATTATGCTAAATTATCACCAAATATTTCCATTAGGACAGGTTTAGTATTTCTTTGTTTAATCTGATTGATTGTAGGCCCCATTGATCTAAGCTTATGCACCTCAGTGTTTAAGTGGAAAAAGCAAGTATTAGTGGATATATTTGTCAACATTCAACAAAATATGGCAAACAATTTGCACTGTTTAAATCTTTTAAATATCTCGTTATACTATATTATCTCCAGATATTGGATTCAATACTTTTGTCTTCTTTTTTTAATTAGGGAAGATTTTTTTTAAAGCTCATTTCTGTTGAAAGAAAGCCTGTAATGCTCAAAATAGTTTGTTTGTGTACAGTAATTTTGATTATTGTAACGCTCTACCGGGTGGTTGCCCTGCTCGCTTAATAAACAAACTCCAGCTAGTCCAAACGCAGCAGCTCGAGTTCTTACTAGAACCAGGAAGTAAGATCATATTAGTCCAGTTCTGTCAACACTGCACTGGCTCTCTATTAAACATCGCATACATTTTAAAATCCTGCTTATTACTTACAAAGCACTAAATAGTTTAGCTCCCCAGTAAGCGAGCTCACACATTATACTCATTATACTCCATCACGTCCAGTTAACACATTATACTCCATCATGTCTATTGTGGTCTCAAAACTCTGGCCAGTTGATAATACCTAGAATATCTCAATCAACTGCAGGCGGTCGATCCTTTTCCTATTTAGCTCCTAAACTCTGGAACAGTCCTCCTAGCATTGTTCGGGAAGCAGACACACTCTGTCAGTTTAAATCTAGACTAAAAACGCATCTCTTTACTATGGCATACACATAGAACATTATCAAGAGGCCTCCTTCACTTCACTTTCCCTCTGTACTGATAAAAACCTTATCAAAAATATCGGAAACCGACTAAAAACACTGTATTATGTAAGCCAGACAAGTAATTTGACAGTCATTTTGTAAAGAAAAATGATGCGCCTGCGCACACACATACTGAAGCGCGCTAGCCTCTAGACTGAACATGTAATGCTTATGTGCATGCCATCACTGTTTTCACAGATTCACATTTTTTAAGTTTACACGAAGATGATAACGGTATCGTTTCAAAACTACTTCCAAACTTGTTTCGGGGTTTGCGTTCTCTAGCCACTGGCGCTGTTGCTGTGTGTATGAGCGGCTGGAACACATCGAGAGTTTTCTATTTTGGTTGAAAATGGTGTCGTATAAGTCGTATACGTATAGCCAACGTAAATAACTAATGAATATTTACAACAGATATCAATCTACCAAAAAACTTTAGCTGGACAATAACTTTTTTCCAGAGCTGCTGTACAGCCAAAACAACCTCTCTTCCATTTATTTTCTATTATCATGGTAAATATGCTTTGAAACGTGTGTGTAAGGGTGAATTTGGAAGTGTGTAAGCAAGTGTGCGAATGTGTGTGTGTGTGTGTGTGTGTGTGTGTGTGTGTGTGTGTGTGTGTGTGTGTGTGTGTGTGTGTGTGTGTGTGTGTGTGTGTGTGTGGTTCAGGTAAACTGTGATGTTACTGTGATGTTTTTTTTTTGAAAATGTACAAATGCAGCAGGTTTTCTGATGGGTTGTGTTAGTATAAGGGGAGAGAATATACAGTGTGTCCAAGGTCTTTATTTTTGCAAGCACACATGTAAACGCTGAGCATGCTCCTGAACACTAAATGTTTCTCTTATTTTATATTATTGTTCTCTATATTATTTTCTCTTATTATAACACAACATAAAAGCATTTCAAATCAAACTTCCTGGTTAAACATTAAAGCACACTAGTGTAATAAATTGTACAGAAGGTTTTTTATTGTATTCCAAATTGCTAAAGTTACCTATCCTGACAAGCCAGACCCACATCAAGATGTTTGGTCTGGAAACTCACCATTGACAGCTCAATCCGAGGGGCGGATAAACGGTTGTCTTTCAAACTCCCTCTGCACGTGATAGGATAGCGCTACAACCAACCAGAGCAACGAAGGTGATGCAGAGCTAGTTGACAGATTAAACTTTCGCCGTATCCGGTCGGCTAAACTTTGAACACATCTTCCCTTTTTAAGAATGACTTCAGTGCCGTTCTTTGTTCTTTTCTCAGACAAAAGCTTAACTCTAAGTCTTCCAGAGTCGCGGTCAAAGCTGATTCGAAAGACCGCCACCGTTCGCCAGTTTCTGTGTTTACTAGAAGCACGCAAACGCAACTCGGCCGTCGTCATTATGGCCCCGCCCACCGACTCTGTACACGATGCGATTGGCCCGTCCAGAGTTGGGCGAATACAGCTCAGAAGGGTATTGAGAGTTGCTAGACGACACTCGCGGGCAGATTAAATTTTCCGCCGCTAGGGTGCGTCTAGATTTCTAGGCTAAAAGTTACCCACAGATAATGCTTGTTTTGGAATTGAGGTTCATACGCTCAGATCAATAAGGCATATGATCAATCAGTTGAGAGATTTATAAGCAATGTCTTGTAGGCTGATCAATTTTGACAGGGAACACCACAAGTGTAACAAGGTGGGGGGAAAAAACAACAAATTACAAATATTCTCAGGAAATTGGGGGAAATACTGTAGTTATTGGGTGAGTAAAGTCAGTAAGTAAAAATCTAAGCACAACCAGTCATGAAATAATGTCATTAAACATAAATCTGCTACAATAATGTAGTCTTTGAATTATCTTAATTTGGGGTCTTTTCTTAGCAAATATTAAGACTGTGATTGATTTGGTCATTATTTAATTGATAGGACAATTTGTTTTTGGTCATTTTTTTGAGACTGAGATACTAAAACATACGTACTTCTGAACAAGTACATTAATGTTTTGTTCATTCAAAAGTTGCTTCTTGCTTCACTTTCTTTCTTTCCTGTCATAACCATAAAAAATTATGCTTTTACAGCCCCGATCACATCCCCATAATGCAGCATGTCAGTGTCTGTTTTTGCTTGACTCATCCCTTCTGTGAAGCTGCTGAGTCATGCGCTCGTCTCACTGCGCGCTCGGCTCACAGAAACTCCACAGCTCAGGCTGACAGTCCTAAAAAACACAGATTACTGAACTACATCTAAGCTGCAGTATCTCACTGCTCACAGTCAGCACTGCTGCTATTTAGGGCACAACATTGTGCTGGTCTGCCTTTATACAGTTATACGCATGTCTCTGGTGAACAGAGCTCTTCATTTCCTGACAGACAAATCCAACTGAATGCTTCAGCCTTAAAAATGGAAAGCGTCAGACAATATTAGCTGAGAAATTACTCAAAAAAGCATAAATGAGGATCAATTATGCTTGTTGTCAATATGTGGCTGAATAAGATTTGACACACACAAATATTGTGCAATCGAGTTGTGTTTGGAGTTTGACAGCTTTTATTTCATATTGAAAATAAATAGACTAGCTAGGACATTCTTTAAAACATCTCAGTATTTGTGTTCCAGTAATACAGAGTTTGGAAAGACAAAGTAAATGATGACAGAATCGTAACTGTTCAAAGTGAACTGTTCATAAACATTTAGAAATGGATTTGAAAGAAGCCGGTACCGACCCGGTCACTTAAATTTCACAAATAATTACAAACAAAATGGCAAGGAACAAACGGCAAGGAAAATATGAAATCATATTCAAAAACAGTTGTAGGGAAAGGTATCTTGAGTATTTCAGCTCAGCCAGTAACAGGCTGTGAAGGCTGTGATTTAGTTTTTTACATCTGGATTTTAATTTAGATTTTTTATAAGAAGTTACATTTATTAATAAAGTGCTATATACTAGGGCTGGGTAAAAAATATATAGATTTCTTGATTTTTAATTGATTTTCATTTTTACAAACCAATATCGATTCTTACATCTCAAGAATGGATTAGTCATCCTGTTTCCAGTTGAACGGGACAGTGTAGCGTGTCTCCCATCCAATAATTTGCAATAATCTTTGTGCTTTGTTACTATTGAAATGAAACAAAGTCTTACATTTCAAATTACATCCATTTTATTACGAAATTCAAAAACATACAGTTTTGGCGGCGCAACATTGCTCTGGTGCTGCTCACGAACGGATCTTCTCTTCCGTTTTACCAGCGATAGTGCAAAATAAACATGTCACATGCCTGTCCGGTCTGAGCATGAGCTCCTGTCTTTGTCTGATCCCTCCCCCTTGTTATCGGATTAGTGTTGATTTCTCCCGTCTGTTCCCTCTTGATTTCTTCCCTTTATAAGCTCCTTGTGTTTGTTTGTCTGCGTCGCATCCTTGTCTTGTCTATGTCTTCCGGTTCCCTGTGTTGGTATGTCTTCAGTTCATGTTTTTGATTATGTATTTTGCCCCCTCGTGGGTTTTATTCTCTGTTTATGTTTATTTTTGCTTTAAACAAATGATCAATTCTGCACTTGAGTCCTCGCACCATTTCCTTTGTGTGTGCGTGACAACATGAATGAGCATCTGAAGGTGTGTTAAAAGATAAAGTATATCTTACCGAGCTCCGTATCATATCTCATGGACTTGCTCAATCAGTGTTTCAACTGTGGAAAGACTTCAGTGAAACAGCTTGCAAACAATGTCACATAACATGTCACATTTACCTCAGAAAACATATTCAGTGACCATAAACTCGTTAGTCAACTAGATACAATAGGCCATATCCCATAGGGCTAGCTCCATAGAGGAGCGTTTTGCTAAATATATGCACCATATTACATTTTATTTTTTTATTTTATTTTTAAATATTTAATGCATGTTTGAATAATTATGCCAAGTTTTTATGCACTCTAAAAAATGCTGGGTTGTTTTAACCCAATGTTGGGTCAAATATGGACTAACCCAGCGATTGGGTTGTTTTAATCCTGTGGTTGGGTTAAATATTTGCTTACGACAACACAATCGCTGGGTTAGTCCATATTTGATCCAACATTGGGTTGTTTTTTACTCAGAATTTTTTAGAGTGTGACAGTCACCATTTACAGCTCTAAAATTAAGAGGCCACTTCACGTTGAGAAATCAATGTTAAGCGGTCTCTTAATTTTTTTCAAAGCTGTAAATGTTTATCTTTCAAAAAACTAATGGCAGGAGAAAAAAATTATGTAATGGTAAAAGTTAATAGTATAACTTCATTATTATAAAAACCCCATCATTGAGTGTAATTTAATTGTTTGTACACAAATCAGTTCATTTTTATGTTCAATATTACAGTTCAATATTATAGGCTAATGTACCAACTCACACTTGAGAAAATTTGCCATCTATTGTACCTGATATATATCCAAAAGAATCAATATTGAATCAAATCGAATCGAACTGTGAAATTTGTGTCAATACCCAGCCCTAATTTATACAGTATAGATTGTTTCAAAGCAGCTTAAACAGGAAAATAACAGTGTTGCTGTTGTCAAATTCATGTAAAAAAAAAAACCCTTCTTACAATATATTTTGGTACCTAGGACAAGAACTAGGACAGGACTATTCAAATCAAACACTGCTGAACATGCTAATCGCTGTCTTCAGAATCATTAGAAAATCACTAGGGGTGTAATGATTTGTTTAACAATGATTCGATTCGTCTCACGATTTGAGGTTGTCGATACGATTTAAGGACGATATTGGTTCATTTAGAACTAGGGGTGTAACGATTCGTTTTAACAACAATTCGATTCGACTGAAATAAAACAGTCACACTGATTTAAATTTTTGGCTAAAAAGTTACTGAATCGATTTCAAGTCACTGAATTTTTTCGAATCATATCGTTCTAAATGAACCAATATCGTCCTTAAACCGTATCGACAACCTCAAATCGTAATACGAATCGAATCGTTGTTAAACTAATTGTTACACCCCTATTTAGAGCGGTATTTTTATTTCAGTCAAATCGAATCGTTGTTAAAACGAATCGTTACACCCCTAGTAACAACTCTATGAGAGCAAAACAAACAAACAAAAAAGATATATATATATTCCTCATTAGTGCCAGCGGGGATTGGTCGAATTATATATATATATATATATACACATAATATATTTCTATGATCGCGCCAGTTTGACCTTATCAGATGGAAGTAATAGCCGTTGGGAACACTAGATGAGATTCGTCTGATATGAGGTAAAAAAAAAAAAAAAACATAAATACTGTTGTGTTTCTCACAGAAACCAATCGGTTCCTGTCTGAAGACATCAATGTGTCGTCACGTGCAGCAGGGTTTTTGTGCATGTTGTCTAAGCATGTTTTTTTGTTTGTTTGTTTTGCTCTCATATAATAGTTACCCATTCACATCATTATATGACTGGCAGACAGTAACGGTTGGAGTTAAAAATCTTCGTGTTCTACTGAAGAAACAAACACACCTACATGTTGGATGCACTGGGGGTCAGCAGATAAACATCACATCTTCATTTTTAGGTGAACTATCCCTTTAATAGAATATTAATTCATCTGGTCATAATGTTCTAGCACAAAGGTTTACACTTAGCATTAGGAGTCTGGTTAAATAACTAACCTGATTAAACCAATAATAATAGTGACGCTTTACTATGCAAACAAATAAATGCATATACAAAAATAATCCATATTATCAGCAAAGAATATATTGATGTAATCCAAACACAGCTGTGCTTGGGCTCTGTATTTACTGAAGCTAAATGAACACGCAGCAATGCAGAGATGTGAATTTCTGCCATCCACATGTGTTTGGTCTGCAGCGCAGGCTCCTGTAGAGATCTGCTCATCTGGGCTCTCAGCAGGAGTCTGGCAGAGATCGCTACTGCAGAAGAGAAGTGAGAGAACACATCAATCACCACATCAGATGGAGAGAGGAAGATTTCAGCTTAAACAACTGGATGATTTCTTGCTGAGGAGAGACAATAAAGTAGGCACGAAATCCCGCAGACTTGCCATAGAGACCTAAATACATTGATCCTGAGAAGTAGAAGAAATTTCTCAAAACTGCTGGGTTTCTAACATTCTTTAAAATATGATATGATATATATAAGCAGAATTTTCATTTTTGCTGAACCATACCTTTAAGGTTGATCTATTTTCACTTGAACCAGTCATTGACCCAGTTAGCACCCATTCAGATCACCTTAGCACCACATAGCAATACCCTGGTAACTTTAGCAGACACTGAAAAAGGGAAGCATCCATGTCATTTATTTAAAGTGCAGTTTTATATTGCTATAATTAAAAAATAATGCGAGTAAGTAAACTAAATTAAACATTGACTAACAACATGTTTTTAGTTTTATGTTAATTGAAATGTTTACATATTAGAGCTAATTTAAATATATTGATTAAGTATGGTCGATTACACTTTATTTTATGGTGTCAACAGGCTTGTTTGAGATGAGCAAAATCGGCGCAGAACTGATCACCGGTGATCAGCGCGAGATGCATGCCGGTTAGAAATGTGTCCGAGGGCGGTCCGCCTTGCTCTGATGTTATGCTGACGTATGTCAAAAAACTCTCGCGAGCAAAAGGCGGATGTGTCGGATTCTACAGTCGAGCGCAGTTGCTCTCCACCGACTGCGCTGAACAAAAGCATGATGGGAAACGACTTGCTGACGACTAGGGATGGGTACCGAAACCCGGTATTAAACGGGCCCCGGGGCTGAATTTTGAAAGACCGTTGTATCGATAAGCTCGGCCGTTATCGGTTCTGCTTTCGGTACTTTTGAAAATACACGTGACGAGAGAGAGAGAGAGAGAGAGAAAGAGAGAGAGAGAGAGAGAGAGAGAGAGAGAGAGAGAGAGAGAGAGAGAGAGAGAGAGCGAGCGCAAAACGACAGCCCTAATGAGTGATGACGGAGGACAGTACAAAACAGTCAAACATAGCCTGGTTATACTTTACACTAGATTGTGATAGTGTGATTTTATTTTAGATTTTGGTTTCTTTGGCAAAGATTTTGGCTTTAGATTTTGGCAAAGAATATAATTGTAATATTTATGTCTAGCGCAACTTAATTCCCCTTGCAGCAGTAGCCTACACTGTCATTTCTCCCTATAACTCAAACTGACAGAATCAGCACGGTCGGTGATTGTTGTAAAATACAGTCTAGCAACTGCTGGTAAATTGTGGGACGCGTTTAATAATAAAAAGAGCGATTAAAAGCACAAAAATGTGCGCAAGAGATTGTTCCCAAGTCGGCGCGCGCGCTCTGAAACAGCCCGCAACGAGACGAGCAAATTACACTTTCGGTTTCACATTGGCGTCTAAACGATCAAATGTACTCAAACATCTAAGTCAAAATGACCGGCTTGGAGAGTCTCTTAAACACAACACAGTTTGTGTCTAAAATGGACGTTGTTATTATGGATAGTCGGGAGAAAATGTAGTGCATCTGCCTATTATCAGTCGCCTAATAGATCTGCACATGTCTTAAAGAGGCAGTGGTGTAAATAAACATGCTGATGAATTATTGCGAATTAAACAACCAAATGCAAAGAGAAAATCACTCGCAGCTCTTGAATGAATAACTTCAGCTTTAATAAGCATGAATTTATCCTATCTATGATAAACTATGCAGTGTTATTTATTTTACATTTGATTACTAGAATTCTTCCTGAAATTAAAGCACTGTGTAGACCTATATAATGTGTATCTTTGTTAAGTGTGTGTGTGTGTGTGTGTGTGTATGGGGTGTATATATATATATAATGGTAAATCTCAAAAAGTACCGATAAGAATACCGTTAAAGTACCGGACCGATAAGCAGTATCGGTAAGAGTAGTAATACCGTTAAAACCTTAACGATACCCATCCCTACTGACGACACAGATTAATAGACCATTTCAGAATATTTGTAAACAATTGGCACCAAGATACTTGGCAGAACGCGAGCGGCTTCTACTGACAAACTGAAGAGATCAGCCGACTAAACAGTTACATAGTTAAGAACATTGTTGTTGATTAAAGTTGAAACTATGACGAAAACGTGTTGTGTTTGGGGTTGCGCCGTCATATGTACAGCAAAAGGTGTAGGATTGTGATCTGGACGGCGCGAAGCGGAGGGGTCTTGCATCACTCTGAAGGGGTTTATTCTGCGATTAAAAACCGGCTGGGTGTACATTATCCCGCTTATTACACGGCTACTAGTCTCAAATAAATAATTATTAGACACAAAATATTGTCTCGAGATTAAATATTTTATTAGCTCTTACGCAAAGCTTCCGCGAAGGAAAACAGTTCCAACCTGCTTTAAGCCTTTATCTATTGCTGAAGATTTGCCATATGCCCTTGCTAAATGTTGAAAATGAATGCTGAAAGGGTTAGTTCACCCAAAAATGAAACCAAGCCTATGATTTACTCACCCTCAAGTTATCATAGGTGTATATGACATTCTTCTTTAAGACAAATACAATCGGAGTTATATTTAAAAAGTCCAGGCTAACGTTAATCCAAGCAGTAGTTTTAGTTGTGTTTGAAGTCCATAAAAAATGCAGCTGTCCGTCAAATAACGTGCTCCACACGACTCCGATGGGTTAATAGAGCCTTCTGATTCGAATCGATGGGTTGTGTAAGAAAAAGATCTATATTAAAAACGTTATAAAGGAAACCTGCCTTGAAGTCTTCCATTTTAACCCACGGCTGTTTAAGCCACAAGATGGCGCCAGCGTCAAGAATAGAAGTAGAACCGGTCAAGATAACTTGTAGTACCCGTATGAGCGGGTGTTATCTGGAAATAACATACCGCTGGAATGCGCGATTGACCAATCCGAATCAAGTATTTCACAGAACCGTGTAATAAAAACTGTTAAACGGACCAACTTAAATAATAAAATACACTTACCGGTTGTGGTCCATAACAACGCCTTCTCCAGACAAAGAGGGAACTGCGTCATCTTTTAAGAATAATCTTTCTGCGAATCCGGCATTAAACTGATTGAGATTGAGGAAGCAGTCCTCAGAAAAATGTGCTGCACATAGTTTTAAATTGTGATTATAATTTTCCAGAACAGAGTTAACCATAAACTGTAGCCATTGATCTCTACGTACAGCGTCCGTGGGAAGGCCAAACAAAGGTGATTTGACTCCGGGATGAAAATAACAGCGTTTCAGTGGCATGACGACAAACACACTCTACAAAAACAACGCTTCTCTCTCAAAATTACAACGCCCCCGAATTTGCGTGTTCTTGTGGGCGGAGGGTTCGTCAACAAACGGTTTTAGTTGCGTCATTAAAGCAGGAAGTGCAGGGCTGTAGTCCAAACCGGCCTTTCGCTGTAGGCTTTGAAAGGGAACTTCTGTTAAATAAAATATCTCGCTTGGCATTGAACTTTGAGCTTTATAATTTTACAGGTATTATTTATTCTCCAACAGCAACATTACACACTAACTAAAGTTTGAAAGATGGAATCGCAAAGAATGGGACGTTTAATGCAATTATCTAATCAACCAATCACACGGCAGTTGCTTCAATGCATTTAGGGGTGTTGTCCTGGTCAAGACAATCTCCTGAATGTCAGAATGGGAAAGAAAGGTGATTTAAGCAGTTTTGAGCGTGGCATGGTTGTTGGTGCCAGACGGGCCGGTCTGAGTATTTCACAATCTGCTCAGTTACTGGGATTTTCACACACAACCATTTCTAGGGTTTACAAAGAATGGTGTGAAAAGGGAAAAACATCCAGTATGTGGCAGTCCTGTGGGCTGAAATGTCTTGTTGATGTTAGAGGTCAGAGGAGAATGGGCCGACTGATTCAAGCTTATAGAAGAGCAACTTTGACTGAAATAACCACTCGTTACAACCGAGGTATGCAGCAAAGCATTTGTGAAGCCACAACACACACAACCTTGAGGCGGATGGGCTACAACAGCAGAAGACCCCACCAGGTACCACTCACCTCCACTAAAAATAGGAAAAAGAGGCTACAGTTTGCACGAGCTCACCAAAATTGGACAGTTGAAGACTGGAAAAATGTTGTCTGGTCTGATGAGTCTCGATTTCTGTTGAGACATTCAGATGGTAGAGTCAGAATTTGGCGTAAACAGAAGAACATGGATCCATCATGCCTTGTTACCACTGTGCTGGCTGGTGGTGGTGGTGTAATGGTGTGGGGGATGTCTTCTTGGCACACTTTAGGCCCCTCAGTGCCAATTGGGCATCGTTTAAATTTCACGGCCTACCTGAGCATTGTTTCTGACCATGTCCATCCCTTTATGACCACCATTTACCCATCCTCTGATGGCTACTTCCAGCAGGATAATGCACCATGTCACAAAGCTTGAATCATTTCAAACTGGTTTCTTGAACATGACAATGAGTTGACTGTACTAAAATGGCCGCCACAGTCACCAGATCTCAACCCAATAGGGCATCTTTGGGATGTGGTGGAACGGGAGCTTCGTGCCCTGGATGTGCATCCCACAAATCTCCATCAACTGCAAGATGCTATCCTATCAATATGGGCCAACATTTCTAAAGAATGCTTTCAGCACCTTGTTGAATCAATGCCACGTAGAATTACGAAAGGCGAAAGAGGGTCAAACACAGTATTAGTATGCTGTTCCTAATAATCCTTTATGTGAATGTATATTTAAGTTCTGAGTATCAATTAACTACATGTACTTACTATTGTCACATGTCTGTTCGTGTTTTTGTTTGTATTCTGATTCGTTCATGTTCTCCTTTGTTCAGTTTCCCACCACTCCTTTGTTACCTTCATTATTAGTTAATTATGTTCAGCTGTGTTTGCTCATTATCTTTTTTGTATTTCAATATAAGTTCTTCCATTTAGTCACTGTCTTCGTAAGTGTGTGTTGCTGCCTGGTTGTCTGTTTGCTGCTATTACCATTAAACCTGTCATTTTGGATTTATTATCTTCTTCTGTGTCTGCTTTCCTGCAACCCCTGTGACAAACTATAAGGTTCGAGTAAAATGAGGGTAAGATGAGAAGATGGCTTAGTTGCATGTAATTATGCATCATTTACTACTATTACTACAGTAAGTACATGTAACGTGAACACTGTAAAATAGCGTTACCGTATGGCAGGGCAATTCAAATCTTACCCTGGAGGGCCAATGCGGTGCAGAGTTCAGCTCCAACCTAGATCAAACACACTCACCTGCGATTTTCTAATGATCCTGAAAACATTGATTAGCATGTTCAGGTGTGTTTGATTAGGGTTGGAGCTAAACTCTGCACTGCATTGGCCCTTCAGGGTAAGATTTGAATAGCCCTGCCGTAAGGTCTTTATAATAAAGACCTTTTTACTTTGTATAAATGTTTTTATCTTTAGAAAAATACTTATTAGTTTACAACAAGGTTGCATTAGTTAATGCATTAACTAACATGAACTAACCATGAGCCTTCCCATAGTGCCTTGATGCCATGTGTTCCCCAGGTACACTGTAAAAAAAGACAAGAAAAAAAAAAGAAATTTCCAATTGAAATTTTTCTAGTGACTGATCACATCTAAATTTTTCAGTTGGCCAAATTGAAATTCTGTGATTTGATGCAATTTAATTCACAGATATTTAATTCACAGATATTTAATTTGGCCAACTGAAAAAATTAGATGTGATCAGTCACTTGAAAATTTTCAATTGGAGACCTGAAACTTTTTTTTACAGTAAAGCGACGCACACGCACCCGGCCATCCACGTGATGTAAAAGAAAAAGTGATTCACCAGACCAGACCACCTTCTTCCATTGGTCCATGGTCCAGTTCTGATGCTCACGTGTGGCACTGTTGGTGCTTTCAGCGGGGTCAGGGGTCAGCATGGGCACCCTGACTGATTATCGGCTATGCAGCCCCATACACAACAAACTGAGATGCTCTGTATATTCTGACACCTTTCTATCAGAACCAGCTTTAACTTCTGGAGCAGTTTGAGCTCCAGTATCTCGTCTGTTTGATCAGACCACACGGGCCAGCCTTCGCTCCCCACGTGCATCAATGAGCCTTGGCCGCCCATGACCCTGTGGCCGGTTCTCCACTGTTCCTTCCTTGGAGCACTTTTGATAGAGACTGACCACTGCAGACCGGGAACAGCCCACAAGAGCTGGATTTTTGGAGATGCTCTGACCCAGTCGTCTAGACATCACAATTTGGCCCTTGTCAAACTCACTCAAATATATAAATATTTCTAAACACATTTTCTTATAAAAAGTATAAATCTAGTTATATTTCATCTCTTTGCAGGCACTCTCGCTTGGGCTTTAAATGTTAAATGTGCTGTTCTTTACCCCGTGACTACAGTTAAACCAGTATTTCTCTCATCTAAGTTCTGCCTCCTCTTCGACGTAGGGTTTTCCTCGTCACTGGATTTCCTAGAACCAGCAGCTGCTCTGTGTTGGCTGAGGATCCATATTTTAATGGTTTGAAGAATCATGCTCCATTTATTCTATCCCAATTATTACTGAAGCTTTAGTGAGTAGAGTGAATGATGGAGCTTTGTTTAAGCCGCAGCACTGCTGACACACACACACACACACACACACACACACACACACACACACACACACACACACACACACACACACACACACACACACACACACACACACACACACACACACACACTTCTCTCTCTGGTTCACCTGCAGATTGGCCACTCAAATCAATAGAGTTTATGATGCCTGGCTCTTCCATTCATCATGAGGGTGATTGGGATCACAAACAACATCATGTGGAGGGGAGCAGACGAGCAGTGTGACACACATATAGGCTACACTTAGTGACATTACACGGATGCAGCTCAAAATTAGGCATTCTGGAAAGGTTCTCTCAAAGTGAACATACTACATTTATTTTAAGATATGGGGTTTTTAATAATGTTCTCATAACATTAGCACAAAAAGAGAAGTTATTTATTCATCGTTCATCCCAGCTAACAAAAAAATATATTCTAACTTCAGACATTATGCAATTTTGGATACACTGAAAATAATGAGTTTGTGGTATTGTAACATCTAGTACATTAATTCATGTAATTTATACATTGTAAAATCAAGATTAAGTTGGAACCATGTATCTTATGTAAAATTTACACAATTTCTTCTTCTTCTTCTTTTGACTTTTCCCTTCAGGGGTCGCCACAGCGAATCATCTGCCTCCATCCAGTCCTATCCTCTGTTTCCTCTTCTCTCTGACCGAAAAATTGCTATTTTAACTAAGGACCGGGACGTGTCAGCATAGCGTCTGAGGAAGTCGCCTGTCAATCGCGTCATATCTGTGTTACCCTCGGTTTTATTCTGCAGAAGCGCTTTTCTCTTAGCAGTGTGAACATGTCACAGCAGCCGGGCGAACGCACAGAGGAACATCATAACATAATTTTAAACACACTTAAATGTATCTAATATGATAAACAGAGCTGTGTGACCTTAGAATTATGACCGGAAAAGCGGAAATATTGCAGGCGCCCGGCGAATGTGTCCCGTCCCGTCATAATAAAAGTCCCGGTGCTCATGAGCCGTGTGTTTGTGTAACAATCGCTCCAGCGGCCTTGCTCAGGTCCACAACACTCGGTCCTGCTCTGCTTTACACTACAGTAGCGTTAATAACCGCATCCATGAACATGATTTCTGCCCAAGTCCTATTTTCCACCGGCTGTGAGGTGAAGACCACATGTCCCAAGATCCTGCGCTCCAACTTGGCGTCATCAAACTACGCCTTTGTTTAGAATAGGCGCCCTCCAGTGGACGGAAAGTTGCATAGTGCTACTTTAAATAACATTTACTTAATGTCTTCGCAAATGTCACATTTTTAGTTAAGTACATTTTTCTTGATACTGGCAAGTAAGTTGTACTTGATATCACAGCAGTAAAATTTACTAAGAAAAAGTAAGTGCAAATTGATCTTATCAAGTAAATCCTACAAGTTACTGCAACAGGTTCAACCCGGCCCTCAGGTGGAGTTAAATAGTCTGCAATAGGTGCTCTCGGGAAAGGGAAAGGTCCAAAGCTTTGCCCTGATGAAGACCATTGTTGGTCTAAACATGTTGGCTCTTGTATTTTTAAGTGACTTAAGCCATACCTAAGAAGGGTTTTTAATTATTTCCTTATCCTTTGTTTACATCTGACTGAGTGCCTTGGACTTGCCTTTTTTTGTCATTAAATCCTACAAGTTGTTTTTATCAGTGTAGAGTGAGTCTGTTTTTCTCCAGATTTACGTGAACTGGGTTTCTCTCATCAGCGAGCAGGAAATGGATCCAGAGTAAATAAATAATGCATGAGCATCCGCTCCAGTAACAAATGTTTTTTTTTTTGCTTGCCAACATGCAAATCTTTGGCTACTTTTGGAACCTGCCAACATCACACTCGCAACTAAGATGTGATACTGCGTATTGGCACACTGTGATTATCAAATGTGCAGACATTCAGAATGACAGCATTTTTTCTTGTGCGATATTGCTTAATAACATTGCATGACATAACTTTATGTATTGTATTCATTTTTAGCTACACTAGGGAAAAAAGATAACATTTAAATGAACTGGTTTTATTCAAATAAAAAATATTATTTATCATCACTTAACTGACCTATATACATCCGTTTATACCTTAAAATCAAGGTAGAAAGATCTCTTTAAAGGTTAAAATAGCAAGTTACCACTTTTTAGAGCTGGGTAGTACTGACATGAAATCAGTAATCTGGATGACGTAATCACAGTACAAAAATTAAATATACGTAAATAGATTATATTTGTTTTTTGAAAAAATACTCATAATCAGACTAGTTATATCTAATCAACTCCTGACAAACATTAAAGCTGCAGTCCGTAACTTAAATTTGTAAAAAAAATAAATAAATAAAAAAAAAAATGTGAGCAAGTAACCAGCCAGAGTTCAAAACTATCTGTGGTAACACTTTAGTATGGGGAACACATATTCACTATTAACTACAACTTTTGCCTCAATAAACTCCTAATTTACTGCTTATTAATAGTTAGTAAGGTAGTTTTTGTAGCATTAAGTTTAGGTATTGGGTCGGATTAAGGGATGTAGAATAAGGTCATGAAGAATAAGGCATTAATATGTGCTTTATAAGTACTAATAACCAGCCAATATCCTAGTAATATGCATGCTAATAAGCAACTAGTTAAAGGGGGGGTGAAACACTCAGTTTCAGTCAATCTCATGTCAATCTTGAGTACCTATAGAGTAGTATTGCATCCTTCATATCTCCGAAAAGTCTTTAGTTTTATCATATTTATAAAAGAAATATAGGCTGTACCGAGTCTTTCCGGAAAAAACCGAGCGCCTGGAGGCGTATCGTGTGGGCGGAGCTAAAGAATGACAAGCGCGCTAAGCGGTGACGTGCTCAGCGTGGAGGAACCCATGGCTATGTCAGCTAATACAGATAATGATCCAGAATCAAATCTGAGGGAGAAATAAATTGAACAGGAGAAACGGCAACATCAGGACGTCCGTCTCTGTGGTATGTAAGTTACTGTATTTAATGGCCTCTCCACATTTCTGTGTCTTTACTCGCAGTGTATGAGGACATGATTCGGTTTATGGACTATTGTATGTGACTAGACCTTAGAAGTAGCAAGCAAAACGGTTTTGCACGTCAGAATACTGTAACGTTATACAGAACAACAATGGAGTAACCGTTAGAGCATTTGAATGACGAAGCACGCGATCGTGTCGTTTACTGATGTTTACTCATGCGTCCGTAGCCGACAGCACAGACATTTGAAGCAGTTTAAGTTAACTCACCGGCTGCTTCCAAAGCAGGACCTTTATCGCTGGGACCGCTCCGTCAAAAACACACTTCTTTGGTCTGATTTGGTGAAGTTCTGTGACAGCAGTGGCGTGTAAATCCATTTTGAGACGGAACTGAAACGATGTTGTGAAGCTTCCCGTCATTTCTGCGTTCAAATCGGTTCAAATGCAGCGCTGCCTTCCCGGAATGCTGTGCTGAAGCGTTGAAGTCGCTCGACGTCACCCATAGGAATAAAGAGAAGCGCGGCGCCACATAAGTGTTCACGGACGACTGGATCTGCATCTGAGAGACTGTTTACAGCGTGCTCTAGTCACGCGCGCGCACACCCTTCCGGGAGAAGAGCCCGTACAGCCCATACAAGGACCTTCCGCTCTTTTTAACGTCAAGTAGACCCATACTCGAAAAAAACTCTCCGAAACTTGTGAGAAACCGGAAGGAGTATTTTTAACACAGAAATACTCCATCAAACGCCCAACATTAGTTTTTGAAACTTTGTCGTTTGGGATGTTTAGGATGGGAATCCATGTCTTTAACAGTGTAAAAAGCTCAGTATGCATGAAACAGCATTTCACCGCCCCTTTAATAATTAATAACTGAACCCTAAAATAAAGTGTTACCCTAGCTGCTTACCTTAGCTCGATTGACAACGGTAAGCATGTAATAATGTTTTTATTTACAGTGGTACCGGTGGATTTTCCAGGGGAAATTCAAGCATATATTTGCATCATTACATCACATCTGTACACATGAAGAAGGTGTCCCGGATAGCAGGCTATATAGCATGTGAGGATGAGGTCGAGATTTATAGCCTTTTCTCACAGCACTTGATATAATTAAACGTAGCAATTTGATGGCGGATCCAGAAAGGGTGAAACTACACTCACCAGTGACAACTGGAGATACACCCGTTGTTAAATGCAAACGGCTTTTGGATTGGCTACAGAAAAAATAAGATTGCAACTGGCCTAGGCAAAAAACAAGGATAATTTGAAAGGTGGAGTGAACTTGTGAACGTGTTTTGAAGGGGTTCAAAACAGACACAGAGACAGCTTTTTTTTCTGCTGGACAGATCACTTATTGTTTTGCTTGCTCAGTTGTGGACACTTAAATTTCAACTCTATTACCAATCTGTTCGCATTGACTCTATATGATAATTGAAATGAGCTGGATGACATCACCGTTTTCACCAGAGCGGATGTACAGCCGAATCAAATTCGGTTGCATTATCTTTCTGTTAACACTGTGAAGCTGCTTTGAAACAATTGGACTTGTAAAATGCACTATATAAATAAAGGTGATTTGATTTGATTGTTTTACTAACTACAATGTTGTCATGTCATTTGGATTCAGTAACAGACTACAATTTAAATGTAATCTACCCAGCACTATGTATTTTCATGCAAAAAAGGCAAGTCATTATTTTGTGCATTTGGGATCAAACAGGCTTGATGTGGTTTAGTTAGTGGGGGGTCTGGTTAAATAAGAACAGACGTGCATCAAGACATTCAGCAAGGGATTCCCTAGAGTGCAGAGACAAAAGGTGATTATGCATTTTTAATTATATAGTTTGGCTGTTAATCAGGATGGGACTCCAGCAGTACAGCAGGGAGATTCTGGCAGCCTGCAGGAGATGGAGGACAAACGCAGGCCTGAGGGATCTCGACAACACGGGCAACCTTCCAACGGCTCAGTTCACTCAAATTCACAGCGTCTCTTGTTCACAGAGCGGCTTTGTGCCTCCGAGTCGAGTTATAGTTGTGTGTATGCATGAGTTGATCTAAAAAACTCTAGTGTACTTAGAAGAGGGTCCAGCTAACAAAATTTTATGGCTTTTCCTTGTTTTACAAGCACAATTCAGTCCTTAAATCTGATCATTTAGATGCTCATAAAATTCTTATTACAAGTAATTTAAAAAATCTTATAAGGAATACTTTAGCACTAACATACAAATTAATAATTCATGTTTTCCTGACCCATAAGAACACAAGATTTAATACAAAAAAATCTTGTCCAGATAATCAAAGCACCACCTGACAGGATTAGGTTTAAGGTCAGGAACATCAGGATTAGGGTTAAGATTAAATGTATTTATCCACATAATCCTGTCCGCCTCATCACATTTCATTCAACAAACCGCAACTCAAAAGTCAATCATTATTTCTCACATTTCTGTGCAGCACACAACTCATAATATCAGAATAATAATTTCTGCAAGAGAGATCTGTTATAAATGTAATATATATATATATATATATATATATATATATATATATATATATATATATATATATATATATATATATATATATATATATGCACCAAATGATGTGTCAAATTCAATGAAAAACTTCAAATCAATGTCATATGTGATAATAAAGACATCTTGGTGACACTTCAATTAAAGCCTTTATGTATGATGCATTATATAAGCATTTTGTTGCAGTAATTATACCTTGTAATTAACTTTATAATGCATTGTATGGAAAAATTGGAACCAGTTATAATACATTATAATGCTGTAGAAAGTAAAACGCATCAACAGACAACAAACAAATCTACTCATTTTAATGCACTTTATCATTGGTTACAATTACCTATGAAAAAATATAATACTTTTATAATGTACATTATGAATACCTTTATAATGCATTATACACAAGCTTTAAGGAAGTATTATCGAAATTTCATTATTGATTTGACCCAAATGGCAGTGATTATTTAGATTATGTTTTAAGTGCATGGATGTGTATGAGCTTTTACTAAAGTTGCTTTCTTTTGTTAGTCGAACCTCAAATCAAGACAAGTTAAATTTATTTGTATAGTGCTTACACATACACATTTAAAGTATGGCTTTAAAGAAAATTATGATATTAATGTTTATAATATATAAATATAGAGCTGGGCCATAATATAGTTACATTTTTATGAAGATACAAACAATCAAGCAGTCGAGATTTGCTTTATATCACTTTACGGTAGTGTATTGTTTATATAAAGTTGGACACACACACACACACACACACACACACACACACACACACACACACACACACACACACACACACACACACACACACACATAATAATAATTATATTAATTATATATTATACTTTTTATAAAGTGCTGGGCTGGGCCATTCTCTCGGTTATTGAAGCTCAGGGCAGATCCTCACTAATCATCTTACTGGATCTGTTTGCAGTTTTTGACACAGTTAACCAGCAGATCCTCCTATCAACTTTCATAATGAAAGGGATCTCAGGAGCCGCACTCCAGAGGTTCAAGTCTTACCTCTCCTTCAGCGTGTCGTGGAGAGGTGAGGTGAGGTGTCTGAGTCGCAACATCTAGCTACTGGAGTGCCTCAGGGCTCAGTCCTGGGCCCAATTACGCTCTTCATCAACAAGTCATCACTAGGATCTGTCATTCAGAAACATGGCTTTTCTAAACAATGGTGACAAATCAACTGGTGACACTCAACTCTACTTCTCATTCCAGACAGATGATCTGATGGTAGCTGCTCACATCTTGGCCTGCCTGACAGACATTTCTTGCTGGATGAAGGACTGTGGGTTAAGTAAAATAACACCTATACGATTGGCTTCATGACTCTGTCTACTCTCCACCAATCAGCTGGTGTTTGGTGAGCATTCTGGCACAATATCGCTGCCATCGCATCATCTAGGTGGTGCTTGAGGAGATTCCCCCTTCCATATGTAAAGCGCTTTGAGTACCCAGAAAAGCACTATATAAATGTAACAAATTAATATTATTATTATTACTACATGTTGCTCCAAATTCAATTAGATGAAATATCCACTAGAGATGCGGGTTTTTTCCAGTAAAATATCCAAAAATCACTAACATCAGTGTTCACAACATCAACAGTGTTATATATTTTGTTCAGTTGAGTACTTACAATATCCCAAATGTTTCCAACTATTTGTAAATTTTGAGAAAATTGCCATTTTAACCAAGGACCGGGACGTCTGAGCATAGTGTCTGAGGGAGTCGCCTGTCAATGGCATCATATCTGCGTGACCCTCGGTTTCTGGTTTTATTCTGCAGAAACGCTTTACTCTTAGCTGTGTGAACAAGTCACAGCAGCCGCTGAGCGAACGCACAGAGTAACGTCATAACATCATTTAAAACACACTCAAATGTGTCTAATATGATAAACAGAGCTGCGTTACCTCAAACTCAAGACCGGAAAAGTGGAAATGGCGCCGGCGACTGTGGCATAATAAAAGTCCCACTGCTCACGAGCCATGTGTTGTGTTTAATCACTCCAGTGGCCTTGCTTAGCTCCACAACACTCGGTTCTGCTCTGCTTCACATTGCAGTAATGTTAATAATTGCATCCATGAACTTGATTTCTGCCAGAGTCCTATTTTCCCCTGGCTGTGAGGTGAAGACCACACCCCAAGATTCTTGGCGTCGTCAAACTGTGCCTTTGTTTTGAATTGGTGACCTCTAGCGGACGGAAGACTTACATAGTGCAACTTTAACGTCTAGAAAGCTGTAAATCTTGTTTCATTATTTTCAGGATACATTTTATTATATTATAATTATTATATTAATAACCTAAACAATAAGCGAAATTATATGTTAATAAGAATATTGTTCAAGGCTTTAATAGTCACAGTTCTGGTGTGTCCTGATCTTCACTAGCCTCTGTTAACTGCCAGTGCACTGACCTGAGCAGAGATGTGACATGAGAGGATTTCCAAAGGGGTTTCATGTCGACTGTCCCTGCAATTAATGTCCTGTTAGTCAGTATGGGTGAAAAGCATATGTTAAATGACTCTGTGCCCTGAACATTTGCTCCAAGCCTTTCGTGTTTTTCACACATCATTCATCTGTGAGGCTTGATCAGTGTGTATATATTTCGGCACTCATATCAAATAGTGCAGTACTACGTCCCAAAAATAGATTTAATGTAACTCAATGGAAAACATGTTGAAAATGCAGCTTTAACCTACACTGTAATATATATATATATATATATATATATATATATATATATATATATATATATATATATATATATATATACACTCACCTAAACGATTATTAGGAACACCTGTTCAATTTCTCATTAATGCAATTATCTAATCAACCAATCACATGGCAGATGCTTCAATGCATTTAGGGGTGTGGTTCTGGTCAAGACAATCTCCTGAACATCAAACTGAATGTCAGAATGGGAAAGAAAGGGGATTTAAGCAGTTTTGAGCGTGGCATGGTTGTTCCTGCCAGACGGGCCGGTCTGAGTATTTCACAATCTGCTCAGT
Organism: Pseudorasbora parva; assembly: GCF_024679245.1. Lineage (NCBI taxonomy): Eukaryota > Metazoa > Chordata > Actinopteri > Cypriniformes > Gobionidae > Pseudorasbora > Pseudorasbora parva. The sequence goes on from NC_090181.1 coordinate 44,092,073, forward strand.
TACTGGGATTTTCACGCACAACCATTTCTAGGGTTTACAAAGAATGGTGTGAAAAGGGAAAAACATCCAGTATGAGGCAGTCCTGTGGGCGACAATGCCTTGTTGATGCTAGAGGTCAGAGGAAAATGGGCCGACTGATTCAAGCTGATAGAAGAGCAACTTTGACTGAAATAACCACTTGTTACAACCGAGGTATGCAGCAAAGCATTTGTGAAGCCACAACACGCACAACCTTGAGGTGGATGGGCTACAACAGCAGAAGACCCCACCGGGTACCACTCATCTTCACTACAAATAGGAAAAAGAGGCTACAATTTGCACAAGCTCACCAAAATTGGACAGTTGAAGACTTTTACAAATGTTGCCTGGTCTGATGAGTCTCGATTTATGTTAATAATAATAATAATAATAATAATAATAATAATGCGTTCGATTTATATAGCGCTTTTCAAGGCACTCAAAGCGCTTTACATAGAAGGGGGGACTCTCCTCAACCACCACCAATGTGCAGCATCCACCTGATGATGCGATGGCAGCCATATTGCGCCAGAACGCTCACCACACACCAGCTGATTGGTGGAGAGGAGACCGAGTGATGAAGCCAATCAGAATAGGGGGATTATTAGGAGGCCATGATGGACAGGGGCCAATGGGCAAATTTGGCCAGGATGCCGGGGTTACACCCCTACTCTTTTTCCGAAAGACATCCTGGGATTTTTAACGACCACAGAGAGTCGGGACCTCGGTTTAACGTCTCATCCGAAGGACGGTGCTCTTTGTCAGTATAGTGTCCCCATCACTATACTGGGGTGTTAGGACCCACACAGACCACAGGGTGAGCACCCCCTGCTGGCCTCACTAACACCTCTACCAGCAGCAACCTGGTTTTCCCATTTGGTCTCCCATCCAGGTACTGACCAGGCTCAGCCCTGCTTAGCTTCAGTGGGAAACCAGTCTTGGGCTACAGGGTGATATGGCTGCTTTATGTTGAGACATTCAGTCAGAATTTGGCGTAAACAGAATGATAACATGGATCCATCATGCCTTGTTACCACTATGCAGGCTGCTGGTGGTGGTGTAATGGTGTGGGGGACTTCGGTTTGGGGGACTTGGCTCACTTTAGGCCTCTTTATATATATATATATATATATATATATATATATATATATATATATATATATATATATATATATATATATATATATATATATATATATATATATATTAATGTTGATGATCAGGTTATTTTTCGCCCGTGTTTTGATTCTGTACTCTTTCAGAACATGTATAATAGTACCCTACAGTATAATAGTGAAAACACAGAAATCTGTATATTTGCGTCAATGGTGTGGAAGCGTTGTCTCATAAATGATGGAGATTTTCGTCATAAGAAAGTGTTAACGGGAACATTAGCATAATGTTCTGAGAACATGTTTTTGTTAGCGGTGTAAATTCTACACGAAGCATTAATCCAAAATGGAGTTTTCGTTTTGAAATGATCTCCATACACACTAGCGTTTTCCAAAAGATTCTCGTCCACATTGAAACATCAGAAAATGTTCAAATCATCTTACGTCAGATGCACAAAATAATAAAATCTCACTGACATGATACAGAGCGACCAGACATAGTAAAGTTATCATGCTATTCTTCTGGCATGATCATTTTATTAGCAAAATATCTCACCGCTTACTGGAGTGTCCAGGTCACACGGAATGGCCATTCTGGCCTAAAATTGTATTTCCGTCCATGTTTTGCCGCAGGAGAGCAATTGAAAGTAAATTTTCTGTTATCTTTGCTGGAATGTAATATGAAGATTGTACAAAGTAACATATATCTTTAGCAACAATGTGACTGTAACGTGTGTTTAGTTGTTTAGGTTTAGCTTTTTTACCTGTGTTACAATTTACCTGTGTTCCTGATCATTAGTTAATTAATCCCTCACCTTTTTCTGTTCTTCCGATTACTCACTGTTATTTAAACCCTGAGTTCTGTTTATTTGATCATCTGTGCTTGTGTTTGCTACTTCTTTTTCCGTGTAGATTTAATAAAGACTTTACTTGTTAGTCGTCTTCTTCTTTGTGCGCGTGTTTACAGCCATCGCTTGACAGAGCAGTATAGGGCATAACACATAGTGAATAGCACATAGCAGGCACATGGCTATACTATAAATGCGCATTATTGTTTTCAAATATCTCCATTTTCACAGTCTACATGACAACACGGAAATGGTGTTTTCAAATGTATCCACTTGGGATAGCGTCTTTACAGTACAATGTGTAGTCGGGCAGACGTAGCCCAAATTCCAGTGTATTTATCAACAAAATCATTTTATGCAGGTTAAACACAGTGACAGGCACACTAACACATTATGTTCAGTAAACATGACTGAATCCAGATGTTTTCATCAGTTTTTAGCTCCACTTTTGCATATGATTTCTGTGAAGTTCATCATTTGGAAGTAAATGTTACTCCCCCTTGTGAAATGTTCATTGCAGTCACAGTAGAAACCCAAAATTACAGAAACACTGTCAGCGTGAAAGCACAACACGACCCTGCTCTTGCAATTTATGCTCAGATGCAGGAAGTGTGAAACAGGCCTCAAGCAGATGAACTTCATGACATCAGTGATGTTCACATTGAGATGGTGTGACTTTTTAACCTAAAATAGATTGTTAATTGACTTCCTACTACAGTAGTGGGAGAATTCGTTACCATTTCACGAGTTCACACGTACATCAAATTAAATAAAGTAAAGATTATGCGTATTTGCCGTGCTGTCCTGGGGAGGGCTTCAGGCTCAGAATTTGGCCCGAAGCCAGAGTACCCCCCAAAAATGCAAGAAGCAGAGGACAGCCACCAGAGCAAGTTAGCTTTACCAGCAAGTAACATTATATTTATAGTTCATCACCATGGCAACCTTGTGCGGGTCCATGATTAAAGCGATTCTCACGTGTGAAAAGTATCTGTCTATAGTACGCAGAGGCGGCAATCGCAAGAAAGATTGATGTGTGCCTGTAACAAATTATTTAAGATCATTTTCTATTTCTGTTGTAGCTTCCCTTGTTCCCCTGTGCACTTTTTACACTGTCCGAGTGCTTTCGTGGTTGACTCTATCATCAATTTTTTTTTTCTTTTCTAAAACAACCTGCTGTTAACATAGGACCTTAGAACAATTATTAGAGTTTAGAAGACGGAATCGGAAAATTGTGAATGGTAGCAAACACAATTACATTCAGGAAAAGCAGAATTGGTTTTACCATGAATACTGATGGAAGCGGCTGAAATGGTTTAGAAATCTGTAAGGAAAAGTTTTTGTAGAATTGCTTCGAGCTGTTTGAGCTAGCCATACAGCGTGAGTGGGCGAGGCGATCTGCCGGAAAAGCAATCCATGCTAAAATGAAAATGGTCAACGAATGAAGGTAAATCTGCTGTGTATATATATACACACCTCTTATCGTTGATTAGCTTGATGTTCTCCACCCATGTTTAATTAGGTTTAATTATCTGCACGTGCTCCTCCCGAAATTTGTTTAATAAAACATCACTAATTAATGCATTAACCCTTGTGTGGTGTTGTTCTTCAGCCAATGTTCTTGGGTCTGGTGGACCCACTGCATTTTTGGGCACAATTTGCACAAAACACAATCAAACAATTTTATGCTAAAATACTCAACAGATGTTTACTTCATCCCAATTGCAAGCAATATAAACAGCATATATGGTTAACATTTGCGCTTTACCTTTGTTAGATCATTTTTAGGTGTTTAAGTGCTAGTCGTTTTTTGTCATTTTTTTAATAAAATGTAATTAAAAATAAGATAATCAATTGTAATCTTGATATTCGTGGAAATAATTTAACAAATGAAGCAAGGTTTTTCATAACTATTGATTTTTAGTTATCTGAACTTTATAAGAAATTTAACCCATTCAGGTCTCACACACACACACACACACACACACACACACACACACACACACACACACACACACACACACACACACACACACACACACACACACACACACACACACACACACACACACACACAAAATCTAACAGCAGGCCCAGATAGGAAGAGGACAGAGTGAAGGTGAAAGCTCTTCTTCGTTTTTGAACTAGCTGGTGCTCAATCTCATCCTCTTCTTCAAAGTCACTGTCAGACTCTGAATGTTCAGAAATGTGATCCTCACATTCTGAAAGCTCTTGCTCTACAGCAGGGGTGGCGAACTCCGGTCCTGGAGAGCCTCAAGCTTGGACACATACTCTGCAAGAACAAAGAAATTTGTTAGTTTTCTCGAGATGGCAAGAACAAGAACAAAGTTCATTCTGGCAGTACATTCCATACTTCATGAGAAAAGCAGGTGCCGATCATCTTCGTTTCTCTGCATTAACCACGCCTATTTTAAAAAGTCTGACCAATCACACAATAGTTCTCGAACAATCGCAAGAAAAAAGTTCTGCTCAGGCGATGTGTCGAGAACAAGCTGCGAGAAATCCCAAACCAGGGCAGCCCTGGGAGCGAGAATTTTTTCCTCTGTTCTTGCGGAGTATGTTGCAGCCTTCAGTCCTGCAGAGTTCAGTTCCAACCCTGATGAAAATCACCTGCCTGTAGATTTCAAGTAACCCTTCAGGCCTTGATTAGCTTAATCAGGTGTGTTTGATTAGGGTTGAAGCAAAACTATGCAGGACTGTGGATCTCCAGGACCGACGTTCGCCACCCCTGCTCTACATTATCAAAAGCTTCACTCTTTTCCAAAATCAATTGCAAGGCCCCCTGAGCAGCAAATCTTTTAGCAATCTCGATCAGTTGTAAAAAGGAAGAACACTGGCAAAGCTATATTTATTGTGTCCCGCCCCCAATATGCAGTTGGGATAGAGTATGAGAAAATAAAGATTGGTTCATTCAAGACCAACCTGGTCTCATTGGCAAAACGTAGCTGTGGCAACGTTTTTGCAAACCACAAAATACGTACCAATAGTTACATATCGCGACGGTTTCAAAGTGAAATGAACACTAGAGGCAGTAAAACAGCATTTTTTATCGTTTTCTTTTTTTTTACCATAGTCCATGATTTGTAAACGAATACATTTTTTTTTATTCAAAAACGAGTTTGCGTCACTTAACTAGTTCCATATGTTCGGATTTTCTGACCTATTAAGAAGTGATGTCCGGTTCGCGAACGAATCAATCTTTTTAACCGGATCTTTATAGTGAACCGGTCGAACCAGTTCACCAAATCGAACTGAATCGTTCTAAACGGTTCGCGTCTCAAATCAGGGCTGATCCCACAAGTTACTATAGTTATAACTTTCTGACAGTCTCTCCGACTAGAAATAAACTAATGTGTTGAAGTAGATGTATTAACTCCAACAATTAGCCGAAGTGAGACATGTTTTGCTGAGAGATCTGATGAGCTCACGAGCAGCTGGTAATGAGCATGCGCGTGTAACCGAACATAGCGGTTCTATGATCCTCGGATCAGCCGTACAGAATCGAAAACCGTTTCTGTCGGACACGTTCGATACTGAGAACCGATGAGCCGATGAGCTGCGCATGCGTGTTATTTGTTCAGATGAACGAAATACAAGTTTTAAGTGTATAAAACTAATCACGTTTGAAAAAAAACATCATAACAAAGCTGTCTTATCACTGTATTATTTTAAAGTTTGGAAACAATGGATTGTAAAAGGTCAAATTAAACATTTATTTGTTTAATCAATAATGCATGATATTTTCAGGATCAGCTTTTTTCTTATTTAATTTCTAAGTCGATACACATTTTGAAATGTAATCAAAACAGTAGGTTTGATATAGACTAACGTTACATATTCAGCTTGCAGCAGTTCGCAGCTCAGCACACACATACACACACACACTGATACAGCGGTTCTCTCGAGTCAGATCGACCGGGTTGCAACCGTTCTCGGATCACCAGTACAGAATCGAGAACCGTTTCTATCGGACACGTTGGATCTTTCGGACATGTTCGATTCTGAGAACCGGTGAGTGGAGATACTGAGCATGCGTGATAGCGTTGTAACCGAACTGTTTCTCTAGGAGTGGGACAGAGTAATGCTTATAATACATGAGCACGGGTGAACTGAGGATTTGTGTAAGTTTATGTTATGTCAATGTAAGTTTATTTAATCCGTGTAAAACATCAGTGTTTGCACGACAGTGGCTGTATTGAGTGCTGTTGCAAAACATAAATGAAAAAAAGTATCAAAGATGATGATGATGACAATAATAATTATTACTATACTAAGTTTTGATTAGAAATGCTTTATAGGGATGTGTTTGAATTTATTTTCATCCGCCGGGATGATAGAAATGACGTCATTGCGTAAAGCCGTAAATGAACCAGTGATCTGGTTTTTTTAACCGGATAATTGAAACGAACTGTCCGAAAGAACCAGTTCGCAGAAAAGAACCGAACTTCCCATCACTACTATTAAGCTTGCTCGATAGCTCAGCTGGTACAGATTTGAAATTGCCATGCTGAAAGCTCGGGAACACAAGCTAAAATGACATGGATATAATCTTATTTTTGTCATATTTGCGTTTGTTAACACTATCGGGTAGGTTTAGGGTTTAGTGTGGGTGTACGTTAACATGATATATAAACAATAAATAATATAGCAGACAACCCGTGACACGGGTTGTCTGCTATATTATTTATTAAAGCTTATTTATTAAATTCAGGCAAATGATGAAACATTTATTAAAATTAAGATACAATACAAAGCTTTCTACAAAACTTAATGAAGTGGTCAAAATAATTTCTGACCCGATGTCTTTGAGATATATTGCACGGCTGTGCACATTTCATAATCAATACAGCCTAGATGAAATTTAAAAATAATGTGATAAAATAATAATACACACTAATGTATACAATTGTGTATTTTATTTTCTCTTAACTCTGTATATTGTTATATGGTTGATAATTACATTATTTCCATATGTAGTGTTCCTTTAACTAAATGTATATGATTTATATGAACAGTAAACAAAGAACTCTTATTTTGACATTCTGGCCCGGAGTCGCGAACGAACTGCTGAACTGCGCATGCTCCCTCACACTAACAGAAGAGCTGTGAAGAGCACACGCGACTCTCTCGTCCTCTTCATTTCTATCCTGTTTTTACAGGTAACGTTAATCACACGGACATTATAAGAGAAACTGTTCAATATATAACAGTGATTGTGTTATGTCGATGTATGAGGAAGGTAAAGTGTTGAATGTGATTCTGCTGATGACGTTTGGTTTTTTTCAATGTATGTTCTCTCTTTAACTTGAGGAAAATTATCTAAATATGCACCAGTAATCATTATATATATCTATAGACTTTCATTAATCGTTTTTGGGTTGTAAAATGTTAGATTGTTCGAGTTAATGTGTCAAAATAGATCGTTAGAAGTCTCTGAGAAGCTGATTCTGTGATCGCGTTTGGCGCGATTGGTGGTCACATGACCAGTCGCTGAGGGAAGAGTGGAAAGCCTCAGTCTGTTTCGCCATTGTAAATATTCACCTGTGTGAGGAAATAAATAGTAAATTGTGCTATACAGCATCTTTAAAAAGGAAGTGGTTCAAAATATGCACTTTTATACTATATATTAGGGATGGGCATTTTCCCAAAATATTGTATTCGAATATTTGGGCTCATAAAAATCGAATATTCGAATATTCGTTTATTTAAATTAGGTATTTTGAGAAAATGAGAGATGTTTCTTTCTTTTTTTCTCTAAACATGTCGTCACCATTTCTAAACAAGCTTATGATTAGGCAATGTACACAACACGCTTACGTTATATCTTAAGGTTTTTAAAACATTAAACAGTGTGTAAAAAAATGCCTAAAGAACAAAAGCATTATAAGCTCAAGGAGCACGAGCGCAGAGCGCGTCAGTTAGCGTGACGTATACACACACACACACACACACACACAAACGTCAATAGGCTATAGCCTACCGACCTGTGTGTGCGTGTGTTTGATATGGCTGATGTGTTTACTTTGTATTGTTTCACATTTTCATGTAGGGATAAACTATAATATTATTGGATTATGATATTATTCTCGGGTGAGAAAATGCGCCACTGACAGGCGTTGCGGAGACAAAGATATCGGTTAAGTGAAGTCTGAGTGAAGAACTTTGTATTTTCTGTTCATAAACCCTCAAAGAACTTTAAAGGAAGCATTTGTCTCGAGATCATTTTGCTATCATAAGTTCTCACTCGCACTCGGGGTAACTTAGCTACAGATGAGCTTACCTGCACTCCTGAGCAGTGATCGCTCATTCCACTGGTGTTTGGATTTCATGTGATTCTCGTTTGTGGTGGTGATATCATTATAACTCAGTTTCAGTAATTGATTTCATCAAAAGTAACTCCATTTTGTGCATTTTCATCATAGTGCAAACAGCATTTTCAATTTTCATCGAAGTAACGTTAATTCCAAACATTGCGAGGCAGACGACGACATTGTGATCAAATGCACTTAAATTATTAACCTGCTCCACAACGCCACCCAGTGGATTGAGATATAACTGCGAGATTTAGAGGGATTTCTCATGGATGCACTGTGTAGCCAGTTGCTTGTGACTTTTTATTTTATGTCATCCTACTTTTATTATTTTATTTTACCTTAACTTATTTGTGTTGAAATAAATATTTTTGTAAATGTTTTAACTTCATCACAACTTAATGTTACCCTTTCATTGTTATTTATGTTTAATTTTCAATGGTTCCAGTCGGGAGTTCCTACCAATTGTTGTAGGTGGGGCCTTAATTAGTGGCGCACCTTAGGATGCGTTATCCGCTTCCCCTTTAAGCGTTCGCGCTCAGTCTGACTGAATGCAGCGGGGGAAGTGCGGAGTGAAACAGTAGGCCTTCCAGTGTGTGTGTGTTTTCTAATTTTGCTCCAACCTAGTTTTTCTTTAAAGTAAATAAATGCACGTCCTTCATCTCATCCATGTTTGGCTGTCCTTCTGTCCTGAGGGTACCACTTGATATCTGCTACAACTGCATTTACTGCCAGCCAATTAACAAAATAAAATTCGAATAGTATTTTTAGTTTTCGAATGTTAATTACAGATCGAATATTCGACTATTCGAATATTCGTGCACACCCCTACTATATATATAAACATATATTGAGTAAGACCAAATTTAAGTCATATTTTCTTTATAAAAATGTAAATTGATGTGCATAAAATGTCTATGGAATATTCAGGTGTCATGAGACAAGAAAAATGGTAAAAATAAATTTATTTTGATAACACTGACACTAAAGTGATGGAAATTGAGAATAGAATGTGAAGCAAAGCTTTAAAAGTGATTGTATGTACTCGAAATTGATTGTGAACTAAATAAGCACACTAACAGAAGAGCTGTGAAAAGAGCAGACGCGACTCTCGTCCTTTTCATTTCTATACTGTTTTCTCAGTAATCTGTCTGACGGGTCTACGGAGGCGGGGCCTGCAACAATAACATTATAATATTTAAACATAACTATAAAACAAAATACATTGTTTGGCTAAAAAAGTATCCTAGTCTTCTCCTTTCCTGTCGGCGCCGATAAAATGTTTGCACAATGAGGACGTTCATTTGGTGAATTTGCCTCGAGTATAGTTGGTGCTGCAGATAGTAATCCCATAATATTAACAGTATTGGCAACGATATGCGTCTGTTCAGTCATTCTTGTCAAAGTTACCCACTGAATTGACAACACACTAACGCCAGACGCACGTCCGCTAACAAACCAATCAATGTTAAGATGCAGCCCACATAGATGATGACAACAGGACGCCAGTGCCTCATGTAAAGTTCTTTAATGCGCTTGCATAACTGCATTGTGAAAGCAAACCAAAACTAACCAAATGTATCAAAACACGAACTTTGGTGCGGACTTTCAGGTGTAAAAACGCCCTAAACCTACCCATCACACACACAAATACTAACCCAAAACTTCAGGCACACTTGTACAGTGTGTGGTCATTCAAAAAAATTTCTGATATTCTTCACAGAAAATGAGCCAAGGCCAATGAGTCTGAGTTTGAAAAAATAATTATTTGTATACTTTTTCTTTTGATAAAAACGAAAACGGGTCCCACAGACCGAACATCATAAAAGGGTTAAATAACATTTACAAACAATGAGCAATGAATAGGTTACAGTGTCATTCTTTGTTAACATTAGTTAAAGGTGCACTATGTAGTATTTTTGCAGTAAAATATCCAAAAACCACTAGGCCGGTGTTATATATTTTGTTCAGTTGAGTACCTTCAATATCCCAGAAGTTTCCAACTATTTGTTAATTGTGAGAAAATTGCTATTTTAACTAAGGACCGGGACGTTTCAGCATTGCATTTGAGGGAGTCGCCTGTCAATTGCGTCATATCTGCGTTACCCTCGGTTTCGGCTTTTATTTGGCAGGAGCGCTTTACTCTTAGCAGTGTAAACAAGTGAACGCACGGAGTAAAGTCATAACATCGTTTTAAACACACTTAAATGTATCTAATATGATAAACAGAGCTGCATTACCTCAAAATCATAACCGGAAGAGGGAATCTGTGCAGGCGCCCGGCGAATGTGTCCCGTCCCGTCATAATAAAAGTCCCGGTGTTCACGAGGTGGGAATTTGTTTAACAATCGCTCCAGCAGCTGTGCTCAGGTCCAGAACACTCGGTCCTGCTCTGCTTTAGACTACAGTAACATTAATAATCGCATCCATGAACGTGATTTCTGCCCGAGGCCTATTTTCCACCGGCTGTGATGAGAAGACCACATGTCCCAAGATGCTGCGCTCACACTTTGCGTCATTAAACTACGCATTTGTTTCGAATAGGCGCCCTCCAGTGGACGGAAAGCTGCAAAGTGCACCTTTAATAAAAATACAACTGTTCATTGTTACTTGAGGGGGTGGAAACAGCCCAAACGGTCTGCAGGGTGCTAGAACACACAGGGCCTGAGTTACACACTTTCAAAAAGGAATTTAATAAAGAAAGAAAAAAAAAAACAGCTAATTTTTTGGGGGTTATAACAGCTTAGACAACATATACTTATGTTTATCACTTTTAGCAGTGTTTTATGTAACTTCAAAGGGTTTCCTGTAAAAAATGTTTACAGGAACATTACCAACACCAATGGTGTTTTTAACTTAGACCACACTGTGTATGGGAAGCTTTCAATTTGGGTAGGCCAAATCCAGTCGGAAATCCCAAAAATGGTACCATATGTTATGTGGCTAAAAATTTACAAAAGTTTAACAAAGTTTAACAAAGTTTACTCACATTTGCTGTCCTGTGGTAAAACACGAGTGGAGTTGCTTTTTAGACCAAACATAATAATGCTGATTGAGCGCGACCTGGACGCATTAGTGAATGAGGAGTTAATTTCTAAATAAAATTATCTTGACAGAAGAATTTTGTGATAAGTTTATAACATCTGTATCCTCTCAGTGAGCATTTTTACGCATGTGCAATGAGTTGAATTTGGCGTTTCAGTGTGGATGAGAAACATTTGGGAAAAGTGAGTGTGGACGGAGAGCGTTTTAAAATGAAAACGCCGTTTTCAAATCTATCTGGATTAATCTAGACATAGCCAAAGATTAATAAATGCTTTGGAAGAATTTTCACTGCTGGTTCCTGTAAATAATGTAGTTAATGTTAAAAAGGGAACCTTATTGTAAAGTTATCTTTGGCCAGGCTCCATCATTACCCAGTGTTCACAATCTCCTGAGTATTAACCAGTCACACCCGTTCCCAATCACCCCACCAATTACCAGCTCACACTTAAGAGCCGGGGTGTCCAATCCTGCTCCTTGAGGACCACTGTCCTGCAGAGTTCAGCTCCAATTCCAATTAAACACACCTGTACCAGCTAATCAAGGTCTTATGCTGCGTTCCAGGAAGGTTTTTGATCCCGTAAGCTTCAACTTCAAACCATGACTCATGACTTTGTAACGTTCCAGGTAAAGTCATGCCAAACTACCTGAGCGCGAGGAATTGTGGTAGCTAGATGTAAACAAAGCATGTCAGAGCGTACAGGGCTTATGCTCATTTACAATCGTTTCTATCGACATAGTTGCTTACTCCTTGCTTATTTGAAGAACTGCGCATAAGGCAAGAGATGTTATACCCTTTGTTTAATATTATTTGTATATTTGGAAATGTATTTGCTATTGATTTATTCTTGCACTTAATGGACTGAGCTAACGCTAGAAAAGCTGCTGCTAATGCATAACATTCGCTGATAAATAACATTACAGCAGTACCTTATTTTAATAAACAATTAGGGTTTTAAGGTACGACTTCCATGAACACCACATCCATAAACAATAATATGTGGCACCAGGGGCCTGTTGCACAAAACTAGGATAAGGGATTAAGTCGGGATATCTTGGTGATCTTGTCATCTGTATGGAAAATTACAAGACCCCTTTACCCCCTTTCCTTTGTGCTGGCCTGTGGCCTTTGTTGTAAAGTTTTCAACTTTTATTTTATTTCTGAATTGGGATCAGGTTAGGGGCCCTGTACATTTTTGCAACATGTAGTCCCTAACTTTGTAAGTTCAGGTAAGGAGTGTTTGCCACCCGTTGTAAGTTTTGATTAAGTTTGAAGCAGACCAACTTTGTTGGTCTGCTTAAGTCTTCTGTATTCGGTGTAACCTGAATTTGTTCTAGCTGATTTCAGGTTCTATTTTAGTGTTCATGTCCCCTTGATACCTCTAGACTATTTGGGACGTAACAGCACCGCATGTTGATAAGTCTGTCTAAATGATGCCCTATTATTGACTGTTTTATTCTTTTTACTTTATTATTGTTATTTATAACTTTTTCATTTTTTTTTTGTTTCATTTCCTTTTATTTATTTTCCAAATGTGTGTGCTCTTTCTATACTGTGTATGTTTGTTTGTTTCTACACTCATCTAAAGGATTATTAGGAACACCATACTAATACTGTGTTTGACCCTTTCGCCTTCAGAACTGCCTTACCTCTACGTGGCACTGATTCAACAAGGTGCTGAAAGCATTCTTTAGAAATGTTGGCCCATATTTTTAGGATAGCATCTTGCAGTTGATGGAGATTTGTGGGATGCACATCCAGGGCACGAAGCTCCTGTTCCACCACATCCCAAAGATGCTCTATTGGGTTGAGATCTGGTGACTGTGGGGCCATTTTAGTACAGTGAACTCAGTGGCCCTCATTTATCAAAAGTGCGTACACCAAATTTCCAGCGTACACCTTTCGTACACCCAAACCCACGGTGACTTTGAGATGTATCAATATGGACGTTGGCGTACGGCACGCTCAAATTCTACGTCAGTTCAGGAGGTGGTGTACGCAGGTTTTGAGTTAGTGCGAAAATGCACAGAAAAACTATTCATAACACCACAAAACACACTGACAAAGATATGCTATATTATGACCCACTGTAAAAAACAACAACATAGTAATTATAAACTTCGGTGTTTATTTTTGTGTGACTAGGCTACCAACGCATTTGAGGCATGTATTCCTCCAGTTGCGAGCCTGTGCGGGTTTTTTTCCCACTTCCCTGGTGGTGGTCTCGTTTGGCGCGTCTTAATCATCTTACTAGTCCAGTAGTCAGGGCACTGATCAGGGAGTCAGCCCGTTGACTTATGTCCTAATCAGTGCCCTGACTACTGGACTAGTGAGATTATTGAGAGGCGCCCGATCTCCACGTCGGAGAAGTTTCACTTCTTCGCCGTCTTCCGTGTGTCCATGGCGTAAAATGAGGGCGTGGGGGAGGCAGAGACTTGAATATATAGGGGCGTGTTATTCTAATAACGATCGTTTTCAGTCGCCGCATTTATCAAGGGCAAGCATTGTGTACACCTGGATTGCAGAGGTGCGCACAGTTTCATAAATCAGGCGGTGAGAGGAGTGTAAGCATAATCTTACGCCAACATATACGGCCGTTTCTACGCAAGATTGATAAATGAGGGCCATTGTCATGTTCAAGAAACCAATTTGAAATTATTTGAGCTTTGTGACATGGTGCATTATCCTGCTGGAAGTGGTGGCATTTAAACGATGCCCAATTGGCTCTAAGATGCCAAAAGTGTGCCAAGAAAACACCCCCCACACCATTACACCACCAGCCTGCACAGTGGTATCAAGGCATGATGGATCCATGTTCTCATTCTGTTTACGCCAAATTTTGACTCTACCATCTGAATGTCTCAACTGACTCATCAGACCAAGCAACTTTTTTTCAGTCTTCAACTGTCCAGTTTTGGTGAACTCATGCAAATTGTAGCCTCTTTTTCCTCTTTGTTGTGAAGATGAGTGGTACCCGGTGGGGTCTTCTGATGTTGTAGCCCATCCGCCTCAAGCTTGTGCGTGTTGTCGCTTCACAAATGCTTTGCTCCGTACCTCGGTTGTAGCGAGTGGTTATTTCAGTCGAAGTTGCTCTTCTATCAGCTTGAATCAGTCGGCCCATTCTCCTCGGACCTCTAGCATCAACAAGGCATTTTCGCCCACAGGACTGCCCCATACTGGATGTTTTTCCCATTTCACACCATTGTTTGTAAACCCTAGAAATGGTTGTGCGTGAAAATCCCAGTAACTGAGCAGATTGTGAATTACTCAGACTGGCCCGTCTGGCACCAACAATCATGCCACGCTCAAAACTGCTTAAATCACCTTTCTTTCCCATTCTGACATTCAGTTTGGAGTTCAGGAGATTGTCTTAACCAGGACCACACCCCTAAATGCATTGAAGCAACTGCCATGTGATTGGTTGTTTAGATAATTGCATTAATGAGAAATTGAACGGGTGTTCTTAATAATCCTTTAGGTGAGTGTATATTCGGTTATTAAGATTTATTAGAAAGTATACATGCTATTGATGGCAAGGGTTGGTAATTTTTAAATGTGTAAAAATAAAAAATGACTTTTAAGAGAGAAATCAGGCTCATATAAAAGTCAGGAAACAGGATTCCTTTCTGCATGTCAATATCCATGGATCACTGTATCTTTGGTAAGTTGTAAGGAACTTAAGTTTAACCTGATAATCATTTGTTTTACTCGCGTTTTCACAGTTTCCTCTATGAACTCCTGTCATGCAGCAGCTGCTCTTCTCTAAGTTTGGATGAGGGGTCGTCTTCTGGCGGGAAAGTGGTTTCAAAGCATACATACTCTAAAGAGGGTATGCACATGATGTCAATGTCAGTTAGAGCAGGGTTTCCCAAAGTGTGGTACGCGCACCCCCAGGGGTACGCGAGAGAAAAAATGTAATGGCGGTCTGTTTTTTCAATGGTATTTTCCATAGGCCTACAATACAAAAAAAAAAAAAAACCATGAACAGTAAACATTTCCTTTGTAATCGCTTTTATTAACAAAAAACAAAAAAAAAACGAATTTATTAGTTTTTGATAGAAACGTAGAAGAAGACAGCTGCCGTCTTCTACGCACTGCTCTTCTTTTATGCACTGCAGGCGCTAGGCTATATGCGTGTCAACTCATTTCATTCATTTCATATATTATAAATATGCTTAACAGGCTGAAATCAGGGAAACTGTCAAGTGGGACGTCTTATGATAAAGTTGTTAGTCACGAAGGAGAAGAGGGACCAAGAGAGAGTGAGGATTTGGAGGCAACAGAGACGGAGAGAATAGAGAAAGAAAATGAGTGGGAGTCAGAAGATGCACCAGAGGAAACCGAAGAGGAGGGAAAGAGATGGCAAAAAAGAAGTGATGAGGGTGAACACCAGACAGGGAAAAAAAAAGAAGGAAATATGTTGACAATTATCTGGGTCTGGGCTTCACTTGGATCGGCGATACAGATTGCCCGAAGCCTCAGTGCGTGTTGTGCAGTGAAGTTCTAGAAAACAGCAGTCTAAAGCCGTCTTATCTCCGTTGTCACCTGCACACGAAACATGACAATTTCAGTCAAAAGCCCCTTACATTTTTTAAAGCAAAGTTGGAGGAGTTGCAGAGAAGCCAAAAAAAAATGCAGTTTCGTTCATGCGTTGGGTCTACGAAAGACACATTACGGTCTTCATATCTGCTCAGTTACATAGTAGGGAGAAAGGGGCTGCCGCACACAATTGCCGAAGACGTGTTTGCCATCGGCCAAAGAGATGGTGGAGTGTATGATTGGAGAGAGAGGCAAAAAAGTTGGACATGATTCCTGTGTCCAATAACACTGTGTCGTGCCACATTGATGCCATGTCTGAAGACATCCTGGCTACACTAGTCAGCCGTGTGAAGAAAAGTGAGTTTTACTCTCTGCAAGTAGACGAGTCTACAGATGTTGCAAATCTGGCAAATCTTCTTCTGTATGTCCGTTACCTTTTTGAAGGAACGGTACAAGACGTTTTTTTGTTCTGTCGGCCCCTTGCTTACCCGAACAACAGGACAGGAAATATTCAATTTAATTGATGTTTTTATGAGGACCAATGGGATCGACTGGGAGCGCTGTGTGGGAATTTGCACAGACGGGGCAAAATCAATGACGGGAAAACGCACAGGGCTTATAGCTCATATTAGAAGAGTCTGTCCATCCATCAGCTTGGTTACACTATAGTATTCACAGAGAAGCCCTCGCAGCCAAAAACATGCCAGCTGATCTACATGCAGTGCTGAACGACGCAGTCAAACTGGTGAACTTCATTAAAGCTCGTCCACTAAATTCACGCATATTCACACTGTTATGTAATGAGATGGGCAGCGAACACAAATCACTGCTGCTGCACACAGGTGTGTTGGCTGTCCCGCGGCAAAGTGCTGACAAGGCTATTTGAACTCCGACACGAATTGCAGCAGTTTTTTTTAGGAGAATCCGTTTCATTTGGCCTCCAGTATGCATGACGAAGATTTTCTGAAAAGGCTCGCCTATCTAGCGGACATCTCAGCTCTGAATGAACTCAATCTAGGTCTGCAGGGAGTCAGTGTAACTGTTCAATACACAAGACAGGATTGAGGCCATGATAAAGAAGCTACGGTTCTGGGCGAGTTGTGTGAGTGGGAACACACCTGTGTTTCTCTACGCTTCACGAGTTCTTGGGGGGAAATGACGTGGACCTGAGTGAGCATGTAAAAAGTATCAAAATTGAACACCTCAACCAACTCGCCGAGCATCTACGGAAACACTTCGCACCTATGGACACATCTCGCGCTTGGATTCGCAATCCTTTTGAAGTTTCCCTGCCCGTCCCACAGCTGTCATTTCACGAGCAGCAGCAGCTGATCGAGCTGTCATCTGATGGAGCACTGCAGTTACAGTTCAAACGAAAGCCACTTGTGGATTTTTGGGCCGAGTCACTGACATCATACACAGTCTTGGCAAAGCAAGCCTTGAGAGTTTTGATGCCTTTCACAACAATTTATCTCTGTGTCACAGGCCGGAGCGGACCGCCACTTAGCGCGAGTCCCGCTCCTCCCTTAGTTTCCACCCCGAGGAGGTCCCAGAAACACCCCAATGACCAGACGGACGAGGACGGGTAAGTTAAAACCAATATTTATTAATTTAAAAGAGATTTATGGGAAAGGGGAAGGAGGGATACTAAAAAGGAGGACGCCAGTCCTCCAGGACTGGGGCCTTGGGATCTGAGTCGCTCCTGATTCTCAACAGATCTTCCCGGTCTCTTCTCTCTCTTCTTCGTACAAGCCGAGTGTTGCAGGTGACTATGCAGGCGGTACACTGGGCTCTCAGCTTTGGGCATACAGGTGAGTATACAGGCGGTACACTGGGCTCTTAGCTTCGGGCATGCAGGTGAGTATACAGGCGGTACACTGGGCTCTTAGCTTTGGGCATACAGGTGAGTATACAGGCGGTACACTGGGCTCTTAGCTTTGGGCATACAGGTGAGTATACATGCGGTACACTGGGCTCTTAGCTTTGGGCATACAGGTGAGTATACAGGCGGTACACTGGGCTCTTAGCTTCGGTGTGTTTACACACAGCGGACTTCCAGCCTTCCTCACTAGGACAGACTTCTAAGGAACACGTTGACGTTGACTTACCACACATAGTAGAACAGTCCCACGATGACGCAGAGCCCTTGGCTCAGTCCTGAAAGCACATACAGGTGAGTATACAGGACGGTACACTGGGCTCTTAGCTTTGGGCATACAAGTGGGTATACAGGCGGTACACTAGGCTCTTAGCTTTAGGCATACAGGGGAGTATACAGGACAGTACACTGGGCTCTTAGCTTTAGTGTGTTTACACACAGCGGACTTCCAGCCTTCCTCACTAGGACAGACTTCTAAGGAACACGTTGAAGTTGACTTCCCACACATAGTAGAACAGTCCCACGATGATGCAGAGCCCTTGGCTCAGTCCTGAAAGCACATACAGGTGAGTATACAGGCGGTACACTGGGCTCTTAGCTTTGGGCATACAGGTGAGTATACAGGCGGTACACTGGGCTCTTAGCTTTGGGCATACAGGTGAGTATAAAGGCGGTACACTAGGCTCTTAGCTTTAGGCATACAGGTGAGTATACAGGGCAGTACACTGGGCTCTTAGCTTTAGTGTGTTTACACACAACGGACTTCCAGCCTTCCTCACTAGGACAGACTTCTAAGGAACACGTTGACGTTGACTTCCCACACATAGTAGAACAGTCCCACGATGACGCAGAGCCCTTGGCTCAGTCCTGAAAGCACTTCACAGACATATGATCATACAGAGACAGCGCATAAGCTCCTTCTACGCAGCAGCCAATTCAAACTTCCCGTCCTCTTATACTCCACACACTATTCACAGCAAGCTCTTACTTCATACAGTTGCCCGCCACCACCAGGTGGGGGAAAGGGGTTGACGAGTCACAGTCGGGTGGATATATATATATGCAACAATCGCCCATCGTCACCAATTCGCTTCCTCTAATGCAGGGCTTCCTCTTCGGCCTGGGGAGGGATCGCTGACAACGTTTGCACAGCACAACGCTATAATTCTTCAGGTGGACACACATCAAAAAGACTCACCCACTGTACTCCACACACACTCACGGTGAATTAGGGTCAGGATCACCACGTTGGGCCGGGAAATAAGTCCTGGATAGTAGAAAGGGTCGGTGCAGAGGATGATCATATGGAAACGTCAAGACCACGACTTTTTAGCACATTTCTTCCTCTTCTCAATACGTTCCCAATGACTTCTCAATGTAAACAATCTCTTCAAGGCAGTAATAATACATATCAACACAGTTGCTTCAACAAGGGAATGCTTCAAACACTTAACTCCGTGTTTTCTTCAGCCCAGTACTCTGTTTCCACTTCGCCCAGTCTGTACCATCCACCTCAATCCGTCCCTCCAACCCACCGATCGCTCCATCTCGCCCACGGCATTTGCCGGGATAAGCTTCACCCACCCTGCAGCGTTGGCCGGAATCAACTTCACCCTCCACTGTTCTCCCGTTGCCTTCTTTATATGCCTCCTTTGCTCTAATTTGTCCAACCATCGATCGCCACGTCCATGCGCACACCTGTTCCCAATAACACTCCCTTTTAGTTGCCCGGAGTTACCGGAACTAGTCGCGTGTTCCATGGACAATGGTCCGGGCGGACAATTTCCGCCATTTTAGGTTCCGCCATTTTAGGTCACTCCGTGACATCTGCGAGGCTGGTTTCTCTGCTATGGCAGCAGTTAAAAATAAAAATCGGCAAAGACTGGATGCTGTTGAGAAGGAATTGAGGCTTAAACTGTCTTCCATTGCGCCAAACTTTGGAGAGCTTTGTGCCAAGATGCAAGCCCACCCGTCGCATTAATAAGAGTAAGTATTTAATATTATTGCTACACATAAAGGCCTACTGGGAATACTAACACATCCTCCCCATCTCTGGAACTTAGGGGGAAAAAATCAATCCCTAATCATACCATATATATTATATTTATGTATTTCCCCGGCATTGAAATCAGCCACATATAAATGTCAGGAATCCCGATTCTTGGCTGCATGTCAATATATGGATCACTGGATCTTTGGTAATTTGTAAGGAACACTATATCAAGTTTATTTTACGTTTTTGAAGATTCCCTTATTAACTCCAGTCATGCAGCAGCTCTTCTGCCACTCAGTGTTTTTGCCACTCAGTGGGCGTGGCCGTATCACTCGATGGTGACGTCACGTGCATACCCTCGAAAAGAGCACACACTTCTTGCTCCCTCACAGTTTGGTCTTCAATGTATCAACTTGTGCAATGAAATTCTTGTCCAGTTTACTAAACCCTCTGAGTCTGGTTTCCCATTTATAAAAGGTGTTAGAGAGAATTTTTGTTTTGATGGTTTTAATTTTCCTATGAAAGACTTCATCTTAATAAAAGTAACTAAACTACAGATGGTAATAAACATTCAGTTGCTTTGCTTATACTGTATAATGTTATTGTGTTTTCTGTCAAAAAGTTAATGTAATGCATTTGAAACGCTGGGTTTTTGCTTGGTCGGTAATGCACACAGCACAGAAAAAGCTATTTAATAAATTGTTCAGACAACTACCGTGTCATGACATTTTATAAGAGCGGTCACCAGTGTAAAACCAGAGCAAACAAATAATGAGGACCCTGGAGGAAGATGAGAAAAAAGGGAGAGGTTTACCCTGCCCACATTTGAAAGAGTTGAGGAAAGGGCAAGAAAAAGGGAAAGTAGAGCGGAAGAGAGAAACAGGAGAGGTAGGCTCAAACTGAATGTGGAATGAATGAATGAATGAGAGGCTGGGCTTAGGGTTCAGTCTAATGTGAGCAGATCTACAATGCCAATCTAAAAAACAAAAAAAAAAAACAGAAAAGTGAGGAATTCAGTTTTTCACAATCATTGCCACTGGTCGCTAAGGACCTCAACAAAACCATCTGTATTGTGCTGTCTTTGGGCATTAAATTTAGTTAGACTGCTATTAAAAATGTATTTTACAAGAATATATTATTTCAGTCTTTCTATCAATTACAAAGTCACTTTTCTCCAAGCAGCAAAATATTTCTGGAGAGTTGAGGCACGTTCTTTTCTTAGACCTATAGCTCAGAAAAAAATATAATTTATTGTGCTGAAAATTATTTGAGACAAATGTGAGGCTTGGTGAGCTAGTAAATACTGCCTAAGGATTCAAGCTTCTGCTTCATCTTCATTGCTTGCAACTTTACAGTCATTTAACTTTGTTAACAGAAAACGGCACAGGGGAAGTTTTGAATTTGTGAGTGTGGCTGCAGGAGGGAAGAGACTGATATGTGTGTGGGAAGCAGAAGAAAGAAATGACTTGTGGGCTCTTATGGAATATTTCATGAGTTTGTGTGTCCTCAACCACAACCAGTGTGGTGTACAAAATTGTAAAAAAGGAGGAGCAGTGGAGGAGGAGGGATGCTTCAGGAACTAAAAAGGGGAAGAGGTAAGCTGCTGGTTTTATAGCTTAGTATTAATTGAAAGATTAGATGGGAGTACTCCTCCCGAAATTACGTTTATTAACTTCACTCCACGAGTTTGTGTGCCCATATAATCTTAGTGAAAGTGGTAAACAGATTTGGCTTGCTGTCTGCTATAGAGGGGCTCGGAGAGGATATTCTACCCCAGTTTATGAATCAGGTGAGGTGTTGCAGCAGCAGTCTGGCATTGAGCGGGTCACTGCAGCAGCATTCGCAAATTCGCGGGGCACTGCAGCAGCATCGAGCAAACTGCAACAGCAGTCTCAAAATGGCGGGGCAATGCAGCAGCATTGAACAAACACTGCAGCGGCAGTCTTAAAATGGTGGGGCACTGCAGCGGCAGTCTCAAGATGGTGGGGCACTGCAGCAGAAGGCTCAAATTGGCAGGACACTGTAGCAGCAGTCTCAAATTAGCGGGGCACTGCAGCGGCAGTATCAAGCAAAGCATGGCAGTGGTAGTCACAAAATAGCGAAGCACGGCAGTGGCAGTATCAAATTAAGAAGCACTGCAGCAGCAGTATTAAATTGTGGAGCACTGGGCACTGCAGCGGATGTATCAAGCAAAGGATTGCAGCGGCAGTCACGAATTAGCGAAGCAGTGGCAGCATCAAATAGAAGAAGCACTGAAGCATCAAATTGGCGGAGTACTGCAGCGGCAGCATCGAAAAGGAGAAGCACGGTGCATAAAATTGTTGGAGCACTGCAGCGGCTGCATCAAATAGGAGAAGCACTGCAGCATCAAATTAGCAGAGCACTGCAGCGGCAAAATCAAATTGCGGAGCACTGCAGCGGCTGCATCAAATAGGAGAAGCACTGCAGCGGCGGTATCAAATTGTGGAGCACTATAGAGGCAGCATCAAAATGGAGGAGCAGTGCAGCGGCAGCATAAAATTGGAGGAGCATTACAGCAGCAGCATTAAATAGTTGGAGCACTGTAGTGGCAGCCTCAAATTGCAGAGCACTGCAGCGGAAAATTGCAGAGCACTGCAGTGGCAGCATCAAATAGGAGGAGCATTGCAGAGGCAGCATTAAATAGTTAGAGCACTGTAGTGGCAGCCTCAAATTGCAGAGCACTGCAGCGGCAAATTGTGGAGCACTGCAGTGGCAGCATCAAATAGGAGGAGCACTGCAGTGGCAGCATCAAATAGGAGGTGCACTGCATCAAATAGGAGGTGCATTGCAGTAGCAGCATTAAACTGGAGGAGCACTGCAGCAGCAGTGTCAAAATGGCGGAGCACTGCAGTGGCAGCATTAAACTGGAGGAGCACTGCAGTGGCAGCATTAAATAGGAGGAGCACTGCAGTGGCAGCATCAAATAGGAGGAGAACTGCAGTGGCAGTATTAAATAGGAGGAGCACTGCAGTGGCAGCATTAAATAGGAGGAGCACTGCAGTGGCAGCATCAAATAGGAGGAGCACTGCAGCGGCAGTGTCAAAATGGCGGAGCACTGCAGCATCAAAATAGGAGGAGCACTGCAGCGGAAGCATCAAATAGGAGGAGAACTGCAGTGGCAGTATTAAATAGGAGGAGCACTGCAGCGACAGCACAAACTGGAGGAGCACTGCAGCGGCAGCATCAAATAGGAGGAGCACTGCAGCGGTAACGGCAAAATCATGGAGCACTGCAGTGGCAGGATTAAATAGTAGGGGCACTGCAAGTGGCAGCATCAAACTAAAGGAGCACTGCAGCGGCAGCCTCAAACTGGAGGAGCACTGCAGCGGCAGCATCAAATAGGAGGAGCACTGCAGCGGCAACGGCAAAATCATGGAGCACTGCAGTGACAGGATTAAATAGTAGGGGCACTGCAAGTGGCAGCATCAAACTGAAGGAGCACTGCAGTGGCAGCATCAAATAGGAGAAGCACTGCAGCATCAAATTGGTGGAGTACTGCGGCGGCAGCATCAAAAAGGAGAAGCACGCCGCATAAAATTAGCAGAGCACTGCAGCGGCAGCATTAAATAGGAGGAGCACTGCAGTGGCAGCATAAAACTGGAGGAGCACTGTAGTGGCAAGCTAAGCCCTGGAGCATCAAGCGAGGGACTGTGGCATCAAGTGAAGGACTACAACGGTGATATCTAGTAAAGCCAAATACTGCAGCGGTAGTATCAACTTTGCAGAGCACTGCAGCATCAAGCGAAGATAATATAAGGCCCGGATTAGCTCTTGTGTATTAAAATCTTATTTTGCTCTACAATCCATCTCACTCACAAAACTCTGGGCTTCAGGTAGTACCCAGGATATCTAGGTCCACTAAAGGAGGAAGAGCATTTCCACATTTGGCTCATAAACTCTGGAGTATCCTATGTGATGATGTGGGGCTTAGACTCTTTCTCCCAGTTTAAATCTAGATTAAACACTCATCTCTTGCATTCACATAATGCAGCTCATAGCCTTGTACTCCAGTTATTTCAAAACAAATGCACTGATCTTTGCTTAATGTTATGAACAGCAGCTACGCTAATTATTTTCCTTTTGCTTTTCTGTTTTATCTCTGGATGCAAATCCTGAGATAACTAGAAAGTCTGTCAGTTTGGATCCAGCCTCTTATGAAGACTATGACTTCAGATGATCATCACCTGTGAAGAGATGACGCCAACTCTGAATCAACATGCACCATGCTAAATGTATCTATATATCCTAATCTTTTGTTTACAACATGCATTCTTTAAATGAGCTAATTGTTTCTGCCTTACATTGTTAGTTAACTGTCTAATGTACATTTCTGAAATGCATTGGACAGTCATCTCTGATGACAAATCACTTTAAATTGTAATGTGGACACATGCATTTTCTGTGAAACTGGTTTGAAACGATATGCATTGTGAAAAGCACTATACAAATTATTTTGAATAGAATTTCAAAAAAAAAATGTACTTTACATTTTTATGATATATATTAATTATTAGTTTTATCACCTCAAAAAAATCGTACAGTTCCTTCGGAAATCCCGAAGGAAAACCTGAACTAATGTGATATTTAATACACTTCATGTTGTTGATAAAGGATAGAATACATTTCTTTCTCTTTTATTTTTTTTATCAATATTGCAAGATTAATCAAATCCATGTGATTAACAAGTCAAAAGTAATCTAAATGTAATCAGAGATTAGTTCGATTATATTACTTAAACCCCCCCATTTTCAAAGATTATTTCCAGACTAAAATGCATTAAGAGTTCCTTTCACTGGAACTAAGGGGCCAACCCCACACCATCATCTCCCCTCCACCAAACGTTACACAATGCAGTCAGGTAAGTACCGTTCTCCTGCCAACGGCCAAACCCAGACTCGTCCATGGGATTGCCAGACAGACAAGTGTGATTGGTCGCTCAGAGTCTCACTGCTCTAGAGTCCAGTGGCGGCTGCTTTACTCCACTGCATCCCACGCTTTGCATTGCTCTTGGTGATGTAAGGCTTGTATGAGCTGCTTGGCAATGGAAACACATTTCATGAAGCTCTTTACTAGGGATGGGCATTTTTCCAAAATATTGTATTCGAATAGCCTAGAATTCTAGACGCACCCTAGTGGCAGCAAATCTGATTTGCTGCCAGGGTAGTCTAGCAACTCTCCGTTGGATTGTGAGCTAGAAAAAACAAACTCTGATCAGGCCAATCAAATCCTATATAGAGTCGGTAGGCGGGCTTAACATAATGACGGCAGAGTTGTGACGGTTCTGCATGCTGCTTGAAAATAAAGAAGCTGGCGAACAACGTTTTTTCGAATCAGCTTTGGCCACGACTTTGGAAGCCTTGTTGTTAATCTTTTCTTTAAAGAAAAGATTAAAGAACAGCAAGGAAGATATGTGACCCGTCACGGAAACCAGGGACACAAGTCGGCAGCACAACTTTCCAGCAAAATGCGAAAGAAGCGTTTTTTTTTTTTTCAAATTTGATTTGAGAAAATTTTATGATTTAATTTGTTAACAGATTTGCAGAATCTGTTAGTTGAGATCACGAAGGAGCCTCTCCGTTTTTGAGAAAGCAGTATTGGTGTAATTAAAAAGCGTACATTTTAAGGGTTGAAATCGGCTTGTTTTCGGAGATTCTAGCACGCAGTAGGGTAAAATAAATATTATAAATATTTGTTTATGTAAATTGTTATTTTGAGATAGTTAGAAAGATGTTATCATTTTATTTAAGTTTTATTTTTCAATTTAAGTTTATCTTTCTTTCAGTTCAAAACATTTAACAATATATAAACCAAAAATATAGGCCTAAAGGAAGCATAAGGCCAATTTTTTTTAGCGAAAAAAATAAATAAATGCTAATAAAGCAGAGCACGGCAGTTATCGTGCAAAACCTACATAGATACTCGTGTCAGAATATGGTTATTGTGTTTATTGTTTACACATTTTCATGTTAAAAAAAACAGTAATATCATGTGAAGGATATTATTCTCAGGTGAGAAAACACACAAAGATAACGGTGTTAAGTGAAGTTTTTAACAACAGCACTTTGTGTTTATTTGTTCTTAAACCCTCAACAAAATGGAAGCATTTGTCTTGAGATCATTTTTCTATCATAAGTCTCTCTCACGCTGACCTCTTTCCTTATTCGCCTGGTGTATGGATTTTATGTGAATCCTCATTTGGGTCATGATATTATCATAACTCAGTTTTATTCATTTATTTTATCAAGTAACTATTTTATAAGATAATTAAAAAAATGTATCCAAGTAATTCCAAAAATCTCAAGGCAGATGACAACATTATGTGATCAAATTTAATCAACTTAACACACTCCACAGTAACACCCAGTGGATTTAGATATAACTGAGTTTTAGTGGGATTTATCATGAATTCACTATTGCCTCAGCATGCGCTGACCCCGCTTTGTGATTTTACGATTTCATGGCTGAGTTGCTGTTGTTTCCAATTGCTTCCACTTTGTTATAATACCACTAACCGTTGAGCATGGTTTATAGTAGTGCATGAGGAAAGTTCACGAATGGACTTATTACACAGGTGGCAACCTATCACGGTACCACGCTTGAGTTCACTGAGCTCCTGAGAGTGACCCATTCTTTCACAAATGTTTGTAGAAGTGTCTGCAGGCCTAGTGCTTTATTTTTTCACACATGTGACCATGGAAGTGATTGGAACACCTGAATTCAATGATTTAGAAGGGGTCTCTCAATACTTTTGGCAATGTAGTGTATCTTAAAGCTACACTGTGTAACTTTTTTTAGTTTAATCTTAGCTAAAAACTCTTTGAAAAATATATGTGTTCATTAATGTATATTTACTTTTTTGAAAGTACATTAGCTAAAGAGGGACATATCCGTAAATTCAAGCTTTGCCTCTTGCATACCTCTTGCTCTCCCTAGCACCTCCTTCACATTAAC
Source organism: Pseudorasbora parva (assembly GCF_024679245.1). Lineage (NCBI taxonomy): Eukaryota > Metazoa > Chordata > Actinopteri > Cypriniformes > Gobionidae > Pseudorasbora > Pseudorasbora parva. The sequence continues at coordinate 44,118,806 of NC_090181.1, forward strand.
TGATCTGCTTGAGGAGAAAAAGTTATAGCCTACAATGTCAACTTTGCCTTATGCTAGTGATGTCGTACAATATACAGAATAACGGTACCACTGATAAAATTTACTTTACTAAGATAAGCTTGCATTTGTCTGGGAACCTGATAGCTGTGGTTAGCAATGAAATGGTAAAAAAATTATGAAAACGTAAAACTATTATTCATTTTACATAGATGTAATAACCTACATTTTAAATGACTGCAAATTATAATAGTTTTCTAAAGTAACATCATCACTTGAAGGAACACTCATGGACGAGGTCAAACTGGAAGCCATGTTAATCTTGGACTAAATCGGCCACCGTAGGACTTAAAAAGAAATCGGAATTGAGAAGAACAGAAACTAATATTCACTGGATGGTCATATACCTTTTCGCCTTTTAGATGGGGGAAAATATCACACAGTGTAGCTTTAAAATACGTCAGTGCCAGTAATGTACCAGTAATTTTTTCTTCTGAGGCACGTTTATAAAACTACTTAAATGTCCTAATTGAACATAAATCTAAGGGTGCTTTCACATCTCTAGTTCGGTTCATTTGGTCCGAACCAAGGGCAAACAATTATACATTGTTGCATTTTTCAGATTTTTTGGTTCCTTTTCACACCACACTGATTGCTTTGGTCCGAACCAGTTGAAACAAACCAAAACGCAGGCACGTGACAACATCCACATCACTCATTGGCCATGGCGTATTTCCTAAACTGCTTTTCGATTGGTCAGAATTTACGTGTGGGAAAATTCCAACAGGAGAGGCAAAGCCAGCAAACTATAATAACACTATGGAGAGACGACTGCGCAGGCCAGTTTTGTCCCTGGCCATAATCTACTACACGGTGTGTATTTGCCACAGTATGCAAACAAAACATTTCTATAATGAAGCAATTCGCTTCGACATGATGCGACATGAAAACAACGTTCTAATAATGCACTGCAGACGGCGAGCGCGCATCGCCCGTCACTTCAAGAGGGGGCGTGCATTAATTATTAACTCTTGACATGCTTCCATCTTCCGAAAATATTGCCAACGATCTATCAGGTAATAATATCATGCACACAATGTCAGCGCAGCTAACTACGGCAGCTGGTTCAGTCCAAAAATGATCAGTACTTTTGCAGTTGGTTCTGTTCGAGGTCGGATCACGTTCTCACCACAAACAAACCGCTCCAGAGTTCGTTTGAAATCGTACCGAGACCACCTCTTCAAGGAGGTCTCGGTACGCTTGTTTGGTCCGATTTTGGTGCGCACCCGAGTGCGATTGCTGCTTTCAGACCAAACGAACTGCACCAAAGAGGGAAACGAACTCTAGTACGATTCAACCGAACTAAATGAGGCAGGTGTGAAAGCACCCTAACCCTGGCTTAATCTAAGTCCTTTCTGTGAAACCGGGCCAAAAATTTGTAATGTAATCGATTTCTGATTATACATTTTATGTAATAAATCAGCAATGGACAGTTGCTAAGAAATCTACCCAGCACTGCATACATCCCCCGACCTTAATGAGAAGAATCCCTCAAAAACAACCCAACGTTTGACTCGGAGAAAGCATATTAGTCAAATTCCTCTAAGCTGATCTCAACTGGTTAATCCACTATGGACTTAGTTAACTGTAGCCCAAACAGCTTATTACAATCTCTCTGTTGGCACAGACCCCATTTGAGGTCCTGGCTTTCACATAATATACTGCTATGACAAACTATGAGGCATGTTTGGTCTTTAGTCCAGGAATATTGAACTTTGGTCCTAAAGGGTCACTGTCCTGCAAAGTTTCCCTTCAAACTTAATCCAATTCAATTGGGCTGCATCTGAAATGGACCATGAACTGAAAGAAACAAAGACTTAGATACACAAGTAAATCAATCATAAAAACAGGCAAATACCAAATCTACCATTTCTGTCAAAAATACTAGAAAAGGCCTCACAACTGTGCTACTTTTTAGAAATAAATTATATCTCTGAGGATTTCCAGTCAGGATTTAGACCGTATCATAATACTGAGACTGCTCTCATCAGAGTTACAAATGATTTACTCTTATCATCTGATCGTGGTTGTATCTCTCTATTAGTGTTACTCAATCTTAGCGCTGCATTCGATACTATCGATCACAACATTCTTTTGAACAGACTCGAAAATTATGTTGGCATTAGTGGAATTGCATTGGCATGGGTTAAATCGTACTTATCTGACCGTTATCAGTTTGTAGCAGTAAATGAAGAGATGTCACACCGATCACAAGTTCAGTATGGAGTACCACAAGGCTCAGTGTTAGGACCGCTGCTTTTCACCCTGTATATGCTACCACTGGGAGATATCATTAGGAAGCATGGCGTTAGTTTTCACTGTTATGCTGACGATACTCAGCTCTATATTTCTTCACACCCTGATGAAACTTACCAATTCACAAGGTAAAAGGAATGCATAGCTGATATAAAAAATGGATGAATAGTAAATTCCGGCAACTTAATTCAGAAAAAAATATTTTTAATATTGGAGAAAAAAAACTCCACAAGTAGTAACTTAGACACTCAATGGCTACTCTGTCAAGCCCTCGTCATCAGTGAGGAACCTGGGTGTGCTCTTTGATTTCAATCTTTCATTTGAAAGTAATTTTTCTAGCATCTGTAGGCAATTTGAGCTCTAGCAGCTCGTCTTTTTTAAACACAGCCTTCGCTCTCCACGTGCATCAATGAGCCTTGGCCACCCATGACCCTGTGGCCGGTTCTCTACTGTTCCTTCCTTGGAGCACTTTTAATAGATACTGACCACTGCAGACCGAACACCCCACAAGAGCTGCATTTTTGGAGGTTTTCTGACCCCGTCGCCTAGCCATCACTTGCACTTGCGTCAAACTTGCTCAAATCCACACATCAACTTTTAGGAGAAAATATTCACTTGATGCCTAACATATCCAACCCCCTAACAGGTGCCGAGATGAAAAGAAATCCAGTGTTCACTTCACCTGTCAGATGTCATAATGTTATGCCTGAATAGTGTTTATAAGCATTAGTAGTTTTTGGAGGCATAGCATGAAGCACACAGAGTTCAACACTACAAGTTTAAACAGTATAAGATCAAAAAGCTAAGAGCCTCTCAGGTGGTGTTTGAGGGATGTAGTGTGATAGATTTGGTCCACTGGATGGTTTAGAGTCTTCATTCTCATCCAGGCTAAAAATAGCAGAAAAGCCTCAGCAGAGGTAAATCCCTGCAGATTAGTGACCGCAGCTTCACGGTCGCAGTGACTGCGTCACCTCACAACGAGAGGTGCTTGCATGCTGTACTTACATGTAGTGTGATTTTCTGTGCAACTGCACACTTCTCTCTGGTCATGTGCTTATGCTGAAAATAAAGTCTGGTTTTATTCAGTTTGGACAGTCACGTTCCATGTTATGTTGAATAGACAGACAAATGGGGTCTCACTTGGGAACCCGAATAACCTCTGAGTTTTAGAAAAGTGGCCAAAGGAATTGATGAGTGGAGTCTGCATGCCAACTAGGGGTGTAACGATTCGTTTTAACAACAATTTGATTCGACTGATATAAAACAGTCACACTGATTTAAATTTTTGGCTAAAAAGTTACTGAATCGATTTCAAGTCACCGAATCGTTTCGGATCATATCGTTCTAAATGAACCAATATCGTCTTTAAACCGTATCGACAACCTCAAATCGTGATACGAATCGAATCGTTGTTAAACTAATCATTACACCCCTAATGCCAACCCACTCCCCATACATACAAGTATATAAGATGGTGGCAAGCACCACTCATTCAGATTTTTGCTCTTCCAATCACCATTCAACAAAAGAGTTTGCTATGAAGATCATTCTCTCTGATGGACAGGGTGCATTCAGCAGGTTTCACCATCAAAGAGCAGTGCACAGTTAAATGTAGGGATGTAACGATTCGTTTTAAGAACGATTCGATTCGACTGAAATAAAACAGTCACACTGATTTAAATTTTTGGCTAAAAAGTTACTGAATCGATTTCAAGTCACTGAATCATTTCGGATCATATCGTTCTAAATGAACCAATATCGTCCATAAACCATATCGACAAGTTAAACGAATCGTTACACCCCTAGTTAAATGCAATGGAATTTACCTGGGCGCTTCAGCACAAAGAGCAAATTTCCCTAAAAGACACGATGTGGTTGTTTTATGTCTCTATCACATAGAGACTGTGTCTGTGAATTAGTAAATAAAAAACACCATCACAACCATTCAACAGTAAAATTTAATTTATGTCCAACAAATAAACAACAGATATAATACAGATGAGCAAATGATAGGGGTGTAACAATTCATTTAACAACGATTCAATTCGTATCACGATTTGAGGTTGAACGATATGATCCGAAGCGATTCAGTGTCTTGAAATCGATTCAGTAACTTTTTAGCCAAAAATTTAAATCAGTGTGACTGTTTTATTTCAGCCGAATCGAATTGTTTTTAAAACGAATCGTTACACCCCTAGCAAATGATAAAGCTCGGGTTGCTGAATATTCGATCCCTTTCTCCAAAAGCGCTTATTGTTAATGATATGATTACTGATCATAAATGTGCTGTGTTTGACAGAAACCTGGCTAAAACCTGATGACTACATTACTTTAAATGAGTGCACCCCCCAAGATTATTATCATAAACAAAAGCCCCATCTGAAAGGTAAAGGTGGAGGTGTTGCTGTAATTTATAATAATATCTTTAGTATCACACAGAAGTCTAGTTTGAAATATAATACTTTTGAAGTTTTTGTGGTTTATGTAACGTTATGTAGTGTAAATAATAAATCCTGTTTAATATTTGTATAAGGCAGTGTCTTCACAAACATGTTCCTTTTTAGAAAGAAATGGTATATGTGAGGATTTCCAGTCAGGATTTAGATCGTATCATAGTACTGAGACTGCTCTAATTAGAGTTACAAATGATTTACTCTTATCATCTGATCACGGTTGTATCTCTCTATTACTATTACTTGATCTTAGCGCTGCATGCGTCACTTTCGATCACTTTTTTTTTTTGAATAGACTCGAAAATTATGATTGCATTGGTGGAATTGCACTGGCATGGGTTAAATCGTACTTATCTGACCGTTATCAGTTTTTAGCAGTAAATGAAGAGATGTCACACCGATCACAAGTTCAGTATGGAGCACCGCAAGGCTCAGTGTTAGGACCGCTTCTTTTCACCCTGTATATTTCTACCACTGGGAGATTAGGGAAACATGGCGTTACTTTTCATTGTTATGGTGACGATACTCAGCTCTATATTTCTTCACACCCTGATGAAACTTACCAATTCACAGTTTAACGGAATGCATAGCTGATATAAAGAACTCGATGAATAGTCATTTCCTGCAGCTTAATGCAGATTTTTTTTTTTCTGGACAAAAAAACTCCACAAGTAGTAGCCTAGATGACTGTCTAACACTTAATGACTGCTCTGTCAAGCCCTCGTTGTCAGTGAGGAACCTGGGTGTGCTCTTTGATACCAAACGTTCATTTGAAAGCCATGTTTATAGCATTGGTAAAACTGCATTCTTCCACCTTAAAAGGGTGGTTCCGTGGTTTTTTTTCTAGGCTTGGCTGTGTTTATTGGGCCCAATATAACATGTCTTAATACTTCTTTTTTTATGCTGTTTATTGTAGGCAATAAACTGCCATAACTTTAAAAGATAATATCTCTGTTTGCATTGAACTTTCAGCGCTGTAACTTTGCAGATACTGTTAATACTCAAGCAGCAACATTACACACTAACTAAAGTTAAAAAAGTGAAATCGCATGCAACCACCCCTTTAAAAATATATCTAAATTACAGCACATGCTTTCAATACAAAATGCTGAACAGTTAGTACATGCGTTCATGAGCTCAAGGTTAGATTATTGTAATGCTCTACTGGGTGGTTGCCCTACTCGCTTAATAAACAAACTCCAGCAGCTCAGATTTTTTTAAATCCTGCTAATTACTTACAAAGCACTAAATGGTTTAGCTCCCCGGAACTTAAACGAGCTCTTAACACATTGTACTCTATCAGATTTATTGCGGTCTCAACTCTGGCCAGTTGATAATACCTAGAATATCAAAATCAACTGCAGGCGGTCGATCCTTTTCCTATTTAGCTCCTAAACTCTGGAACAGTCTTCCTAGCATTGTTCGGGAAGCAGACACACTCTGTCAGTTTAAATCTAGACTAAAAACACATCTCTTTACTATGGCATACACATAGAACATTTTTAACTTATATTATTCTAATCAATTGACTGATTGTTAGGCTACATTCACTAGGTCAGCCGGAACCGGGAACACTTCCCATAACACCTGATGTACTCGTTACATCATCAGAAGAGTGGCATCTACGCTAATGTTAGTCTCTCTGTTTATCCCGAGGTTTACTGCAGTCAGCTGGATCCGGGGTTGGTCCAGACCAGATGGTGGACCTACGTATGGACATGCCCAACTCATCCTGGAGTGTCTGCTGAGCCGTGTCAGTTTGTGTCTCCTCTGAATCTGCCTTAGCGGCACGTCATGCTCAAAAAACCCGTCTCTGGCGTAATGACTCCGCTCCTTCAAATATTCATATTCTTGTGTAATCGATGCGTCATCCTCAATAAACCCGTCTCTTGCGTGATACCTAGAAATATTGAATATTCTGATCTAATATGATTTCTGACCTGTAAGGTTGCCAGAATAATCATACACTGTTTGTTCGTCAGCCAGAGGACTGAGCCTGGTTTCTCCCAAGGTTTATTTTTCTCCATCATGCCCTGGTGGAGTTTTGGTTCCTTGCCACTGTCTCCTTTGGCTTGGCTTGCTCAGATGGGGACACTAAAAATTGTATACAAATTATTCAATTAAATATCCAAATAAAATTAATTTATTAGGTCTTAATTGATGTATAAACTATAATACTGATCTGCCAACATTGACGCTATATGATAAAATAAAATAAGCTGATAAAATCTCCATTTTCTCCAGAACGACTGTACAGCCAAATCAAATTTTGTTGCAATATTATCCTGTTTAACACTGTGAAGCTGCTTTGAAACAATCGTCATTGTAAAAGCGCTATATAAATAAAGTTGACTTGACTTAATCTGATGGCCAAAATCACTGTCTCACATGTGCAAGAGCATGCTGAGATGCCGTTTGTGGATTGTTAATTTCCTTATTGTGAGAACTTGAACATGTCGACACTCTCTTCCCAAATGAATTGTTATTTTGGGACCAAAATGTATTTTCGATTCTTCAAGAGATTCTAACTAACCCACAGATGTCACATATGGAGTACTGTGATGACGTTTTTATTACCTTTCTGGAAAGGGACAGTATACTGTGCATGCAATTTCAATGGATGAACAGAAAGCTCTCGGACTAAATATAAAATATCTTAATCTGTGTTCCGAAGACGAACGGAGGTCTTGCGGGTGTGGAACGACATTACGGTGAGTCATTAATGACATTATTTTCAATTTTGGGTGTACTAACCCTTTAACAGCGGGCTATTCTCAACACGTCCAAATTATGGCAGCATTTATCGGTGAATTCAATATTACAAACCCGAAACCTGATTATTGGAAAATGCTTCAATATCGGAAAACCGATATATCGGCCAATCACTAATAATTTTTATAAATATAAACATTTGCACTCTTTGTTATTATTGCATCCTGTTAATGTACAATAATACTGAGGTTCAAATAGTACAGGGAGTGCAGAATTATTAGGCAAGTTGTATTTTTGAGGATTTATTTTATTATTGAACAACAACCATGTTCTCAATGAACACAAAAAACTCATTAATATCAAAGCTGAATATTTTTGGAAGTTTTAGTTTTTAGTTTTAGCTATTTTAGGGGGATATCTGTGTGTGCAGGTGACTATTACTGTGCATAATTATTAGGCAACTTAACAAAAAACAAATTTATACCCATTTCAATTATTTATTTTTACCAGTGAAACCAATATAACATCTCAACATTCACAAATATACATTTCTGACATTCAAAAACCAAACAAAAACAAATCAGTGACCAATATAGCCACCTTTCTTTGCAAGGACACTCAAAAGCCTGCCATCCATGGATTCTGTCAGTGTTTTGATCTGTTCACCATCAACATTGCGTGCAGCAGCAACCACAGCCTCCCAGACACTGTTCAGAGAGGTGTACTGTTTTCCCTCCTTGTAAATCGCACATTTGATGATGGACCACAGGTTCTCAATGGGGTTCAGATCAGGTGAACAAGGAGGCCATATCATTAGATTTTCTTCTTTTATACCCTTTCTTGCCAGCCACGCTGTGGAGTACTTGGACACGTGTGATGGAGCATTGTCCTGCATGAAAATCATGTTTTTCTTGAAGGATGCAGACTTCTTCCTGTACCACTGCTTGAAGAAGGTGTCTTCCAGAAACTGGCATTAGGACTGGGAGTGACGCTTGATTGTTCGATGATCACGCTTCAGAAGCTTAGCTATTTTAAGACTGCTGCATCCCTCTGCAATATATCTCACTATTTTTGACTTTTCTGAGCCTGTCAAGTCCTTCTTTTGACCCATTTTGCCAAAGGAAAGGAAGTTGCCTAATAATTATGCACACCTGATATAGGGTGTTGATGTCATTAGACCACACCCCTTCTCAATACAGAGATGCACATCACCTAAAATGCTTCATTGGTAGTAGGTTTCCAGCCTATACAGCTTGGAGTAAGACAACATAACGAGGATGATGTGGTCAAAAGACTAATTTGCCTAATAATTCTGCACTCCCTGTATGTATCTGTCAAAATAAAGTATAAATAGCATGTAATTACTATTTACACACATTGGAAAGATCTGCTACTTTTACATGGTGTAAATAATATATTTCACTATTAGTAAAAAAGCATCTAAAGCTATTTGCATGTAGCGTAAATATCGCTAAGAAAATATGCTATTTTCACTTGGTGTACTCCTGTCAGACTCCTTCCCACGCTCCGAATACATACCCAATGATCGATCCCTTCCTGCCACCTCGGTGTCGGCGGGACCCTAACCGTGAGGTGCAGATACTCAACTCTTATCCCTCAAGAGACAGTCAAGCGGAGTTTCCTACAGCAAACATCAAAATTAATGTATTCGGCTCCCTCAAGAGGCAAACACACTCGGTGCATACACTTAAATCTCATCGCTCTAAAGAGAATCAAGCAAGAACAGAGATTCCTACTCCAAATTCAAACGGACAGATTTTACCAGACACTGGGCTCCGCATTCCCATTGCATCAGAAACTGATGTAGTGTTGAGTTCCCTCAAAAGGAAAGTAGCTGTCTATAAAAACAATAGCAGTCTATACATTGTCCCAGTCATATACTTTTATTATGACAAATACATTTGTAGCTAACCTAGTTATGCCGAATTAAAAAAGTGTCTTATATTTCAAAGCAATGGAACTGCACTTATGTCTTTGGGTCATGTTTAGGGTTATTCGTAATATTGGTTTTGGACATAAAGGGGCTTGAATGTGCATCTATTTTGCACTTCAAGTACATTAGAGAATAGAGAAAACTGCTGCAGGTCACTTTAAGAGACATCACTGGACAATGACGTTTTATTAACAAGTCCTCTAGCTTAACAAGAACTCAAATCATGTACAAACTATGGTACCCCTTACACTTTTTCAGTTAGCATTAATCACCCAGTGTTCTTATGAGCCATAATCTACTCTACAAACCCACCTTCTCCTTTATTAGACACAACTGATCTTGCTAAATTAAATGGGTTAGAATGCCTTCTTGAAAGTTATACAAATCAGGTCTGATTCACTGCGTAAATTATGTTCGGACCTCTCCCCTAACAACCCATGCTTGATCTGATTTGCTTTCAGAGACTACATCACTGTGGCTCTGGCCATCCCAATGGAATGAGTCTACTATACCTGGATCACATGGCCACAGTTCTGCTCTGTAACATTTTTAGATGGGCAAGATTCATCCTGCATACACAGCTTTAGAGTCATCTGGCAGAGCTCTCACTTTGAAGGGTGTGGGCATCCACAAATCCTGAATCTTATGTCTTACTGAAAAATGTTAGCAATAAAAGCAGCTGCAACGTAAAGACAACACACACAAGTACTAAGATAACACACACCGAAACATGTTTCTCTTAATCAGTCTGAATGCAACCCCCTCATTTAGACTGCAGGTCACTGCTGCTATGACACTGTGGATCTGACACACAGCATTCATGTTGACTGAGTGTTTTGGTGTGTGCATAATCAGGTAGAGCAAATGACAGGCTGATCACTACTGTTTCCCTGTCAGCAGTTTCCCCCCATCACACTCATCTCTGTGGATACCTGACTCAGTCCAGTTCACAGACACACACATCCATTAAACATAGACGCTCTTATAATGTGCCAGTGAAAGCTCTTGAGTGAACTGACCAAAACAGAGAATCAAACTGTGTGTATACCAGTTAATTCAGACTGTAATCTTTACTATGGTATTTTTTCACGATAAATACTTTTCTGAAAAGGGTATAAAATAACATACAAGTAAATGCATCAGTGTTGTTTTTATTTTAGTTTGATTAATATATCTATCAGTGCCTACTACCAGTACACCCCCTGTTCCACCACCATCAACCAGCCAGTGTCCCATTACTACCACTAGACCCCCTTTTCCACCACCGACAACCAGCCAGTGCCCCATTACTACCACCACCGACAACCAGCCAGTGCCCCATTACTTCCACTAGACCCCCTGTTCCACCTCCGACAACCAGCCAGTGCCCCATTACTACCACTAGACCTCCTGTTCCACCACCATCAACCAGCCAGTGCCCCATTACTACCACTAGATCCCTGTTCCACCACAATCAACCAGCCAGAGCCCCATTACTACCAATAGACCCCCTGTTCCACCACCGTCAACCAGCCAGCGCCCCATTACTACCACTAAACCCCCTGTTCCACTTACCCTCACTGTCAGGGACCCACCGTCTGCCATGCTGCAACCTGGTGCAATGTCTGGAAACCCTTCATAAGCTATTCAAACTTCATCCCCCTCCATCCAGTCAGACAGGCATGAATGACAAGGTATTGCACCAAACACTGCAAGAAAGATAAATGTCAATGCTATGATTCAAGTAATTTGTGTGTGTGTGTGTGTTTAAAATATTTCTCTCCCCACCCTCTGCATTTTACAGAAATAACACATACAATTGCCTTATTCCTACTGGACCTAACAATAATTCATCAGCAGCTCTACTTTAGCAACAAAATGGCTTTCTATAAGAAGGTACAAACGGCGTTCTCACAAAAGGGATACAACTTATCAAGTGAGAGAATTTGAGGGAAAAAAAACTAGCAAACGTGTTAACGACTTATAAGCACACAAAGGACCAACAAAGAAGCACACCTGGGAGTATTATAGAGTAAGTTTAAAACTGCATTATATTACTTATTAATAAGTATCTGAAAAAACATTGTCATGTCTTACTAGACTGAAACATGTCATTTTTCATTGTACATTTGCCATGCCTTTTTTCCTCCCTACAGCAAATGGATGAGTTATTTGGGTCATCTGGAATTGGTACTGCACCACCTTGCACGATATTCTTGACTCCTTTTGGTTTGGAAGAGACATCCCAAAACAGGCCCACAACTCCTCCTCGAGACCAGCCAACAGGTGCTGTCATGGACGAACAGCTCTTAAAAACCTCACCAGCAGGCAGAGGTGACCACAACCTTCTCAATTTCTGGAGTCTTATGAAGCAGAAAGAAGGTCTGCTGTGCTTGAGTCCCTCGTGAGGCCAGATCTAAAGAGATGGAGGCGACTAAAGGAGCTGCGTAGACAATCTTTTGAAAAAAAAGATGTTGAGCAGCTTGGGAATAATTGTGGAGGAGCTGAAAAAAAGGGAAAATTACAAGATCAAATTATACAGCTTTTATATAACCAACACGAAACTCAATACATCTATCATTTAAATCTGTAAACACTTTCTCTTTTAATTTACACCTTTCCCCAAATTGTGAACTTCAAATGTTTTACTTGACACTTTTAATTTTACTCTTCACCAAGTTACATCATTTTTAATGCTAAATTATTTTGAGTGAGTTAATTTAATATTCTATTTCTCTTTATTTCAACACAAATCCTGCCTTTTGTCTTCATTCCTAACCTTTTGCACATGTTAAACATCGTTTATAACTGCTTAAGTACTGCTAAAGTTCAGCCAGTGAAGGAAAAGTCAAAAAGTCATCAAGTCTCAAAGAACAAAAATATTCTTATTTACTTAACAAAAACAAATTGGGTAAAAAAATAAAATACAAATAAATATCCACTAGAAGAGTATCATTTGTCAAATATTTCTTTAAAAAAAAAAGAATGAAGAAATTGCTGACGTAAGAACAAACGTTTTAGTCCAGATAATCACTAATTTCTTTTCAGTTTTTGTATGAATGTATGTACACATAAAAGATAGATCTGGCCACAAATCTCATCTCTATAATGACATGCATTAGTGCTGTGGTGTTTGTGCTGGGGGTGTGGTTCATCATCATCAACTTGGACACTTGGCTCTAAACAAAGATTATGCAAAATGAAGCATGCTGTTGAAACGCTTCTCATATGTATGCATTGGAGCCTCCTAAACTTAGATTTTAGAATGCCAAATGCATGCTCAATGACCACACGGGCAGCATTGAGCTTTCTGTTAAAGCATCTTTGCCAATGTCTCTATAAGGCCTCATAAATTGAGGCTACAGGGGGTAGGCAGAATCCCCAGTTATGTGCATTCCCTGAAAAGGAAATGAGGATCTTCATCGAGAACACGACCAGCCTCTGTGAAGCAAAATGCCCTGGCATCATGCCAACTCCCAAGGTGACCAACACTGATGTGACAGAAGCACCACTGACTGTTATAAAACCCAGTTCAATTTACAGAATAAAACTGATTCCTATTCATGTATGCTTGGGGATTATCACAATGGGGTGAGGATAGGAATGTGACACCCATCCACTTTCCCCCTACAGTGTTGGGGAAGCCTGCTGCATCAAACCCTAACTTTAACATCTCCTGCTTTGGGCCAGGAAATGTGGTGGGCCATGTATGTATTGAGAGAACAACAAAATTCATGGAGATGTTTGGCAAGAGTGGATTTTGATATGTTGAATCTATCTGCCACCCCACAACATGACTCTTGATGGACCAATGTCCTAAGGCAGGCAAGGACACTCTTTATGAGCGGCAGTTTGGTCTGTTGTAAATTCATAGAAACAGGACCAAGGGTTGTAATGGCATCCTGCACAAGTAGAAAATAGATTATAAAGACAGCATGCTAACACTTGTAATAGTTAAACTAATTTTATATTGTACACACCTCTACTTGTTCTTTGGAAAGCCTGAAATGACCTCTACATTTTGAGGGACTGTAGAGAAGGACAATATCCTACACAAAATTCACTATTTTTGGAACCATTTTGTATATAACAAAGAAAACCGTGTTTACATATAACTGAAGACACAGGTAGTTAAAATGCAATCTTCAATGTTTTATGTTGAACTGGGATTGTAATCAAATAATGACACTGTAAAAAATTAAGGTCTCCAATTGAACATTTTCTAGTGACTAATCACATCAATTTTTTTCAGTTGGCCGAACTGAATTTCTGTTAATGAAATTGTATCAATTCACAGAAATTCAATTTGGCCACCTGAAAAATTTAGATGTGATCAGTCACTAGAAAAATTTCAATTGGAGAGACCTGAACATTTTTACAGTGTATGCTATACAGGAGTGTTAAAACAGAAATAAAAGTCCATTATTTATTTGTGTAAGCAGAATGAGTAATTATCTATATTTAAATCAATAGGATAGTAATAGTAACCATGTACTGATAAAGAAGCCACCTATTGCATCAGTAATAGGCCTACATTGTAAAGAATAAATCCCTTAATTTGGTTTGCAATACAATATTCTTATTCTAGGCAGTAATTTTGTTTAATAGTAAATTGTTTATACGTGTCTTGTTTATAAAAATATATAAATTGTTTATTAAAAAAGAGTACTTATTACATTGAACCTTTACTCACCTTCGTTGCTCATTGGGCTCAATTTCATGCAAAAACAATGGAATTGCCATGACCGACTTAAATGCAGCGTCGTCACTACAGGAAGCAGAAATTGTCCGACTTAGCACTTCTGTTTGCAGCTACTCTCGCGATTGGATGCATCCAGCCGCAGCTGACGTACATCACACCTAAAAGTTCTGCTCAGATGTGGGTCGAGAACAAGCCGCGAGAACTCCCAAACCAGGGCTGTGAGAACAAAATGACGAGAACTTTTCTTTGTTCTGTACACACTCTGTTCTTGTGGAGTATGTAATGGCATTTATGAGTCCTCTTGACTACTCCTGGCATTTCATGGATTTAGGAACTGATTTTAGCACTAGAATGCTTTGTGAAATAGTCTTAGAGCAAAATTTTAGGAGTCCTAAAATTAGGACTGACAGCTATTCCCTTTAAGAGAAATATGGCAGTCCTTGTCCGTTTGCGTAAACTGAAATGTAAACGGAAATGTGCGATTTGCAATTGAGTTTGGATTATGTCACATTTTATGCGTCCAATTTGCAATTCCTTTTGAAAATAGTCTGCGATATCCTTCCATACTTTCGCCTTCAGAACTGCCTTAATTCTATGTGGCATTGATTTAACAAGGTGCTGAAAGCATTCTTAAGAAATATTGGACCATATTGCAGATTAGCATTTTGAAGTTAATGGAGATTTGTGGGACCCACATCCAGGGCACGGAGCTCCCGCTCCAACATATCCCAAAGATGCTCTATTGGGTTGAGATCTGGTGACAGTGGCGGCCATTTTAGTACAGGGAACTTATTGTCATGTTCAAGAAACCAATTTGAAATGATTCAAGCTTTGTGACATGGTGCATTATCCTGCTGGAAGATGCCATCAGAGGATGGGTACATGGTGGTCATAAAGGGATGGACATGGTCAGAAACAATGCTCAGGTTGGCTGTGGCATTTAAACGATGGCCAATTGGCACTGAGGGGCCTAAAGTGTGCGAAGAAAACATCCCCCACACCATTACACCACCACCACCAGCCTGCACAGTGGTAACAAGGCATGATGGATCCATGTTCTCATTCTGTTTACGCCAAATTCTGACTCTAACATCTGAATGTCTCAACAGAAATCAAGACTCATCAGACCAGGAAAATTTTTTCTAGTCTTCAACTGTCTAATGTTGGTGAGCTCGTGCAAATTGTAGCTTCTTTTTCCTATTTGTAGTGGAGATGAGTGGTACCCAGTGGGGTCTTCTGCTATTGTAGCCCATCCACCTCAAAGTTGTGCGTGTTGTGGCTTGACAAATGCTTTACTGCATAATTTAGTTGTAACGAGTTGGTTATTTCAGTCAAAGTTGCTCTTCTATCAGCTTGAATCAGTCGGCCCATTCTCTTCTGACCTCTAGCATCAACAAGGCATTTTTGCCCACAGGACTCCCGCATACTGGATGTTTTCCCTTTTCACACCATTCTTTGTAAACTCTTTACAACATTATTAATAGTAAATTTACAATTAATGTTTTTTGGTTTTGTGGTCTTTAAAAAAAAAAAAAATGCGATGCAGTTGAACTGCTTAGTACAAGAACACATCAAGTGAATAATAAGACCAGCCCACACATGCACATCTCATTTCAGTGTTAGGTGTGTTCACAGTCTATGTTTCCATAATGGTACAACTCTTACTGTTTTTGGAGTATGCACACTATGGTGTAATTTTTGTAGCTGTACTCAGTATGTATTAGCCAATAATCAGATGAGTTTTAGTCTATTATGGGAAAATAACACAAGCCTTAAATGTAGGCCTATTTACTGAAGGTATGTGCTGTTTGCTTTAGTGTAGATCAGATTAGATCAGGAACATTGTGCCTTTAAACCGCCCCTCTCCCATCATCCTCATTACATGCACACATAAAATCACATTCTCTCCCCTTCATTATCACAGTCGCGTACACGTGTGAACCCTGCTGAGCTTTACAGATGGTAGCGCTTTATTAAAGCCAGTCCGGAAAATTGCTTGGTGCGATTCTGTACCGCAGCATAACAGGGTGCTGCAGAAAGCTGAACATCACCACACATCTACAAAACTCGACATGCACATTCACATACTGTCATCCAAATGTTTCTTAGTAAAGCATTAGCACAGGATTTGTGATCTAAACAACTCAGCAGTCCATGGATATATTTTCTGCAGTTTTCTTGTGATGTACTAGTGCTGCAGTCATTTGTTGACCTGATAAAGAAATCATTGGATGTTTTTCTGTCCCTCTTTGTGCTTTCAAGCGTTTGTTTTCCCTCTACCTGAGGAGGAATTGCAAATATGTTCTACAGGAATGCCCAAATAAATGTCTGTTTTATGCATATGTCATACATTTCTCTCTTTATCTGCAGCACAGATGTTCAGAAATAGGATGTGTAATTGGCTTCTTAGATATGCAGTAGTCTCATACAGCAAATGGCATTTCTATAGCTCAAACATTAGAGCATGGCACCAGCAATGTGAAGGTTGTGGGTTTAATTTCCAGGGAATACATAAAACTGATCAAATGTGTGCCATGAATACAATGTGAGTGGCTGTGGATAAAACTGACAAATCCATTTTTTTCTAGCTAAATGAACACTTAGAAACACACAGGGTTGTATTTTTGCAAGCAGTTTCAGATTGGATTTGAATCAATTAATTAATTAAACTTGTAGTTTTTTTTTTTGTCTATTAAAAAAAGTTTGTTTATTGTATTTAAGTATTGTACATAACTAACAGCATTTTTGTTTGTTTGTTTTAGTTAACAATAATCTGAATATTTGTCCAAATATGAATTATTTCTTGACATTAGCTGTAAAACGGAAAACACATTTCTGCTTAGGTTACTTGCTAATACTGCTAATACTGCTATAACAAAACAATTATTTTTAAAGAGTATTGCTGAGTGAAGTGGAAAAAACTGACAATAATTAAATTAAGTTGTAGAATTAACTTTTTCACTAAGAAATTGCTAGTAAATTTTACATATAATTCCAAAGAAACATTAAGCAACACATTAAATTAAACATTATATTAAATAGTAAAAAGACTCAATACTTGTAAAACACTCCAATAATCTATTTACAGTAATTCAGATCAAAAAATATTGTGAGGAATATAAATTATACAAGCAATGAATGGACTGTGGTCTGTCCATGGCTGTGCCACACTCAAATAGAGATCACTGATCAGCTAATCCTGATTACTGATGCCTAGTACAAATCCTCTGACTGAGGACAATGCATTTCACAATCATATAGCAAGACTCTGTCCACATCTATCATTAATAACCCCTAGAACAGAAGGAGGATAAAATGAAAATCAAGGAGAAGGGACGGACAATATATGTTTTGGCTGTTTCGTCGTCAACCAGCTGAAAATTATGTCTCTTAGAGAAGTATTAGCAAATCTTTTAAGATTTGAGGAATCATTCGTGTCTTTAAACAAAGTCAATTCTTGGTGTTAGATGTTTGTAACAATCATTATTATAGATCTGAAAAATAGTAATAGTGATTCACAACACCCTAAAATACCCTCAACATCCCTAGACTAGGCATTTTTTCTTTACTGCACAATGTCACATATATTTAAAATGCAAAGGTCTCGGGTTACAATGAAACTGACCTCATGGGACTAAAAGAGAGAGAAAGGCAAAGAAGCAGGAGAGAGAGAGAGAGAGAGAGAGAGAGAGAGAGAGAGAGAGAGAGAGAGAGAGAGAGATGTAATGCACAGGCTGCTGACACACAAACATGTTCAAAGGTCAAAGCCTCACATGATCTTACACAACACACAAGCCTTTTCTTAAAGGACTAGTTTCAACACGTTCTTACAATTTATAATGATGCTTGGTGAGAACCCTTTGTAATTATTTTTAATGCACAGGGTACCCCATCATTTTTCCATGTGCAGGGACATGGGTCCCTAGATGGGTTTATTAAATGGGTAATTAGATACGTGTATTAAATCTACAACATAGAATTGATGTTTATTTTGTCACCCTTTTGATTTACTATAACAGGGTATCTGCAGGTTTCACCAAATCAAATGTAAGACTTTTTAAGACCTTTGTAAGACCATTATGAATAAAATTTAAGATCTATTATGTAATTAAAAAAAACATGCAGAAAGGAAATGCAGAATCACTAAATTACTTAATATACTTATATTATTTAATTTATTTAAATTGAACAAAGTATTAGTAAACTTATTATTCATAGCTCAATCCCACCAGGATTAGCGTATGTGTATACATGCACGTTACATTTATTTATTAATTTTTTTGTGGTGGTCACGTCCATAAATTTGCAAACATTTTTTTTTTTTTTTTCATAATTATGATGCCACATTAACCATATTATGTTAGATGCACAATAGTTACACATGGCAATAAAACAAACAAAATGCATGAATCTTGTTTGGTAGGCCTATTACAAAAACAAAAAAGGCTGGTTCAGTGGTGTGCTATCTATCTTTAATAACACGATCACTTGGGGTGGGAAATATGACCAACATCTTAAAAGTAAACCACAGCAATAAGTGAAAAGTTTTCAAGTAATTACATAATCAAGTAAACGGTCAGTAATAAAATATATACTTATAAACAAATGACAATAGTGACAAAATGACAAAATGACAAATAAATACAACATAAAGATGCATATCTACAAGGGGTGTAACGATTCGTTTAACAACGATTCGATTCGTATCGCGATTTGAGGTTGTCGATATGGTTTAAGGACGATATTGGTTTATTTAGAACGATATGATCTGAAACGATTCAGTGACTTGAAATCGATTCAGTATCTTTTTAGCCAAAAATTTAAATCAGTGTTACTGTTTTATTTCAGTCGAATCGAATCGTTGTTAAAACGAATCGTTACACCCCTAATATCTACAAACAGTGCTTTAAGTGTAAGTGCTGGTTTCCCCGTTTGTGTTGTTGTTAAGCTATACTAGTTTGCTTTCACTTTGAGAACTTACTAATGCGCAGATCCAGAACTTACTCACACGTCCCAAACTTTTTAACTCAAGTCAGGATATAGCCATATGCATAATGTGTGTATTTGATCGTTCAAGAGTAGGCTAATGAGCCTAGAAATAACACATTCAATACACTCACGCGAGTGCTGACAGGCAGCAAACACACGCAGTCAGACATCGGAGTTAACATCACTGTTATTAACTCTTTTTAGTGCAATCGGGTATATTATACTGTTTTTGGTCATTATGCAAGATGATGAGAAAGATTCGCCTTCGCATTCACGATCGCGGAACTGTAAGAACCGTCAGACTCAGCTGAAGAATAAAATCCGTTTTATGCTTCTGTGGGGTACAATCCAAAAGAGGTTCGTCCCAATAACACGAAAGCTGATTGGCTGCAATATAAGATGCATGCCTGTCTAATTTGTAGTTGTAATGCAGCGAACAATAGTTGGTCTAGTGAAAGAAAGAACTACAAACACCACGGAACAAACAATCGCACGCTGCGGGAGGCGAGAGCATTTCAATGGGGTAGCGTTACATGGACGTAGGAAAATTAAGACTTGTTTATTAACATTATTGAAGACCTAGAACACAATGCTTCCGCAAATTTAAGACTTTTTAAGGCCTTGCAATTTGATTTTGAAATGTAAGACTTTTTAAAGACTTTTTAAGACTGCGGGGACCCTGTATAATACAATATATTGTTAGTCCTGAGATTCTTTACGTCAGTGAATAAATTACATAGATCCACATTTAATGTTCATGTGTCTTAATTTTGTGCCTGGTGGTGGAGCTTTTGTTAAGCGTGCCAAAGGTTCAAGGTTCGAGGTTCCATAGGTGGGAGACTCGCGTCACATGACTTGACTCAAGTCAGACTTAAGTCGCACATTTTAGGACTTAGGACTTGCTTGACAAATATTAATAAAAGACTCGACTTGACTTTGACTTGATATTCATGACTTCTGACTTTACTTAAAGGGGGGGTGAAACACTCAGTTTCAGTCAGTGTCATGTCAATCTTGAGTACCTATAGAGTAGCATTGCATCCTGCATATCTCCGAAAAGTCTTTATTTTTTTAATAATTATATAAGAAAGATGCGCTGTTCCGAGTCTTTCCGAAAAAAGCCGAGCGGGTGGGGGCGTGTCGTGTGAGCGGAGCTAAATAATGACGTGTGCAGCAGCGCGCTGTGTGTTGAGTCGAGTGCGTCGTAAAGCTGTCTCATCCCTAACAGCGGGAAAAAAACTTTATTCAAAATAAAAATATGGCTTTTAATCAGATACAGCCATACATCTATGATCCGGAATCAGACCCAGAGGCTGCAGTTGAACAGGAGCAGCAGCAAAAACGACTAGAGCAGGACGTCTCTATGTGGTACAAGTTATACACTAACTATATAATATGCTTAGCGGCTTGTGTTATTTTCATATTTATACTTGAATTATATCGTCGTATTTTTGTCTTTGAACGTGTACATGTGGGAAGTGCAGTTGTGCACGTGTGTTTGTGTGTTTACGCGTGGTTTGTGTAGACAGTAAGCGGACTAAAAAAAACACAGACATTTGAAGCAGTCTCACTCACCCTTCTAACGTTGGGACTGCTCCATCATTCAGCATTAGGCGATTGGGAAAATCCGGCGTCGAGCTGGGCCTTGTTTATGAAACAGTCGGCACCGAAATGCAGCGAACAGATATAAACATTCGTGCAACTCAGTTGCTGATCCGGAAAAGCAAATTACATCCACTGTTGCCTTAACGCGGGGTTTTTGGCGAATCTGTGCAGGACTGTCTTGGTCTGGCAACCAAAAACGCACTTTTTTGGTGACATTGTTATGTGCACATCACCTGTCCAGCATCCTACGAGCCAGCGCTTTGATGGGCGTAGCCTGTTACTTTCGCTCTCTCCCTCGCTCTCTCTCACGCGCTTCCGGTAGAATTGTCCGTAAGGCCCATACAAGGAAATTCCGCCCCCATTAACGTCAAAGGGGACGCATGATCTCAAAAAACTTGCCGAAACTTATGACTAACCGGAAGTAGTATTTTTGACAAAGAAATACTCCCATCAAACGTCCACCTTAACTTTTGAAACTTTGTCTATGTTTAGTATGGGATTCCAAGTCTTTAACAGTGTAAAAAGATCAGTATGCATGAAACAGCATTTCACCCCCCCTTTAAATGACTCGAAATAACTTGTTTTTATAAATAAATACCGTTTTTTAAATGCAGGGCAATATAACCACGTGATGCAGCAGGCATACAGAGAGCGCTAACGGAAACAGTCGTAAATGAACATGGAGGGCGCTGTCTACGCGAAGCTTCCATGGTAATCAGTTACTAACGGATCACACTGCACACCCATGCTCGCCTCGAACTCGAGCTCAGTGTTGCCAGATCGGGCGCGTTTCAGGTCGTGCTGTATCCATCATTTTCAGCAATGAGTTCGAAATTGCAACAAACAACAACTCAACACTATGAATTAAAATTTTTATGGGTACATAAAAAAGTGCATGTGAATAAGATTGTAAAGCATTAGAATGTACATTTCACTTAACTCTCAAACACAATGGCTGCATCCGAAAACCTAGGCAGCTGATTCGATGCCTCTTAATGGCTTGTGAGGCAGCGTTTTGTGCATGAAGGCACCCCTTGAAACTGTTTCCGGACAGACTTCTAAAGCAGTGTAACAGTTCAATTATCTACAGCAAAATAGCGAGAGAAGTTTGGTGAGAACTAAACAAATATTTAATTAATACGTTAGTAATTTTGCGCTAGAAATGCCATTAAATATTAGTAAAAAAGATACTTTCACACACAAACTGACCAGCAAATGCAACTTTTGGACGTTTTTAACTCTTTTGGACTCTTTTACGTTTTTTTTTACATTATATATTAGGCTAATTGTTACATTACAATGCTAGCTATTTTGTTGTAAATGACAAAGTCTGACAGTGTATCCATTGATTCCGCCATGTTTCTCACTGACACGCCCCCAGCTCGTACAGATCGGGAATTCTTAAAGAAATTCCCGAACTTTCCACTGGTATTTGCGACTTCGGGATGCCGTTCATGCACGTTCAACTCGTAAATACGATCTGTAGGACATGACTTGAACGCACCGACACTCCACCATCACCCGCACCTGCCAGCAATCATCCTTGTTATCACACCCGGTATATAAGCACCTTATATAGTCACCTTCCACATAAGTGTCTGTTGCCATCCTGCTGGGGCAGGTGCTCTTATTTTGTTCAATCACAATTTGCATGTACAAAGAACCCGGTTATCTATCAACTAAGTCCTCTATAAATTATCCAACTTTTCTTCTCCATATTGCTTCACTCTCATCCCTGCTTAAATAAAGAACTGTGATTTTCACTTAGGCCTACCTTGTTTGTCTCCATCTGTTGCCTGCAGGGCCGTTTCTAGCCTTTCTGGCACCCTAGGCAAGATTCATAGGTTGAGGCAGTTCATAAAAAAGTGCCTAGTGACACCCATGGTTATGACACTATAACTTGATCAATTTACACTTAACAGCTATCTCTGATGTAGTTTTTTTTATTCAAATTAACTGCTATAATGTTAATAAATGAGCATGCGTTATGATAGAGCGACCAGCTTCCAACAAGTAACCAATAAGTAGGCTAACATACCTGTATATTTCGCGTTCTTTTTTGTTTCCTCTTTTTTCTTTTTACGATACTGAGCCCCTGATGGCTTTGACCTTTTCATGATGATGAAACTAAAGCACAGATGACGACGTTCCCTGCCGCCCTCTATCTCATCTCATTACAGCTGCACCACTATCACCATGGCGACTTCACTGCAATAATCGCAACTAATCATAATGCCTCGAAATAGCAAAAGTATGAAATATTAATTATAAAATATATATGAAATACCTAAAAAATCTTGTTTGGGCGGGGGCTCACTGGCGCCCCCCCAGCTGTTGGCACCCTAGGCGGCCGCCTAGTTTGCCTATGCCTAGAAACGGTTGCCTGACACATTGTAGGAATATCTCGTTGAGGATACACCTCTGCCATGATAGTAAAAAGTTTGGAACAGCTCCATGCAATCAAACTGTTTTTTGCTGATGACGAGATGTCGCACACTCCCAAACCTAACTTGGCAGAACATTGCTGCACTAGAGGCTATCAAAGATGGACTGAAGCATGTCACAGAATATACTGATATTTTATCATCTGTGAATTACGTGACAGTCTCAACTCTGCTGGTGACACTGCATTTTATGAAAAATATCCTGAAGGTGGAGGAGACTGATGGAAAGATGACAGAAGAAATTTCAATATAGAAAATATTGGAGAAACTTTTGTTGATGCTCAAAGCTATAAGGGGGGCCATATTATTGTCGAAAACCTTTGAGGTTTGAGATGGTGGCATTCTGGAAAGATAAAATCAAGCCACCTGTATGCATCAGAGTGGAGGAGGAGGGGGAAGAAAATCAGAGATCACATCCTACTTGCAAGAGAATGTTATTGATGGCAATGAAAAAAACAGAAGCCGCTTTCCTTTAATGGCAAACATGGCTAGAAAATACCTGTGCTTTGCCACAACCAGCACTCCATCCGAGTGTATGTTCAGAGCAGTAGGCAAGATAGTTACTCTCCACTACAACCTTCTCAAACCAGGGAGATTAAACCAGCTTGTTTGCTTAGCTCAAAATCTGTAGGCATAGATACCTTAAGGGCATAACAAAAAAATGTATCTTTATTGTTTCTGGCCTTTATTCAAGAACATTTGAGGTGGTAATTTAATTATTTAGCTCTTTCTTTTAAGTTCTTTTTGTGTTAAGTCGCCATTAAGTTGTTTAAAATAAAGCTGCTTTTAATTTTATTTGTTGACTGCTTGTTGTGTTTGGACCTATTAGACTGTTATTATAGCCTACACATTTAATTCTATAATAATAGTCCTATTTTTATAATATATTTAAAATGTGTTATTGTATTAAAGTTATTTATAGTATATTATATTTAGTATAGTTTATTAAAAATAAATTTACATTTTTATGTGCTATGCAAAGAAAACGAAATGCTATAGCCAAATGATGATGCTGTTTTCACTAATATCATGAACAAATGACTATTTGATGAAATATAGGTCTATCACCTTGCAATTCAAATTTGAATTACATGTAGTTCTGTAGTCTTTAAAAAAATAAGAACATTTTCACTGAAGTTTGGCTATGTGGTGATGTTTATGTGAACTAGGCTATAGCTGAGCAAATTGATCGAACTTAATTACAATTAAGTGGCGCCTAGCAGCCGGCTTAGAACTGGTGCGGACCATGGGAATCCAACTGTTTAATTCAAACAAAGCATCGCGAAGGCCCATGGCAAGTGTTGATTTAATGTGATTTCTTCTCAGTACTCTGAATGTCAAAATGTCACTAATCTACTGGAGGCAAGTTGCAGTTGAACCCATGTGCAGTGAACAAAACAAAGACTTGACTTGAACAGACTTGACCCTACCAACAGTAGTGACAGGAAACAAACACGCAATACTAGACAAAGACACATGGCAAACATGAGGGCTTAAATAAACAAGGACTAATGACTAAACAAGACACACTTGTGAACAATCAAGACAATGATCCAATAGGTCTGTTCAACATCGCCTGCACCCGGATGCATCGGATCGGCGAGAGTAGCCACATGCAGGTGGGGAGGAGACGTGAAGTCGGGCACTTTCTGCTTCCCTATATTTGCATACTTTATCACAGCTGAAGTTAAATAAATGCAATATTTGTCAAATACACAGAGGTTTCAGAAGACATTTTCATTCAATACTGTAGACTACTGCTTAATACAGCGTCTGTTTGTATACTGTAAGTATAAAGTTCAACATATAAACCTACACTATCAATTAAGTTGGGTCCATGGTTTTTTTTATCAGTTTTAGTTTGAGGATCCAGGATCACCAAACTGTGGATGAAACTTGAAGAGATGCAGGATTCTGAGAAATACAAGGGATGCAAGGTGGCCTCTTTGGATATTTGGTTAGGAACTTTATGCAGCTAATTTCGGCTGAGAAAAAGCAGGTATGCTTCCATGGAAGCCAGACCCCAAGGTCACTGTCCCCGCCTGCTTGTTGTCGAGGCTGGTCCCATGCAAAGGCTGCACTGACCCTACCACAGCATGGACTGGCAGCCAGACCCCAGTGGTCCTCATACAGGCAGGTGAAAAGAAACTTCTTTTCTTGTGCCTGGCTCTTCTGGTGCTCTGTAGCTCAGGCCAGATTAGAGGTCTGCACAGGACTTTTTTTCTGTCCCACTTCTGCAAGGTTATATTCCGCATCCTCCCTTTCCCACTTAAAATTCACTCGGTGTTCACCCGCTTACTACTTAGAATGATTTTCTTCCCGACCCGACAGATCCCGTTAAATTTAGACCTCATTTCCAGATTTAAATTAATCCTAAAGAAAGAGTGACTGGGATAACAAATATAAAATGTTGTTTTGGTGAGGGGGGCGTGGTTTAGCAAGGTCTGTGATGGGAGGGAGAGTCAGAATGAGTGGAACGTAAAGCCGAGTTCACACTGCCTGATTTTAGCCCCGATTTTGACTCGCCAACAGGTTTTGAGAAAATCGCAGAAATATGTCAGAGATCATAGGCAAACCGGTCATGCACGCAAGACAATTTGGAGCAAACTTTGTGCAGTTTATTCGTTTTATTAACAATTCCTAGTCTCGTGCGAGAACTCTGGTCTGACGCACGAGTGATCTCGCGTTGTTTTCTTGTCACATCGCACGTGTGTTTAGTTGGGAATGTTGGGAAATGTAGTTTGCACACCGGAGAGAGTTGTTAGGGATTCTCAGTCTTGTACAGTCAGTCACGCAGTGTGAAATAGTGATGTTCGGTTCTTTAACGAATTATTCTCTTGTGCCGTTTCTCAGCAAGTAAACGGTTGAGCTGGTTCATCAATCGAACTGAATCAAACTGTAGATCCAGGTTGATGACGTACGACGCAAAAGCCGAAGTAGCACGTCCAACTAAAAAAGAACCGAAAGAGCCGGTTCAACCAGCTGTCGAAGTTTGCAGAGAATTACCGAGAATGATTGAGTTGGCAACACATGTCTGAGGCACTTAGGCTACTGGAAATATGCTTATTATGACTACTTTTATTAAATAACATTTTATTAAAACCTGCAAAAACCTTTCTGTAACGAGCTTTAAATACATTTTAGGCTACTGTAGTTTATTGTGCATGCAAATTGTTTTAAGTTGTTAAGGGCAATTTATAAGTCTATAAGATATAAGGTTTATTCTTCCTATAGGTTATTTTGGACATGTAACATAGCCACGTTTACGCATGTCTGTAATGTGTGCTGTTTGTGTGAAACTTTTAGGAATCTTATCCAAGATGTGCATGCGCTACTCAATATTGGTCAGTCATATCCGACATAAAGGATCCACGAATAAAATTGTTACCACAAACACCATTAATGGTAGGGTAGATAAGAATGATCTAAAACACTTTTGTCCAAATTTGTTTAAACTTTCTTTATATGTCAATACATAATTAAAATGTAAGTACTCTGAAAAAGAGAGTATACAAATCAAGTGACTCTAGTCTTTTTAATTGATTGTTTGATTGTTCGGGACGAAACAAGTGATTGGCTTGGGCGACTGTCACTCTCACTCGCTACCAGGGATTGAAAAACGACTCATTGCTGGCTGGACAGGTAATCTTTCATTTTGGTTATACATTTTTCGGTTTATGTTTTCATGAAGCATGTATCAAGAGCACTTGTAGCTGCCTAATATAGCATAACATTACTTAGCATAAAGTTACAATATTATACACTTAGCCATAGGGCTGTAACGATACACCAAACCCACGATTCGGTTCGTATCACGATTTTTGACCCACGGTACGATACAAACCTCGATATGGGGGGGACAAAACAGTTTTATTCTGTACAGTATTCTGTAGCCTATTTTGCCGTCAATACCATATATCTGTATGGTCAATAGGCTACTGCCGACATTTTCTTTGCGGTACCAATAGGCAATATATATTACCATGAAGTATAGGGCCTCCTGTACATCAATACCAACAGAAGCGCCGCGTCAGACACGCTTCTGGTGTGCAAAGAAAGAGAAAACGCCACGCAGCCGCCCCACGGATGACACGCAACAGAAACGCCACGCTCACACCATGTTGCCAGCCGGTTGGGGAAGCTTCTTGAAACACTTACGGCAAATTTTGTCTTGTCAACTACACGATTGCCATCCTTGTTCTCCACCGGGTAGCTGAAATGTTGCCATACTGCTGACTTAAAAGTTGGACCTGGACAGGAAGGATAATTCTGGGAGTTGGAAGGGGTGTGTCACGATTCTGCCTCCTCACATCGCGATACAGGTTCGTGGACCTGCGTATTGCGATTTCGATTTCATATCGCATATCGTTACAGCCCTACTTAGCCATTAGTAGAGATGATAAATACTCAATATGCTTAGCTCAAGTTGATCGCTGTCGTGTTGAATTTCGTAAAATTTAACTTTAGATTACAAACTGCATGTGTAAAAGCTAGTACACCGCATCCAGGAACTTTGTTAGAACTAAGTTACCTTTAGCTACTAATAACCAACAATGCTTTCATTATGGAAACTCTTACATGCAAAACACAGTATATGTTATGAATCTTACACTGAATTCATCTTCATCACCGTATAACTGATGTTATTGGAAAAACATGTATCAATGCTACCTGTTTTTAGCTTTGCCTTATAAATATAACTAGCTCGTTACCGAATTAAACAAAAATATATTTTTAAACTTTACCAGTATCGGTATTCTAGCTTGATAGTGAGTAATAAAAGACATCTTATTTGTTTATTATTACATGTGATTCTGACATGATGTCACTACATGCAAACTGCTCGTCTCAGGTCAATGATGCGTC
This sequence comes from Pseudorasbora parva, assembly GCF_024679245.1. Taxonomy (NCBI): domain Eukaryota; kingdom Metazoa; phylum Chordata; class Actinopteri; order Cypriniformes; family Gobionidae; genus Pseudorasbora; species Pseudorasbora parva. Next base: position 44,146,823 of record NC_090181.1, read on the forward strand.
TTCCAGCTGACCGTTCAGTGAGGCGTTCATGTATTTTGGGGGCGTGGCTTTGGAAAGAGCCCAGAAGGGAGAAGGTGGAGTGAATGGAAATTAGAGTACTTACATTTTAATTATGTATTGATATTTATAAAGAAAGTTTAAACAAATTTGTAATTTTTTTTTAAAAACGAATTCTTACCTACCCTATACCTTTAACTTAAGTGAACATTATTAAATATGCCTTCATTTTATTAAAACGTAAAGAAAAAAATACTATGGTTTTGCGCTTGCAGATTATATGTTAAATCATGGAGTTTATAAGGACAATAAACAAGGAGTTGGTTTACTCATTCTACTTCTTTAGACATAAAGAACATATCCGCTTTTGTTGATCAGTGCCTGTAATGTGTGTTGTGTAATTTTCTGTCGAATCCGACGTGAAGGATAAATTAATTAACTGTGAACACAAACACCATTAACTTAAGTGAAAGGCAATCATCAGCAAATGCACTCACGCAATTAACTTTATTTGATTGTTTCAATATAAACTGACACAGATTATTTTATTTGAATGTTTCCTTGATATATAACATGACACCGAGAAATGCATAAAAATCCATTCATTGCATGATGACGTCAGGAACCTATGAATCTGCTTTTTGAACCGGTTCATTGAGCTGAACTGTCTGAAAAGAACCGGTTCGCGGAAATGAATCGGACTTCATTGCATCACTAGTGTGAAACCCTCTGTCGCCGATCCATCGTGTGACTGAATGATACCCCAGATAGTCATGCAGTGTGAAAAGAGCAGTGACCTGACGAATTAGAAAATCGTGCAGTCTGAACTAGGCTTTAGTGAATAAAGTGCAAATGATGAACACCAGTCTCATGTTTCAGTAATTGGCATGGAGAGACAGGTTATTAGCCATGCAGGAAACGAGGATGGGAGGGAGAAGCTGGAGACATAACATACACACTGGAACTCGAGCTGGGACACTGCAGAGAGGAACTGCATTGAGAAACTGGAGAAGTTACAGAGAAGTTTGCTGTGGTCTTCAATATCATATCCACTATTTTGAGCATGTTCAACTCCAGGTTATGACTGCACCAGACAGCTAGTGTTACAACATTGTGTCTGTTTGCAGACTCCTCACTATCTTTAGAGGGTCTTTAGAGGTGCAGTCATTTGTGTACAGTGAGGAATGATAGTGGAGCATCTAAAGCAGCAGGTAACTTCACACTGATCCAGTGATCTGTTGAATTTCTGTGTGAAGATAGAGATCAGCTGGTCAGCGTAGACTTTTAAACAGGCAGGTGAAACTCTTGTGGGTCAAAAAAGCTATTTTTCATTCATAATTGTAAATAACATGTAACTGTACATTCATTCCACACTTAAATATTCCTTTAAAGTATAATATTTACATAAGTACTTTAAAAAAAAGTATGATAATGTTTAATTTTGTGATCATGGCTAACTGTTACATAATGACATACGCCAAGCCATCATATGGCTTCAGAAGACTAAAAATATAGTGCACACGTCACATGGACTAATGTTATTTATTTTGTGCTTTTTTTTAAATAGACATTTGTGACCACTAAGAACTGTCATTGCATGGAAAATATCTGTGTGAAGATTCTTCAGAATTTCTCTTCATGAAAGTAAAGGGCTACATGGTTTAAAATTAAATGTTTATTTTTGTAGTGAACTGTTCCTTTAAAATAGGATCTAAAATCCACTGTCAGTCCCAGCAGATTGTGTGTGTGTGTGTGTGTGTGTGTGTGTGTGTGTGTGTGTGTGTGTGTGTGTGTGTGTGTGTGTGTGCGTGTGCGTGTGTGTGTGATTATATATGTGTGCTTGTTAGAATCCCTGAGGTCCCTGTCTGTGCTGACCAGTGTTTAAATTTAGCTGCTCCAGCACGCTGTAAGTGAGCGACTGCTCCCACGTGAAGCTCAGTACAGTGTGCATTAATCACAGAGCCATTTACCCATCAGCATACCTGTCATACTCTCAGTATATCTCTGCAAGCACCTGCACTGAAACCCAAAGAATCTACATATAGTTTTCTTACACACATATCCATGATCACAATACCGGAGCTCTGTTTCAAAAACTAACAAAGCTGTCTTGCATGACAGTCAACAACCTTCTAAGATTGTCCTAACTAGGTGTGATGTCAAGATAAGAAATGTGTCTGCCTACACTGAACACAAAACTGCATGACACAGCACAATTACAGCCAATCAGAAGACATTTCATGTGTAATGCACAGTTATGCGGAGAAAGAGTTAAATTCAAGATAATTATTATCAACAGCTGGTGCAATACATTCTAAGATTGCTTTATATGTGAAGAAAAACTGTAATGCTACCTTATTAACAATTGTACTTACAAAGGTGGATGTGCAATGCACAGTTATGAGGAAAAATATTAAAATGAATATAATTAGAATTTCCAGAGTTGTGTGCAATACATTATGGGGCTGCAATTGTGATGCTACCTTTAATAAAAATTGTATTTTATTTGGTATACATTTGATTTATTACAGACTATAGTCTGAATAAAGTAAGGAACTGCTATATTTAAGTATTTCACATAAAAGGTAACACACATATATTTAATTAAGTAATAATAATACAAATGTCCATACAAAAATAAAAAAGGTCCAGGGGGCAAATATTGGTAATTTATAAGGCAGCATATTTTTGCTGCTTACTATTTAGTACAGCCTTGTATCTTGAGAATGGCTGATTTTTTTAAATGCTGAATTGTTAAGCAGTTCAATAGGCTTTGGCACATGGCTTTAGGTTACACACATCTCTATGCCTCTCCCGTTTCATGCCGTTATCATTTGCGTTTCACCTCTATGTTTCTGCAGAGTTACATCTGCAGTAACATTTCAGCCTGAACAGTGACTCATATTTCAGGCTTGCAGTGCTGTGATGTTGCAGGTATCGGCTGTCAGAGCCTTCAGCAAAGCCAATAAGCTGGTCTTTTACTGAGAGCAGCACAATGCTGGGGCCAATCAGATGAAGAATCCAGTGGAGTCCCTTAATATTTTGAAGGGAAAGTGTCTTATTTGAACTCTTGGAAAAACCTTACTGTCATTACTATCTCTGCAGTGCACATACTGTCCAGTGTTTAGTGTGCACAGTAATTTTCAGCATGCATGTGATACCCATGACATAGTATTGGAAAAAATGTAGGTAATTCCCACTTAATTGTATTGAATGTGTACCTGTAGTGTATTAAGAAATGAAAAATAACTACATAAAAGCAGATAAAATCATATAAATTATTTATTTACAGCATCCATGTTACTGTTACAGTTGTTAGATGAGGCAGAGAAGGAGAGATCCAAGAGTTCCAAACTTAATGGGTTTTTATTTAGAACAGAACATCTAACACCAATGAACATAACGTGAGAACGGACCAAGACAGAGTGAACAGGGGAGAACTAAATACCAACACTGATGACAAACTAACGAGGGGGGACAGGTGACAATAAACACAGCTGAAGGCACTAAACTAACGAGGGGACTGAACCGTGGTGGGAAACTAAGAACAAAGGAACATGTGACTAAACTCAAACCAGGAAGTACAGGGGGAAAAAACACAACAGACACAGATCAAATATGTAACATTACTCCCCCCTCCCGGTAGGCGTGTCCTCACGCCTTAAGAAGTCCATCGGGGAGGGGGGGGCGGGCACCCTGAAGTCCTGGGGGTTGGACCTTCAGGGTGGAGTAGAGGTCATGGTGGGTCAGGAGCCGAGGACGGCCATGGCGGGTCAGGAGCCGAGTGTGGCCATGGGATTACCAGGAGCACACAGATCATACCCAGCTGGACTGAAGCCCTGGGCGGAGCCGGAGTCCTGGGCAGAGCTGGAGCCTTGTATGGAGCTGGAGCCTTGGGCGGAACTGGAGTCCCACCCACATGTTCCCCACCCACAGACCTATAGCCCCCCAAAAAAAATTGTTTTGCGAATTTAGGGGGTTCCTCAGATGAGGCCTGGGAAACCTGGAGGAGGCTCTGGAACGCCTGGAGCGGGCATGTGGTAGCATGATGCGGGCTCGTGGAAGGCTGGAGTGGGCTCGTGAAGGCCTGGCGCGGGCTGGTGAAGGGCTGGAGCTTTGTCCAGAAGGGCTGGAGCTTTGTCCAGAAGGGCTGGAGTGTCGTCCTAGTGGACGGGAGCGGAGCCCAGCAGGTGAGGAGCAGAGTCTGTAATGCACAGAGCGGAATCCGGCGGACACAGAGGTGAGTCCCCAAAACTCATGAGCCACCGCTTCTGTGGCTCTGGTGCGGGCACGGCCATCACGGCCGGAGATGAGGGCTTTTTGGCCGCCCTCTGCCTCTTTGGCCTTTGGGCAGGCAGGACCACACCGGATGGCCCATTGGAGGGGTAGGTGGAGTAACCCGCCTATTGGCGAACTGGCCAGGCCGCGGGTGTTGTTGACGGGACTGAATGAGGAAGACATATATTCTCTTCGATTTCGAACTCAGAATAATTTAGAAACAAAAAAAGATTGATCGTTTTAACTAGGGAATAGGAACAGGCAGGTTCCAAAAATCTAATTGTGTCCTCATCCAAACCCATCAAAAACACGGCGTTAAGCGGAGCATCTGGCCAGTTAACCTGATAGGCTAGCTCAGAAAATTCCTCCACATACCTCTCCAGCGGCCGTCCGCCCTGCCTGAGGCTCCATAGGCGATCTTCCGCTGAAGTGTATGTAGCTGGGGACTCTGGGAACAGCGGGACTAAGAAAATACCCATAGTCCTGGAAGTCTTGGCAGTTTAAGTCTGTTCTTCTGTTACGGTTGTTAGATGAGGCAGAGAAGGAGAGATCCAAGAGTTCCAAACTTAATGGGTTTTTATTTAGAACAGAACTCAAGCAGAACTTCTAACACAAATGAACATAACGTGAGAACGGACCAAGACAGAGTGAACAGGGGAGAACTAAATACCCACACTGATGACTATACGAGGGGGACAGGTGACAATAACTAAACAGCTGAAGGCACTAAACTAATGAGGGGACTGAACCGTGGCGGGAAACTAAGAACAAAGGAACATGTGACTAAACTCAAACCAGGAAGTACAGGGGCAAAAAACAACAGACACAGATCAAACATGTAACAGTTACACACAGTTACTATACTAATAAGTATAAATTATGCACAGAGGTGGGTAGTAACGAATTACATTTACTTCGTTACATTTACTTAAGTACATTTTTTGTGAAAAAACTGTGAAAATTTTGTGAAAATTACATTCGGTGGCGTTCCTCCGCTACTGTCAATGGTGATAATTAATTATATATTTTAAAATAAGTTATGACTTGTTTGCAAGTCTCGCGAAACGTTGGAGAAGCTGCTTCGCGAGAGGTGGATACGCATCACCCGCATAAAATTAGCGCGCGTTTAGTCAGAAGATGATGGCCGAAGCAGAGGGAGATGTGTGTGAGCTACGGCAGATCACCCGTACGTGGCTTCAAGTTCAGCCTGTTTTCAGTCCAAGATGTCAAAAAGAACAGTTTCATAATTTAATTCATGCTGTGTGCACCAAAATGAACTGACATCTCAGCATACAATAATTCCAGCTCTAACCTGAGAAAACAGCGGTAAGTGTAACAATGATGCCTATATTTGAACACTATTAATGGTAATTTGGTAACTATGGGCACTTTTCCTTTATTCTAATACTATTTCACACACTGTCCGAGTGTTTTCCTCATATGCGCTCTTGTGCAAGCATTTACATTTACATTTACATTTATGCATTTAGCAGACGCTTTTATCCAAAGCGACTTACAACTCAGGAGAACAGGAAGTGATCCGTCAAGAAGAGGCAACGAAACACAAAAAGTGCCCTAAATACCAAGATTTGTACACTGCTCAGAGTAGCAAAGACCAGAAAAGGAAAGAAGAAAGGAGAAATAGAGGGGGAAAGAATTGTTTTTTTTTTATTATTATTATTTTTTTATGTAAGATTAAGTGCTCATGGAAGAGATGAGTTTTTACCTGTCTTTTGAATGAAGTGAGTGATTCTGTTGTGCGTATGGAGGACGGAAGATCGTTCCACCAACCAGGAACAATGAAAGAAAAAGTTCTAGAGAGGGATTTCATGCCTCTCTGTGATGGTACCACTTCTGGTGGGTGTGTAGACGCGTAGGAGTGAGTCAAAGTATGCGGGTGCTGCGCTTGTGGAAGATCCATGAGCAAGAGTCAGGGCTTTGAATTTGATCCGGGCAGCGAGTGGTAGCCAATGCAGAGAAATGAATAGAGGTGTGACATGAGCCCTTTTGGGCTCATTGAATACAAGACGTGCTGCAGCGTTCTGGATCATTTGCAGTGGTTTGATTGCACAAGATGGAAGTCCAGACAGAAGCGCATTGCAATAGTCAAGTCTAGAAATGACCAGGGCTTGGACAAGAAGCTGTGTTGCATGCTCCGTAAGGAACGGTCTGATTTTCCTGATGTTGTGCAATGCAAACCTGCATGACCGAGCCGTCTTCGAGATGTGAGCCCTGAGGAACCCCTGTGGTCAGTTGATGTGTTTTGGATACCTCTCCTCTCCAGGCAACCTTAAAAGACCTACCTGTGAGATAGGACTCAAACCAGTGGAGTGGAGTCCCTGTGATGCCCAGTGATGAGAGGGTGGACAGAATAATCTGATGATTCACAGTGTCAAAGGCAGCAGACAGATCAAGGAGGATGAGGACTGATGATTTGGAAGCCGCTTTAGCCAGCCGCAGGGCTTCAGTAACTGACAGTAATGCCGTCTCAGTTGAGTGGCCCTTTTTGAAGCCTGACTGGTTTACGTCCAGTTGATTAGACTGTGAGAGGAAAGATGAGACCTGGTTGAAAACAACTCTTTCAAGTGTTTTCGCAATGAATGGTAGGAGAGAAACAGGTCTGTAGTTCTCTACAAGTGATGTGTCTAATGTGGGTTTTTTAAGCAGTGGGGTTACCCGAGCCTGCTTGAATGTGGTGGGGAAGATGCCGGTGGAGATAGATGTGTTGATGATGTGTGTGAGTGCTGGTAAGAGTGTAGGGGAGATGGCTTGTAGGAGATGTGAGGGGATGGGATCTAGAGGGCAGGTAGTGGGATGGCTGGAGAGGAGAAGCTTAGATACTTCGTCCTCAGTGAGTGTAGAGAAGGAGGAGAGAAGATGTTTGGCTGTGGATGTGGCTGATTCAAAAGTGTGTGTGTGTGGAGGTGTGAACTGACTGCTGATGAGTGTGGTTTTGTTTGTGAAAAAATTGGCAAGATCGTCTGCAGAAAGAGAGGTGGTGGGAGGTGGTGGAGGGGGACAGAAGAGAGAGGTGAAAGTTCTGAAAAGTGTGCATGAGTCTGAGGTGCTGTTGATTTTGTTGTGAAAATATGAGGATTTAGCTGTATAGACGTCCTGTGAGAAGGAAATGAGCAGAGATTGGTACTTACTCAGGTCAGATGGTTCGTTTGATTTGCGCCATTTTCTCTCTGCTGCCCTAAGTTTGGTCCGGTGCTCACGAAGAACATCAGATAACCAAGGGCTAGAGGGAGTAGCGCGAGCTGGCCTAGAAGACAGAGGGCAGATAGTATCTAGACAAGCGGTAAGTGCAACATAAAGTGTCTGTTGCAGTGTTGACATCCATAGAGGAGAATTGTGTGGGTGACGGAAGAGAGGATGACACAACGGAGGAGAGGTGAGAGGGAGAAAGAGAACGCAGGTTTTGTCTGAAACTAACTGGTAGAGGAGGTGGAAGCATATGAGTAGTGAGATGTAGATTAAATGTGATGAAGTAATGATCAGAGAAGTGTAAGGGTTTGACCAAAGTGTTTTCTGTAGTGCAGTTGCGTATGTAGATGAGGTCAAGTTGGTTGCCAGATTTGTGTGTGTGTGAGGTAGTAAGAAGTTTGAGATCGAATGAGGATAGAAGGGAGTGAAAATCTGTAGCATACGGTTTGTCCAGGTGGATGTTGAAATCACCAAGGATTACAAGTGGGCTGCCATCCTCAGGGAATGAGGATAGCAGCACATCTAGTTCCTCAACAAAGGTGCCCAATTGACCTGGAGGGCGGTAAATGACTACAAGATGGATTTTAGCAGGAGCTGTAACTAATAACATGGTATTCAAAGGAGTTTTTATTACAGAGAGAGGTGTGGGTTGAGAATTTCCAATTGTTTGCGATAAGGAAACCTGTGCCTCCACCTCTGCCAGTGTGGCGAGGGGTGTGTGAGAAGGATAAATTGTTAGAGAGAGCAGCAGGAGTTGCTGAGTCTTCTGGACGGATCCAGGTCTCAGTCAAGGCCAAGATATTCAGATTGGAATGAGTGGCGAAGGCTGGAATGAAGTCAGCTTTGTTTACAGCTGACTGACAATTCCATAGACCCAGAGAAAAGGAGGGAGGGATATTAGTAGAGGAAGGAATAGGACGCAGATTAGCAGTGTTGCGCTGCCGTCTGCGTCTGATAGTGGAGCGAGGGGTAGAAATAGTGGGTATGTATTGAAAGCACATTGTGAGAAAAGAGAGAAGGAGAAAGAGGATAGAGAAATAAATAAATACTTAAGTGCGTTCTCTGTGTTCGTTCTACGGTGGAGTCGATTGTAGGTCGAGTCGAAAAAGATGTCTTTACACTTGTCGGTCTTCACACGAGGCGGCTGAACACGAGGGCTGAACGCTCCCGCTGACGCTACCGCGACAGCGCTGATACGCTTATTAAATACACACTAAACACTGCTTGAGTGAGAGCAGGTGTGGACGCTTTTATAATTATCCCAAAGATTAATCAACGCAACGGTCTCCCAACGACTCAAATCGAAACCAAACTATCACTCACTACCTGTGCTAAAAGCCAACAATTATTATTTAATAACGGCTGGTGATTGCGTACAGCGCGCTTCAAACTGCCCTGGTTAAAGTGCAATTTGTGAGTAGCTCCCGGAATAAAGTTATGAATAAAAAGAATAAGTGCAGAAACGAAATGTATCTTCCTTCTAGTAATTACTACACCAAGCAATACAGCAAATACAGAGTATTTCGAATAGACTTACTTGCGATTCGAGCTCCTTCTCTGACCGACGCGCTTCTCCTAATGGCCGGCTAACTTGCTCGGCTTTAAATATACAGTCCGCCCTTATAGCAAGCATTGACAAATCGTTTGAATCCTCCGAACACACGTCCACAGACAAACGTTCACATCTGCACATTTACATATCTTTTTTTTCTCATAAAACGAGCAACCTCATTGGCAAAATGTACCTGTGACAATGTTTTTGCAAACCACAAAATACGTACCAATACACACTGCAGGAATTCCAACAGAAATGAACACTAGCCTATAGGCAGAAAAAGTGCTTTTTTTTTTTGTCTATGGTTTGTAAACTAAAAGATTTTGAATTTTGCGTCACAGCTCCATGTTCTGCTTTTCTGATTCACCAGACTTGCTCGATAGCTCAGCTGATACAGATTTGTATTTGCAATGCGAAAAGCTTAAGAACGAACCCCATGAAGAACGAGTCATGATAAAAGAGCTCAAAGACGAGTTCTAAACACTAGCTAAAAATACATGGACACAATTTAATTTTTGTCACATTTGCTTTTGTTAACACTTTCGGGTAGGTTTAGTGTGGGTGTACGATAAAAACACAACGTAACAAAACATGTCAGATTCACGCAAATCTGTTCTGGAAAAAAATAAGCTTTTAGCGCCACCCAGTGGACATTTCACTTTGAAACGTCGCAATATGTACGTATTGGTACATATTTTGTGGTTTGCATAGGTACTGATTGTTGCCATAGGTACTGATGAGATCAGGCTAAAAACGAAACAAATTAAATAGCCTAATGTGACATCTTGCATTTATACACATATCCGGACAGACAACAGTCTGCAGTGTATACATACATTTAAAAATGGGACTATATTTTTAAGAATGCATATACTTATAAAAATATAAGAACAAAGTATGTTTTAAAAAGAGCTGTGGTTAGCCCAGCACACCATTAATTTACACTGTTTAACCATTAAAAACACACACACACACAGACACACAGACACACACACACACACACACACACACACACACACACACACACACACACACACATACACACATATATATATATATATATATATATATATATATATATATATATATATATATATACAGTATTGTTCAAAATAATAGCAGTACAATGTGACTAACCAGAATAATCAAGGTTTTTAGTATATTTTTTATTGCTACGTGGCAAACAAGTTACCAGTAGGTTCAGTAGATTGTCAGAAAACAAACAAGACCCAGCATTCATGATATGCACGCTCTTAAGGCTGTGCAATTGGGCAATTAGTTGAAAGGGGTGTGTTCAAAAAAATAGCAGTGTCTACCTTTGACTGTACAAACTCAAAAACTATTTTGTACAAACATTTAGCAATCCTGTGAATCACTAAACTAATATTTAGTTGTATGACCACAGTTTTTTAAAACTGCTTGACATCTGTGTGGCATGGAGTCAACCAACTTGTGGCACCTCTCAGCTGTTATTCCACTCCATGATTCTTTAACAACATTCCACAATTCATTCACATTTCTTGGTTTTGCTTCAGAAACAGCATTTTTGATATCACCCCACAAGTTCTCAATTGGATTAAGGTCTGGAGATTGGGCTGGCCACTCCATAACATTAATTTTGTTGGTTTGGAACCAAGACTTTGCCCGTTTACTAGTGTTTTTTGGGTCATTGTCTTGTTGAAACAACCATTTCAAGGGCATGTCCTCTTCAGCATAGGGCAACATGACCTCTTCAAGTATTTTAACATATGCAAACTGATCCATGATCCCTGGTATGCGATAAATAGGCCCAACACCATAGTAGGAGAAACATGCCCATATCATGATGCTTGCACCTCCATGCTTCACTGTCTTCACTGTGTACTGTGGCTTGAATTCAGAGTTTGGGGGTCGTCTCACAAACTGCCTGTGGCCCTTGGACCCAAAAAGAACAATTTTACTCTCATCAGTCCACAAAATGTTCCTCCATTTCTTTAGGCCAGTTGATGTGTTCTTTGGCAAATTGTAACCTCTTCTGCACATGCCTTTTTTTTAACAGAGGGACTTTGCGGGGGATTCTTGAAAATAGATTAGCTTCACACAGACGTCTTCTAACTGTCACAGTACTTACAGGTAACTCCAGACTGTCTTTGATCATCCTGGAGGTGATAATTGGCTGAGCCTTTGCCATTCTGGTTATTCTTCTATCCATTTTGATGGTTGTCTTCCGTTTTCTTCCATGTCTCTCTGGTTTTGCTCTCCATTTTAAGGCATTGGAGATCATTTTAGCTGAACAGCCTATCATTTTTTGCACCTCTTTATAGGTTTTCCCCTCTCTAATCAACTTTTTAATCAAAGTACGCTGTTCTTCTGAACAATGTCTTGAACGACCCATTTTCCTCAGCTTTCAAATGCATGTTCAACAAGTGTTGGCTTCATCCTTAAATAGGGGCCACCTGATTCACACCTGTTTCTTCACAAAATTGATGACCTCAGTGATTGAATGCCACACTGCTATTTTTTTGAACACACCCCTTTCAACTAATTCAACTAATTGCCCAATTGCACAGCCTTAAGAGCGTGCATATCATGAATGCTGGGTCTCATTTGTTTTCTGAGAATCTACTGAACCTACTGGTAACTTGTTTGCCACGTAGCAATAAAAAAATATACAAAAAACCTTGATTATTCTGGTTAGTCACATTGTACTGCTATTATTTTGAACAGTACTGTATATATATATATATATATATATATATATATATATATATATATATATATATATATATATATATATATATATATATATATATATATATATATATATTTGGAGGTGTGTGAAAGCTCTCTAAGTAGTCTGAAATTCAGGTTTTTTGGATCTTATCAATCAGATCGAAAGTAACTAGAAACTAAGTACTTGAGTAGTTTTTTCATCTAATACTTTTTTAAACTTACTCAAGTAACTATTACGATTGTTACTTTTACTTTTACTTGAGTACATATTTCCGTAAGTACTTGTACTTTTTCTTGAGTAAAGATTTTGTCTACTCTACCCACCTCTGATTATGCATAATTACATGTAAAGTATACTTATTTCGATGTGTGTGTTGACTAACATACTGAAGAACATGTAAAGTACTTGATTAATTTTAACTAGTGTGTTATTTGATATTACAATTTTAAATGTACTAATATGCAAAGTCATCATTACAAATATATTCTAATGCATGACATACAAGTTTCATTAGAAATGGTATTAGAGTTTATTTTAGTTTACTATAAATGCTAGTCAGTACATTTGGCAGAATTCTTCACACCATATGGCAAAGACAATATAAACTTGGAAATTACAAATTAAAGGTATATGCAAAGATATATGCATTTGCAGTCTGCACTCACCAAAGGATTATTAGGAACACCATACTAATACTGTGTTTGACCCTCTTTCGTCTTCAGAACTGCCTTAATTCTACGTGGCATTGATTCAACAAGGTTCTGAAAGCATTCTTTAGAAATGTTGGCCCATATTGATAGGATAGCATCTTGCAGTTAAACATCCAGGGCACGAAGCTCCCATTCCACCACATCCCAAAGATGGTCTATTGGGTTGAGATCTGGTGACTGTGGGGGCCATTTTAGTACAGGGAACTCATTGTCATGTTCAAGAAACCAGTTTGAAATTATTCGAACTTTGTGACATGGTGCATTATCCTGCTGGAAGATGCCTTTAGAGGATGGGTACATGGTGGTCATAAAGGGATGGACATGGTCAGAAACAATGCTCAGGTTGGCCGTGGCATTTAAACAATGCCCAATTTGCACTAAGGGGCATAAAGTGTGCCAAGAAAACATCCCCCATACCATTACACCACCACCACCAGCCTGCACATTGGTAACAAGGCATGATGGATCCATGTTCTCATTCTTTTTTCGCCAAATTCTGAGTCTACCATCTGAATGTCTCAACAGAAATCGAGACTCATCAGACCAGGCAACATTTTTCCAGTCTTCAACTGTCCAATTTTGGTGAGCTCGTGCAAATTGTAGCCTCTTCATTTGTAATGGAGGTGAGTTGTACCCAGTGGGGTCTTCTGCTGTTTTAGCCCATCCGCCTCAAGGTTCTGCATGTTGTGGCTTCACAAATGCTTTCAGAGGTGGAAAGTAACGAATTACATTTACTCGCGTTACTGTAATTGAGTAGTTTTTCTGTGTACTTCTACTTTTTTAAGTAGTTTTAAAAATCTGTAATTTTACTTTTACTTAAGTACATTTTGATTAAAGTATTGTACTTCGCTACATTTTAAACCACATCCGTTACTGAGTAAAAATAAATCATTAATGCAAAGAGGGGAGGAAAAAAACCGAGATCCGGAAATGACTAATATTGAATAGAGGGCGCGGGGCGCGGGAGAGAACAAGCGCGCAAATATCAGATGGAGATGAACAAGACAGACGTCAGTGACGCAGACCCAGGTGAAAGCAAAACGCCGTCGTGAACTCCTGGCTAGTATGGAAATACTTTGGATATAGAAAAAAATAATGTGGTGTTATCCTGGAGGATATCAAATGTGCACAAAATGTGGATGCAAATGAAGAAACACATAGAACATGTTCGGGCACACATCCCTCTGTGCAGATAAAGGTATGTTTATAACTTAAGGCCGATTGATTTCTGTGACGCAGAGGGAATCCTGGAATCCAGTCATGAACATTAACTTTACATTATAACGTAGAATTGGTGTAATACACGCAAACTGGTGGATGAACGAAAAACTCGAATGTAGAGCTGCAGGCCTTAGAAATAAATCAAATCGTGACATGGTCTGTGAACATTAAAGCACAAAACATTGCTATATGAATATATGATCTGCTTGTTCTCTCTCTGTGAATGAGCTGCTCTGTCTACTACATATGGACTCTATTATTCTTAAACATTTTTACAAATTAATGATAAAAATAAGTTGTTAACCTAATTCATAGTAATTTATTGAATTTAGTTTATTAGACATGTTTTATTGAAATTTTGATAAACAAAATAAACAAATGGTTTTAAGTTTGTTATAATAAAGCATTTGTTCAACCAAATAAAAAAAGACCAATCTTCTTCATTCATTTAACATCATTTTAACTAGTGATAATAACCATCATTTAGTACAGTAAATGTTTAATTGATGTTTTCTGAGACAGTTGTCATATCGTGAAAATCTCATCCTATCACAACCCTACAGGGGAGAGTCCCCCACCCCCTCTGTTAAAAAAGTAACTAAGTAACTTTTACTCTGAGTACATTTTAAATGAGCTACTTTTTACTTTTACTTGAGTAAATTTTTAGACCAGTAATTTTACTTGTACTTAAGTAAAATTTCATTGAAGTAACAGTACTTTTACTTGAGTAGAATATTTTGTTACTCTTTCCACCTCTGAATGCTTTCCTGCATGTTTGCATGCAAAAGTTGTTAGTAGTTCCCTTTTGAAGTGGAACGCTATGCTTTGTGTGAACCGGTGTCTGATGCATGTGAGAACATACAGCAATCTTGATTGGCTACTATTACGGGACAAGGTGAATAATATTGCTACAGTTTTACTGTTTTTACTCTATTTTGATCAAATAAACTGAACTAAATTAAATTTTGCTGTTATGAATACAAAGTGTCTATTATTTTCTATTTTACTTTATTTTATTTGCAGAGGTTCCCATCTTTCTTAAACAGCAGTGTGATTAACCCGTCTTTTGGCATTATCAACATCATTGCTGTTAGAATTACAGCCTTGTATTGCATGAAGTCCAGAGAAGGCTGAGGTTAGGTGGAGGAACAAGATTCATTGTGACTTATGGCTAAAGACGCACACGTTTGAAAATTTATGCCTCACAGCTTGGCCTTTCAATCCTGAGGCCTGATGAAACTCTAGGATCAATGTACAAATGTCAAGTAAAGAGCAGGCAGAGGTGGATTCATCACACTCTGTTAGTCGGACTGTGTTGGGTTCAGATGCCATGGACAACATTAATTGTGGTCACAGACAGAGGCCTCTTTCAATCATGTCTTAAAGCCAGCCAGAGGTACATGGCAGAAATAACACGCCCCAAAGTAGCACACCTCATAAACACTCTTTACATGCTAGTTACTTATTTCACGTGAATCATTTGTTTGTCTGTTCGGTCATGTATGTGGGCATTTCATTTAGCTATTTGCAGCTATATATCTTGCAAACAGACTTAGCTGCTTGTACAAAATACACTGCTGTAATGCTGTTATGCCAGAGCGTTGCTATGTGGTTGATAAATTGTTCTTGATGGTTGCTTACGAGACGTGAATGAAGCGAATAAATCGCGCTATTCACATGTAGTTTGACACGTGAACATATTGAATTAATTTGCTTCATTCACGTGTGACATTGACTACACAACAGACGTGAATTCGCGTCAGGGGAGGGGCTTCTGCCAGGCAGCGGCAGTTGTGAGCCGAGTTAAGGCTGCTCTCGCCGGGGTTAATGAGCTGCTGATTGCCTGGATCTCACACCTCCAAAAATGCCAGATAAAATTTTCAAATAGTCACTCTCTTAATAAATAAACCACAGATTTGAGCTTTAAACAACTACATTCTCACCTGAAAAACTTTTAAATCTATTAAACATTTTGTGACACAATAACATTATTTTTACTTTGCTTTTCAGATCTTAATGCTAAAGAATTGGTAGTTCTTGGTGATACAAATTTGAATTTGTTGTGTTCAGCTACTGACAAATTTAAAACCTATTGTGATGAATTGAATCTTTTTCAGATTATTGACAGTCCCACTTGACCGAATCCAAAATGTCCAGAAAAATAATCCTGAATAGATTTAATTTTTTACAAATGTTCCGCAAATGTATTCAAACGCGTCCATATTTGTGAATGACATCAGTGACCACTGTGATTAGAAACACGCACGACTGCGTAACGCATGTCATCACCTTTATTTATATAGTGATTTTTACAAGTCCAATTGTTTCAAAGCAGCTTCACAGTGTTAACAGGGAAATAATGCATTTGATTAAGCTGTACAGCCACTCTGGTGAAAACGGTGATGTCATCAGCTAATTTAAATTATCATATAGTGTCAATGCGAACAGATCGGTAATATAGTTTAAATGTAGGTGTCTCCAAATGAGCAAGCCAAAAGCCAAAGGTGGTAAGTAACCAAAACTCCTTCAGGGCCAGAATGGAGAGATACACTTTGGGAGAAACCAGGCTCAGTCGGGGTGCCAGTTCTCCTCTCTCCGATGAACAAACAGTGTATGATTATGATTCTTGCGACTTTACAGGTCTTATAGATATTCGTAAGATTATTCGAAAGATTTGAGTCGTCATGCCAGTGATGGGTTTATTGAGGATGCTGTATCGATGAGGCAATATCAGGGGGGAGACTAATTGACACGGTCTCTGCAGACATTCCAGGATGTGTTGGTCATGTCTAAGTGCAGGTCCACCATCTGATCTGGATATGGCCCGGATCCGGCTGACTGCAGTAAACCCCGGAATAAACAGAGACTAACATTAGCGTAGATGCCACTCTTCTGATGATGTAACGAGTACATCAGGTATTATGGGAAGTGTTCAAGGTTTCTGATTGACCTAGTTAATGCAGCCTAACAATCATTCAACTGATTAGAATAATATAAGTTAAAAATGTTCTATGTGTCTGCCATAGTAAACAGAAGTGTTTTTAGTCTAGATTTAAAGAGTTTAAAGTTCCAGAGTTTAGGTGCTAAATAGGAAAAGGATTGACCGCCTGCAGTTGATTTAGATATTCTAGGTATTATCAACTGGCCAGAGTTTTGAGACTGCAATAGACGTGATGGAGTATAATGTGTTAAGAGCTCGCTTAAGTACTGGGGAGATAAACCATTTAGTGCTTTGTAAGTAATAAGTAAGATTTAAAAATTTATACAATGTTTAATAGAGAGCCAGGGCAGTGTTAACAGAACCAGGCTAATATGACCATACTTCCTAGCATGTATGGTTGCAGTCAAAAAAGCTACAGCTGAGCACTTCCTTATGCAAACTTTTAATAACCTAAACAATTCATACAATTTTTGTAAAACTGTTAAATTACTAACTCAAAAAAATAATAGTGGTATAGAACTTCCATCTTGTATTAAGAAGGGCTCTAGTACAATCATTAATAAAGTCCTTTCTTACTTTTTGAAGTACTTTTCCCTGACATCCTTTTTTTGTTAATAATAATCTGGTTTTATAAAAAAAAAAAAAAAAACATTGTACAACCATGGCTGCCTTAAAAGTACTAAATTATTTTATTGAATCTGTTAAGTAAGTCTTGCATCACTCTGAAGGGGTTTATTCTGCGATAACAACCAACTGGGTGTACATTATCCCGCTTATTACACGGCTACTAGTCTCAAATAAATAATTATTAGACACAAAATATTGTCTCGAGATTAAATATTGTATTAGCTCTTACACAAAGCCTCCGCGAAGAAAAACAGTTCCAACCAGCTTTAAGCCTTTATCTATTGCTGCTAAATGTTGAAAATGAATGCTGAAAGGGTTAGTTCACCCAAAAATGAAACCAAGCCTATAATTTACTCACCCTCAAGTTATCGTAGGTGTATATGACATTCTTCTTTCAGACAAATACAATCGGAGTTATATTTAAAAAGTCCAGGCTAACGTAAATCCAAGCAGTAGTTTTAGTTGTGTTTAAAGTCCATAAAAAATGCAGCTGTCCGTCAAATAACGTGCTCCACACGACTCCGATGGGTTAACAGAGCCTTCTGATTCGAATCGATGCGTTTGTGTAAGAAAAATATCTATATTAAAAACGTTTTAAAGGAAACCTGCCTTGAAGTCTTCCATTGTAACCCACGGCTGTTAAAGCCACAAGATGGCACCAGCGTTAAGCATAGAAGTAGAACCGGTCAAGATAACTTGTAGTACCCGGATGAGTGGTTGTTATCTGGAAATAACATACCGCTGGAATGCACGATTGACCAATCAGAATCAAGTATTTCACAGAGACGTGTAATAATAAGAAACAATGCGCAGCCTTATTCATTGATCTATCAAAAGCTTTTGATTATGTTGATCATACCTTACTGACACAACAACTTGTCAGTGTTGGATTATCTATACATGATATTGGTTGGTTTAATATCTGTCTCTAACAGAACTCAATGTGTACAGGCAGAAGTTATCTCCGGTTCACTCAATGTAACTAAAGGTGTGCCGAAGGGGTCAGTCCTAGGTCCACTCCTACTCTCTATATAAATAATATTGATCAAAATGTTCATAATGCAAATTTTCACTGTTACGCTGATGATACAGTTATATATAGTTCAGCATCCACACACAATTTGTCTCTCTCTTAATTACAGCCTACTTTTAATATTGTTCAGCATAACTTAAACTGAAACTTTGGCACATTGGCACTTTGAAAGTGCCTATGTTTTTTTTAAAATAGAATAATTCTGTCACAACTGTAGTACTGCACCACTGTCTGGTCTCAGACCAATCAAAACGCTCTAAAACCCCTTGAACGGCTTTATAATCGTGCTTTTAAAATTTCACATAAAAAGCCCATACGATTTCATCATTGTCCTATATTTATTAAACATAAAATCTTAACTTTTATGAATTTTTGTATGGTTAGCTATATAAAGCTTATGTTTAAATGTTTGAATAGACTTGCCCCAGAGCCACTTTGTTTTTTTGTTAATAGACTACAACGTTTTAGATCCACGAGAGCAGCCACAAGTGGAGACTTTAAAGTTCCATTTTGTAGAACATCGTTTGCTCAGACAGTTTTTTTCTGTGAAAGGAGCTATCCAAAGGAACTCTCTCCCTGCTGAGATAACACAAAAAAGTTAATACAAAAAGCCCTTCTAGGGACAGGTGTTGCGGATTTTATAGCTTTGGCTATAAACACTATGATGCTGGCATGGGATTGTTTAAAGATAATCTATGTTTACTGTATCTGTCCCTCTTAAATATACTAACTAAAAAAAACTAGTTTTAAATGCTGATAAAACAAAGTTAATTTTGTTTTCTACATCAAAATCAATCCCTCATAATCTTTCTATTACTACTTCTCAAGGTTCAGAGACTGAGTTTGTGACTCAGTATAGGTATCTCGGGATTTTAATTGATGATGCTCTCTCCTTTGGCACTTGTTTTCAGCAATCGTTGAAAAGATTGAAAGCGATATTGGGTTTCTATTTTAGAATTAAATCCTGCCTTTTCTTCGAGGCTAAAAAGAGGCTTGTTGCTGCCACTTATATGCTGGACTATGGTGATATTATATATGCATGCATCTTCTCAGTGTTTACATGCTTTGGACACTGTTTATTCATAACAAATATTAAATCCCCCACTTATCATTGTGTGTTGTATGTTCTGTTTAGAAAGTCTGCTTTGTCAATCCATAGACTAAAACACTGGCATATTTATATTTATAAATCTATCCTGAGTCTACTTCCATCATATCTTCATATGTACATCAGTAAAAACAAAAAAACAGTTGGTAGCTATAGCCTTCAGTCCTAGGAATTCTTCCTTCTGTCTGTTCCAGTGATACACCTAGGGATAACAAAGAAACAAATATAATAGAATATAAATGTGTGCTACATTGCTTAGGAAATACCAACAAAAGACAAATGAGAAGTAAATGGTTAGAGCTTACATCCTGCACAGAGAATATCTATCCCACAGAAAGTGCTCCAGATAATGATACACACCACTCTTATATACACTCTAATCAATTGTCAATTAACACAGGAGAACCAATCAGAAACTCTCCCATTCTCCCCAATAGAGGGAATGCATCAACAGCTGCGTCTCATTTTGTTAAATTTCGAAGGCTGCGTCCTCTGGAGGAAAGATTCTGTGAAGGATGCAGTATATGGAGTGTCCTCAATCAGAATTAAACAAGACGTCCTTCGTAGGACACACAGGCAAGAAGTATCACGTTGCTATGCCAACACGTTCAGCCACGTTCAGGATGGTAATGGCGATGCAAAGAATTGTGGGTTATCTCCAGCCATGAAGGATACACCTCATGCACACTCCGAATTCCTGTGAAAGAAGGTCGCATTTGGAGTGTCCTACTCACTTTTTTGAAATGAGACGGCCTTGTGACGTATGCACCCTTCGAATGCGACCTCCGGAGGACGCAGCCTTCTGAAATGAGACACAGCCAACGTCACTTTCCCGCCGTTACACGCCCCCTCAGACGGGGCTGAGTGGCAGAAGAGCTGCTGTGTGACTGGAGTTAATGGAGGAAAACACGAGTAGAGCAAACAATCCTAACAACTTACCAAAGATTCAGTGATCCATGGATAATGATATGCAGTCAGGACACGTAATTTTCTGACATTTTTAGGAGCCTGATTTCGACATGAATGTTTATAACTGTCATTCATCACATTTTTTCGAACGAATCCCACATGTATATGTGGATGGGTCAGTGTTTAGAAGCGTGTAGTGGAGGTAATATACTTTATATTCACTAAAAGCTGTCACTCATTCAATAAACGCAATCTTACAGAGTTCCGCAGTGACGCTGGTATACAATGAATCTCTGATTTTCACAATGTCTGCACTTACAGAGGATTGACGCGCATGTTTAACTGAACTCAGCGCCTGGATAAACACTCAAGCGGTGAGTGATTCCAAATTCAACACCTGTGATTGGCCAATTTTGTTGTAGAAGTCTAAAAACATGTCTGTGATTGGCTAGATTACTCACCAAGGCGAAAACACGTTGGAAATGTACTTATTTGACGAGTGCAAATACAGATACACACTGGATCTTTTGCTAGCTCCTTTTCGCTGATAATATGCAATTCTTACAAATTCTTACAGAGGATTACAGATCACAGACAAGCAGTTATGGGCAGCTTTTCACTCTAAAAGCAAAAGCAGCAGCAGGTGGCAGTGGAATACACTTGCTGGTGACGATTTTATTACTTGGAAATTAAATTACATTAAATTTCTTAGCTAACTGGATGCTCAATTCCCTTTAAATCCTCCTGTAAAAGGACAGCACTGGCACCATACACACTAGCATCAACTGCCAGTAGGAGCACCTTCTTGAAATTAGGTGCTACTAAGACAGGAGCAGTCACCAATAAAGATTTGGCATTATCAAAGGAACTCTTACATTGTTCTGTCCAGTTAAAAAGTTTTTTTGGGCTAAACAAATTTGTCATAGTGGCAACGACACTTGAAAAGTTTTTACAAAAATCTCTGTAGTACCCCACCATCCCAAGAAATCATTGTACCTCGTGACGTATAGTTGGAGTAGGAAGACTACAGATAGTTTTAACTTTCGCATTTATCGGCTTGACATACCCTTGACCAACCACCTTGCCCAACAGTTGCCTTGCCAAATTCACACTTTGCAAGATTGATCATTAAGTTGGCTTTTGCCAAACGCTCAAGAAGTTCTGCGAGTTGTGCGAGATGTTCAGACCAAGACGAAATTGTACAACCTGACATCGTTCAAATAAGCCTCACATCTTGTCAACCCAGTCAACACTCGATTGATTAACCGCTGGAAAGTAGTAGGAGCATTTTGAACTCCAAACGGCATGACAGTGTATTGTAAGAAACTGTCAGGTGTAATAAAAGCAGATAACTCCTTAGCACGAGATGTTAATGGTACTTGCCAAGAACCTTTCAGAAGATGACACGATCTTAACAGTCGTCGATCCTAGGCAAAGGAAAACAGTCAGGTTTTGTCAAGGCGTTAAGTTACTTGTAATCGGTGCAGAAACTATAAGAGTTATCAGGTTTTCTCACTAAGATACAGGGACTAAAACTAGATTCTGTTAAATCATGAGCAAGCAGATAGTTTACCTCCCTCTGCAGCAACCTGTTTTTAATAGGGTTGACGTGGTATGGATGTTTCACTGGTTGAGCAGTGCCAACGTCAGTGTCATGCTCAATGACGTGAGTTTGAGTAGGAATGTCGGAAAAGAGCGAAGCAAACAAGTCTATCAACTTGATAATATCAGCCTTTTCAGATTCACATAAATAAGACAGGTGAGAACTTAAGCAAGTAAGAACCTCAGAGTTAGTTAGTCGACCTTCCACTACATCTCGAGAAGGACCAATCTCCTCCAGATTGTCAACCCTCTCTTCGGATATACCTGTAACACTTAGATCTACAACATCAGTAGATGTTATGACGTCAACAATTAACAAAGGTATAGGTTTCACATAAGGTTTCAGCAATTTAACATGACAAACCTGTGTTTTCTTCCGACGATCAGGAGTACTTAACACATAATTATTATTATTATGCTGAAGCAAGAGAGACATTTAGACTTTGGACAGAGGCAGGTAAGCCTAGACATGGGGTGTTGCTAGAAATGAAAAAAAAAACGGGCAAATGCTAGATTTAAGTGTGCACTCTGTAAGAAAAATTAAAATACAATGAGAGCAGACTCGCTCGCCAGAAAGCTACAGAATAATAACCTTATTGACTTTTGGCAAGAGGTCAAAGTAATGAATTCCAATAAGATATCATTACCGGCTGATATTGAAGGTATTAGTAGCTCAGAAAAAATAGCTGAGCTTTGGCGTGAGTACTATCATGACCTGTTTAATTGTGTTAAAAGTAACTCAGTTAGACTCGATCATGAACAAATACATTTTACAGTGGATATGTTAGTTACTGCAATAGATATTCATGGTGCCATCAATATGTTGGAGAACAACAAAGCCTGCATGGACTGCATTAATGCAGAACATCTAAAATATGCCTGCCATAAGCTCTGTCCTTTGCTGTCTATGTGTTTTAATGGTTGTCTAGTTCATGGTGTGTTGCCTAATGCTATAATGTATGTAATGTTATTGCCTGTGCTAAAAGACAAAGCTGGTAAGCTTAACAGTATTGACAATTATCGCCCTATTGCATTAGCCAGTCTAAAGTACCGGAGAGAATACTGCTAAGACCAAGATGGCGGCGCTATACATCGCAAGGCTCGGGTTCTCTCCAGATTCTGCAATGTTGTGGTATTTTTCTCGCTCCTCTCAGGTCTGTTCGTGCAGAACAGTTGTGCCTTTACATCATACACCCGATGTGAGCTTCTGGACATTGGTTTGCAACTTTCAGACAGTTTTATGGACAAACTTTAACTCTTTCCTGAGATCGCCAGAACACCCGAGGCCATGCACTCTACCTGGACGGGCGGAAGTGCTCGCAGGCGGCGTTGAGATCGTAAACAAAGGCGGGGGGGCGGGGGGGGCGGGGGGGGGGGGGGGGGGGGTGCGCAGAGGACTAAGAGCTAAACTAATGCTCACACCACACTGGCTCTCTTCACCAAGCATTTTCCTTGCCAATGTACGGTCACTGGTGAACAAAATGGAGGGGATTTGACTCAGCATCACATACAACAAGAGACTTTTGAACTGTAACGTCCTAATCTTCACGGAAACATGGTTAAACAGTGAAATACCGGACAGCATTATTGAGCTGTCACACACTCCAGGCGGATAGAACATTAGATGGCTCCGGTAAGACCAGAGGTGGTGGATTGTATATTTACATTAACAAAGCTTGGTGCACACATTCAGCTATTATTGGGAGTCATTGTTCAGTTAACCTTAAGTTTCTCATGGTTAAATGTAGACCGTTTTATCTAGACACGGACATTGACCATTACACCTCCTCTGTACTGGACCATATCAATACCACCATTGACAATGTTAACCCAGAGGCAGATCACCACATACCCTAATCAAATACCATGGATGAACAGGGAGGTGCGACTCCTGCTGAAGACACGCAATACGGCCTTCAGATCAGGAGACGCTCAAGCCTACAGCACAGCCAGAGCAAACCTGAAGAGGGGCATCAAAAAGGCCAAGCACTGCTACAAGCTAAAGATAGAGGGACAATTTTCCAACTCTGACCCTCGACGCATGTGGCAGGGCATTCAGATCATCAGTGACTACAAACCCACCCTTTCCACTCGCGCAGCCACTGATGTCAACTTCCTGAACGAGCTAAATTACTTTTATGCCCGCTTTGAAAGAGACCACTGAGAAACTGCCACCAAGCTCAAACCCTCAGCTGACCACCCACCAATCACACTCTCTTTTACAGATATCTGCAGTGCACTGAGTCAGATCAGTGCGCACAAGGCTGCTGGACCAGACAAAATCCCAGGACGTGTACTCAGGGCATGTGCGGAGCAGCTCGCTGGGGGAATTTACAGACATTTTCAACCTGTCTCTTGCCCAAGCAGCTGTACCAACATGCTTCAAATGCACTTCCATTGTGCCATTGCCAAAACACTCTAGCCCAACGTGCCTTAACGATTACCGCCCTGTAGCACTCACACCCATTATCATAATAATAATTAATAATAATTCATTACATTTATATAGCGCTTTTCTAGACACCCAAAGCGCTTTACATATAGAAGGGGGGAATCTTCTCAGCCACCACCAATGTGCAGCATCCACCTGGATGATGCGACGGCAGCCATTTTGCGCCAGAACGGCCACCGCACACCAGCTGATTGGTGGAGAGGAGACAGAGTGATTAAGCCAATCAGGATATGGGGATTATTAGGAGGCCATGATGGAGAGAGGCCAATGGGCAAATTAGGCCAGGATGCCGGGGTTACACCCCTACTCTTTATCGAAGGACATCCTTGGATTTTTAACGACCAGAGAGAGTCGTGACCTCGGTTTAACGTCTCATCTGAAGGACGTTGCTCTTTGACAGTATACGTAGTTTCCTCATCACTATACTGGGGTGTTAGGACCCACACAGACCACAGGGTGAGCACCCCCTGCTGGCCTCACTAACACCTCTACCAGCAGCTACCTGGTTTTCCCATTTGGTCTCCCATCCAGGTACTGACCAGGCTCAGCCCTGCTTAGCTTCAGTGGGTAACCAGTCTTGGGCTACAGGGTGATATGGCTGCTGGCATATCATAAAGTGCTTTGAGCGGCTGGTCCTGGCACACCTAAAAGATTCTTTACCACCCATATTGGACTCACACTAGTTTGCCTACCGTAGCAATAGGAACACAGAGGATGCTGTCGCAATGGCACTGCAATCTGTGCTCACACATCTGGACAATAAGAACACTTATGCACGAATGCTGTTTGTTGACTTCAGCTCAGCATTTAATACTTTCATCCCAACCAAGTTAATATCCAAACTTGGAGACCTGGGCATCAACATCTCAATGTGCAACTGGATTTTGGACTTCCTGACCAACAGACCGCAGAATGTTCGATCAGGCTCCACCTGCTCCACGTCCATCACACTTAACACTGGTGTACCACAGTGCTTAGCCCGTTTCTCTACTCCCTCTTCACCTCCGATTGCAAACCTGTGTATGGATCTAATTCCATCGTCAAGTTTGCGGACGACACTACGTGATTGGTCTCATCAGCAACAACGATGAGACTGCCTATAGGAAGGTCCTGCACCTGGCCACATGGTGCACTGAAAATAACCTGCTCCTTAACACCACCAAAACGAAGGAGCTCATCATGGAATTCAGGAAAGACTCAAGAGGCACACACGACACCATCCACATCAATTGACGGCTGTTGAGCGTGTCTCCAGTTTCAAGTTCCTGGGGATCCACAACTCGGCGGACATGTTCTGGACAACCAACACCTCCAGCCTGGTCAAGAAGGCTCACCAGCGCCTCTTCTTCCTGAGGACACTGAGAAAGAATCAGCTCTCCTCTCAGGATGCTTTCTGCGCAATAGAAAGCATCCTGACCAACTGTGCTACAGTATGGTATGGGAGCTGCTCTATTGCAGAGCGCAAGGCATTGCAACGGGTGGTGAAAACCGCCCAACGCATCACAGGGACTCCACTACCTGCCATCGAGCACATCCAGAAGAAACGCAGTCTGCATCGAGCTCACAGCATCCTTAAAGACTACTCTCACCCAGCCTACAGACTGTTTACTCTCCTGCCCTCCGGCATACGTTTCAGGTGCCGATCCGGACCAGGACCAGCAGACTAAAGAATCGTTTTTTCCAAAAGCTGTCTCTTTACTGAACTCTAACCATTGTTGACCCAACTCCTCTCATACATGGCTAACTCTCCTCTCCCCCTCACATCTGCCTTTACTTCATTTGCACTACTGGAATGCTCATTTGCAATACAGACTGTTTAATACAGCAACATCTGTTTACTTATGCATCTTGCACTACTCCACCTTAACTTGAATATGCTCATTTGCGCTATATCATCCATTGCGACACTGCTCATCTTAATCTAACTTATTGTACACATTTATTCTATGATCATATTCATAGTACATATTCACCTGTAAATTCTGTTTATAGTAAATTATCTGTATATTATATTTAAATAGTACATTTGAACCTGTATATTCTGTCTATAGCAAAAATCATCTCTATTTATATCAGTACATAACCATGCCCTGCACTTATTCAACGACTGTAAATACTGCACTTTCTACTATTGCACTTCTGGTTAGAACTAAACTGCATTTCGTTGCCTTGTACCTGTTCTTGTGTAATGACAATAAAGTTGAATCTAATCTAATCTAATCTAATCTAATCTAATATAATATAATCTAATATAATCTAACAAAGCCTAAAATATATGTCCTTACTACTGACAATCAATTTGGGTTCAAAAGAAAGCATGGAACTGACCTGTGTATCTATGCTCTTAAAGAGATTGTTTCTAGGTACACAAGCCTGAATACTTCTATATTCTTGTGTTTCATTGATGTGTCAAAGGCATTTGATAGAATAAACAATGAACAATTTTTTGTGAAGTTATTAGATAGAGGTGCCCCTAATTTTTAGTGAGAATATTAGTGTTTTGGTATGCCCATCTAACGTTTATGGTTAAATGGGATAATGTTGTATCTGCTCCATTTCATGTTAGCAATGGAGTGCAACAAGGAGGAATTATGTCTCTTATTTTATTCAATGTTTATATGGATGAATTATCAAACCAGTTAAATACCAGTTGTCTTGTAGGCAATTCGATTGTTAATCATATTATGTATGCAGACGACCTGGTCCTGCTCTGTCCATATAGTGCTGGGATGCAGCAGATGCTGAAGGTGTGCTCTCAGT
The DNA here is from genome assembly GCF_024679245.1 of Pseudorasbora parva. Lineage (NCBI taxonomy): Eukaryota > Metazoa > Chordata > Actinopteri > Cypriniformes > Gobionidae > Pseudorasbora > Pseudorasbora parva. The sequence goes on from NC_090181.1 coordinate 44,173,936, forward strand.
ATGGCATTGACTATGATATAAAGTATAACGCTAAGAAAAGTCACATAAAGATAGTTAGAAGTGATGAGGAACTTTTCCAATCTTTTATTTGTCAGATGGCCCCATTGACATGTGTAAGGAAGTTAAATATTTAGGTCATGTTATACCTGATGATTGGACAGATGTCCAAGGTCTGTCTCATCAGCGCTGTAAAATTTATTCTCAAGCTAATATGCTTATTAGAAAGGTTTTCAATGTGCTCTGATTCTGTGAAGTGCTCTCTGTTGAGATCTTATATCACACCACTGTATACTGCTCAATTGTGGTCTAACTATAAGAAAAAGAGTTTGCAGAGGCTCAAGGTAGCATACAATAATGCAATGCGGTTGCTGCTTTGTGTCCCTTTGTGTCATAGTGCTTGCCATTTGTTCGTGTCTATTAGGGAGCCAACTTGGGAAGCACTCTTAAGACAATTGATGTTTAGTTTTATGTGTCGCCTGGACAACTCAGTGAACCATATAATTGAAGCCCTAGTCAGTCTTTTGAAAAGTTGTTATAGATAAACTTCTAGGTTAAGACTAAATTGATGCAATAGCCTGTATATTCTATTGCCTGTATAGCCGGTATATCCTGTACATTTTTTTTATATGTTGTATCCTCTTTGTATCTTATTGTACTGTTTGATGTGTTATATGGACCTGTGTCTGCAATAAAGTTTATATATTATAACACTTAATAACGGTGTATGGACCAGCAAACTTAGCCTGAAATGGACTAGTTAAAACAGGTAACATGGCCAACACGTATCTGTGCCACGTAGCACTGGCTTCATAAACTCTGTAATGATAACAACCAACATAATCTGTCCTTCCTCCCAATCACTATTAAGTTCAACACACTATGACCTCAAGAGGGATTTAAGAGTCTGGTGGAATTTTTCCAACTCTCTTTGAGTCTGAGGATGGTATGCACTTGAGACATTGGCCCTCATTTATCAATCTTGCGTAGAAACTGGTGTATATGTTGGCGTAAGATTATGCTTACACTCCTCTCATCGCTTGATTTATGAAGCTGTGCGTACCTCTGCAATCCAGGTGTATGCAATACCTGCCCTTGATAAATGTGGCGGCTGAAACCGATCGTCATTAGATTAACACACCCCTATATATTCAAGTCTCCACCTCCCCCACGCCCTCATTTTACGCCATGGACAAACAGAAGACGGCAAAGAAGCGAAACTTCTCCGACGTGGAGATCGGGCGCAGCTCAATCATCTCACTAGTCCACTAGTCAGGGCACTGACTAGGACATAAGCCAATGGGCTGACTCCCTGATCACTGCCCTGACTACTGAAATAGTGAGATGATTGAGACCATCGAGACCATCACCAGGGAAATGGAAAAAAAACCCGAAATTTTTTTATTTGGGAGTTTAAAGAGTGGGATTAAAGGCACAAAATATGGACCCAAATTACGAGTACTATTAATAGTGTGGAGGTTGAGAAGCGCACTCCAGCAGTTTAAATAGCTGTTTGGATGATAAATTAGCATCACAATGCATTATTTTACAGCACGTTTTGGAACAATTAGCATTTAATTTCGTATCACGGCACATGTATTGGGGTGTACGATAGTGATGATGATGTGATGTGGAGTACCATTCATTCACATTAATAATTACATGACAATTTGTAAGATTCTTATTATTATAATTATGATTATTATTCTTAATGACGCTTGTTATTTAGAAGAAGAATGCTGTTTTTATTGATTTTATTATTATTTAAAAGAAGAAGGTAATTTTTATTATTTTTTCAGTCTGAATTATTTTAGTCCCAGTAGCCTACGTGCGCAGCTGCCGGCCCAACGTCAGATAAAGCGCACAGGCTCGCGACTGGAGGAATACATATGCCTACAAATCAAATGCTTTGGTAAAGTCACACAAATTAAACATTGACGTTCATGTTGCACAAAAATAAACAGTGGGTCATATAGTCTAGCATATTTTGTCAGTGCGTTTTGTGGTGTTAGGAATTGTTTTTCTGCGCATTTTCCCACTAACTCAAACGTGCGTACACCACCTCCTGAGCTGGCGTAGGATTTGAGTGTGCCGTACGCCAACGTCCATATTGATAAATCTCAAAGTCACCGTAGGTTTGGGTGTACGCAAGGCGTACGCTGGAAATTTGGTGTACGCACTTTTGATAAATGAGGGCCATTGTGTTTAACTTTTAGTTGGTTCACAGCTTTAAAGGACAACTCCGGTGAGAAATGAACCTAGGGGTAATTAACAGATGGTTACCGAATAGATCGTTCTCTGGGATGCGTTTTAATGAAAATCAAATGTAAAGAGTTTTATCTTTAAAAACAGATTAGCTTATAGCCCTTGTCTATGGGGCACAGGGTAGACACAGGGTGGTAAAATTAAATCGCTAGTTAATACCACTATTACCACTATTTTTGATAGCGGGGTTCCTGTTGCTCGGCCATGGGACTGCCCTGACATATCGGAAGATTTGTAAGACAGCTGCCAGCAAATTCACCCAGCCGCTGTCTGCCGAAATTATAGGGTTCTTCGGGGTTGTGAGTGACCGACTGAAGGTATTAGATCGGAGAGTGACACAGACCGATGAACTGAACTGTTACATCTCAGCTCGGACTGTGGAAACACAGAAAAGAGTGGACACCATCGGAGGACAGACTGGTGAACTTTTACGGATTATGACCGGTCTGGGTATGAAAAGTCACTCCATGAGCCGGACGTGCGCCAGGAACGCTGAGGATCAGTGACTGATTGATTACGATCCGGACAAATTACCGAAGATCAACTAAAATGGATTAAAATTGCTTAATTTCACCCTGCAACCCCCACCTTCTCCCTTTCTCTCGGTTGGGAGGTCAGCTTGACAGCTGGGTCTGCTATCGTTCCCTGTGCACTGCCTTATCTCCCCTCAAGGGCAAGCCACAGAACTGAACTGTAAACATCTTAAGTTATGGCTGACATTCTCACAACACAAACTCAGACTCTTACTCGCACCATACACTCCCACCCCGATCCCATCCCCTCCTCCATCCGTCTGCCTCTTCCCTCCCTTCCTCCCTTACCCAATCCAAACAAAAAGTTCCATCACGTGACCACGTGTGCTGTGTTATGTTATGTTGTGTTTCTTATGCATGTACGTATGCTATGCTTTGCAAAATCTGCATTTTTTTTTTCTTCGGAGAGCGTGTGGCAGCGCTGGTAAATATCTGCAGCCCGGAGGCTTGCTCCAAGAAACAAATTTCGTTGCAGTGTACTTGTACATTTGTAATGACAATAAACTTCTATCTAATCTAATC